>NC_052308.1:65811835-66491835 GCF_016432855.1 Salvelinus namaycush | reverse complement strand
CACACCCCAGGAAGCTGCACCACTCATCTAGTGACCTCTGACCTGAACTAATATGGGTCACTATCCAACAGGCCCCCTGCCCTGCGCTGAGATAGACCCATGAGGCATTTTCTGGAACAATGACCACCACCGCAAAGGAGAGCGGTTAACTGGAGTGTAGGATAATGTATGGTAATGATGTAGGATAATGAAGTTCAATTGGAAAAGACAACTGACAACTCAGTTTTGTTGCTCCTGGTTGCTCTCAAATTGGTATGTGGTTAGTTGAGATTTAGGCAAAAAAATCTTAAATCCTCTCTTTTGTGAACTACCATGTCAGGTGTCTCCATGAAGCATGACACCTGTAGGTGGATGTCCTACTCAAATGGTTGCCATTCATAACGTCCTGAACAATGGAAAAACTACAATGGACCAAAATCCATATTGCGATAAACTGGCTGAATTGATGCGATAACGATGAATAGAATGATACGTTTATAACATTAAATGTGCACCTTTAAACTACTACTACCAATTTGACGATTGTAGCCATCAATTGTCCCCTAAACAATCACCCATATTAGCAAACTATCTTCTCTAGTATAGGCTACTTATCGTAACGATAACAGCAAAATGCCTGCGATAAGTGATCGGTACGGTTGGTAATTTCGGGTTTATCGTCAACAGATCTATGCCCATCACAAAAACACTGGAATAAATTCACAATTCTACATAGTCTATTCTGTGAAGTTGAATAATGGAAGTAGTATTTCACCTACAATGATATTATCAACCACAAATAGAGACGTCTCATTCCCATTCCATTACCACATACAGGTTGCCGTGGTAACATGCATGACTTGGCCGATCGGCACAGTAACGTGCGCAATAACATGCGTGACCTGACTAACGGGGGGTGCAATAACAAGCGTTACCCTGAGAGAAGGGGTTCACAATTCACAGAACTGCGGTGTTACGGGACTAATGGTACCCCATAGAGCTGCCAAAAGACTGCAGTGGAGCTGAGGGAGGCCATTAGTGAATCTATGTTCCCTTTGGGGGTTTCCTGTACTCTGCATGATGGGTGAGGACCTTTAACAGGTGATTAGGCTAGCTGTTAGCTCAAGGCTTGTGAAAGTTTAACAAGACACCAACAACCGGCAAAGTCAAAATTGTTCTCTATCCAGCTTTATAAAAGTTGAAGAAGCATATGGTCTACGTGCTATTCTAGAGAAGGGTTCTACCCTATATCCTATGGGGTTCAACTTAATGACATAGTCTACAGTAGCTACATGAAACCATAAAAGATCTAAATGTTTTATATGACCCTCGATCGGCCTCACCAGCTCAATCACTCAAGGCATGCAATGAATTATACTGCTGTAGGATAACACCTGACACCTACACAGTCAGGTCATGCAGAATTATAAACACATTAACATATAGGGAATATATTTAGGTTGTAGGTTGTAGGCCCTTAGTCTCCAAAATGGCACCCTATTCCTTATGTAGTGCACTACTCTTGACAGGAGCCCTATGGGCCGCGGTCAAAAGTCAGGGGCGGATTGGCCATCTGGCGCCTCAAGGAAAGAATGGGCCGGTGTGTTAGAAATACCAGGGACAAGTTCTGGTCCCAGTCCGCCCCTGTCAAAAGTAGTGCACTATATAGGGAATAGGGTGCCGTTTGAGACACAGCCTAGAAGTGTCAGCTGCAGTGGGCCATTACTACACATGTTCATTATGCCATGGATCAACAGCGAGCTACTCATCATGATAGACGAAGAACTGGTGAGGGGCAGGCAGCTGAACATGCTGCAGGGTCATGGGACTGGGAGCCACACACACACACACATGAACAAACAAGTTCACACACACACAAAGGTAGAGTGCTCCCTTGACATGATCCAATTAGCTGGTCTGATTAAAAGCTACTAGACTGGTGGGGGGGAAGCTTGTTTCTCTCTGCTAATTACAGAGCAACACTGGGGAGGACAGGAGTGTCTCAGGGCTGTGATTCTCTCTCTCTCTCTCTCTCTCTCTCTCTCTCTCTCACACAAACACACACATTCACACACACACCCACGCATGCATTCACACACACACACACACACGTGCATGTACACACACACACTCACTCACTATCCCATCTCTCCTGGTAAGTGATGTGATTGTAATGATCGCTTTCTCCAGTCATGGGATCTGACTCCCTGAGGGAGATGGAGAGGAGTGTGTGTGTGTGTTCCAACAGCACTCTTCACTTAGCTACATTTACTATTAGATCACTCACGGAGACACACATGGAGTGAGTGATCTAAGTGAGCGGCAGATGTACACTGAACAAAAATATAAATGCAACATGAAAAGTGTTGGTCCCGTGTTTTATGAGCTGAAATAAAAGATCCCAGAAAATGTTCCATACGCACTAAAGGCTTTTGTCTCTCAAATTTCGTGACATTTTTTTTTTTACATCCCTGTTAGTGAGCATTTCTCCATTTCTCCTGTCATACAACACGATGCCACAGATGTCTCAAGTTTTGAGGGAGCGTGCAATTGGCATGCTGACTGCAGGAATGTCCACCAGAGCTGTTGCCAGAGAATTTAATGTTAATTTCTCTACTATAAGCCTCCTCCAACGTTGCTTTAGTGAATTTGGCAGTACGTCCAACCGGTCTCACAACCGCAGACCACATGTATGGCATTGTGTGGGCGAGAGGTTTGCTGATTTCGACGTTGTGAACAGAGTGCCCCATGGTGGCAGTGGGGTTATGATATGGGCAGGCAAAAGCTACGGACAACGAACACAATTGCATTTGTGCAATTTGAATGCACAGCGATACCGTGACGAGATCCTGAGGCCCATTGTCGTGCCATTTATCCGCCGCCATCACCTCATGTTTCAGCATGATAATGTACAGCCCCATGTCACAAGGATCTGTACACAATTCCTGGAAGCTGAAAATCTCTCAGTTATTCCATGGCCTGCATACTTACCAGACATGTCACCCATTGAGCATGTTTGGGATGCTCTGGATTGACGTGTACGACAGCATGTTCCAGTTACCGCCAATATCCAGCAACTTCTCACAGCCATTGAAGAGGAGTGGGACAACATTCCTCAGGTCACAATCAACAGCCTGGTCAACTCTACGCGAAGGAGATGCATGAAGCAAATCTTTTTTATTTTTTTATTTAAATTTTCTCCCCTTTTCTCCCCAATTTTCGTGGTATCCAATCACTAGTAATTACTATCTTGTCTCATCGCTACAACTCCCGTACGGGCTCGGGAGAGACGAAGGTCGAAAGCCATGCGTCCTCCGAAGCACAACCCAACCAAGCCGCACTGCTTCTTAACACAGCGCGCCTCCAACCCGGAAGCCAGCCGCACCAATGTGTCGGAGGAAACACCGTGCACCTGGCCCCCTCGGTTAGCGCGCACTGCGCCCGGCCCGCCACAGGAGTCGCTGGAGCGCGATGAGACAAGGATATCCCTACCGGCCAAACCCTCCCTAACCCGGACGACGCTAGGCCAATTGTGCGTCGCCCCACGGACCTCCCGGTAGCCTGGGCGCGAACCCAGAGACTCTGGTGGCGCAGCCCTAGACCACAGCGCCACCCGGGAGGCCCCTACATGAAGCAAATCTTGATCACACCAGATACTGACTGGTTTTCTGATCCACGCCCCTTTCCTTTTTTTTAAGGTATCTGTGACCAACATGCATATCTGTATTCCCAGTCATGTGAAATCCATAGATTAGGGCCTAATGTATTTATTTAAATTGACTGATTTCCTCATATGAACTGTAACTCAGTAAAATCTTTGAAATTGTTGCATGTTCAGTATAGTTTTCTTTGGCCCATGCACCACTGTTAGGGGCTTGACTCTGTAGGTTGGGGTGTTAAAGGGGTCAGTTGACAGCTGGGAAATGGGACGCTCCTGTGACTCAAAGGTTTTCGGGAAAGATGAAAAGGGATGGTGTGAGGCAGGGGGTAGGGTGGTCCATGACTAAAGAGGGGGGGGACCCCTTCAAGCCCCATACTCTGCTTCCCTCTCATCAGACATGCACGCACACGCCCACGCACACAAACATACACACTCACACTGTGGCTCTACTACCATTCGAATGCTAATTCAGGGTTTCTAAGTGTGACCTTGACACCAGCGAGGGGCCTTTCCTGTGTAATCTGAGTCACACACACACACGCACACACACACACACACACACACACACACACACACACACACACACACACACACACACACACACACACACACACACACACACACACACACACACACACACACACCACAGCTGAGGCAACACTAATGCTAGATTACATCACTACTCCCATTGACTGGCTATACAACACCACGAGTTGATCTGTACCGCCATTGACCAGAGAGAAATATGGCGCTAACTCTCTCCTCGTTGTCGTCTAGGAGACTAGTTCAACTTGAGTGCAGACAGCAGCTTGCAAGCGGGCTGGGACGAGAACAAAGGGGACGTGGCTAGGACCTGACAGCCAGGGTTGAAGGGTCATGGCTGTGACTGGCAACTGGGTCCACAGAGTCACCCCAGACAGTCCTACAGACAAGATTGGGTGACACCAAAAAATGATGAAAGGTAGTCCTGCTGTCAATGGGAACATGATGTGTGGTGTGTGTCAGTGTTTCCCATCTTGCACTAATATCTGACTCTAATCCCTCCGCCGTTGGTCTGATCCAAACCATAAGACAACGTAAAGATGTCCCATCCAAACCATAAGACAACGTAAAGATGTCTCATCCAAACCATAAGACAACGTAAAGATGTCTCATCCAAACCATAAGACAACGTAAAGATGTCTCATCCAAGCCATAAGACAACGTAAAGATGTCTCATCCAAACCATAAGACAACGTAAAGATGTCTCATCCAAGCCATAAGACAACGTAAAGATGTCTCATCCAAACCATAAGACAACGTAAAGATGTCTCATCCAAACCATAAGACAACGTAAAGATGTCTCATCCAAACCATAAGACAACGTAAAGATGTCTCATCCAAGCCATAAGACAACGTAAAGATGTCTCATCCAAACCATAAGACAACGTAAAGATGTCTCATCCAAACCATAAGACAACGTAAAGATGTCTCATCCAAACCATAAGACAACGTAAAGATGTCTCATTCAAGCCATAATACAACGTTAAGATGTCTCATCCAAACCATAAGACAACGTAAAGATGTCTCATCCAAGCCATAAGACAACGTAAAGATGTCTCATCCAAACCATAAGACAACGTAAAGATGTCTCATCCAAACCATAAGACAACGTAAAGATGTCTCATCCAAACCATAAGACAACGTAAAGATGTCTCATCCAAACCATAAGACAACGTAAAGATGTCTCATCCAAACCATAAGACAACGTAAAGATGTCTCATCCAAACCATAAGACAACGTAAAGATGTCTCATCCAAACCATAAGACAACGTAAAGATGTCTCATCCAAACCATAAGACAACGTAAAGATGTCTCATCCAAACCATAAGACAACGTAAAGAAAATATGTTTTCTTCAGTCAGACTGGGTGGTATGAATAGAACATATAGGCTATTATTGTCTGTGGAAAGCTAGTCTTCAGCCTGGGCAATTTGTAAGAACCTGGCTCTGTGTTCACCAGACCAGATCTGACACCAACTTCACACTCCAAGTTAGGTCGACGTAGCAAAAGGTTGTGTTTTGACAGCTGCTGGCTGTCTCAGACACTGATGGGGTACAAGAATGTGCGTCAGGCACGATTTCGACATAGGGAGTCAATTCTGCAGAACAGAACAATGCTTTTCATATCTCAAGGAGAGGAGCTTTCCAAGCACCATACAATAGGAGATGATGAGGGGATTGTTGTTTTTTCAGTGTGTGTGTGTGTGTGTGTGTGTGTGTGTGTGTGTGTGTGTGTGTGTGTGTGTGTGTGTGTGTGTGTGTGTGTGTGTGTGTGTGTGTGTGTGTGTGTGCATGCTATTTTTTGTAAGACACCAACTGCACAGTTCAAAGCTAAAAGCTCCATTCAAGCTCATTTGTGGGATAGATTCACATTGATTCACTTTTGGAATCTCTACGTTCGTTCTCATTCTGCTGGGTGATTTGGTTTAACTATGCATTCGTCTCAGCTGGTACCAGCAAATGGTGATTGGCAGAACCAATATATCAGTCTAATAATTTGGTCCAATCAGTGCCAATGTATTAGCATCTCATTCAATCAGTGCCAATATATCAGCATTCTTTCCAATCAGTGCCAATCAGTGCTAACATTAGTCTTTTAATCAATAAGCACCGATATGTTAGTACTTCGTCCAATCAGAAGGCAGTATATTTGTCTTGCATCCAATCAGCGCCAATATAACGGTGTTACTATCAGCGCAGCTGCTGATGATTGAGTGGCAGAATGAGGCGGATCTAGGAGAAGGATATCGTCTCCAGACCGTCAATTACCCAGACATCATCTCTCCCGTCCCCAGACATCATCTCTCCCGTCGCCAGACATCATCTCTCCCGTCGCCAGAGATCATCTCTCCCGTCGCCAAACGTCTCGGCGGAAAGGTCAGCGTCTGGCTCAAATGGAGCCCTGTTAGCCATGCGTGTCACGACCAGGCTCGTGGACTTCCTACACCACTGTGACTTGAGCGATGTCTAATGCTTTGACAGGACACTAATAGCCTTTCTAATGCCATGCCAATGTCCGATAACGCAACCGCAAGTCCACACTCACTAAGAGACTGTGATAATCCATAGAGGACAGGAGGGAAGGTGTGTGTGTGTGTGTGTGTGTGTGTGTGTGTGTGTGTGTGTGTGTGTGTGTGTGTGTGTGTGTGTGTGTGTGTGTGTGTGTGTGTGTGTGTGTGTGTGTGTGTGTGTGTGCAAGTGTGTGTGTGTGCGTCTGTGTGTGCAGAGGTTCACTCGTTAAAAGAAGGGAGGAGAGTGAGAATAGAGGTAAAAATAGATGAGGTGATAAATGACTGTGTATAGAGTCTTATTATCCTCCTGTGTACAACGCTGTATCCACCTTAGTGAGCTAGCTAATATAAGGCCTGAGCCCACAGTTCCCTGATGACAGGTCAGAGAGTCTATGGCGGCACACTGACATCTACAATGACTAAAGTAAGAACTTAGTTTTTTGAGGTAAGAATATGCTTTTCCTTTAGGGCAGGAGAATGTTCTTTCATAAAGAGATTTAGACAATATGCAACTATTTTAGTCTACCAAGTATAAAGCAATGTGTGGAAACCACAGCAATGCTACTTAAGACTTTCTCATACTGCGGGTGGGAGGTTGAACAAAGATATGGGAAAGAGCAAGACTTCATTCCATTCTCTCACCCGGACAGCATGAAAAACCCACCATCCACACCTCCCAATCTCCAACCCTTTCCAAGATCCCCACCTAGTCCTCACCCACCCCTTTCCATTCCAAAACAACACCTCATGATTCCTACTAAGGGTGCTCCTGCGCTACACTCTTAGAAAAAAGGTGTTATCTAGAACCTAAAAGGGTTCTTCGGTTGTCCCCATAAGAGAACCCTTTTTGGTTCCAGGCTGAACCGTTTAGGTTCCAGATAGAACCCTTTTGGGTTCCATGTAAAACCCTTTCCACAGAGGGTTCTACATGGAACCCAAAAAGTTTCGACCTGGAACCAAAAAGGGTTTTCCTATGGGAACAGCTGAAGAACCCTCTTGAAACCCTTTTTTCTAAGAGTGTAGCCTACATATTTAACGAGTGGTTACTCTAAGGCTTCCTTCTCTCTCTTCCTGTACCTTTTCTCTTCTACATCAAAGTAAAGTGGATTTGGGTCCACTCTCCTTCTGCCATAATCATCTCTTCACACAATGAGCGGAAAAATAACAAAGTGGCCACCCTTCAGCACTTTTCTGTCTTTTACTGTGGTACAATTGAATTTATTTTTCATTTATTTAACTAGGCAAGTCAGTTAAGAACAAATTCTTATTTTCAATGACAGCCTAGGAACAGTGGGTTAACAGCCTTGTTCAGGGGCAGAAATGACAGATTTGTACCTTGTCAGCTCTGGGATTTGAACTTGCAACCTTTCGGTTACTAGCCCAACGCTCTAACCACTAGGCTACCCTGCCAGAATAATTGTCAAGAGAAAAAAGGAAAGACAAAAAGAGTGAGAACGAGACAGAGAGAGAGAGGAAAAGACAATGTGTGTGGGAGACAAGGACTTTCTGTCTAATGAACGTGCACATGGGTTAATATAATGGACGAGGACTGTCTCTAGACCTGTCGGTGTGGGAAATGTCAGGTCAAACTGCGTTAGGACAACCCCCAAACTGATCAGTAGGCACCAAATGAAAGAAAACGGAGGTAAACATGGAGGGACCACATGGGGTTGTTTTGCTACAATGTGCTTTAATAAACATGATCCAGGAGAAGGATACAGTGTCTGACAGTATAGTCCACCAATCTCCTTCCCCCTTCAGTATTCTATCCATTCCTACCAGCCCCTGATGAAAGGAGGAGAGACAGACCCCCTTTCTACAAACACACAGCATCCTTATCTTCTTTATTCCCTGGCTGGATGGGAAGTGAATAGAGATAGATTAGCCTGGCCTGGGGATTGCTTTCTCTCTACAGGTGAACTCATTCACTCTCCTCCCTCTTTCATTTGAATCTCCTTTAAAAGCACAAAAAAAGGCTGATAGGATTCATAACTCTGCATACAGTCCAATTTACTGGCTGAAATTGTTTTTCAGACCGTGCACCTGTGATCTTTCTCTTTCCTCTCAGGGCTGTACAAGGGTAGTACATCGGTTTATTAGCTTGGTCTCAGATCTGTTTGTGTTGTTATGCCTGACGACCATAAGAGTTGGCAAGACAGCAGAAATAGATCTTGCATCAGGCTAGAGGTTTTTTGGTAGTCCTGTTTTGGGTTATGCTGCAAGCGGAGGGGGTGAGTGACGTGCCTTTCTGTCTGGGGTAATGGATGACGGCTGGGTGTGTGTCGCCTCGCCCAGTTGGTCTTTTAGCAGTGGGCTGTCAGTGTGTGTGTGTGTGTGTGTGTGTGTGTGTGTGTGTGTGTGTGTGTGTGTGTGTGTGTGTGTGTGTGTGTGTGTGTGTGTGTGTGTGTGTGTGTGTGTGTGTGTGTGTGTTGGGCTGACTGACAGCATTTTAGGGTCTCTCATTCATCAGATCACTCTCATCAGGCTCCAGGCTTGCAGCCACAAATTAGCACAGCCCGCCACCCGAAGTGTGTAACCTAGCAACACTGCCATGTTACATGGACATGTGATGACTTCACCCTGAGGGACAGGTCACAGCCAGGTACAAGTCCCTCCCTATGGAGAGAGGTTGAGATGTCAGAGTCTCTGGTATTACACTGTTCTCTGGCTGTTACATAGACTAGCGGTTAAAAGCATTGGCCCAGTAACCGAAAGGTCGCTGATTCAGACCCCCAAACTAGGTGAAAAATATGTTGATGTGCCCTTGAACAAGGCACTTAACCCTAATTGCTCTGGATAAGAGCATCCGCTAAATGAATACAATTAAAATGTCAAACGTAATACCGTATCCCTGAAACACTCCCACATCTTGATCTCTTCCTCTAACCCTGAAGCACGTTCATATTACACCAACAGGTGAACAAGTCATACCCCCTTATCCAATCACATCTAAACGACATCATCGCATGGCTGTAATCATCCAGCGTAGCTGGGTCGGCAACCGAAACAAGCAGGGATTTAACAGCATTAATAGGCCTCATCAACAAGTAGAAAATTAATTCATCAGTTCAGTATGTGATCCATCCGTCCACTATTTCCAACCAGTAGCCCCAACCTGTACAGCTAAAGACAGCCAAGATCTATCACTGGGAGTGAGATTACTTTTCGCCCACTCCTTGTCCTCCTCCTCTCAAAACCCTGACGGCACCAAGACTTAATGACCATCTTATTGCACTGAGACATGTCCCTGGTTCAATTATGGGGGCTGAGGCCTTAAACAATACACACATACATGCACACACACATCATAATGGCTGCAGGCCTAGTGTAAAATGGAGTACAGTACTTTCATAAGGCTTAGACAGATGCTGCTCTGTAGCAACAACACAAAACAAAGAGGCTGGGGGGCTGAATTGTAACAAACTCCTGCTTGGCTGTTAGCTGGGCGCTAGAGGCCGGTGTGTGTGTGTGTGTGTGTGTGTGTGTGTGTGTGTGTGTGTGTGTGTGTGTGTGTGTGTGTGTGTGTGTGTGTGTGTGTGTCTAAACACTGGGATACCACAGAGGGGGAACAGTGAGAAAGAAAGGGGGAATCAAAAGGAGGAGAGTGCTTGCTTTGCCCCCAGGGCTCCTGTGGTAACAGGGATTCACACAGCAGACAGCTGGGTGAGTGGTCCTCAGCAGGTTCCCTAGCATGTGGGAAAATACCCACCCCCCAATCGCCTGAGTCTGAAAGGAGTGTGTGGAATATGCACACACATACACATGTGATGACTAATTCATACACACACACACACACACACACACACACACACACACACACACACACACACACACACACACACACACACACACACACACACACACACACACACCTTATTCATCATACACAAAAACATACACACATACACCTATAAAAGAAAAGTTGTAGAAGAAGAAAGAGAGGGTGATGGAGAGTCCATGTTGTTCAGACACAGGGCATGGGCAGGTCAGCACAGAGATAAAGACAGGAGGCCATAAAACTCTTCACATAACATTGGGGTGAGAAACCCTCATTACCAGCGGGCCAAGCCCTCATTTACAGCAACCACCGTCAGAGGCCATTCTGAGGCGATTCCCGAGAACGAGGGAACAAAAAGAGGGAGAAACATTTATTTTTGGAGCCTTCTCTGTCTGTTTTTCTCTCTATTCAGTCCTTCTTTCTGGGGGTCACCCTAAACTGACCCCTTTTTATGAGGGGGCGGCGGCTCCATTCACCATAGAGATTTATGGTCTTTAATAGGGGAAATGGACCCGGCCCGGGCTGCCTTCAGGGGGGCCTGATTTAAATTCTACAAAAACATAGGAGAGGGTTTGGAATTGGGATTGGGGGGAGGGAGGTGGCGATCGGGATGAGTGGGGTGGGGTCCTCTGTCTGTGACATTTTCAAGGTTGCCATCTGGGCAGGGAGTGGGAGCCTTCAACTGTCCGTCAACATCTCAAGCAACACTGCCCCCCCTGGATAAAGCCGCAGAGGAGGAGAAAGGGAAAACAACATCAACTGGGGGAAACAGATGCCCTCTATCAAAGCCCTGGTGGTGACTCACAGGCTGCTTGTCCACCTGGGCCTTTTTCTCCACCCATAACAATAAGCCAGTCAGTCAGTCTCCTGATCTGTGGTGGCCTGGTTGAGAGCCCTGCTGCGGTGTGGATCACCCTCTATTTCATAATCCTATTACCATAATCCCAAAAGGTCAGGGAGCACAGAGCACTTTCTCCTTCTATCTCCTACCAGAACGTCTCTCCTTTAAAGGTAAAAGGGAGTTAAACTTCGGCCCAAAGGTTGAAAGAAACTTCCAGAAAGGCAACTTAAGGGGAGAAGAGTTGGGGAGTATGCTAATGGTTCTAACCTCCATTGGGCTCAGCAGAGTTATGACCTATAGGCAACCACCAGAACGGCTGAAGGTCTCCACAGCTAGTCTGTCAGAGGTCACTGTGGGCTATAGCAGCATGAGGTTCAACCCCTTAGCCTCTCATATTGAGACCCGGGAATTTCATAAAAGTCCAAGATAAATTATGATCTTCGTGACTGGTTTCATTTTCTCACAGATACATTGGGAAGAAGCTGAGGATAAAATGAGAAGATGAGTGCCACAACCCTGAAATGAAAGACGGCCTTGTGCCCAAACTTTCATTCAAGGACATATATCTGTTGGGCCTTTCCCACAAAAACACTTTTCTAAAATGTAAAGGCAAGACCACAATGTCCAAGCAACACGTAAGGCATCCCTTCATCTGTAGCGTTGGTGTGAAACATCCTCTTGGCAGACACATTCTCCTCAAAACGTCATAATCAAACTATCATGGTAGGCCTAAAACCTTCATATTCAAACTATCATAGAAGCAAAGACCACAAAACTTTATATCAGACCTCATATTCAAACTCATATTGACACTTTCAAGGCAACTCCTTGACAGCAACCTTGATGAGACATTCCAGTTCTTATATTGTGACAACGTCCCAAATTGCACCCTTTTCCCTAAAGTGTCTTATTATTGAACATGGTCTCTGGTCAAATAAAGTGCACTATGTACAGAATTCGGTGCCTCTGTGGTAAAGTCAGTAAACCAGGAAGGAATCCACAGTTCCCAGGCTCTCAGATGCTTCTAATTACACGCTTACCAGGATGACAGCCTTGAGAAACAAGACTCTCTGGTCTGATGAAACCAAGATTGAACTCTTTGGCCTGAATGCCAAGCATCACGTCAGAAGGAAACCTGGCACCATCCCTACAGTGAAGCATGTGGTGGCAGCGTCATGCTGTGGGGATGTTTTTAAGAGGCAAGGACTGGGAGACTAGTCAGGATGAAGGGAAAGATGAACAGAGCAAAGTACAGAGAGATCCTTGATGCTCCAGAGCGCTCAAGACCTCAGACTGAGGCGAAGATTCACAGCCAAGATAGCACACAGCCAAGATAACGCAGGAGTGGCTTCGGGACAGGTCTCTGAATGTCCTTGAGTGGCCCAGCCAGAACCCGGACTTGAACCAGATCTAACATCTCTGGAGAGACCTGAAAATGGCTGTGCAGCAACGCTCCCCATCCAACCTGACAGAGCTTGAGAGGATCTGCAGAGAAGAATGGGAGAAACTACCCAAATACAGGTGTGCCAAGCTTGTAGCGTCATACCCAAGAAGACTTGAGTCTGTAATCGCTGCCAAAGGTGCTTCAACAAAGTACTGAGTAAAGGGTCTGAATACTTATGTAAATATGATAATTATTATATATATTTTTTTAATTATAAATTAGCAAAAATGTCTAAAAATCTGTTTTGGTTTGTCATTATGGGGTATTGTGTGTTGATTGATGAGGGGAAAAAAACAATTGAATCCATTTTAGAATAAGGCCGTAACGTAACAAAATGTAGAAAAAGTCAATGGGTCTGAATACTTACATTTATGAACACAAGTTTCCGTAAAAAAATAATCGTTATGGAAACGCATTCCAGTGGGTGTACCAAGCAAGAAGACAGTAACTACCGTGTCAGAAGTCAGGGTCAATATGAATAAAACCTGACCTCATAGTAAAACAACAGATTTCCAGTGATCTGCCTACAACTCAGGCTGACCAATGAAAATACTTTAAAGACATTTTTCTCAGTTACACTCAGTGAGCAGTTACTGCCCTTTTGCTTGGTAGGGCAGTGTAGAGCTCCTACACGCAATGGTTCATGACCTCAGTACCATTAGAGACACCATTCAGTCAAGATATGAGAACACAAACCATGAGGCCCTGTGACGGACGCGCGTCCTGTCCAGGGGGTGTAGCTGTACATCAAGCTGCCTCACGCTACAGAATGCTTCCACACCTTTAAATCACATCAAATAAAAACTTGATTTGCCACATGCGCCAAATACAAGTGTAGACTTTACCGTGAAATGCTTACTTACAAGCCCTTAACCAACAGTGCAGTTCAAGAAGAAGAAAATATTTACGAAGAAGGCTAAAATAAAAAGCAAAAATAAAAAGTAACACAATAAGAATAACAATAACGAGGCTATATACAGGGGGCACCAACATCGAGTCAGTGTGCAGGGTACAGGCTAGTTGAGGTAATCTGTACATGTAGGTGGGGCCGAAGTGACTATGCATAGGTAACAAACAGCGAGTAACAGCAGTGTACAAGGGGCGGGGGGGTAAATGTAAATTGTCTGGTGGTGATTTTTATGAATTGTTCAGCAGTCTAATGGCTTGTGGGTAGAAGCTGTTGAGGAGCCTTTTGGTCCTAGACTTGGCGCTCCGGTACCGCTTGCCGTGCGGTAGCAGAGAAAACAGTGGCCTTATGGCCTTTCCTCTGACAACACCTATTATATAGGTCCTGGATGGAAGCTTGGCCCCAGTGATGTACTGTGCCGTTCGCACAACCCTCTGTAGCCCCTTACGGTCAGATGCCGAGCAGTTGCCATCCCAGGCGGGGATGCAACCGGTCAGGATGCTCTCGATGGTGCAGCTGTAAAACCTTTTGAGGATCTGGGGACCCGTGCCAAATCTTTTCAGTCTCCTGAGGGGGAAAAGGTTTTGTCGTGCCCTCTTCACAACTGTCTTGGTATGTTTGGACCATGATAGTTTGTTGGTGATGTGGACACCAAGGAACTTGAAACTCTCGACCTGCTCCACTACAGCCCCGTCGATGTTAATGGGGTCCTGTTCGGCCCGACTTTACCTGTAGTCCACGATCAGCTCCTTTGTCTTGCTCACATTGAGGGAGAGGTTGTTGTCCTGGCACCACACTGCCAGTTCTCTGACCTCCTCCCTATAGGCCGTCTCATCGTTGTCGGTGATCAGGCCTACAACTGTTGTGTCGTCAGCAAACTTAATTATGGTGTTGTAGTTGTGTTTGGCCACGCAGTCATGGGTGAACGGGGAATACAGGAGGAGCCCCAGTGTTAAGGATCAGCGTGGCAGACGTGTTGTTGCCTTCTCTTACCACCTGGGGGCGGCCTGTCAGGAAGTCCAGGATCCAGTTGCAGAGGGAGGTGTTTAGTCCCAGAGTCCTTAGCTTAGTGATGAGCTTCGTGGGCACTATGGTGTTGAACGCTGAGCTGTAGTCAATAAACAGCATTCTCACATAGGTGTTCCTTTTGTCCAGGTGAGAAAGAGCAGTGTGGAGTCACCATCACACTGAAGCTGTGAATACTAAGCAATACCTGTTGGTGGCCAGTTCACATCAGTGATGCGACATGTAGAGAGAGCGAGAGAGAGAGAGAGAGAGAGAGAGAGAGAGAGAGAGAGAGAGAGAGAGAGAGAGAGAGAGAGAGAGGAAGAGGGACACAGAGAAAGATAGAGATAGAGTCAGAGAGATGTAAGAGGAGACGGCCCGGCGGTCCAAGTGAAAGCTAAGCACTGTCTGTCGATCACCTTGGGCATGTGCTGAGCCGACGAGGTGACCATGACGATGACAAAACAAGAGGGGGACCGAGAGGGCTTCCCAGAATAACAGACCTGAGATCTCCACAATGCTCCAAGACTTTACAGAGAATTCGAAACAGAGAAAAGTAAATTCTGTTATCAGTTGCCACTTTTCTTTTTCCATCAAGATGAATGAACTGCGTATCAAGCGGAGGTAAAAAATATTCAGATAGCAACTCTTGGTAAGACAATGGAAGTTCAGTTAGAGGAGAGAAATAAACATGATTAAGTATAGAATACGTTATTCTATTCCTAAATCTACAGTGTTCTTTTACCATTAACTTCTCATGCTATATCTTTAGCTCCCCAGCAGATTAAAACTGCTTCCCAAATGGCACCCTATTCCCTATATAGTGCACTACTTTTGAACAGGGTCCATTGGTAGTTGTGCACTACGTAGGGAAAAGGGTGCCATTTGATAATTGTTTCTTCGCTCCCATATGAAGAGTGTGGAGCTAGGGGACTGAAAAACTACATTATTGGTTGCAGTGAGAAAAAGGGGTCTCTGCAGTCATCACATAGGCTACAATGTAAGATGGCGCCGGAGGGCAGGGCTAACATCTTATCGGCTCTTAACCAACCATGCTATTTTGTTTGTCTTTTCCCGTTGTTCGTAACTTGTTTTGTACATAATGTTGCTGCTACTGTCTCTTATGACTGAAAAGAGCTTCTGGACATCAGAACTGCGATTACTCACCTCAATGAGTCGGACGCGAGGGATATACTACAGACACCCGACCAGGCCCAGATCCCCGTGACTCGCTGAAAAAGGAAACGTAGGTTTCGTGGAAAGAGATGGGGATGCCTTGTGAGGATCAGGTGACGAGTGGCTAATCTGCCCTTGCCTTCCGTTCTGCTAGCTATCGTTTAATCACTGGAATATAAATGGGACAAACTGAAAGCACGTATATCCTACCAACGGGACATTAAAAACTGTAATATCTTATGTTTCACCGAGTCGTGGCTGAACGACGACATTAAGAACATACAGCTGGTGGGTTATACACTCTATTGGCAGGATAGAACAGCAGCCTCTGGTAAGACACGGGATGGGTGCCTATGCATTTATGTAAACAACAGCATATCTAAGGAAGTCTCAAGGTTTTGCTCGCCTGAGGTAGAGTATCTCATGAAAAGCCGTACACCACACTATCTGCCTAGAGAGTTTTCATCTGTATATTTCGAAGCTGTCTACATACCACCACAGACCGAGGCTGGCAATAAAACCTCACTCAGTGAGCTGTATTCTGCCATAAACAAACAGGAAAACCCTCATCCAGAGGCGGCGCTCCTAGAGGCCGGGGACTTTAATGCAGGGAAACTTAAATCAGTTTTACCTAATTTCTATCAGCATGTTAATTGTGCAACCAGAGGGAAAAAAATTCTAGACCACCTTTACTCCACACACAGAGACGCATACAAAGCTGTCCCTCACCCACCATTTGGCAAATCTGACCATAACTCTATCCTCCTGATTCCCGCTTACAAGCAAAAATTTAAGCAGGAAGCACCAGTGACTCGGTCTATAAAAAAGTGGTCAGATAGGGGCCTCCCGGGTGGCGCAGTGGTCTAAGGCACTGCAGCGCAGTGCTAGCTGTGCCACCAGAGACTCTGGGATATCCTTGTCTCATCGTGCTCTAGCGACTCCTGTGGCGGGCCGGGCGCAGTGCATGCTGACCAGGTCGCTAGGTGTACGTTGTTTCCTCTGACACATTGGTGCGGCTGGCTTCCGGGTTGGATGCGCGCTGTGTTAAGAAGCAGTGCGGCTTGGTTGGGTTGTGTTTCGGAGGACGCATGGCTCTTGACCTTTGTCTCTCCCGAGCCCGTACGGGAGTTGTAGCGATGAGACAAGACAGTAACTACTAACAATTGGATACCACGATATTGGGGGGGGGAAAGAAGAAAAAAAAGTGGTCAGATGAAGCAGATGCTAAACTACAGGACTGTTTTGCTAGCACAGACTGGAACATGTTCCGGTATTCTTCCGATGGCATTGAGGAGTACACCACATCAGTCACTGGCTTTATAAATAAGTGCAACGAGGACGTCATCATGGATTACAGGCAGCATCCGCACTGAGCCAAAGGCTAAAGCTTCCGCTTTCAAGGAGCGGGACTCTAACCCGGAAGCTTATAAGAAATCCTGCTATGCCCTCCGACGAACCATCAAACAGGCAAAGCGTCAATACAGGACTAAGATCGAATCGTACTACACCGGCTCTGACGCTCGTCGGATGTGGAGGGGTTGCAACCTATTACAGACTACAAAGGGAAGCACAGCCGAGAGCTGCCCAGTGACACGAGCCTACCAAACGAGCTAAATTATTTCTATGCTCGTTTCGAGGCAAGTAACACTGAAACATACATGAGAGCATCAGCTGTTCCGGACGACTATGTGATCACACTCTCCACAGACCTTTAAACAGGTGAACATTCACAAGGTTGCTGGGCCAGATGGATTACCAGGACGTGTACTCCGAGCATGCGCTGACCAACTGGCAAGTGTCTTCACTGACATTTTCAACTTGTCCCTGTCTGAGTCTGTAATAGCAACATGTTTCAAGCAGACCACCATAGTCCCTGTGCCCAAGACCACTAAGGTAACCTGCAAAAATGACTACCGACCCGTAGCACTCACGTCTGTAGCCATGAAATGCTTTGAAAAGCTGGTCATGGCTCACTTCAACACCATTATCCCAGAATACCATTACCCACTCCAATTTGGAGTGGGTCTGAAACCCCGACCACACTTGTAGGCTAGCTAAGCTCATGTGCAGAAACAAGTCGTTGGGTCTAATGGTCGTCTCGCTCCAAACTGCACATCTGCAGGCCATCAAATCAAAGACACTCCTTCGATATAAAGTAGTTGTTAATTATATACTTTTTTACCCCTTTTTCTCCACAAATTTTGTGATATCCAATTGGTAGTTACAGTCTTTTCCCATCGTTGCAACTCCCCTATGGACTCGGGAGAGGTGAAGGTCGAGAGCCATGTGTCCTTCGAAACCCGACCCTCCTTAGCCACACTGCTTCTTGACACACTGCTCTCTTAACCCGGAAGCCAGCCGCACCAATGTGTCGGAGGAAACACCGTCGAACTGGTGACCGTGTCATCGTGCATGTGTCCGGCCCGCCACAGGAGTCGAACGGCTCTCGACCTTCGCCTCTCCCAAGTCAATACAGGAGTTACAGCGATGAGACAAGACTGTAACTACCAATTGGATATCACAAAGAGAAAAAGGGGGTAAAATATATAAAACTTAAGTGATCTTGACTCAGAAAAGGTTGGTTACCACTGCACTAGACCTTTTGTCTCACCTAAACCCCAGTATAACTGGTCCAGAACCCTGATACACACACTCACAAACACACACATTCACAAGAAACACACACAAACCCAATGAGTAAAACGTAGAAACTCCAACAAACAAAGACCATGGAAAGACTTTGGCACAAAAGGCATGAAACCCACACATACTGCAGGCCCCCAGGCGTTTAGAGCAGAGTGGTGGGTCCCTGCCAGGAGAGGACTCTCCCAGTATAGTATCCCCTGTAACCACAACCTGTGGGAAGGTATCACAGTTTCAGCCATAAGGAATGAATGGATCTTAGTGTCTTTGATCCCAATAAATCTGAGTGACAAGCTGAAATTGGAGCCGTTTAGCACCTCCGCCCGCTCCCAAGTTCGGGGAATCTTGATCGGTATGTCAAGGGTTTCTGTGGAAACAGGGGAATTCCCAAAATATTGCAGACATTGCAGGGTAGGTTCCACTACTGTACTCAACTTATGGGCTAGACTGGGACCTATGAGTGACATTTAACTTTCTCCCACAGTCAGAGAGAAATTACAAAGATGAACTTTCACTGAGTGTAAAAAGGGAATGATATACCGAGTATAATAACTCTTGTTAATAAAAACCCAGAGGATGTCACTTACAGGATGTCACCCCATCAGACCCCTGCAGTAACCTACTGATGTGTGTATAAACGTACTCAAGCGGCGGTGAACTTAAGAGAGCCTGTAAGTGGATGATGGGTACTCTCCTCTCCTCAGCAATGTTATCCACTTCACTGTAGAAACTGAAGCCAAATCGGCCGAAAAACTAAACAGAGAGAGAGAGAGAGAGAGAGACAGGGGGGAGAGGAGAGGAGAGGGAAAGAGAGATGACACAGGGTCTCTGCACTGACAGCTGGCGTG
Source organism: Salvelinus namaycush (assembly GCF_016432855.1). Classification (NCBI taxonomy): domain Eukaryota; kingdom Metazoa; phylum Chordata; class Actinopteri; order Salmoniformes; family Salmonidae; genus Salvelinus; species Salvelinus namaycush. The sequence goes on along the minus strand of NC_052308.1, from coordinate 66,472,500 downwards.
TCTCTACATCCACACAGTCACACACAGAGTCAAACACTCTCCCTAGAGTACCACTCACTGGCATCGATTCCACCCCGCTGACCCCCTCTAACGGATTTACATATCCAAGACAAACTTAGGGACATACTGTATGTGCACACAGTCACACACACATAAATACACATTAAACAAACATATGTTGTACACACACACAAACACACACCACCCTGCACCATGTGGGTAGAGCACATAGCATTGAACCATCAAAAGATACACGTTCATTTTGTGCTGCCATCTTTCATCTCTCCATGTGTACACACTGCAGTCCGCAGCCAATTATGACTGAAGCAGCAGCACATCTTTCTGTCCATCGACAGATCGACAGGCAGGGGAGGGGCTATTTATAGTGCAACATTAAAAGAGCTGCTCACAACTTACCGACTGGAACTTCCTTTCATTAGGGAAATAAGGAAATGTATTTAAAGCATTTAGAGACTAGTAAAAGAGACGCAAACAGATTGGGTCTCTAAATAAAAAGCATAGAGATTATAGCCTACATATAGACGTATACATACAGACTGATCTATCTCTATGATGAAAACCTCAATAGTGAGAGAACAGTGGTTTGGGAGGGGCAGAGAGGAGGTATGGTAAACCAGCATCAACACATACAGACGCAAGTTGGCGGAGCTAACAGGAAGTAAACACCTAAATGCTGAGAGTAATGGGATGAGAGAGGACGTATGGCAACCCTACAATCAGACCAGGGCCACCATTTTGGCTCAAACCCAATTAGTACCAGTTACCTGGACTGTTGACAATCAACCCTCTGAGTCATGACAATGGAGAGGAATGACAGGGTTGAGAGGCTGGCAGCTGTACCATGTGGGGACCGAGTGAGTGGCGCTAAACAAAAGATGCCCGAAATGATGGCTGCCTGCCTTCCTATTCTGTCAATGGCAGCCACGCTCCACTTCATATGCTCATTGACACATACAACAGCATGAGATAAAGAGCCCAGATTGAGAGGCATGCACACACACACACACACACACACACACACACACTCACACACACACACACACACACACACACTAAGAACAGGTGGGTCCCCACTCTGATCAAAGAGCATTTGACTGGTTCATGTCCCCAGTTCACTGTAACGTGTAATGTGACAGGATCCTGGTTAAACTGGATGTGTGTACATCAGTGGAGGCTGCTGAAGGGAGGACGGCTCATAATAATGGCTAGAATAGAGCAAATGGAATGGCATCAAACACATGGAAACCATGTGTTTAATTAATGTATTTGATACCATTCCACCCATTCCATTCTAGCCATTACCATGAGCCCGTCCTCCCCAATTAAGGTGCCACCAACCTCCTGTGGTGTACACTGTGTGCCCATGTGAAAAAGTCTTAATCCCCATAATTCCCTCTGTTCTGGACGCGTGCCTGTTGGCGTCTTAACAGGCCAGAGGCAGGCAGAGCAGGATTGTGTGTGTACAGTACAGTGGCACATGTCAATACAAAGGGTACAGTGTGGAGACGACTGGCCATTGTGGGGACACACAGGGAAGGCAGATGGGGTAATAATGGGATTGGGGCCTGCAGAACAAGTGTTATCGCACAGCACTCCTTCAATACAGGTTCTCTCTGTTACTGGTCAATGGTTCAGTCACAGTCTGTACCATAGAAATATGATCTGTGGATAGGGCTGGGAACCGTTCTATAGATTCAATTTCTATGGTATGTACTCTGTGACTCAAATAAGATTGTGTTAAGAGCTTTTTTTAAAGTCATTCAAAGGTCAGCCAGAGAGTTGTAACATTAGCAAGCAGGGTAGCCTCCATATGTTCCTTCACCCATGAGTTCCAAACCATTTGCATCAGTATACGGACTTACTATTCCATGTCTGGTGCTGACTTCCTCTGGGCACTTCCATGGAAAGGTAAGAGGGGGTGACTAATGGAGACATTCCCATCCCAGATAATGACTGAGTGTGTACACAGTCTGGGTTGTACACAGAAATCTGACAGCGCAACAAGCAAGAAACACAATAAGCTCCTACTCCCTCTCCACCAACCACTAAGGAAACTGGATGAGGTAACGCAACAAATATCCGCTATAACATTTGTAATGTACACTGCACTGCCTTACACAGTCATAAAAACAAATATCCCTTGGGTCATCTTTCAAGGGAAAACACCAACTTGTTTGTTTCATTTTTCCTGATCCATCCTATTTATAACAACAAGCCCTTAATATATTCCTACTTACATTTGTCCAATCCTGGAAAACAAGCTGAAAATCTGTGAGGGCAAGACACAAATACTCAGACTGTATCACTAATCAGGCCAGTGTAGAGGTAGAGAGAGAGAGAGAGATAGAAATAGGTAGAGGTAGAGAGATAGGTAGAGGTAGAGAGGTAGAGAGGTAGAGAGGTAGAGAGGTAGAGAGAGAGAGAGAGAGAGAGAGAGAGAGAGAGAGAGAGAGAGAGAGTGCGTGTGTATAGTGGTAGTCCCCATTCCCTAGTATGTTTAGAGATCTTAGATAGGTAACACAAATCAGAGCTATCGTAGGTTTATTATCTTATTTCCTGGTTGAAGAGAAAGCACTTTCACTGCAACAAAGTCCTCTCAGGGGACATTGTGGGAACTGAACAGAGCACACAGCACTTTGATTAAAACACCAGCCTAGGAGACATGTAGGGATGTGTCCCAAATGGCACCCTATTCCCTTTATAGTGCACTACTTTTGACCAGGACCCATAGGGTTCTGGTCAAACGTAGTGCACTACATGGGGAATAGGGTGCCATTTGGGACGGAACCTAGAAAGAGGCGTTGGCACATGGGCCAGCTAAACAATCTGGGTGATGTGGACGGACAGTTTGTGCTCTCTAGATGACAAAGCAAAGAATTATGGGAAACATTATCCCTGTATCATATTACCTGTGACCCAAATGGTTCCCTATTCCCTAAATAGTGCACAACTTTTGAACACGGCTCTGTTCAAGATTAGTCAACTATATAGAAAATACGGTGCTATATGGGGTACAAATTTTGCCATTTATGAAGTAAACATCCAACGAGCAAGACCTATTCCTCCATTTATGAAGTAAACATCCAATGAGCAAGGCCTATTCCTCCATTTATAAACTAAACATCCAACGAGCAAGACCTATTCCTCCATTTATGAAGTAAACATCCAACGAGCAAGACCTATTCCTCCATTTATGAAGTAAACATCCAACGAGCAAGACCTATTCCTCCATTTATGAAGTAAACATCCAACGAGCAAGGCCTATTCCTCCATTTATGAACTAAACATCCTATGAGCAAGGCCTATTCCTCCATTTATGAACTAAACATCCAACGAGCAAGGCCTATTCCTCCATTTATGAACGTCCAACTATTCCATTTTTTCAGTCATCCAATGGTTGCCAGTAAAAATCCCCATTTCTGGTCCACCATCCACTCTATAATTCATCTTCCTTAGTGTCCACTGTGAGGAGCTGAGTGACCCTAAAGGTCAACATTTCCAATGTATGACAAATGGAACGGGTCATTTAAGAGGTGGACGGGGGAGGGAATAAAAGAGTGAAAGGGCATTTGTAGCTGCCAGACTGGACAGCAACCCCTTCTATAGGCTATATTTGGTTCTCCCCCCGCCCCCCTCCCATCTAGTCTGAAGGCCACTTGAGAAATTCAAAGCGATGCCGAGCCGCATAAAGGCAGTGGATTGAGAGGCCCGCTTAATGCCTGTCCACAATGTATACCCCCCCACACACACATATATACACACACACACACACACACACACACACACACACACACACACACACACACACACACACACACACACACACACACACACACACACACCAAAGACCCCGAACCCCTTTTCCCGTAATCCCATGAATCCCTGGCCAGTCCTCCAGAGCCTAAAAGAGCGAGCCTGACACGAGCCTCTGACTTCCCCCCTGTCCCCCTCCCTAACCCCCTTATACTTCCTTTGTCCCCCCCTGAGGGACCAGGAGTGAGTGTGGGGCCCGCCGACCGGGCTGGGGCAGGCAGGTGTTGAGGCAGCTCCATGGGATGGAGTGGTGAGAGAGAGGGTGTGCGAGTTGGTGGTCTGGTATTCCGTCTGTCATGCCAACCTGATGGCCTGGGCATAACACACACACACACACACACACACACACACACACACCCTTGTTTGTCACTGTGGCCGCTGACATGACAGCCCACAGGCGGAGCAACGGCAACTGTAACCAGGATTATGTATTGCTCTAAATGCATTAAGGAGGGTCGATGTCAGGAGGACTGGAGGAGGGACACACCCAACACAACCTGCTTGCTTCTTTTATCTGGTTCTCCGCCTCCCATTCCTCAGACATCAAGGGCTCAACTCACCGCCACCGCAGGAATGACAGGAGATAGACTTTATAATAATGTCAAGGATAGTTGACTTGCTATTCCATGAGTATTGGGTGAAGATGAAGGTCAGCTGATAAGTCACAGTTTTAGTACTAAATACGGTAGCAATAAAGCACATGTTAACTTGTAACAAGTTACAAAGTTAGGACAGCAAACAGTTCCTCACATAAAAAGACAGGTAAGTAGACACCCTTCATGAGTGCGCATGCAACAGAGAGAGTCTGTATCACAACTAGAGGTCGACTGATTAATCGGAATGGCCGATTAATTAGGGCCGATTTCAAGTTTTCATAACAATCGGAAATCGGTATTTTTGGACACCGATTTGTCCGATATTTTTTATTTATTTTTTAGACGTATTTATTTTTTACACCTTTATTTAATCTTTATTTAACTAGGCAAGTCAGAACACATTCTTATTTTCAATGACGGCCTAGGAACGGTGGGTTAACTGCCTCGTTCAGGGGCAGAACGACAGATTTTTACCTTGTCAGCTCGGGGGATTCAATCTTGCAACCTTACAGTTAACTAGTCCAACGCTCTAACCACCTGATTACATTGCACTCCACGAGGAGCCTGCCTGTTACGCGAATGCAGTAGAAGCCAAGGTAAGTTGCTAGCTAGCATTAAACTTATCTTATAAAAAACAATCAATCAATCAATCATAATCACTAGTTAACTACACATGGTTGATGATATTACTAGTTTATCTAGCGTGTCCTGCGTTGCATATAATCGATGCGGTGTGTATCGTTGCTCCAATGTGTACCTAACCATAAACATCAATGCCTTTCTTAAAATCAATAGACAGAAGTATATATTTTTAAACCTGCATATTTAGCTAAAAGAAATCCAGGTTAGCAGGCAATATTAACCAGGTGAAATTGTGTCACTTCTCTTGCTTTCATTGCACGCAGAGTCAGTGTATATGCAACAGTTTGGGCCGCCTAATTTGCCAGAATTTTACGTAATTATGACATAACATTGAAGGTTGTGCAATGTAACAGGAATATTTAGACTTATGGATGCCACCCGTTAGATAAAATACGGAACGGTTCCGTATTTCACTGAAAGAATAAACATCTTGTTTTCGAGATGATAGTTTCCGGATTCAACCATATTAATGACCTAAGGCTCGTATTTCTGTGTTATTATGTTATAACTAAGTCTATGATTTGATAGAGCAGTCTGACTGAGCGGTGGTAGGCAGCAGCAGGCTCGTAAGCATTCATTCAAACAGCACTTTCCTGCGTTTTGCCAGAAGCTCTTCGCTGTGCTTCAAGCCTATCAACTCCTGAGATTAGGCTGGTGTAACCGATGTGAAATGGCTAGCTAGTTAGCGAGGTGCGCGCTAATAGCGTTTCAAAAGTCACTCGCTCTGAGACTTGGAGTAGTTATTCTCCTTGCTCTGCATGGGTAACGCTGCTTCGAGGTTGGCTGTTGTCATTGTGTTCCTGGTTCGAGCACAGGTAGGAGCGAGGAGAGGGATGGAAGCTATACCGTTACACTGGCAATACTAAAGTGCCTATAAGAACATCCAATAGTCAAAGGTTAATGAAATACAAATGGTATAGAGAGAAATAGTCCTATAATTCCTATAATAACTACAACCTAAAACTTCTTACCAGGTAATATTGAAGACTCATGTTAAAAGGAACCACCAGCTATCATATGTTCTCATGTTCTGAGTAAGGAACTTAAACGTTAGCTTTCTTACATGGCACATATTGCACTTTTACTTTCTTCTCCAACACTTTGTTTTTGCATTATTTAAACCAAATTGAACATGTTTCATTATTTATTTGAGGCTAAATTGATTTTATTGATGTATTATATTAAGTTAAAATAAATGTTCATTCAGTATTGTTGTAATTGTCATTATTACAAATAAATGTTTATTTATTTTTTTAATCGTCAGATTAATCGGTATCTGCCTTTTTTTGGTCCTCCAATAATCGGTATCGGCGTTGAAAAATCATAATCGGTCGACCTATAAACACAACGACAATACATACCTTGTCGAACAGAGATTTCCATTGCTGAGATAGGGAAAGAGGAAAGGAGCGGGGAGGGAAAGAGAGAGAGAAAAGAGGAAAGAAAAGGTTTCAGCGAGAAAGGTGCCATTTAACAGATAGACACACCTGTCATTAAGGAGTGATGTCAGCAGGTAGCCTACAAGAACTTTCCTTCATTCAATGAATCAATATAATTGAACAATTGAAGACATCATCAATTATGTATGGTAGTAGCCATGCTACGCCTGCTCAGTTAGCTGTAATGAACACATATAGTCAATGGATTGTGGACTGTGATGATATATTGACAGTGGTCTATGTATGAGTCTATGAAGCTGTCTGAGAATGGTCGCTGGCATAACAATATTCATAGCTTACAACCATAACACAGTATGATATCATGCTGACATAACATAGGCTAATGATAGGCCATCATTGTAAATAAAAATGTGTTATTATTTGAATTGTCTAGTTAAATAAAAAAGATTCGCTACTGTAGAATACACCGTGGGAAAAACGTGCCTTTAATGTGATCTTCTGTATTAGGATGAAATTGAAAAACGCTGATGACAATATGAATATGGCTCAAGACTTACGTCCTCTGGGGCCACGGGAAGAACATCGATACTCTCCAGCACTTCTATCTCGTCTCCCTCCGCGTTCGCCGCCACTGCTGGAGAGGAATGCACCGGCACGTCCCGAGACGCGTCCGGCATCGTCAGGCTGCGGCTGCCCCTCTACTCAATGCACTACTGGGCAATTCAATATTAAATCCTTACCGACAAAACAATATCCATTCTCTGCTATTTGAGCCACATTACACACATAATCCATATTTGAGAAATCACCAAGCGAGACTAATCAACGCAGGTGTCTCAAACACAATTGGGCATTCTTATTCCAACCCTGGTCCTTTGCGGCTATTTAGAAAAATATATTAGCCCACAAAATAACATCTATCCTCCGTTTGTTCACAAGCTCATTGAAGAGAAAAGATATCTTTAATAGATCCACGCAAAAGGCAAAAGTTGAGTGCCGAGTTGGGTGTCCGTGGAGTGCGCATCTGCGTCTCGCCACTCCGAGCGACAGTGTGTGTGTAACAACTGAATTGGGGGTGTGTGGCCACCAAGTCCTTCTCCTATTTCATACGACAGCCCACCTGCACCTCAGTCCAGCTCTCTGTAGACAGACACGGCATTTTTCACTGTCAAAGTACTGACATCTCATTGGGACGGACAGGCAGGCAACTATCCAAGTTGACTGCAGTGATTGTTCATTCCAATGTGACTCACCTGAAAATGAAATAGAATAGAGGTGTGTGTGGCAATAATTAAAGAAATTGGCTACTCACTTCAATAGTGAATAAGAGAAGACGTCATAGTGTATTACAAGGCAATAGGCATAGTTGGAACACCCCTCAGCATAAAACAGCTTATAATGCTACTCAGTCTACTGCGCAAAAAGCAGCATGGGTAGCCTAAATGTCATGGCAGTCCGTCACGGAACACTGACTAAAAAGATGTCTAGTCGACCGTCCAAAAGTCGCGCAAGTGTAAATTCAGGTGCGTCATTGTACCCTCGCAGTTGTTTACAGCGACGCAGCTCGGCCAGCTGCCCAACCCCGCTGTGTCTCAGTCAGCAGCCTCTAGGAACACACTGACTCCGCTCCCGGAGTTGGATCGGGACCAGCCGGCACTCTGGCACTGTTCAAGCCGGTAGGCAAGCACCTTCGGCTCCGTTGCACTGCGTGTGCCTCCGGCGCAGAGAAAGATGGATTTTTGGCTGCGAGGTGAGAACACCACCCACACCCACAGAAGGCTTCGAGGAACCCCGGTTCACACCAGCTGGCTCTCACTCTGTTACTTTATCACGTTATGTCATCAGATAGACAGTGCGCGCATGTGACTCAGTGAGTAGACTTGGCTGAAGAGGATCCAAATTCAACACTCTCACAAATGTGGGTGTGGGTTATTAAAATACACAAAATAGTATTCAGACAGTGGAAGTGCCTGATCCAGATCTAATTCAAAGAGGGACAATTCTATCCTGTAATATTTCCATCCAACATTCACTGAAAGGGTGGTGATTTCAATCATGAAGCATAGCACCTACTGATCTACTATGATAGTCAGTTTAGGACACTTATGGTACCAAGTACCAAACACTGTTTAACTTTTCTTTTCACCTTCCTTCCTCTCTGTATCTGGGTGGTAACGTGGGTTGAGGTTCGGAGGAGGGTAATAAGGGCCTGTAAATTCCAGGTTGTGTTTTAGGGTCACAAACAAACACTCCCCTGCAAGCCTGCAATGACAATCAGCAAAATGATGGGTCTTCCATTCCAGAGGACCACCTACCCATTATCTATAATCACTTTAAACAAACCATTCATTTAAGATCAACCTGTGTGTTTTGTGTTGTTTGTGTGCACATGCATGTGCTTGTGCACTTGTGTGTGTGTAAGTTATGTGTGTAAGTTATTTTGTGGCTGTGGGGTGCAGCTGCTTTTGAGTGGGCTGGTAGCACTGTAAAGAGATTGTATCTCTCTCACAAAACTTCCCCATGCTATTCGATAGTATTACCATGGAAACAATATGGCCATAGGTTATTTTTAACCTTATGGGTCTTGTGACACCTACACAGCACTTTTGGATGAAACTGCAGCCTACAATGTTTTAACAGCGAAATACTATACTACCAGTCCTCAACTGGCCTCAAAACGCTTCCTCCGAGAGAGAGCTAAGCTGTTGGGATGCCATCTGCAGTCAGCTGTGCAATTACCATGTGTGAGATCACAATTAAAAACTCATCTCATCACCCAGAACCAAATCTCAACTACTCTATAAGTATACTGAATGTGGGGTCTCCATTTCTAATGACTTTTCCTATTACTTTAGCCTAACACTGCTGTGGTTTCCATTCAAACTTCTATTTAGATCATGCTCACTTGAGTATCACCGTCCGATAGCCTTGGCTTAACTAACCCATGAGCGAAGCATTCCAATCCACTGCTGGTTGCACATACTGAAATCTATGCAATTTGGCCAGTCAGTTAGAGACACTTACTCATAATATGTTACTCATTATGAGTTACAGCGACACTTGGAGACACTCAGAGCATCAACATCCCCCATATCACCAGTGAGTGACTCAAACCATTGGCCCGCCTGTAGCGCACCCCAACACGGGAGAGGAATCGCCAATTTAAATGATCTAATTGGGTGAAGTGTTCACATGTCAACTTTCACAGGTCAACTGCTGGTGGCGTCAGCTCTGAAAGTAGAACAGCCCACGGAACAGAAGAGAGAGAGCGCAGAGGAACTGAGGCGAACCGCGGGAAAAACACCTGCACTGTGAGAGGAATGTTTATCAACTCTGTCTCAGAATGTTAGTAGGGCTGTCTGTGTAGGTGTTAACTGGTGAAAACAGGTACAAATGACCTGCTCGACACACATGTACTCACTCACACATACACACTGTTAAGGATCTGCGTTCCATGTATTTGCATCTCTCTCTCTCTCTCTCTCACACACACACACACACATACATAGAGAGAGAGAAAAACAGACCGATCAGTTAGGCCCTAGGGAATAATCTTCATGGCTAAAAAGGCAATTTTATGCAGTCTGGTGGGGATCCTTAGAGAGAGACTAGTTACAGCTCATCCCTGAGGGATCTGACTGCGCCCTGAATATTGTTATTAGGTAGCCTAGTGGTTAGAGCGTTGGACAAGTAACCGAAAGGTCGCTGGATGGAATCCCCGCGCTGACAAGGTAAAAATCTGTCGTCCTGCCCCTGAACAAGGCAGTTAACCAACTGTTCATAGGCAGTCATTGAAAATAAGAATTTGTTCTTAACTGACTTGTCTAGTTAAATAAAGGTAAAATTATTATTTTTTAAAATGTGGTGGTGTGCTGTCTGTAGACATTGGAATCATTATTTTGATAATACTGCCTCCATGTGTCCACAGGCAGACCTACAGTTACTACATCACATTACCTCATCCTTCACGTGAACTTTGGGAGCAAGAATCAGGGAGAATGACATCACTGGCTGCCTCCTTCCCTACCACTCAGTAGGACCTTCCTTGACCAATGTAGTCAGGACCTGAAATTAAGAGAACATTCAGCAGCGTGTTGGCATTACCTCAATACGACAACAAATACTCTGAAGCCAAAATCATACCGATCACTTCTGCAGATGACTTGCATAACGTGCTCTGAGGAAGGCACTGTTCCGAAAACATTGGCCATACCCAATAAATCATTGGAAGCATATATATTATGTGACTTTCTTTATTTAAATGTACCTCTGACTATTTGGGTGTGCATTAACTGCAGCTTTTTATTTTAAAAATGATCCCAAATGCAATAAAACATTCTTGACATAGGATTAAAGTAGATTTATTTATTATAAACATTGGAAAGGCAAACATGAAACACAATTGTCCTAATATTCTGGGAGTTGGGGGTGCTGGATAACATTTGGAAAATTGGAATAATACAATTGAGAAGAATGTTGGCTTCATAATAACAGTATACTTGATATTATAACAATATTGGAGGATGATCAGAAAAAAGCAAAGCATGCAAATACAGCTCCTGCAAATATAATAACTGTACAGCCTCACATACACACATAGCAAGCACACAATGACATGCATGCCCAACACACACAATTTGATTTGACATGCACGCCCAACACACACACCACCTGGGTGGTCCATACCCATACAGGAAGCCATGGGTGGGCCACAGAGGCTACTTCTGCCTTACTGAGTTCTAGGGGTAAGGTGCAGACACACAAAAAGTATCATCCCATACGGAACATCCATTGATTGAACATGGGCTGATTCAGCCTTACAAATTTGTAAGTGTGCCCCCAAGCTTCTGGCCCTGGAAGGCAAACTAAAGAACAACCTTCTTTTAATAACAGTAGAACAGCCTTTACTGAACTGGTTAGAGAACATTTTAAAATACTAAATAAATGATGGCAAGCTAATGCCTTTATAGCATTGAATGTGGCTTTGTTGTACCATTATAGCGTCAGCTTTTGAACTTCATAATGTCCCGTTTGTTCAAGGGAAAACAAATATACAAGCAGTTATATATACATTATTTACACATTGTTTCAGTGTTTGGTTTAAAGCATATGTTTTTGTGTATGGTATTGGTTATTTTGCGTACTCATTTCACTACCCTTACTTCAACTGCTTAAGATGGAATTGTTTCCCCATTTCAGTCCACACAGGTAACCAAAAAAATAGACATTTTGCACGAAGAGAAGAAATCACTAGCTTCATCAGTAGTAGTTATATAATCACATTTTCAATATAAATATTATATATAGCCATACTTTGAGTACAGACTTGCAGAAACCAAAATAAAGAACAATAGCAGTCATTTTCTTGTGAAATCTCTAGGTATAAAACTAAATAACGTTTGCTTTTTTCCCCCTCATCACATAGGGGACATACTGGATCTTTTATGATCTTAGAGAGATATTTATTGGGAGAAGGTGCAAGGTTTAGCCTGGTCCCAGATCTGTTTGTGCTGTCCTGCCATCTCCTATTGCCTATGGGGCAGATCCTAACTTGCACTTGAGTTGAATTTTCACTTAGTCTCGCATTGACATCAATACATGACTAAGTGGAAATTCAACTTAACTGGAAGCTAGGATTCACTCCATACACCATAGTAGTTGGCAAAACAGCACAAACAGATTTGGGTACAAGTCTCACAAAGGTTGGGTTTGCATGGTGATGTTGGTGGGTGGATCACCGTTGTTTGAGCAGCACTCTGTACATGGCGAAGCCCAGCACGGCGAACATGGTGGCTCCCACGCTCACTCTCAACCAGAAGGTGGAGCTCTTCAGGTCAGCCTGTGTCACATGTCTGAGAAGAGAGAGGAGAGATACACAGAGAGAGAGAGAGGATCCAGAGACAGAAAGAGTGCGAGAGAAATAAACAGAGTGAGAGCACATTAGGTCAGAGTTGGCAGAGACAACAATATGTAATGCTTTTACATAACCTCTCTGCTTACACAGATGATCACGATACATGCTACAGTGCATTCGGAAAGTATTCAGACCCCTTCCATTTTCTCACATTTTGTAACATTACAGCCTTATTCTTGCAAATGTATATTTAAAAAGAAAACAGATTCCTTATTTACGTAAGTATTCAGACTCTTTGCTATGAGACTTGAAATTGAGCTCAGGTGAATCTTGTTTCCATTGATCATCCTTGAGATGTTTCTACAACTTGGAGTCCACCTGTGGTAAATTCAATTGATTGGACATGATTTGGAAAGGCACACACCTGTCTATATAAAAAGGTCCCAAATTTGAAAGTGCATGACACGAGGTCGAAGGAATTGTTCGTAGAGCTCCGAGACAGGATTGTGTCGAGGCACAGATCTGGGGAAGGGTACCAAAAAATGTCCAAGAACACAGTGGCCTCCATCATTCTTAAATGGAAGAAGTTTGGAACCACCAAGACTCTTCCTAGTGCTGGCCGCCCGGACAAACTAAGCAATCGGTGGAGAAGGGCCTTGGTCAGGGAGGTGACCAAGAACCCGATGGTCACTCTGACAGAATTCCATAGTTCCTCTGTGGAGAAGGACAGACGGAAGGACAATCACCTATGCAGCACTCCCCCTATCAGGCCTTTATGGAAGAGTGGCCAGACGGAAGCCACTCCTCAGTAAAAGGCACGACAGCCCGCTTGAAGTTTTCCTAAAGGACTCTCAGACCATGAGAAACAAGATTCTCTGGTCGGATGAAACCAATATTGAACTCTTTGGCCTGAATGCCAAGCGTCACGTCTGGAGGAAACCTGGCACCATCTCTACGGTGAAGCATTGTAGGTGGCAGTGGCTGGGAGACTAGTCAGGTTCGAGGCAAAGATGAACGGAGCAAAGTAAAGAGAGATCCTTGATGAAAACCTGCTCCAGAGTGCTCAGGATCTCAGACTGGGGCGAAAGTTCGCCTTCCAACAGGACAACAACCCTAAGCACACAGCCAAGACAACGCAAGAGTGGCTTCGGGACAAGTCTCTGAATGTCCTTGAGTGGCCCAGCCAGAGCCCAGACTTGAACCCAATCAAACATCTCTGGAAAGACCTGAAAATAGCTGTGCAGCGACACTTCCCATCCAACCTGACAGAGCTTGAGAGGATCTGCAGAAAAGAATGGGAGAAACTCCCCAAAAACAGGTGCGCCAAGCTTGCAGTGTCATACCCAAGAAAGACTCGAGTCTGTAATTGCTGCCAAAGGTGCTTCAACAAAGTACTGAGTAAAGGGTCTAAATATTTATGTAAATGTGATATTTCAGTTAGATTTTTTTAAACATTTGCAAAAATTTCAAACAACCTGTTTTTGCTTTGTTATTATGGGGTAACGTGTGTAGATTGGTGCAGGGAAAAAACGATTTAATCAATTTTAGAATAAGGCTGTAACGTAACAAAATATGGAAAAAGTCAAGGGGTCTGAATACTTCCCGAATGCACTGTATGTAGGAATTCACTCAAAACAGTGTGGCTTTGAACCTCCGTACAGTCCTATGTACTAATCACAACTAAAGCTGCCAAAAGATGAACGTCCAACAGGATGAACAGATGAGACACTAGAAATCTGCATTATTAGACTACATATGCATTATTCATTAATGAAGAGGAACATAACGAACAAGATTGGACTAGAACAAGATGGTAAAACAAGTGACGAATGACGAAGAGAGAGGATCAAGGAACTCAGAATCAGGGAACGTTTGGGTGAGGCAAAAGAATAAGAGTGAGACGTCATGAAGATTTACATGAAAACAAACAGTGGTTTATGACAATCCACAGCACAAAATCCACATGAGAAAAACGCCCAAACTCCAAAACAGGGTCAAAACAGAGGCGATGAAAAGCAAATGAAGAAGAAGAGAAGGAAGAATAACGTAAAGGAGGATTGTGAAACAGAAGAGTTGGAAGGTCTCTGAAAGAGTAAGGACCTGCTGAGAATGGCGGTGTAGAGCTTGGCCTTCACCGTCTGCACCAGCTCTGAGTTGATGAAGTTCTGCAGGTGGCAGAAGGTGCACCTGTTACAGGTACACATACAGCGCAGCCGAGCATGACTAAGGAGAGAGGTGCACCCACACATGTGCAAAGACACACATACACACACACACACACACACACACACACACACACACACACACACACACACACACACACACACATGTGCAAAGACACACATACACAAGCACAAAGAATAAGAGAGTTAGAACAAAGACCGATGCGATGCCACCAGAAAGGTTTCAGCTCTTTGGTCCATAGAGCTCATCTGTTACGGGGTTAAAAACCAAGAACACCCACCCAGGAAGAGAGGAGGATAATTGTCTAATTAAACAACGGGAGAGCATGACCACAAGTCTGATCCATTGTAGTCTTCACCTCACACTGTTGGGGTTAGTAAATCTCCCAAATAGCCACTTTGGATCAATTTGGATAATTTTCAACATTGTTAAAATGTCCTTATTCCACCAGAGACAGAGGTTCATAGATTAAATAAAAATGCACTCGATTAAGTATGTGATACATTGATGCTGTCCCCCATGTGTTGGCTATGCTTCTGAGGAGTACAGTTCAGATGAGTCCAGTCCACCATGACAGAGGTGATCAGTGTGGACAACAGCCTAACAGGGAGAGTAGTGGGAGAAGGGGCACGCAAGGGCAGTAAACGTAGAGTAGCAGCTAATGGCAAATTGAATTCTTTAACCACCACGTCTAACCAAGATGGTGGACACTGTTCACCCCAAGAGTTCAGAGTCTCTATATTTCAATGTGAAGTGGCACCAATTTGGGAAGTGAGGGATGAGGTAGAATTGAACAGCTAAGGGGCAGTTTTGGGGCTTGAGGTGGGGTTTTGGGGCAATAGGTTTTACAGCATGAGATGGGGTCTTAAATATTTAAAGGTATTTATTTTTGGGATTGTGGAGAGGGTTTAAGGGCTTAAGGTAGAGCTTTAGGGTTTGAGCGAGGGATGTTAAGGTTCGACATGGGGCCTAATACAACAGAGTGACCCACTACCCACGGGTGCATGGCCATGGTGGCGAGTTTGGTGTAGATGTCTTTGCAGGGTGCGTCTGCCGTGTTGCAGGTGAAGGCCTGCGGAGGGGGCATCTTGTGCTTCCTACAGAACTCCAGAGGGGTGAGGGCGTATAGCTGCTTGGTCTCCTGGAGGTCCGACTTGGCTGCGATCATCATGCACGGCGTCTTGGTGTCCATGAAGTATTGCTTCAAAAGGCAGAGGGATATTGTTATTGGACACTGTTGTATTCCATTCAGCAATATACTTTTTTAAAAGACAATGAAAAAATGTAAACGCTCCAGAGAAGAACATATTGGTAATAACAGATGGTTTCCGCTTTAAAAACATTTGCTTTAATTCAGTGGTACTGTAGTTTAGAATAGTATTGGGTAGCCATCTTGAAATACTAAATAGACAAACAGGGATGGTAGAAGGACTGGTTGTAAACGGCACATACCTTGAAGACTCTGGCGCAGTACTCGAAGGAGTGGGGGTTGCTGGCATCGTACACCAGACACACAATGTCACAAGCCAGGTCAGCGTCCGAGAGGACGTCAAAGTCTGGGAAGACCTCATGGAGCTGAGGGAGAGTAGAGGAAACAAAATGGAAGAAGGTAATGAACACACAGAAACACAGACAACTTTTAGACTGAAAAGCTGTGGACAAATAAACACCATCGAGTCGATTAAGAGTAAGTCAAAACAGACGACTCACCAGTAGGTATTTCTCCTGACCATACACATACGCAGTGCTGATAGCATAGTAGGACATATGCTCTTCACTAACGATGTTTTGACGCTGAGAGAAAAAAGGAGGGGAAAAAATGACTTCAAACATACACAGTTTACCAATACCAAGAGGGATTCCAAAAAGTTTTAAACAGGCAGTAGACTGAAGCATTTGGAGTTGTGCGGAGTTGTTCAAATGCTGCTTCCGTCCAGGGAAGTTTTCCTTGCCACCGACTTACAACTTACTCTTTGAGGGAATGATTTAATGTTGACACTGACCGTGAGGTTTCTTCCAAGGAAGGCTTGCAGGAAGCCACTCTTGCCACTGCCGCTGTCCCCGAAGACGTTACAGCGAAACACACTGCGCTGAGTCTGCTTCTTCTGCAGGTCAATCTTCTTGTCCCTCGTCACTGTAGAACGGAGAGGACACACACACTCTGTTAAGTTTATACAGCAAATGAACGTATATGAATGAATGCTATATATGCTTTGGATGTCTTTAGTCCTGTGCAGAATGTGGTTTCAGTAAGAGTAACTTCGTCCCTGCTCTCTAGATAGAGAAGTTAACACAACATGAAGTTCTAACACACAATGTTTACAGGTTGGCTGTAGACTAGAGCTTACAGCTAACTTTGGTATAAGTCATCTTCGTCTTCTATACTGTTAACTCAAATACGACAAGGTTCCAATTTAACAACATTTACTCAACCATATTAGCGCAATACATGACTGCCATTGCACTCAGGCCAGGTTCATCTACAACGAGACTCCTGCGCAGGCGCACTAATAACACCGTAATATATACACTGTCCCACATTCAGAGCCATATCTATAGGTCTCTGCTCATATCTAATCTAGCGGTCGTCTCAGTTGCCATGCCAACGGGTTGTCCTCCCACCTGTGATGGCCGCTGCCTGGGACTCCTGCTCAGAGATGATGGAGTAACCAAGGTAACCCAGGTACTCCAGGCAGCGCTGGACATCCAGGTAGGTGGTCAACCTGGGCACAGGGAAACACAGAGGAGTGAATGGAAACTGTCATACACTGTAAGAAACACTGTCTTGGGGGTTCATTCAGACTTCCATAGTTTAGATAAATGCACAAAGTGTATTGTTTGTTTAACACAGCAGTACATCTCTCGTGTGTGTGTTTGTGTGTGTCTGTCTGTGTCTGTACAGGTGTGATAAGGACCAATTGGAATCCACGCTTCAAGATTGTTTTGATCACACGGACTGGGACATGTTCTGGGTAGCCTCAAGAGAATAATATTGATATATACGCTGATTCGGTGAGTGAGTTTATAAGAAAGTGCATAGGAGATATTGTACCGCTGTGACTATTAAAACCTACCCTAACCAGAAACAGTGGATAGATGGCGGCATTCGTGCAAAACTGAAAGCGCGAACCACCGCATTTAACCATGGAAAGTGGTCTGGGAATATGGCCGAATACAAACAGTGTAGTTATTCCCACCGCAAGGCAATCAAACAAGCGAAATGTCAGTATAGAGACAAAGTGGAGTCGCAATTCAACAGCTCAGACACAAGACGAATGTGGCAGGGTCTACAGACAATCACGGACTACAAAAAGAAAACCAGCCACGTCACGGATACCGACGTCTTGCTTCCAGACAAACTGAACAACTTCTTTGCCCGCTTTGAGGATAATACAGTGCCACCAACGCGGCCTGCTACCAAGGACTGTGAGCTCTCCTTCTCCGTGGCCGACGTGAGTAAGACATTTAAACGTGTTAACCCTCACAAGGCTGCCGGCCCAGACGGCTTTCCTAGCTGCGTCCTCAGAGCATGCACAGACCAGCTGGCTGGTTTGTTTACAGACTGTGGTGGAATTACTGTAATCAAAAGGAGAGACTTTTAGATTTCGTCAAAACAATCAAACTTTATTATTCAATTACTGCCTTAACGGAGCTGGTAGGTAACGCACAGCCCTCAACTGCAAGGCTCTACAGAGGGTAGTGCGGTCTGCACAACGCATCACCGGGGGCAAACTACCTGCCCTCCAGGACACCTACAGCACCCGATGTCACAGGAAGGCCAAAAAGATCATCAAAGACAACAACCACCCGAGCCAATGCCTGTTCACCCCGCTACCATCCAGAATGCGAGATCAGTACAGGTGCATCAAAGCTGGGGCAGAGAGACTGAAAAACAGCTTCTATCTCAAGGCCATCAGACTGTTAAACAGCCATCACTAACACAGAGAGGCTGCTGCCTACATACAGACTTTAATAAATGGATAACTAGCCAGTTTAATAATGTCACTTTAATAATGTTTACATATCTTGCATGACTCATCTCATATGTATATACTGTATTATATACCATATCTTGCCTATGCTGCTCGCTCATCGCTCATCGATATATTTATATGTATATATTCTTATTCCATTCCTTTACTTAGATTCTTGTGTATTAGGTAGTTGTTCGATATTGCTGCATTGTCGGAACTAGTAGCACAAGCATTTTGCTACACTCGCAATAACATCTGCTAACCATGTGTATGTGACCAATAAAATTTTATTTGAGTGCGTATCTGTCTGTCTGTGCGTTTTCAGGTCTGTCTGTCTGTCTGTCTCTGTATAGATGCCTGTCTGTATAGATGCCTGTCTGTGTGTGTGTCTGTATAGATGCCTGTCTGTTTGTGTGTCTGTGCGTGCGCTGGTAACCTACGTCCACTGGGACAGGTAGCCCTGGTAGGTGATCCAGCCTTCGTTGTTGGTGCACACCGTGTTGTTGACGTCGGGACCCCAGGGCATGTAGGGGAACACGTCAAACAGGTCCTTCAGCTCCTCTGGGGACAGGGCACAGTCCCGGTCCTGAAAAACACACACCTCACGGGTCATTGGCATCTAGAACATAAGGACACGCACTAGCTTGACCACTCGATTTATGGTTCATTCACTGCCAGCAGGGTTAAGAAACGGTTTGACTTTTGTTAGTCTGAAATGTTGGCTCCAATCGAATGGTATCATTTACCACAGGAAAGGTCAATACCTTGTCATGTTTGTCGAAGACACTCTGGAGGAAGAGGTAGGCATTGTGATTCAGCTCGGTGGTGCAATCTGGAGGTATTTTCAACCTGGAGGTACAGTAGAGGTGGGGAACACACACACCACAACAGTCAGATGGAGAATCCTGGAAAAATTACGAGATAAATGAGAACACAGATTAAATTATGGCGTCCTCAATGGACGCTCTGCAGGGGGGAGAGAGAGAGAGACTTGTGGGTAATTGAGGTCAGAGCCAGAAGGGGGATGGATGTTAATCCTGACTGTACTGGGGCTTAGTGGCCCATCTCAATCTGAAGGAAGGGAGGCAGACATCTTTTGTTGTACTGGGTGAAGCCGAAGTGTATTTCTGCATGGGAATCAATGTTGATATTTATTATTACTTATTGGAAGTCTCTAAGGCTCAGATCGTCCTTGAGAAAGACAAAGGCAATAAAAGCATGATGAACTAAGCACACGGAACGGTCAATATCTGTGCCTGTGGGTAGAGGTAAAGACATGCACACTAATAGGTAGGCCTGGTAATTGCCACGATACAATATTACCACGATACAGATTGCGATTCGATACTGTGTTTTTATTGCGATTTGATTTTTCAAACATACTGCTCACCATATGTTTGCTGCAGAGGGACAAGAGAAAACAAGTTTGATCAGTCATTGAAATAAAAGCGCTGAAAAATTGTCTCCCTATTTAAAAAGAAGATTGAGAACAAGCTATGAAGGAAAAATACTGGAGTTTTGGTGCAGGTACAGGCAACTAGCGTAAAAATAATATTTTACGATATTGTCAAAACGATACAATATTTCATCAATAATAACATACCGATATGAAACTGTATTGATTTCCCCCCCATCACTAATATGGGAAATAGTTTGTTGGTATGGGTGTAGAAGCAGACAGTACACCCTGGAGGAACAGGTTGTAGTGGACGTGTAGAAACAGGCAGCACACCCTGGAGGAACAGGTTGTAGTGGACGTGTAGAAACAGGCAGCACACTCACGTGAGTGGGAACAGGTTGTAGTGGACGTGTAGAAACAGGCAGCACACTCACGTGAGTGGGAACAGGTAGTCCTGGTGGAGTTCCAGGTCGTCGTCGTAGCCGAACCTCCTGAGGACCGTCCAGGTGGTCTCATGTCTCCCCCTCTGGATGAAGAGGGTGTGGAGGAACAGGAACCCTGAGGACCACCACCATGATATGGGTCAACTACAGTGTGTGTGTGTGTGTTCGGAATGTGGAATATGGGGACATTATTCAAACATACCCCAACATGCTCAAACATGGTGCTTCAGAAAGGTGTGACTAGTTTGATAAGAAATGCAGGACTGAGATGTCAAAGAAACAGAAAATTACACACATTTGGATCAACAGGAAGTTCATTGTCTTCGCTCCCTCCCTTTGTCAATAGAGCATACCTTTGAGAGTGAGGCCGTTGTCACACACACCGTCGATCACATTCTTCCTCACAACGTTCTTCACATCCTCCAGAGCCTGAGACGCCAGTGGGGCATTAAAGCATGTCCTCTGCACACACACACCAACACACACACACACACACACACACACACACACAAACACATCACCAAAGCTGACAAGGAAAACACTGAAATAACTATTTCAACCCTTCACCTGAATGGAAAAGGGCTAGTGAACTTGTTAGTGCACTTGTTCTGCTGTAGGAGTCAGAGTCACAGAGTTGAAAACTCACCTGGAAGAAGTTGAGCTCATTATCATTGAGAATCCCATCGTTGTCCAGGTCTGATACCTTGAAGATGCGAGTCAGCGCTTTGATGCAAGCGGGCTTCATCTGGGAATCAAGTCCAATCAACAGTCTAATGACACAGTTGGCCTCAAAGTAAATGTGAGACTTTATGAACAATTCTTATTTCTGTAACATTCTGTCAACAGGGCATCTTCACTCTTTACCCGTTTCTCCTCTGGACAGTATAAAGGGCCAGTGGGGTGCAGGACAGCCTTTTGGGCGTAGTAAAACAACTCAGATATGTTCTTCAGGTTCTTTGCTGAACACTAAAAAAAAGAATAATATGGAAATACAGAAAGAAGAGCATACAAAATATGAATTTCATTCATCCTGAACTAATATTAACCAACATTTCAAAAACAACAACGCCGTTCCTGTGCAGGACTAAAATACCTAAATACTTAAAGCTGGAATCTTTAAAAGTGTGAAAACAGCCACGTCCATTTG
Source organism: Salvelinus namaycush (assembly GCF_016432855.1). Classification (NCBI taxonomy): domain Eukaryota; kingdom Metazoa; phylum Chordata; class Actinopteri; order Salmoniformes; family Salmonidae; genus Salvelinus; species Salvelinus namaycush. The sequence continues at coordinate 66,451,027 of NC_052308.1, read as the reverse complement.
TGATATTACAACAACAAAGACGTTACTGCAAACAACGAACACTGCAAGCTGCTCGACGCACCTCACCTCTGTTTCGTCCACAAAACAATAACAAAGGTGCTGAGATACGGATTCCATCTTTAAGCTGTGCATGGCAAACTCCCTCTCTTTCCACTAGATGGGTCAGGAAAGTGAGAGTTGTTTACAGTAGAGTATAGTAGTGTTCAAGATCGGTCTCCATAGTGACCTGGCTGGCTGGGGCCTGGGAGGATCTACCAGCCGGGGATTGGTCTGAGGGATAAGCCAATACTAATTAGACAGTCTGTGAAACATGGAGGAGTTAGCAGCCAAGCTGAACTGTGGACATGCCTCCATGGCTAGCTGGGTGGAGAAGAGCCATGGGGGTCAAACTCCAGGCTTGATTGGATCAGTTTGATTGTCAAGTCTGTTTTCTTGAATTGACAATCAAACGTATCCATAGTACACCTCTTGGACGAGGAGGACACACGCAACCTGTCTATTAGGCCTAATATTTCTCAAAAAATGCATGTACACTCACATACCGACTTGAGCAAGCTATAGAAATCCCTTAGCAATAGCTGCATTAAGAGTCTAGACTGAAACCAATACCAAACTGACCCGTGCGTCACGCTAAGCACATGATTGACCCATGGAATTCCCACCATGAGAAAAATAGCATGAAGCGCGTCTGGGTGAAGGTCCTACTCATAAATAATGCCTAACATAGGCTATAGAACCTAAGTGCATATACAGTAAACAAGCACAACATATAGTCTTAGTGTATATAGTGTTTGTATGGACTCACTGTCACCCTGCATGATGACGGTAAAAGCTACATAGATAGAGAATGTAAATCTGGGACCAGCTTTAAACCCTACAGATTTAGATTTACAACATGTAACATTTGTAAGCTGTATAGCAGCACACCAAAAGCTGTATAGGCTGTAGAAGGACTGCTACAATATAAGCACCACCCCTGCTATACATCTTTAATAGATACTAGAACTGTTCAAGCCACTCTTTAAACAGTACATTGATTTATCTTCAATGCAGCCCCTGTGCTACATCTGAAGGTGTATCACTCCTCTGTAAAAGCGATAAGTGCAGTGGTGTGAAGTACTTAAGTAAAAATAAAGTACTACTTAAGTCGTTTTCTTGGGATATCTGTACTTTACTATTTATATATTTTTTTACTACTTTTACAACTACATTCCGAAGGAAAACAACGTACAGTTGAAGTCGGAAGTTTACATACACCTTAGCCAAATACATTTAAACTCAGTTTTTCACAATTCCTGACATTTAATCCTAGTAAAAATTCCCTGTCTTAGGTCAGTTAGGATCACCACTTTATTTTAAGAATGTGAAAGTCAGAATAATAGTAGAGAGAATGATTTATTTCAGCTTTATTTTCTTTCATCACATTCCCAGTGGGTCAGAAGTTTACATACACTCAATTAGTATTTGGTAGCATTGCCTTTAAATTTTTTAACTTGGGTCGAACGTTTCAGGTAGCCTTCCACAAGTTTCCCACAATAATGTGGGTGAATTTTAGCCCATTCCTCCTGACAGAGCTGGTGTAACTGAGTCAGGTTTGTAGGCCTCTTTGCTCACACATGCTTTTTCATTTCTGCCCACAAATTTTCTATAGGATTGAGGTCAGGGCTTTGTGATGGCCACTCCAATACCTTGACTTTGTTGTCCATTTTGCCACAACGCATGCTTGGGGTCATTGTCCATTTGGAAGACCCATTTGCGACCAAGCTTTAACTTCCTGACTGATGTCTTGAGATGTTGCTTCAATATATCCACATAATTTTCCTACCTCATGATGCCATCTATTTTGTGAAGTGCACCAGTCCCTCCTACAGCAAAGCACCCCCACAACATGATGCTGCCACCCCCGTGCTTCACGTTTGGGATGGTGTTCTTCGACTTGTAAGCCTCCCCCTTTTTCCTCCAAACATAACGATGGTCATTATGGCCAAACAGTTCTATTTTTGTTTCATCAGACCAGAGGACATTTCTCCAAAAAGTACGATCTTTGTCCCCATGTGCAGTTGCAAACCGTAGTCTGGCTTTTTTTGTGGCGGTTTTGGAGCAGTGGCTTCTTCCTTGCTGAGCGGCCTTTCAGGTTATGTCGATATAAGACTAATTTTACTGTGGATAAAGATACATTTGTACCTGTTTCCTCCAGCATCTTCACTGGGTCCTTTGCTGTTGTTCTGGGATTGATTCAGCACTTTTCTGACCAAAGTATGTTCATCTCTAGGGCGTCTCCTATGCGTCTCCTTCCTGAGCGGTATGACGACTGTGTGGTCCCATGGTGTTTATACTTGCGTACTATTGTTTGTACAGATGAACGTTGTACCTTCAGGCATTTGGAAATTGCTCCCAAGGATGAACCAGACTTGTGGAGGTCTATAATTTTTTTCTGAGGTCTTGGCTGATTTCTTTTGATTTTCCCATAATGTCAAGCAATGAGGCACTGCGTTTGAAGGTAGGCCCTGAAATACATCCACAGGTACACCTCCAATTGACTCAAATTATGTCAATTAGCCTATCAGAAGCTTCTAAAGCCATGACATCATTTTCTGGAAAGCTGTTTAAAGGCACAGTCAACTTAGTGTATGTAAACTTCTGACCCACTGGAATTGTGATACAGTGAAATAATCTGTCTGTAAACAATTGTTGGAAAAATTACTTGTGTCATGCACAAAGTAGATGTCCTAACCGACTTGCCAAACTATAGTTTGTTAACAAGAAATTTGTGGAGTGGTTGAAAAACGAATTTTAATGACTCGAACCATGTAAACTTCCGACTTCAACTGTACTTTTTACTCCATACATTTTCCATGACACCCAAAAGTACTCGTTACATTTTGAATGCTTAGCAGGACAGGAAAATTGTCTAATTCACACACTAATACCTGGTCATCCTGACAGCCCCTAATCTGGCGGACTCACTAAACAAACATTCTTTGTTAATCAATGATGTCTTAGTGTTGGACTGTGCCTCTGGCTATCCGTAAATTAAGAAAACAAGAAAATGGTGCCATCTGGTTTGCTTAATATAAGGAATTAGAAATTATTTCAAATTTTTACTTTTGATAATCAAGTATATTTAAAACGAAAATCTTTTAGATTTTTACTCAAGTAGTATTTTACTGGGTGACTTTCACTTTTACTTGAGTCATTTTCTATGAAGGCATCTTTACTTTTACTCAAGTATAACAATTGGGTACTTTTTCCACCACTGGATAAGTATACATGATAAGTGTGCATGATAAATGATAAGTGTGCATGATAAGTGATAAGTGTACATAAAGTGTAAATGCTGGTAAATCTAAATGGGCTGGGTACAGTGGTTGCTCCACTAAAAGTTTTGTGATTTTGCTGCACGACTTAGAGGTAATTTGTGGTTTAGTACGGTACCCTGCGTCACTACTTCATTGCTTCAGACCAGCGCAAGGGGGAGTTAGAGCACTGATTGTGCTTTTGGGTCCCAAGGCGCTACTGTGTCTCTGTAGTACTGTAGCCTACTCCTGACCGGTCATGTTGTACAGCGCCTTAGTGGCGCAGTGGTCTAAGACACCGCATTGCGGTTGTTGCTACAGATGCTGGTTCAATACCCGTGCCAGCCTCGACTGGGAGATTCATGAGATGACTGTAGGTTTTTGGTTTCTCTCCCTCTAAAAACATAAATAATTCTAAATAACAAACGTGCTTTATTTACAAATTTGTAACAATGTCTCACCCCATGTTTAAGAATGGGCTTTCCCCCCCCCCTCACTCATTTGAAAATGAAATAATCTCCAAAATAGTTGTTTTTTAAACTAAGCGATTATCATTATTATTAATTTAGAATGATATAAAAGCCCCTTGGATATTCTCACAGATATATTATTAACAGGACAATATATACTGGTCATGGCTCCCAAGTGGCGCACAATGGGATTGCCTTGCAGTTCTCCAGCTGTATCCACTGAAAGTGCGAGAGGTTCAAGGCACAAGGGCAGGGGGCACGGGATGAACCGCAGAGCCACGCATAGAAGACGGACCTAGCCCATGGGGAAGGGAGGAGGAGGAAGGGGGGGGGGGGGGGGGACCCTCAACCCGCCCCACTGGGTAGCACAGAGCAACACCTTAAGGGGTATTGCACTAATAATGGCGCTGACTAGGGAAACGTTCCCGTTGTTCTTAGTGCCAGTCTGCACGTTCAAACTAAAACAATGTAACTAATAATGTGAAAAATGCCCCTTAGATATGAATTTGGAGGGCAGATTTTAAATATGAAAGCATTAGACCTCTCACTAAAGGCATCACTCAAAAGTTATACTTAAATCCAAACTGGATTTAACGAAAGATTACATGAAAAACACACATTTGTAAATCCCGAACTTTAAAAGTAATTGGAAAGGTAGATAGGAATTATTTGTGACATTGTGGTTACAATAAAGAATGTAAACAAGATGTAGTGTTTTTATTTACAGTAGTGTTGGATAGCTGGTGGCATTTTGAAAAACAGGTTTTCAAACACTTGTAGCCTATTAGCAGGATAAGACTCTTTATAGCCCTGCTACTGTAGGTGTGAAAGTCACACCTTTCCAGTACTCCTCACCCTGCATCAAACTCCCCCCTTAACACAGTTACCATTCAAAAATGAGGTGTTTATCTAAAAAAAAAAAAAAAAAAAAAAAAAGGCATTACGACGAAAGAGAAGACGAAATGGACATCGTTTTCATCAAGCCAGCTTCTTTCTATGGTGCTACCCAAAATGTATATAGCCTATCAATGTGTAGGCATACCGTGTAATAAAATTAATAATTAAATAAAGGTTAAATGAAAATTGTGTACTAAAAAGTGAATGTGGTTTTGCAGAAAGGGACAAAGGGCTGGACAACTGACCACACCCAAAAAAAACATGGTTGCCAAGAAAGCGGTTAGTTTTGCTAGATTCTTAAAATGCATACGCAGCATTTGTTTGTTGGAGTCGCGGTACCAATCTGCCGATCTGATGAAGGTGCACATGGATCAGATTCAAACTTTGAAGACCGAGATCGAGTCATTGAAGACAGACCAGCAGAAAGAGAAACATTATCGGAGGGCAGAGATACGGGCGACAGCTGATGCATTGGTCCAGAGTCAGGCGGCATTGGCGGAGAGTCAGGCAGAGAATGACGCGTTGAAGAGGGCGAGGAACGAGATGGAGTCACAATCCATGCCAGGCACACCTGTGAGCTCTGGAACTCCACCTCCGACAGGCAGAGTCAACATACCTGGCGGGTTCATCAGATTGTCGGTTCACCAGATTGTCGGTTCACCCTGACATTTCTATTCCTCTTCTGACAACAGAACTTGACCAACTGCTCACCAGGCACAGCAAGGGCCGTCCGGACCGTTCTGCTGTTCTGCTATAGCCTAATAAACAAACACAGGTGGCTTATATCTTCTAAATGTTTTAAATGCTTTATTATCCAAATGTAAAAGCATATACTGTACAGCACTGTATTTCTTCATCAGCATCTTTATGCTTTCGTTAATAAAATGATAAAAATATTCTTTCAAAATGCCGATGTTTATTTAGTTATGGGTCCATAACGAATTACTATGGGAATAAATGTTACAAAAATATTGGAATAAAGTTGTCTAATGAAGGTAAACAAATTGTTGCTTACTAGAAAATACTCTTTCAAACACACACGGTCACGTTGTACAGTGCCATTATGGCTATTAGCAGGTAGCTGGACAATAGACTTGCCTAGGAGGGTAGGGGGAGAATTCTATCGTCAAATGTATTTCTTAGTTAGGTTGGCTGTATCACAACCGGCCGTGATTGGTAGCAATTTCAGTTTAATCCACTAGAAAAGACAAAACAAATAACACAACAAAAAGTATTATTTGTATTATTATGTATCACATCCAACCGTGATTGGGAGTCCCATAGGGCGGCGCACGATTGGCCTAGCGTTTCTCTCCCTCTAAAAACAGAAATAAATGTTTGTCTTTACAAATATTATTTTGTCCTTTATTCAGATTACAATCGCTCACTTTCATTTTTTTGGAAAATTAAATAACGTTATATATTATCAAGTTGATGGCAAAGTCATATAGCCCGGCACCTAGATAAAGCTGAGTGACTCACTCATTCATGGCTTTGGATCAAAATAAATAACTACCAACACGCTTTCTGATAGTCTTTAATAAAGAAATGTTTTGGTTATCCTGACCTGGACACCATGTACAGTAATATAATAGTCCATTATGGACTATTAGCAGGACAATATACCGTTACCAACACCTCTCTGTGTTGGTGGCGCAGCTGTCTAAGACACTGCATCACAAAATGCTGTTAGTGTGACCTTTATTTAACTCGGCAAGTCAGTTAAGAACAAATTCTTATTTACAAGAACAGCTTTCTCCTTCCTCCCCGTCGGGGAATTGAACCCCGGTTTCCCACGCGCCCACACGACACAGAGATTCTTTAGCTAAATAGCCCAGTACTGTAGCCGACCGTCACGTTGTACAAAGCCATATTTTCCATTCCATCCTAATGGAAACCCAGAGGGTTTTTCGTTTTTCTTGGAATAGAAACACCATAGTATTAATCAAATTTATTTAGCAAAATGTATTAAAATCAGTCCCATATGCCATGTTCTTACAAAAAAAGGGGTTGAATTCTCTAATACAGCCACTATTGAAGGCTATCAAATGCTTCTCAAAGATGCCCACTGGTGGTCAAACTAGCACTAACTAGCATTAATGGTACCAGTGGTTAAATAACGTGCCATAGAATTCTGCGGCACCATGCAAGCTGTGCTGCAGTACACTGCAACTTTTAAAGGACAAACCACTGTAGGTCAGTGGCTTTTAGTCAGCAGCCTCTATGCAATATCTGGCGATGCATCACTACTCTGGGTAGTAAAGTCACAGTGCTACAACACAGTGGGTGACTCAGTACAGAAGCCCTCTGGCAGTCTCACCTCCACACATGTCTCTATCTCAGTGTACTGGTTCATGACGGGCAGGATGGTCTCCATGCTGCTGTGTTCCACCAGGTCAGACTTGTTCCCGACCAGGATGACAGGAACCCTATAGGGGGAGGGGGGGTGTGCAATTGTAGTGTGTGATAGTTTTGTATTCTGGTGAAGTCTTTCTTGGAAAATAAATATTTTTGATCTCAATTGCACTTCCTAGAAATAATATTATCAAGTGGTGGGCCTGCATGCATGAAGCTAGGCCCACCATGACTTGTTGTACTTCTAGACTGCTGTTCTACTGAGAAAATGTGTACATTTACTGAAATGACTCGTTGTGAAAAGCATGGACTTGTGTCTATGACTCGTGCCCATCTCTTTCAAAACTTTAGGAAAGCATCCATGCATATATCATATATTTAGGAGAAAACACATTCATGTAACTTCATGTAGAGTGCCTTTTACAGTGACCAAGTTGGGTGAACCCTGGTAGTGGTTAAGTATTGCAACACACATACCACATTGGATACCCACTACTACACTGCAACCCCCATACTCTTCATGTCATAGGTCATTAAGACGATAGCGTTACCATTGCAAAGCTCATGCAGGAACTGGGCTACATACGAACCACAACTAAACCTAGACTGTATCCCTCACCTGCTGTCCTTGTCTGTATTGTCATTTATAAGTGGAATCCAATGGCTGGTCACCTAAAAGAAAACAAGATGGTGAAGATACAAAAAGCAAACATGAGTGTGAACTGGCTGATATCAAAACATAAATGTGCATACAGTACTTCAAGAATACACAAATAAAATTAAATAGCCTAGGCTATGTCAAGTACTATGACTAAACTCACCTTCTCAATGGACTTCTTGTTGTTGACGGCGTACACTATGCAAATCACATTGGCCTGTAAAGGGAGCGACAACCATTACAATCTGGACTCGGCAGTACTCTCAAATCTCTACACAAATCTTTCTACAATACTGGACATTGATTCTAATATTACCTTTGATATCTCTGAAGACAACTGCTCATCTGTTTGTTCCGCCTCTGTGCATGTTAAAACATGCAGTTCGTGAACAACAGGACAGTATTAGTGTAGTAGTTCAGTGTACATGGCTTGAATGTACAATAACATGCTTACCCATGGTTTGCATAATACAACAGAGATAAGGTACACATTATATAACTACACTGTTAGTACAGTTACAGTACCTGAGTAGTCTACTATGTGTGTAGGAACTCTCTCTGGGGTGACATCTGCCGGTATGGTGATCTCTTCAGCCCGGTAGGGCACCTGTTACAAGGAACCAACCAAGGATGACCATCATAAAGAAACACCAATGGGATACTCAAAACGTACATTCTACATAAGGTTGAAGTCGGAAGTTTACATACACTTAGGTTGGAGTCATTAAAACTAGTTTTTCAACCACTCCACAAATTTCTTGTGAAAAAACTATAGTTTTGGCAAGTTGGATGACAAGCATGACACAAGTTAACAATTGTTTACAGACAGATTATTTCACTGTATCACAATTCCAGTGGGTCAGAAGTTTACATACTCTAAGTTGACTGTGCCTTTAAACAGATTGGAAAATTCCAGAAAATAATGTCATGGCTTTAGAAGCTTCTGATAGGCTAATTGACATCATTTGAGTCAATTGGAGGTGTACCTGTGGATGTATTTCAAGGCCTACCTTCAAACTCAGTGCCTCTTTGCCTGACATCATGGGAAAATCAAAAGAAATCAGCCTAGACCTCAGAAAAAAAATGTGTAGACCTCCACAAGTCTGGTTCATCCTTGGGAGCAATTTCCAAACGCCTGAAGGTACCACGTTCATCTGTACAAACAATAGTACGCAAGTATAAACACCATGGTACCATGCAGCCGTCATACGGCTCAGGAAGGAGACGCATTCTGTCTCCTAGAGATGAACGTAATTTGGTGCGAAAAGTGCAAATCAATCCCAGAAAAACAGCAAAGTACCTTGTGAAGATGCTGGAGGAAACAGGTACAAAAGTATCTATATCTACAGTAAAACGAGTCGTATAACGACATAACCTGAAAGGCCGCTCAGCAAGGAAGAAGCCACTGCTCCAAAACCACCATAAAAAAGCCAGACTACGGTTTGCAACTGCACATGGGGACAAACATCATACTTTTTGGAGAAATGTCCTCTGGTCTGATGAAACAAACATAGAACTGTTTGGCCATAATGACTATTGTTATGTTTGGAGGAAAAAGGGGGAGGCTTGCAAGCCGAAGAACACCATCCCAAACGTGAAGCAAGGGGGTGGCAGCATCATGTTGTGGGGGTGCTTTGCTGCAGGAGGGACTGGTGCACTTCACAAAATAGATGGCATCATGAGGGAGAAAAAGTATGTGGATATATTGAAGCAACATCTCAAGACATCAGTCAGGAAGTTAAAGCTTGGTCGCAAATGGGTCTTCCAAATGGACAATGACCCCAAGCATACTTCCAAAGTTGTGACAAAATGGCTTAAGGACAACAAAGTCAAGGTATTGGGAGTGGCCATTAGAAAGCCCTGACCTCAATCCCATAGAAAATGTGTGGGCAGAACTGAAAAAGCGTGTGTGAGCAAGGAGGCCTACAAACCTGACTCAGTTACACCAGCTCTGTCAGGAGGAATGGGACAAAATTCACCCAGCTTATTGTGGGAAGCTTGTGGAAGGCTACCCAAAACATTTGACCCAAGTTAAACAATTTAAAGGCAATGCTACCAAATACTAATTCAGTGTATGTAAACTTCTGACCCACTGGGAATGTGATGAAAGAAATACAAGTTGAAATAAATCATTCTCTCTACTATTATTCTGACATTTCACATTCATAAAATAAAAGTGGTGATCCTAACTGACCTAAGACAGGGAATTTTTACTAGGATTAAATGTCAGGAATTGTGAAAAACTGAGTTTAAATGTATTTGGCTAAGGTGTAAGTAAACTTTCAACTTCAACTGTAGGTAATGCATGTATTATAACTGTTTATTAGTACTACTGCTGATCATCAAGACGTGCGTCTCCCACGGGGAGTTAACAGTCTACCTGATACAATTCAAAGCACTCTCAATTTGGGAAAAGTGCTTCATAGGCTGAATAGACATTATTCAATCTATTTACTAAACACAGAGAGGTTCCAGGAAGCTTCTTTACGTACCACTTGTGGGAACTCCTCGCTGACCAGCGACATGATCAGGGAAGTCTTCCCCACCTTGGCTGTCGGAAAAAAAGACAAGGAGGGTGTCATACTGGCTCAGTGTCACACCTGGCAATGAGACTCTTCTCCATTCTAGAATTGACAGAGGGAGAGGCAATTTGCTCAGCCTCACTTTCTATTGCATTGTTATGTGTACGTAAAGTAACTGTTTTAGAATTGCAGCCTGTCATGCATTGTTTCTCTGTACATTTCAAACATCATAGATGGCAAGCCTCTTTATGCTTTGTACAAATTGGCAGTCTGTCTCGTGCTTCACACACACACACACACACACACAGTGAGATAGTGATGCTGCTGCAGTGAAATATTCTATCCCTGGTCTCCTACACCAAGTTGCCTCCCAAATCTAAGACATGAGCATTGGCTCTAAGCCCATTCGTGGCCAGACAGAGCTACTTGACAGCTTACTAAATCACAATAGGGCTTTGCTTTAGAAGGGAATTGAATTTGGCAAATGTGAAACATAGAGCCCTGGGTCACTGTATAAACAAAACAGTGCATTAGGAAAGTATTCAGACCCCTTGAATTTTTCCACATTGTTACAAAAATGTCTTAAAATTGTTTCCCCCCCTCAATCTACACATAATACCCAATACCCCATAATGACAAAGCAAAAACAGGTTTATAAATGTTAGCAAAATTATTACAAATAAAAAAAATGACATAAGTATTCCAAACCTTTACTCAGTACTTTGTTGAAGCACCTTTGGCAGCGACTACAGCCTCAAGTCTTCTTGGGTATGACGCTACAAGCTTGGCACACTTGTATTTGGGGAATTTCTCCAATTCTTCTCTGCAGATCCTCTCAAGTTCTGTCAGGTTGGATGGGGAGAGTTGCTGCACATCTATGTTCAGGTCTTTCCAGAGATGTTCGATTGGGTTCAAGTCTGGGCTCTGGCTGGGTCACTCAAGGACATTCAGAGACTTGTCTCGAAACCACTCTTTTGTTGTCTTGGCTGTGTGCTTAGGGTCGTTGTCCTGTTGGAAGGTGAACCATCGTCCCAGTCTGAGGTCTTGAGCACGTTTTCATCAAGGATCTCTCTGTACTTTGCTCCGGTCATTTTCGCCTCGATCCTGACTAGTCTCCCAGTCACTGAATGCTGAAAAACATCCCCACAGCATGATGCTTCCACTACCATGCTTCACCATAGGGATGGTGCCTCCCTGACCAAGGTCTCCTTACCAAGGCCCTTCTCCCCCGATTGCTCAGTTTGGCCAGGCGGCCAGCTCTAGGAAGAGTCTTGGTGGTTCCAAACTTCTTCCATTTAAGAATGATGGAGGCCACTGTGTTCTTGGGGACAGTCAATGCTGCAGAAATGTTTTGGTACCTTTCCCCAGATCTGTGCCTCAACACAATCCTGTCTCAGAGCTCTACGGACAATTCCTTTGACCTCATGGCTTGGTTTTTGCTCTGATATGCACTGTAAACTGTGGGACCTCATATAGACAGGTGTGTGCCTTTCCAAATCATGTCCAATCAATTGCATTTAACACAGGCGGACTCCAATCAAATTGTAGCAACATCTCAAGGATGATCAATGGAAACATGATTCACCTGAGCTCAATTTCGAGTCTCATAGCAAAAGGGTCTGAATAGTTATGTAAATAAGGTATTTTTATTTTATTTTTTTATTATAAATTTGCAAACATTTCTAAAAACCTGTTTTCGTTTTGTCATTATAGGGTATTGTGTGGAGATTGCTGAGGATGAATATTATTTAATCAATTTTAGAATAAGGCTGTAACGTAACAAAATGTGGAAAAAGTCAAGGGGTCTTAATACTTTCCAAAGGCATTGTATAAGAAACCCTGTTATTAGAGAGAATCATACACTACATAGCCAAAAGTATGTGGACGCCTGCTTTTCGAACATATCATTCCAAAATCATGGGCATTAATATGGAATTGCTCCCCCCTCTGCTGCTATTAACAGCCTCCACTCTTTTGTGAATGTTTTCCACTAGATGTTGGAACATTGCTGCTGGGACTTGCTTCCATTCAGCCACAAGAGCATTAGTGTTCGATGTGGTTGAGGTCAGGGCTCTGTACCGGCCAGTCAAGTTCTTCCACATAGGGCCATATGTGGCCCGCGACCTGATTCAATAGGGCCCGCTGAATCATGCTCAGATCAAAGAATTTGCGATAGTAAAGTTTTGAAAAACATTTTTTATTCAAATTAAAAGTCCAATGAATACTCGCCTTTCTGTAATGATTTAACACCCATCGCTTTTGAACATTTATTTTGAAGGCACGTATAAATAACAACTGCATGAGGACAGACAGTGACTGACAGGCTGACACGTTACAAATAATAGCTAGCTAGAAATTGCGCAAAAATTAGTTTTTCAAAGAAAAGTAGACAATGAATGTAGAGTGTTTTTTGGTCTTTTTGCACATCAGATGTACAGCCTTGTCAAAGCCTTCAAGGGAAAATGAATCCTCCTGACCCGCCAAGTAGAAGCCAACAATCTCACCCACCTTCCGACACTACTAGTCTGTTCCCTATCAGATGACCAGCGGGTGAAGTATACATCGCTGCTACGTGCTTTGAACGGGAAGTTCGTCATTTTGGGGATTTCAAAGAGTTGTAAAATGACATGCTGTTGGTTTCCTCTCCTTTCACCTTCAATGTGGATAACGCTCCCACTGACCTGCAACTTGAGTTTACTGATCTTCAGTCTGATGCAGTGATTGGAGAACTATTCAAAACAATGTCACTAACGAGGTTCTATGCATCTCGCTTAACAAAACTTTCCAAAGATTAGGAGTCATGCTCAGAAGATGTTTGTACTGTTTGGGTCAACCTATGCATGTGAACAGACATTTTCAGTGATGAAATATAACAAGTCAAGGCACAGATCACCTCTTACTGACTTTCACCTCTCTGCAATCCTGCGCAAAGCGACGTCAGAAACTATATCCGACTTCACTGCTCTAATCAATGCCCATCAGAGACTTCACCCCTCACACTGAGTAGTTTAAATGTAATGTTGAGCTCTCACTTTCTTCTGTTTTTGTGCAAACCCGTTAACAAGAGTTCTGTCCGTGGTGCTGAATGCACAGTGTACTTTTCCCTCTGTGTAGTTCATTGCATGTTTAATAATGAAAATACCTACCAAAAGGAGAACATGAATGTGGTTCATTTCTGTGCATGTTAAAAAAGTTAAATAAGTAGCATGTCTGGACGTGATTTACAGTAGATATATCTGTCAACAGTCATACACATGATGTATAATCCTGTAATATGATTCTGGCATGCAATGGAGAAAATATATTCTAATGTGGCCCTCCATAGAAAATAATTGCCCAGGCCTGGTCTAGAATGCAATTTTATGCTGTAGCGTTAAGATTCCCCTTCACTGGAAGGGGCCTAGCCCGAACCATAAAAACAGCCCCAGACCATTATTCCTCCACCACAAAACTTTACAGTTGGCACTATGCATTCGGGCAGGTAGCGTTCTCCTGGCATCCGCCAAACCCAGATTCGACCGTTGGACTGCCAGATGGTGAAGCGTGATTTATCACTCCAGAGAACGCGTTTCCACTGCTCCATAGTCCAATGGCGGCTAACTTTACACCAGTCCAGTCGACGCATGGCATTGCGCCTGGTGATCTTAGGCTTGGCTGCTCGGCCATGGAAACCCATTTCATGAAGCTCCCGACAAACAGTTATTGTGCTGACGTTGCTTCCAGAGGCAGTTTGGAACGCGGTAGTGAGTGTTGCAACTGAGGACAGACGATTTTTACGCGCTTCAGCCCTCGGCGGTCCCATTCTGAGAGCTTGTGTGGCCTACCACCTTGCGGCTGAGCCGTTGTTGCTCCTAGACGTTTCCACTTCCCAATAACAGCACTAACAGTTGACCAGGGCAGCAATTTTACAAACTGACTTGTTGGAAAGATGGCATCCTATGACGGTGCCACATTGAAAGTCACTGAGCTCTTCAGTAAGGCCATTCTAATGCCAATATTTGTCTATGGAGATTGCATGGCTGTGTGCTTGATTTTATTCACCTGTCAGCAAAGGGTGTGGCTGAAATGGCCAAATACACTAATTTGAAGTGGTGTCCACATACACTACATGGCCAAAAGTATATTTAAAGTGGACAGGTGCTGCCTAGGTGAGTCAGAGTGAATGTTTTGAACACATTAACTAAAGCTGACATTTAGCTAGGGCAAACTTTATTTTTATTTCACCTTTATTTAACAGGTAGGCCAGTTGAGAACAAGTTCTCATTTACAACTGCGACCCGGCCAAGATAAAGCAAAGCAGTGCGACAAAAACAACACAGTTACACATAAACAAACGTACAGTCAATAACACAGTAGAAAAATCTATGTACAGTGTGTGCAAATGTAGAAGAGTAAGGAGGTAGGCAATAAATAGGCCATAGAGGTGAAATAATTACAATTTAGCATTACCACTGAGTGACAGATGTGCAGATGATGTGCAAGTAGAGATACAGGGGTGCAAAAGAGCAAGAAGATAAATTATATGGGGATGAGGTAGTAGGGTGTGCTATTTACAGATTGGTTGTGTACAGGTACAGTGATCGGTAAGCTGCTCTGACAGCTGATGCTTAAAGTTAGTGAGGGAGATATAAGACTCCAGCTTCAGTGATTTTTGCAATTCATTCCAGTCATTGGCAGCAGAGAACTGGAATGAAAGGCGGCCAAAGGGAGTGTTGACTTTAGGGATGACCAGTGAAATATACCTGCTGGAGCGCGTGCTACGGGTGGGTGCAGCTATGGTGACCAGTGAGCTGAGATAAGTCGGGGCTTTACCTAGCAAAGACTTATAATGACCTGGAGCCAGTTGGTTTGGCGACGAATATGTAGTGAGGGCCAGCCAACGAGAGCATACAGGTCGCAGTGGTGGGTAGTATATGGGGCTTTGGTGACAAAACGGATGGCACTGTGATAGACTACATCCAGTTTGCTGAGTAGAGTGTTGGAGGCTATTTTGTAAATGACATCGCCGAAGTCAAGGATCGGTAGGATAGTCAGTTTTATGAGGGTATGTTTGGCAGCATGAGCGAAGGAGGCTTTGTTGCGAAATAGGAAGCTGATTCTACATTGTTTAGATATCAAACTGCTTAGATAAAGGCAAACCATGCACTGATGACAAAAATGCAATGTGGACAGGCAGTTAGTCAACATCACAGCAGATGGTAAATAGCCAATGTCACTTGGGTCTAAACATCAAATTGTTTAGGATACTAGCTAGATAGCTATGTTATGACACTACTAGCTGAGTAGTGTAGTTAACATCATGGTGTGTGTGTATGTGGTAGTGTAACGTTAGCTATAAAACTGGATGAACCTAGTGGCACACAGCTAGCTAGATAACGTTATTCCTCCGAGTCCTTTCATCAGCATCACGCGCTCCTCCAGCTGGCTGTCATGCATGCAGGTTCGAGCTTGACAGTAAAACAGAACTACGGTGTAGACCAAAACAAATCCACTTACGCTCTCCCACCAGTAATATTCTGACGTCCTTCCGCATCTTCACCACTGTTGAAGACCAAATCTGCAAATGCGTTCATGAAATCATTTATTCTCTCGTGTGGTTGAACACAGCCAGCGTTCAGCTATGTGGCCTGGCTTACGTTTGCATTTTCCCAGTTGAGCTTCACCAACATAAACCTAACTGACGCTACGTTCGAAGTAAATGCCCTGCACTGAATGATATTACCAAACGGGTCCTTTGAAAGAGTTAACCTCTCAGACATAAAGCGTAGCTGCTAATGTCGACATTTATATTATTAGTCATTCGTCTGCACACAAACTTGAATGTTACGACCGCGCGAAGCTAGCCTGAACTTGAAATTACGACCCGCCTCCAACGAGGCGAGCGAGGGGACAAATATTGTGCAGCTACTATAACAACGCAAAACTCCATTCATTCTTTGGGTGAAATAAAAAAGCAACATAAAAAATATAGGTGATTGTCATTTTATTTTGACCTCTAATAGGAATATTGTGCTAAATATATTAATGACTAAATATGTAATTTTATTTATCTCACTCATAAACAGACAACTCTTTATGTTGTCCCCATCCTCACATATCCTTATGACACGCAAGGAGGAAAGGACAAAGCATTGTTTACCTTCAGCCCAAACAGCCAGAACACTGGCCTCACTGGCTCTGTGAATCCCTCCTCCACACAATGCAGCAGAGTCTGACTGTCAGACAGGCTATAAAATGACAAGGTCCCATTCGTCACATCCAGAGCAAGTCTAATGATACTGGGGCAGCCATGTTTGATAAACTCCTCTATGTTATCGTGCCAGTAGCACAGCTTGTTCCTGCTCCACTCCAGGCACCAGGAGTTGGCTGTGCGACCCAGCTGATCTCTGCGGCCGATGCTGGGGTAGGAAACCCCGACGGCCCAGCCCACGCTCGCTGACGTATCTACATCCCAATAGTGGCAGCCTTCACTGAACTCCTGCTCCGCCATCCACTGGCTGATGTCAAAGCGGCCGTTTTGGCATGCGGAGGACGTCGTCTTGGTCACCACTCTGTGCTCTTTGGGTATGAAGGTCAGGCGCCTGTGGCCTAGGGCTGGGTTGAAGGTGAGCCAGGAGAAGCTGACCCCAGGCAGGGGATGGGGTGGAGGGGCAAAGCCTGCTGACAGACATGGCCAGATATGGACAAAATGTGAGATTGAAGTCATTAGACGAATGCAGTAAAGTTTATCAGCCTACTGTATCTGACCATGATGAAAAAATTACCTAATTGTCATACTTGAGTAAAAGTAAAGATACCTTAAAGGAAAATTCCACACAAAAACTATCTTTTGGTATTTGTTTCATTAGTTAATTGTTGACAAAGTCCCACAATGTTTGCTTGTCAGCAATCAAGTTTTCAAGATATGTAACTTTCAAAATACCAAAATCATTCCTGTATGATGCATTTTGCAAATACCAAAATATTGTTTTTGGGTGGAGTGTTCCTTTATAATAGAAAATGACTGAAGTAAAAGGGAAAGTCACCCAGTAAAATACTACTTGAGTAAAAGTCTAAAAGTATTTGGTTTTAAATATACTTAAGTATCTAAATTAATAGTAATTGCTAAAATATACTTAAGTATCAAAAGTAAAAGTATAAATCATGTCAAATTCTTTATATTAAGCCAACTAGACAGCACAATCTTCTTGTTTTTAAAATTACGGATAGCCAGGGGCACACTCCAACGTCATTTACAAACGAAGCATTTGTGTTTAGTGAGTCCACCAGATCAGAGGCAGTAGGGATGACCTGGATTGTTTTCTTGATAAGTGTGTGAATTGGACCATTTTCCTGTCCTGCTAAGCATTCAAAAGATAACCAGTACTTTTGGGTGTCAGGGAAAATGTATGGAGTAAAAAGTACATTATTTTATTTAGGAATGTAGTGAAGTAAAAGTAAAAGTTGTCCAAAATATTAAAAGTGAAGTACAGATACCCCCCAAAACTACTTAAGTAGTACTTTAAAGTATTTGTATTAAAGTACTTTACACCACTGGTATCTGATGTACTCTAAAGACACAGATGTCTTTGAATGGCTATACTGTATATAGGCTACCCCATCTAGTGGTTGATTGGTGAAAACAGCACATTATATTTACAGTATTCAGTACAATATAAGGAGTAATATTCACATGAGACTCAAGAATAGGACAAATTCTACAGTCTACCTTCAGCCCTGTGTCTGTCATTTGAGGGAGGGGAGATGGGTAACTCCTGAACACGACCATCATGGGAGGCTGGGACATCAGGACACCTGTCATCTGTCACTTCTGAGCTTGTGTCATTTATAACAACAGGGTCCTCCATCTATATGACAAGATAACACAACACAGGAGCATGAAAATTAACTTTTAAAAATAAAATCTTTAAAAAATATGATCTTTAAAAAAGAAAACCAACTAAGGAGGAAGTTGTAGCCTACTGTAAATACTGTATCTGGAAAGTTTACCTGTTGCTGTTGAATAGTACTTCCCAGCTCAGATTGTCTGTTGATATCAGTCTGTTGTGAGTGTGAGGCCACACATTCTTCAGCTTTATCCTCTTTGAAGTCCTGACAATTATATAATGTAATATTATATAATACAATTAAACTATTTCTACTATTTGATAAGTTATATATAGTTGTGCAATTGTTTATGGTAAAAAAATTAAAAGTGAATCCTCCAACCTGATTTATTCCTATTTAAAATTCCGTGTTATTATGTAGCGACGTTGATCGTGACAGGAGTCAATAAGCATACTCTGTTCATAAAAAAAACGTTTTAACTTACCGTTTCCATTTCATGTGCATTTGTAAATTCTTCAGTGGATACAAAACGTTTATGTTCGTAATGAACATTCACGATGTTACAAAGTGTAACATTTTTATGCAGTTTAAAACCTGGTCGAATTTTTCCTCTGCAATCGGGACAATCCTTCTTCGTCTTCGCTTGTCCACGTAGACAATCCTCTAAACATTTCATACAATAACTGTGGCCACAAGTTAAAGTCACTGGATCAGTGAAAATGTCAAAGCATATTGAACATGTGAGACATTTTCCTATATCTGTAAGAAGTTCTTCAAGTAGCAACGCCATTGCGATTCGGTGTGTAGGCTAGAATGCCTGAATTGAAACCGAAAGTGCAGTAAGTAAGGCAGATTGCAAATTTTCCGAGCGGGATTTTCCCTCTCGAGGAAAAAAATGTACCTAATTAATAAACACCAATTAAGTATCTCTCTCTTTCTGTGTGTGTGTGTGTGTTTGAAAGCACGGAAATACAGTGTGTGTCATTGCTGAGAGAGAGGTTTAATGAGAATATGTCAATCAATGCAACTGTAGGCTTGTCATGTATAAAGTCAGTTAGTTGTATTTGTCACACCCTGATCTGTTTCACTTGTCTTGTGATTGTCTCCACCCCTCCAGGTGTCGCTTATTTTCCCTGGTGAATATTGTTAGGGTTGCGTCAATTCAATCTGGTATAAGGACAAGTATGACAATGAGTCACTAATTGTATGCTATGTACTTTTTATTAACTAAGCAATAAATGGTAAATGCAACTTTCGTATATACGGGTTCCCTGTACCACCCCGCAGGGTAGAACAGAGAACTAATTTGTTCCTGACAAAGATATTATAATATACTCTGACAAGAGGTAGTTCCTGCTTCCGAGCCGGCCTGTCAGAGTAGAGACTGGGCGTGGTTTAGACTCACCCAGCCTATCGCCGGCGCTCAGGCTAGTCCTAGCCTCTTTGCGCTCTTTGGTGTCCCGGCGCTGTTGCTGTGTAGATTACGCTCCCTCACCCCAGAGACTGAGGTCAGACAGCTCTGCAACATTGTCTGAGCTATTTGCACCTGTATACAAAAGCACACTGTTCTCGCTCAAGGCTAACCACAGCTTCCCAGCACACTTATCTGGGGCTAACTGTTACTTCCAGCACACACACACAGACACCCAGGCGCCCAGGCCAACAGTTGCTAATATTCAATCACATTGAGTATTCAATCACAATCACATATAGTATTGGGTTGTAGTGCATAACTCAGAACCTCACAATATATCCCTGTGTTTCCTGTCTCTGTGCCAGTTCGTCTTGTATGTTTTTCAAGTGAACCAGCGGTTTTCCGTACTCCTGCTTCTATTCTCTTTTGCTAGTCTTCCCGGTTTTTGACCCTTGCCTGTTCTGGACTCCGTACCCGCCTGCCTGACCATTCTGCCTGCCCTGACCTCGAGCCTGCCTGCCACTCTGTACCTCCTGGACTCTGAACTGGTTTTGACCTTTTTCCTGTCCATAACAATTCTCTTGCCAACCCCTTTTGGATTGTTTAATAAATATCAAGACTCAAACCATCTGCCTCCAGTGTCTGCATCTGGGTCTCGCCTTATGCCCTTATAGTATTATAATTGTTAAAAAGTTAGACACTTTCCAAGACTGCCATCTTTCTGGTTAATATATTCACTCACCTCAAAACTGTATACAACCAGAAGTTTCTCTCCTACTGAAAGCATGGCTGCATTGCCACCTGATTTTATTTTTTGCCCAAACTGGTATTCTCAAGTGTACATGTGCAGATCACCCTCCTTTTCTGCTTTAAAGGTTCAGTGCAGTCAAAAACGTGATTTAAATGTGCTTTATATATATTTCCACACTAAATGGTTGGAGTAATACTGTGCAGTTGTGAAAATTATAATAATGCCCCTTCAGTGTAAGAGCTGTTTTAAAAGACAGCCTGAAATTTCTGCCTGTTTTGGTGGGATGGAGTTTTGGCCTGGCTGGTGACATCACCAAGCGGTAAATGAGTTAATAGACCAATAAGAGTTCCAAACCTCTCTGCCAATAACAGGTAGTTTTCAGTTTTCCAGACAGTCCCAGACAGTCCTAGCATAATTGTTGCTTGATTTTTGACGTTTCTTTTTGACCATTTTAATTGAAAACAATCATAGTAAGGTACATAATTGCTATCAGAAATGATTTGATATTGTTATAAAAACAGCTGCATTGGACCTTTAAGGTAATCAGCGTGGTCTTACATTGGACCTTTAAGGTAATCAGAGTGGTCTTACATTGGACCTTTAAGGTAATCAGAGTGGTCTTACATTGGACCTTTAAGATAATCAGAGTGGTCTTACACATTTGGCACATTTTTCACTTTGTGTTCACTTTCCCATTCACAATATGGCCATCATTGTACATTTTCCATGATGTCAATGTCACAGTTGCCCCCCTGTTGACTTCGTTGCCTTGGTTGTCTCAATTCTGAGTTGAAAGTCAGTCAGTGATTAATTGACTAGTACTGAAGTTGAACTGCTAAACCCCTGCATCTGTGGTTGAATTCTAAGACAGTTGATGATAATTCTATATCTATAAAGTGACTATGAAAGTGACCCTCATTAGACATAATTATATTCGGGTTACAATGAAGATTCAAAACACAATCAAATGAAATGCAATAAAAGTTTACTGAAGCTAAATGGATTGGTTTGGGGTTGGGGGAGGTCAGTTTGGGATGGGGGGGGGGGGGGGGGGGGGGTTGGAGTGAGAAGAAGGAGATGAGGAGAAACTGAAGCATCGTTGTGGGTGACGTCAGCAGTGAGGCTGTCAACCACCTGGATGTCCTCCATATTTAATTTAACAATAATCCTCCCACAGGGATTTCAGAAAAAAACTGGGAATTTATTGAAAGTTGCAGGAATTTTGCAACCCTAGTTGCACCATTGTTCTTACATATTATAACCATATACAATTTCAGTAGCACATATCTTAGAGTGATGTACTGTCCCATCCCATGGCCTCCGCAATGGATTAGTCCACTGAAACAGGTGTGAATCACATGGGTGTCTTGTGCAACATGAAAAAAAAAATTACGGTACCAGCCAAATGTTTTGACACCTACTCATTCCAGGTTTTTCTTTATTTTTACGATTTTATACATTGTAGAATAATGGTGAAGACATCAAAACTATGACATTTAATTTAATTTAATTTAACCTTTATTTAACTAGGCAAGTCAGTTAAGAACAAATTCTTATTTACAATGACGGCCTACCAAAAGGCAAAAGGCCTCATGCGGGGACGGGGGCCTGGGATTATTATTATTTTTTTTTAAATACAATATATAGGACAAAACACACATCACAACAAGAGATAACACATATGGAATCATGTATTAACCAAAAAAGTGTTAAACAAAACAAAACATATTTTATATTTGAGATTCTTCAAAGTAACCACCATTTGCCTTGATGACAGCTTTGCACACGCTTGGCATTCTCTCAACCAGCTTCATGCGGTAGTCACCTGGAATGCATTTCAATTAACAGGTGTGCCTTGTTAAAAGTTAATTTGTGGAATTTCTTTCCTTCTCAATGCGTTTGAGCCAATCAGTTGTGTTGTGACAAGGTAGGGTGGGTATACACTTGATAGCTCTATTTGGTAAAAGACCAAGTCCATATTATGGCAAGAACAGCTCAAATAAACAAAGAGAAACGACAGTCCATCATTACTTTAAGACAAGAAGGTCAGTCAATCCGGAAAATTTCAATAACTTTGAAAGTTTCTTCAATTGCAGTCACAAAAACCATCAAGTGGTATGATGAAACTGGCTTTCATGAGGACTGCCACATGAAAGGAAGACCCAGAGTTACCTCTGCTGGAGAGGATAAGTTCATTATAATAACTGCACCTCAGATTGCAGCCCAAATAAATGATTCACAGAGTTCAAGTAACAGACACATTTCAACATCAACTGTTCAGAGGAAACTGAGTGAATCAGGCCTTCATGGTCGAATTGAGTGCTGCGTCAGATGACCTGGCCTCCACAATCACCTGACCTCTACCCAATTGAGATGGTTTGGGATGAGTTGCATGAAGGAAAAGCAGCCAACAAGTGCTAAGCATATGTGGGAACTCCTTCAAGACTGTTGGAAAAGCATTCCCTGAGAAGCTGGTTGAGAGAATGCCAAGAATGTGCAAAGCTGTCATCAAGGCAAAGGTTGGCTACTTTGAATCTAAATTCTAAAATATATTTAGATTTGTTTAACACTATTTTGGTTACTACATGATTCCAAGTGGTATTTCATAGTTTTGATGTCTTCAAAATGATTCTACAATTTAAAAAAAAAATTGAAAATAAAGAAAAACCCTATAATGAGTAGGCGTGTACAAATTTTTGACTGGTACTGTATATTTGAGACTTCTCAATCCCGAGAAATCTCAGTCGACCAAAATGGGGTAAGTCCAAGTAGCCCTGCATGGCATCAACTGTGCTACAAAAGTATTCTGAAGGGGCAAATTCAATATCAACATTTATGAACACAGGGTCACTACAGTTATTGTTACTTGTGGTCAAAAACATTATTTTTAGTTCATACTATGAGGGGGAAGGGTATTAAATGTATTTCACAGTAAAAGGGGAGGGTCATGTGAAAATATTTTTAGTGTTGGTGTCACAACTTCCACCGAAGGTGGCTCCTCTCCCTGTTCGGGCGGCGCTCGGCGGTTGTCGTCGCCGGCCTACTAGCTGCCACCGATCCCTTTTCTTTTTTGTTTGGTTTTGTCTGTCTTGTGTTCACCTGTCTAGTTTAGGCTAATCAGTGGGGTATTTAATCTCGCCCTACCCGCTAGATTTTGTGCGGGATTGTTTGTGTTACTGTCGTTGGCTTGGGTTGTGTTTTTCCCTGTTAAACAGGTTTATTTTCACGGGACTGTTTTTCCCGCACGTTAGTTTAGTAGAGGAGTTTGTTCCTCCGTTTTCGACTAGACTGCATTCCTGTTTTCTAGTGACTGCTTTTGTGGTCCTGTACCTGTTTTGTTGGTGGACCAGTAAATAAAACGGCCTTCTTGAAATTCTTGCTCTCCTGCGCCTGACTCCACACCCACCTCTCCTAGGGAGATACTGACAGTTGGGGAGGAGGGTGCATTTTTTCTTATGACACCATGAGTTAGATTTGACATATATGGCCAGACAGAGGGCGTATTCAGCTTATTCACATAGGAGTTAACAGGCATAGGGTCATCTGCAACTATTTGTTGAGTGAGCTGAGACTTTGCCAAGGCCCCTGGCAACCACGTGAGAGCAGAACAAACTGAGCATTTGGCAGTCGTCCCTCAAGTCACTGGATGCAGGGGCTGGGCCGGGAACTGGGAGAACAGTGTTGGCAGAGCTCAGTCCACCCGGATGAAGCTCCCACCAAAGGAGTGGAGCTGCTACAGGGGACCGGAGTGGCTGCCAGTGCTGCATTCTGGGAGTGCACAGGAGGCCTTGGTGTGGCTCCTGTTGCAGGGTTGGGGCTTCCATGTGGGGCAGGAGTGTCTCAGGCCTGACCTGGGGATGGGAGTAGGGAGGGTAACCGAAACTAGCCTGGGAGAGAGGTTGTGGCGGGAATTGAGGAGGGTGGTGTGGAGGGCAGTGTTGCTGGTGAAGCTCCAAACTCTCAGCATATGAGGGCTGATGATGTGAATGATGCATGGTGTGGACTGCATCATGTGGTGCACTACCCTCGACAGTGTTTTGCCAGACCCTAGGGTAGTGGTCGGTGCTGTGTAGAGCTGGGCTGAGTTGTGGTGGACCTGGTCTGGTAGAGATGTGCTGTGATGGACCAGGTCTGGTAGAGATGTGCCGTGTCTGGTAGAGATATTATCAGGTTTCAGGTAAGACCCAAATGCAGACTGTGTTGAAGAAAATGTTTTTTTTTACAGTAATAGTGGCAGGCAAACGACAGATCAAGGCAGGCAGGGGTCGATAATCCAGAGTAGTGGGCAACGGTACAGGACGGCAGGCAGGCTCAGGGTCAGGGGCAGGCAGAGTGGTCAGGCAGGCGGGCTCAGAGTCAGGACAGGCAAGGGTCAAAACCAGGAGGGCGAGAAAAGGAGAGACTGGGGAAAAGCAGGAGCTGAGACAAAACGCTGGTTGACTTGACAAACAAGACGAACCTGCAACAGACAAACAGAGAACACAGGTATCAGTACCCAGGGGATAATGGGGAAGATGGGCGACACCTGGAGGGGGGTGGAGACAAGCACAAGGACAGGTGAAACAGATCAGGGTGTGACAGATGTGCTGTGATGGGCCGGGTCTGGTTGAGCTGTGCTGTGATGGGCCGGGTCTGGTTGAGCTGTGCTGTGATGGGCCGGGTCTGGTTGAGCTGTGCTGTGATGGGCCGTGTCTGGTTGAGCTGTGCTGTGATGGGCCGGGTCTGGTTGAGCTCTGTGCTGTGATGGGCCGGGTCTGGTTGAGCTGTGCTGTGATGGGCCGGGTCTGGTTGAGCTGTGCTGTGATGGGCCTGGTCTGGTAGTATAGGAGGGAGGTTCTAGGGGGAATTGAAGAGGTTGGTGTGGAGGGCATTGTGGCTCCAAAATCTGCATTGGGCCTCTTTGACTGCATACGGCTTGGGCATAGCTCAGTGTATCTGCATGCAGTTCCTGGGAGAAAACTGGTGGAGAGTGGTGTGGGGGCAGTGTTGCTGGCTGTTCTCCAGTCTCTGTGAGGCGCCACCGGATGCAGGTCTATAGGAGCATTTGATTTGTCTCAGGGAGTTGGTGGCTGTTCTGTTGCTCCTGTGGGATGAGGTGGACTGGCCACCCAGAGCAACATTCTTAACATCCTGGTAAAGGTGGGGACTGCCTTTGTAATGGCAATTTTAATGTTAGTGCTTTTCTTATAACCAATTTCTGTGTTCATGCAAGTGGCTGACTGAACGAATCCTCACTATTAGTAGCTGCAATTTGGCAGTATGCCCAGACCTTGTTTTGAGAACAATACCTCGTGAGGTATTGGTCTGTCACATGTTATGAACCAGTAATTGGTCGGTCACATGAATGAAACGGTAATGATTAATGAATTATGTTATATGTGTATAGCCGTATATAAGACAACTGCTGGGACTGCCCCAGCAGAGCTCCTGATTGACATGTGTACTATGGTGCATTGAGTTGGTTGGAACCTCTCCAGCGCGCTGACAATAAACAATGATTCATATTAAGACTGACTTTGAGTGTCCCTGTGTAAGAATTTCCACAACAGCCTCTTTGTACATGTACATATTGTTGTAAAGAAACACATTGCTAATGTAGTTATCACAGTGTCACAGATATAATAACAACGTAAATAATATTTTTCCTCTTGAGCCACAAGGGGTGCTCTATATGGACATAGATAATGCTTAACTCACTTTTCGTGGTGTGTGCTATTGGCATATGCAACAATGAAACAGACAGGACATACAAAATAATATAAATAACAGTAGGCTGCAATCAACACAAAGAAAATAAAATACTGTATTATAAAACAACTGTGTTATACAAAAAACAAACTAATAGATACAATACTTGAATGTATCGCACTCTCTCGCTTTCTACTTACAATGAGTGTACAAAATATTAGGAACACAACAGCCTCAATTCATCGGGTCATGGCCTCTACAAGGTGTCAGGGATGCAGGCCCAACATGGTCCATGTTGACTCCAATGCTTCCCACAGTTGTGTCAAGTTGGCTGGATGTCCTTTTGGGTGGTGGACCATTCTTGATACACACGTGAAACTATTGAGCATGAAAAACCCAGCAGCGTTGCAGTTCTTGACACAAACTGGTGCGCCTGGCACCTTCTAACTTATCCTGTTCAAAGGCACTTCAATATTTTGTCTTGCCCATTCACCCTCTGAATGGCACACATACACAATCCATGTCTCCATTGTCTCAAGGCTTACAAATCCTTATTTAACCTGTCTCCTCCCCGTCATCGACACTGATTGAAGTGGATTTAACAAGTGACATCAATAACGGATAATAGCTTTCACCTGGATTCACCTGGTCAGTCTATGTCATGGAAAGAGCAGGTGTCCTTAATGTTTTATACGCTCAGTGTATATGAACAGTAGTTAATAGAAAGTATATATTACATTCCCAATGTCCCCGACAATGACATCAGTTCCCATCTCATAATAGTCAGTCCTGTCACTGGTTTGCAAGATGCACCGGATAATGGTGATTTGCAATGATTACCAGTGCTGGTCCACATTGGCAGCTCTTCAGTTCGTTTAGCCTCTTTAGCCTGAGTTCATTTAGCCTCTCATCATTTTACGATAAACATGACTCCATTGAAGAGTTCACTGATCACCTCTTGTGAGAAGCCTCCTCCTGTCACTGGTAGTCTCTCTGAAACAGGCAGCCAGCCTCACACATTGCCATTTCTTCCTGTAAATGGTGCTTTCCTTTCCTCTGGTTTTTACACCATTCATTTTTTCATCCTTCTCATGTTTGCCTCAGCTGAAAAAACAAATAAAGACACATTGTCAATAATAAAAAATAAAAAACTTATTTCAGCTACTCAAAAGTATAATTTCCTGTCATTGACCACTTTTACAATAATCATAAGTCTCATGCTGCTGGTATATTGTAAACATGGTGAACAGTGAATGGTCTTCATACTGTTGTAGTGCTGCGGTAGCATAGGCTGGGAGATTACTAGTTTGAAGGCTTCTATCCACTCCCTCTGGTCCTGCTCCTGGTCACACAGGAAGACAAACTGCCTGTCTGGTGTCTCCAAGGTGACCCCGAACCTCCACCTGCCACTGCGGTTCCCCTTAGGCTGGCCCTCTCTCACAGAGTAGCCATGGACCTCTGTGCCGATGAAGACAGCTCCCAGTTCCAAGGCATCCTATGGACGGACACACAGCAATACACACATAGACACAGCCAGACACACACACACACACACACCCACACACACACACACACACACACACTAGTTACAACATTCTTCTCCACAAATACAAATGGCTTATGCATGTTCTCTGTTGTCATTACCAGTGAAGTTTTGAAGTAGGACAGCTTTCTGTCCGTTAAGTTTAAGATGAACCATCTCTTCTTGAATGGCTCCCATTGCTAAGAACAGACACAGAATTAGTCCTGGCTGACCATCATACACGTTGAGTTTCTGGTGCTCTCGATGTATATCACTTTAAAACTTCACTATGTTCAATGAATTTGATGGATTACTAACCGTTGGGCCGGTTTTCTCCATGTAGCCTTCTTTAATGCTACTTCTGGTTATCAAAGGTACAAGCTGCACGAGCAAAAACATAGAAAGGAGACAGATCTGTACAATGGAAATCCTTGAAAGTATGACGTCACCTGTGACATATCATGTCAGTTACGGCGATACAAGACTTCTACTTTGAAACAGTTTGTACTCACGTCACACTCCCTGGAATTAGGGTCGACTTTCTTGAGGTAAGCAAACCGGGTGGCCCGAATCGCATTGAAACAGGACACAATTTCCTAGAAGGAAAGAGAAATTTGACCCCAAGTCTTTAAATCTCTAGACGTCTTCATGACAACGTTTCAATTCAGTTTTGTCATTGGTTATTACCTGGCTGTTGTCATGGTAAACAAACAAGTTTCTGGTCCGTTCTTCCTCCAGGTAGGAGATTTGCAGCCCGTGGGCGTGGCCTATCTTTTCCGGCTGGAACACGGCACCTCGGTCCTTCATAGAGATGACTGCTTTGGGCTTCTTGGACTAGGGTCAATAATGCACAACAGGCATTATGATGAGCCCTTCTCAGGTATTTTATATTTAACATGTATTTAACCAGGTAAGTCAATTAACAACAAATTCTTATTTACAATGATGGCCTAGCAAGAGGGAAAGGCTTCTTGTGACGACTGGGGCTGGGATAAAAAATATAAAAGAAATTAACAAAACGCATCACAACAAAAGAGACACCACAACACTACATAAAGAGACCTAAAACAACAACACAACATGGCAGCAACACAGCATGACAACAACACGACATGGCAGAAACACAGTATGACAAAAACATAGCAAGACAACAACATGGTAGCAAAACAGCATGGCAGCAGCACAACATGGTAGCAGCACAAAACATGACAACAACACAACATGGTAGCAACACAACATGGCAGCAGCACAAAACATGGCACAAACATTGTTAGGCACAGACAACAGCACAAAGGGCAAAATGGTAGAGATAAAAAAAAAAAAAACATCACGCGAAGCAGCCACCAGTGTCAGTAAGACATTCTTCCTAACGAATCACATAACCTTTGTTTTGGAGGTGTTCAGAACAAGGTTAAGGGCAGAGAAAGCTTGCTGGATACTAAGAAAGCTTTGTTGTAGAGCATTCCACACATAATCTGGGGAGGGGCCAGCTGAGTATAAAACTGTATCATCTGCATATAAGTGGATGCAGTGCATTCAGAAAGTATTCAGACCCCTTCCCTTTTTCCACATTTTGCTACATTACAGCCTTATTCTAAAATAGATTACATTTTTAAAAATCATCATCACTCTACACACAATACCCCATAATGACAAAGTGAATACAGGTTTTTAGACATTTTTGCAAATCTATTAAAATTTAAAAACAGAAATACCTTATTTACATAAGTATTCAGACCCTCTGCTATGAGACTCGAAATTGAGCTCAGGTGCATCCTGTTTCCATTGATCGTCCTTGAGATGTTTCTACAACTTGACTGGAGTTCACATGTGGTAAATTCAATGCATGTCAGAGCAAAAACCAAGCCATGAGGTCAAAGGAATTGTCCGTAGAGCTCCGAGACAGGATTGTGTCAAGGCACAGATCTGGGGAAGGGTACTAAAAAATTACTGCAGCATTGAAGGTCCCCAAGAACTCAGTGGCCTCCATCATTCTTAAATGGAAGAAGTTTGGAACCACCAAGACGCTTCCTAGAGCTGGCCGCCCGGCCAAACTGAGCAATCCGGGGAGAAGGGCCTTGGTCAGAGAGCTCCAGAGTTCCTCTGTGGAGATGGGAGAACCTTCCAGAAGGACAACCATCTCTGCAGCACTCCACCAATCAGGCCTTTATGGTAGAGTGGCCAGACAGAAGCCACTCCTCAGTAAAAGGCACATGACAGCCCGCTTGGAGTTTGCCAAAAGGCACCTAAAGGACTCTCAGATCATGACAAACAAGATTCTCTGGTCTGATGAAACCAACCTGACAGAGTTTGAGAGGCTCTGAAGAGAAGAATGGGAGAAACTACCCATAAGTTTGTAGCATCATACCCAAGAAGACTTGAGGCTGTAATCGCTGCCAAAGGTGTTTCAACAAAGTACTAAGTAAAGGGTCTGATTACTTATGTAAATGTGATATTTCAGTTTATTTTATTTTATACATTTGCAAAAACATTTAAAAAAAAAAGTTTTTGCTTTGTCATTATGGGGTATTGTGTGTAGATTGATGAGCGGAAGAAAACAATTGAAACTATTTTAGGATAAGGCTGTAACGTAACAAAATGTGGAAATAGTCAAGCGGTCTGAATACTTTCCCAATGCACTGTACGTGGATAAGAGCCTACTGCCTGAGGTATGTTGTTGATGTAAATTGAGAAGAGCGTGAAGCCTGGGATCGAGCATTGGGGTGACAGGTGGGCTGAGACAGCAGATGTTCTGACTTTACATATTGCACTCTTTGAAAGAGGTAGTTAGCAAACCAGACCAAAGACCCCTCAGAGACACCAATACACCTTAGCCGACCCACAAGAATGGAATGGTCTACCGTATCGAAAGCTTTGGCCAAGTCAATAAAGATTGCAGTTTAACAATGCTTAGAGTTAAAGGCAATGACAAAATTTAGGACCTTTATGGTTGCAGTGACAAATCCATAACTAGAGTGGAAACCAGATTGCGTACCAGTTATAATACTATAGACATCATGAAAGCCAGTCAGTTGATTATTGACAAGTTTTTCTAACACTTTGATAAACAGGGCAAGATACTGTACAAACTAGCCTATAAGAGTTAGGATCAGCTTGATCTCCCCCTTTAAGGTGGCTGCCTTCCAAGCACTGGGAACCTCCCCAGAGAGGAGAGACAGGCTAGGCAACTATAGGGTCTGCAACCTTAAAGAAGAAAGGATGTAAACCATCTGACCCAGATGTTTCTTTGGGGTCAAGTTTAAGGAGCCCCTTTAGCACATCAGACTTAGTGACCACCTGCAGGGAGAAGCTGAGTAGCGAGGAAGGGGGAAAAGAGGGAGTAGCATCAAGGCTAGTCACATTAGAAGGGCTGGGAGATGAGGAAGTGTT
This sequence comes from Salvelinus namaycush, assembly GCF_016432855.1. Classification (NCBI taxonomy): domain Eukaryota; kingdom Metazoa; phylum Chordata; class Actinopteri; order Salmoniformes; family Salmonidae; genus Salvelinus; species Salvelinus namaycush. Next base: position 66,420,237 of record NC_052308.1, on the reverse strand, counting down.
GGATGGGAAAGGAGGCGTGGCTGAGTCAAATAGGTCCTGACTTAATTAAGTGATGATTAAAGAGCTCAGCCATATGCTCCTTGTCAGTAACAACCACATCATCAACATTAAGGGACATGGGCAGCTGTAAGGAGGAGGGTTTATTCTCCAGGTCTTTCACCATTTTCCAGAACTTCGTTGGGTTAGACCCACAGAGAGAGAACTGCTCCTTAAAGTAACTGACTTTGGCCTTCCGTATAGCTTGAGTGCACTATTTCTCAATTGCCTGAACAACAGCCAGTCAGACTGAGTATTTGTGTGCAGATCCTTTCGTCAAATAGTGTTCTTGAGGTGAAGTAACTCTGCCAGATCACAGTCGAACCAGGGGCTGAACCTGTTTTTAATGATCACTTTCTTTATGGGGGCGTGCCTGTTAACAATACCACTGAAAATATTTTATTTAAAGGTCCAAGCATCTTCGACAGAGGGGATCAAGCGGATTCTATGCTAATTTCCAGAGGCCCGGTCATGAAGGAAGGTTTCTCATTAAAGTTTTTCAGCAAGCGTCTATGACAAATCAGTACAGGTCATTTAACTGAGCAGCCAATTCAGAACACAGTGATCACTAAGGTCACTACAGAAAAACACCAGACTGATACCTATCAGGATTATTTGTTAGGATAACATCAAGGAGAGTAGCCTTTCTGGGTGTTTGGGGTCATACCTCATGGGATTGGTAATGATCTGAGAGAGATTTAGGGAGTCCCATTGTTTTAAGTAACAGGGGATGTTCCCTGTGACTTTTCCAAAGCGATCTGGGCACGTCCCCAGGACGACATTTTGTTAGCTGGGTTATCTGATCGAAGAGGATGGAGAGAAGCTACTTAAAGGGAAAGGGGGATACCTAGTCAGTTGTACAACTGAATGCATTCAACTGAAATGTGTCTTCTGCATTTCACCCAACTTACATCCTCCTTGGTGAAGTATCTCAAGGTGAAGTCCGTTTCAGAGAGCAGGAATCTCCTTTTCAGGAACTGCTTGTTGTCCTTGCCTTTCTTCCATAGTATTCTTTCGTAAAGTCCTGAATGGGATCCAACCAATACAAAACATTGATTTAGTTAGTATCCCTCGTCTTTTCATATGCAGTATTCTGGTACATTTGGTTCTATGCCTTGCTCTGTAGACAGCGATGTATGGAAATGTCTTGTGTTCCTAGACAATTTGAATAAAATAAATAGACTTATCCATGAAGGCTTGTCAACATTTAGCACTTACCTGAACTATAAACTTGTTGAAGGGAGTAATTCTCTCCTGTGAATTCTCTCCTCTCATACTTAGCACGTATCCACTGATCTTTAAGAACACTGTCAGGGAACCAAAAGGTTAAAGATTGAAATACAAAAACGAATATTTTAAAAATACTAACTTTTTGTGTTGAATATATGACTCAACTTCGACCACAAACCCTGTAGTATTTGCCAACTCAATCAATTGTAGGCTAATTGACGCCAAGATGTTTCTTCTTCTTCTCTTGAAACAATACTACATCCTTCCACTGAATGAACAACTGTCAAGTCATCACAATTTACACTTCCTTAAATTGAGGGAGTGAATGAAGACATTGATATAGTTCCACTCACACAGTCCTTCTCCTGTGGCCGGTAGTAGAACGGCGGAACACACTTCTCATAGAACGCATTGGCTGCAGCGTTACCCCTTGTCTTCATAAACTACAATTAGAAACATAATAGGAACATTATAACATAATAATAACATAAGAAACATGTTGTAACATCACAACATCAAAGGGATTGTGACTATTGAGTGATCTTGAGAGTACATCCTTCAAGGTGTAAAGGTCCTTGGTACCCTACTGGGCTATTGTGACATGTTAAACTGTACCTCTACTAGGGAATCATCCCAGAAATCCAAGCCTATGGACTTTATCCGGCTGATGGCAGGCAAGTCCCGATGTGTCCCAGAACAGTTCACACATACAAACACACCAAGTTTGTATGAGGCCCAGTCTGGCTCTGTGAATAGCAGTAATATGATACTGTATCAATCAATCAGACACTTGAAATGTTTGCAGCCTGTATACCTTTGTACCACATTACTATAGTTTGGATATTGGACTTTGTAGTATGTCATGCCTTGATTGGTTGTTTTTTCTAGGTTGGTTGATGAGTTGTAGAGAGTTACTGGAAAGGAGGAACCCTTGTAATCATTGACTGAATGAACTATAACTTCCCCCAAAATAAGTTCTTTAAAACATGCCATGGTTGTAATCATTTTACTTTTTAGTCATTTAGCAGACGCTCTTATCCAGAGTGACTTATAGTTAGTGCATTCATCTTAAGATAGCTAGGTGAGACAACCACATCACAGTCGTAGTAAGAACATAATCAGCAGTGAAATCCAGTGAAATAAAAGCAAATGCAAATATAACTCACATGTCTTGACAATCACACTGAAATAGTCGATCATTAATATGAAATAGTCACATAGAAGACATAGCTTCTGTTTGGGGGTCCCTCAATATTTTACTACTTTAAACTTTTGTTTTACAGTTCCTATCTGTACCATATCCTAACCACAATGGTAACCCAAACATGTCAAATGTTAGAGGCTATCAATCATGGTTTAACATGCATTTTATATAATATAACTCACCAGGGGCCCCACAGTCGGCACAATGGTCGTTGCTGGGCTGTTTCACCATATCAAGCAGAATCTTCTTATTTCTCTCCGGACTTGCCATAAGTAAATCGGCTATTCTTCTGCCTCAATTAAGTCCCAACAAACGAATTGCTTATTTTACTTAGGTCCATGCCTTTTCATTCACTCAAATGTGTTACTTCTATAACAGGTGTCAGGAATTTTTTTGTTGTTGTTGCACTTGACCGCGGTCACTGGCCGACGTTTCCTTTTCTCACTGGCATAGCAACATGACGTTTATTGTTCTCCACACAAACACTCACTATCAAATAACAATGAGTAGCGGAAGTGAAAAAAGCGTTACCATATATTACGCATAATTTATAAACGGACAAGTAGGCCTGACAGAATAGTAATATCTAAGAAAAACAACTGTACTTGATTTTATAGTATATATTACAACAAAATATATCGAGATAACATATAATGTCTTGAAAATGTCACCAAAGTTAATTCATATTCATATCGAAATGTAAATAAATACAATATCTTAATATATAAAAACGAAGACAGCTTTGAAGAAGTTTGCACTTGAGATGAAAATCAGTGAGATTTCAAATGCAGCATAAATAACCTGGAGAGCTGGGGAACATGGAGTGCCTCGGAACGTAGTATGCGTGATCCTTGTTTCCGCATCGGCGTGAGATCGGCGAACTACTAAAGGGCAAAAGTTTGAATGAATTACCTGTAAAACCACGATTACAATGTGGGTTGCAAGGCGATTTATGTCTTTAATCGCCCGGAGAGGTATGCACAAATGTTTAATTCAAGCTGTCAAGTTTCTCGTAACTTATTTTTTTCAGGTGCTATTTGTTAGCGGGTGGGTATAATTTGTGGAACGTTCCAACAGGAATCTGTTCCAAAAACTGCGGAAACAAGGTTGCCAACAAACACCGCATACACAGTTGATACTGGGTAGGGAGTGGGCTATTTAATTAATGAATGTTTCACTCACCACATTTATTCCGAAAAATGTATGTCCTCACTCTGGTAACCTATGGACAAACATTAAGAATAAACTACGTGGTGAGTTGATGCCTATTCGGCAGCTAGTTAGCTAGGTGAATTGATCATGCTACATTATGCGTTGTTGACAATCTTGTACTTTACGAAGTTTTTGGAACAGATTCCTGTTGGAACGTTCCACAAATTATACCGCCCCCTATTATGTGTTTCCATCTATTCTTGCAGGGCAGTATGGCTTATTCTACCAACCCCAGGGCTCACTCCCCAAACTAGAATTCCGGTATCTCAACTGCACGTGCTGCTGGAGGAGTCGGATCCCAGTCGCAGGCTTTGAAACCCTTAATGACACCCTCTCTTCATCTACTACTCCTTGCGACAAGTCGCTGGACGCATACTACACGTCAGAGCAGCGAGATGTCATTCTGCAGCTCCTCAACAATGCGGCAGAGTCGGAGCTTGCTGCTGTCAAGCTCCTTCGTGGCCGCAAGTCTGTCAACATTGTGGAATACAGGACTAGAAATGGACCTTTTAAAAATCTCGAAAGCGTCATAAATGTGCCTCTTCTGAAACACAAAAGTGCTGTCATTGTCTTCAACTCCATCCTCAACCCTCCGGAGAAGAAGGAGAAAAGAAAAGTAAAGATCCAGCTAGCCAAGTTCATCAGACCAGAGGTGGAAAGGACCTGGCTAGAGGTAAGATGATTTAGCTAGACGGATGGCCTTGAGGTCTGGATGTTGATGGCACAGTTGGGCAGCCCACAGGGTCAGTCACCACTGTCTGTACCCCATCAGTCACGTCACCACATAAATACTACATCAGTGTTATTACATGTGTATTAATCCACCTTTCTTCCAGGAAGCAAATTCCATAGTGTCCATTGTGTGTGGAGTGAATAAAATATCCTGGGCGCACATGGATCGTGGCATGAACGTGTTGGAGTGGAAACATGAGGATTGCCACAACTTTCTGAAGGGAACCTACATGGCTTCTGCCTACTTGGATGATGTAAGTTGAATGTTTCCGACTGAGGTATTCTTGCATTTGGGTAAGACATGACTGTGCAGACTCCTATGGTGTCAGTCTACAGCCATGTCGCAGGGCTAGGTTTCAGCTTAGCACATCATTGACTCTGTAATATCCAAATAGCCTAACTCCTGTACTGAATCACATCTCATTACCAGATTTCCATTGTGGTATCCAATCTCCCCAAGGCTGACTTCTTCGTTGTGGAAAAGCCATCAATCTCCCTTCAGAACACTGCCCTGTACCCAGTAATGGCTCACATGCGTACAGTGGAGGCTATGCTGTTTGCCCTGCTGGAGCCCCGCTACACCCAGCCTGACATCACTGCTCCACCCAAGGTGCTGAACATGATGCGCACCGCCGTCGGCCGCCATTTTGGCCTCATGGTGGGTGACTCCCGCACTAGCGGGGCCCAGGCGGTGCGACGGATGATGACGGAGTCAGTGACTCAGAAGATTCCGAGGGTGACATTCCCTCACAACCTGTTGGTGAAATACAGGAACTCCTTCCAGATGGGCGGGCGGAGTCGGGGGGAGGAGCTGTGTGACGCCATGTTGCAGGCTGTGGCGTTTTACGAGCTACTCAGTGAATCGAGTTAATGTTACAGCGACAATTTCCACCAGACTCAAACTGGTTGACTGTGTACAGTATATGTGACCTGGTGGGGTCGAAGTTCAAAGAGCTAACCAGAGAGACCTGCATATTGGAGGCTTGATGTAAATTGACACTAGCTTACATTTAAATGTATACTACAGCACTTCCCACCTGTAGACTCAGATGGTATTGCACTTGAGGTCAGTTCAGGCCCCAGCAGCTGAACTCAAGCCTCTCCTCATATAGATACCACACGTCATGTTCTTCACTTTCCCATGAATATAAATGTTCTCAGGGCCACTAGTAAAGCAGAATAAGCTTGAATATGTACAGTGATGATTTGTCACATGCATCTGTACCTTTGTGGGCAAATGTTTAATGCCTTCAAAGCCTGAAATACCACTGATTTTAAACACCAACTCACTGAACCAGATTAAAATATAAAGTAACAAATACATGTTTTTATTTTTATGCATGAATATAAAAATAGGATTACATTTTTAATGCATACAGTAAACTTAAACTTCTCACTCAATGTAAAAAAATATGAATGTACAGCAAAATGTATCATGGGCTACATTCACTAAATCATTAACATAGGGAGATGATAGCATTAACCTTCCTGTCATCCAGTGTAGAGAGCCAGAAATGTTGTAGATCTGTTTGTGTAGTCTTGCTGGCTTCAATGGTCATTGTCATGGGAAATCATCTGCAAGGAGTCTCACAGTAGCCTTAGGGAGGCCCAGGTGAATACTGCTGAGGTAATGCAGAAACAGCATTCGTACAACAAAATCGGTATTTGTAAGTTATCTGAGCAATCTTTTTAATTATAACGTTGTTTTCTCTTAGTAGAAATTAATACGGTGCTCTCATGCAGCGTATTGACTCACCTGCCTTGGCCCTGCTGAGTTCTCTCTGATTGGCACATGGTGCGGAGGACAGGTAGGTAGTCCAAGGCAACAGCCTGCTTGTTTCCCAAGGTGCAGAAGGCTCTGCTTGAGAGGACGGTTCTGATGATGTCATATCTCCTTTCGACCACACTGGAAGACAAACTGCTGTTCAGATACCACACTGACTCAATGGAACTGGAGCTTTACAATGAGAGTTCTATTAAGTTTAATCTAATATCAAGGTTTTGTTTGCAATAATGCTCATTTCTGACAACATTACAAACTTTGAGTGCTAACTTCACATAAGCATGTATGGTAATTTAGAGGACTGAGCCGCCAACGCATTTCTTACAGTGAAAAAATACCAGAATCAGGAAACTGCACTCACCTAGGATCACAGGAAGTGGTCTGACTGACATTGAAACTTTGTCTGGGTGGGGCGAGAGGGAGGGTGAGTTTCTCCATCACCCTCCCCCTCTGCTCCCCCTCCAGCCTCTGGGATCCAGCCCACCCCTCAGACACCCTGGCCAGGCACCTGTGGAAGCCCAGGCCCTCTACTGCAGCCTGGATCTCCAATGTCCTCTCACACCACCACCTACAGCCCCCATCCTCCTCTCTCATCTCATCTAGCAGTCCATCCTTAACCTCCGCCCCTGTCCAGAGAAAAGACCCTGGTCTGCATGGGCCAGCCTTATGTGAAGACTCACTCGGTAGGGAGGTATCAATGAAGGACATGAGGTCCATAAAGTCAGTTATTGCATCTAAGCAGTGGTACACCAAGCCATCTGCCGCCTTCTCAGTTTGAAGTTTGTCATTAATAGTCTCAGTAATAGTTGATACACTTGGATGAGCCCTCCTCACAGACAGTGAGGCTCTGTAAGGCTTTACTAACATGCTGTGAGCTGATCTGGAATCAGATGTAGGCACACATTTCTTTCTCCTCAGCCTGGAGCCGAAGGACACCTTAACTGGACTGATCTGAGGGTGGTGGATGTCAGGGGGTGTTGGCTCACTCTGAAGCCGAGGGCAAGTCACTTTCTTTGGGGTGAGGAGAGGACTGGGCTGGGTCCTGACTGGTAGGGGAAGGAGGAGCTCCAGGTTTAAGTAGAGCAAAGCGACACCTCTCCTCCAGCTCTCAGTAAGGATCTCCATCAGCTTGATGATGTCTGGTTTAGCCCAGGACTGGCACTGAAGAATCAAAGAGAAAGGCACCTCATACAGTTATACTGACATTCAATGTTGTTACCTGAATAAAAGCATTGGACGTTCATCTAGTTCAAGTTCACAGGGCCTCTGAGGTGACGTGCCTTTAGAGTGGTCTGCAGGTCATGGCTGGGGCCAGAGTTCAGGAGCCCCAGCATGCTCTGAGTGCAGCCCACGTCATAGGGAGGATGGCGGGAAGAAGTATTTTCACCCACTGCAATGTCTTCCACTGCAGCAACATCCAGAGCTAGGGTTCACCAAAACAATCAAGTGATTCAATTGTAAGACTTGACGTAAACTCTTTTAGACAGGGACCAAGAAAACTAAGGGGTCACAATACATGTGATATACTACCACACCTAGCCATTGAAGTTAGTCAGTTAATAGTTTGTCATCACTCACTTCCATGCACACCACCTGCAGGGTCCTTCAGTGGGGTTGCCCTCTGAGATGCTTGTCCTCCTCCACTGCAGGCCCAGAGCTGCAGCTGCAGTAGGCTACGTCTAATGTCTATCTGGTTTAGGCTCACCAGAGAGGTGATGTCCCCAGCATCCATCCTGACGTTCTCAGCCAGACACAGCAGCTGCAGATAACTGCAAACATTCACCTGGAAGGGTGCACGACACAGACAGAAACAAAATGGAGTAGCAGCTTCATACCATATCATGCACATTAGTTGAGGGGATGCAATGGTGCCAAGATGCTTGACTTACTACTGAAGGGTTTTTAAAAAGGATCGCTTCAAAGTCGCCGTCAAACTTTGCTTTGAAGGAGGGATCTGAAGACAGTTTTCGTGTTATGATTCAACTTTGTCATTTTCAATCCAATTGAATTCACATTTTTCAGTATGCAGCATATACACACACACACCACTAGTGGTCAGTATCACAGGTCTCTTGGTTGTCGTCATGAAGGTCTTGATTGCTGTGAGGAATCCCACATCATCATCGAATACGACGTCAACCTGCGGGAGAGCAGGTGCAGCTCGGTCACTTCATTAAAACTACAGTTATGCGGTCTAGTCTGCAACCTAGCACTGCTATACAACGGACTGCTGTGTGGTTTACCTCTTCAAATAGAATGAGTGATGTGGACATCCTTTTACTCCGGCTACCTGTTGGTGGCTCTTCAATGTCTGGTGACAGTTGACTGACTAACGGAGGGTTAATAATATCTGCCTTCTTCACGGTCTTGAGAGAGACAAAAACTGTAGGATATAATATCAACAATTAAATAAAAAGACTAACCATAGCCACACCAGAGGAGGCTGGTGGGATGAGCGATAGGAGGACGGGCTCATTGTAATTGATGGAACGGTATCAAGCACATCAAACATATGGAAACCCCTCGGTTGGCTCTGTTGCATTAATGCCATTCCAGCTATTACAATGAGCCCGTGCTCCTATGGCTCCTCCCACCAGCCTCCTAAGATCCACACATGCCTATGTGTGGTTAACTAAACTTTCAAGGTGTTTCCTGTTTTTCTTAACTGTTTGGTAGGTGCTCATTTTGTTTTGTAGATAACGAAGGGCCATCTAAGTTTGTGATCTCTGGTTTACTCTTCTTCTTGAAGAAGTTAGCCAGCATCATGGATGCTGCTCTGCCACCTCTCTTATGGTGGGAGCTACGAGGGGGCTGAGGCCCCTTCCTATAGGATGAGTAAACCTTTCTGGGAGAGGCCACTTTACCTGTGTGAGGAGAGCACAAAATAGATGTAACCCACAGTCTCCATTGGACAAACACCATACAAAATAGGTCCTGTCACTTTAAATAAGTGATTTTCAGTAGATGGTTATGCTTAGACTGCAATAACGTACTTTTCAGTAGCGGGGTGTGCTTACCAGCTACTGTGTCAGATTTGGTTGAAGTGTTGTTGTAGCTACTGAGATGAGATGGTTTGAAGGTGGTGCTTCCCTGGATCTCCACCAGGTGAGATTGGGTGGCCTCCTTCAGTTGAGTCAGGATGTGGCGACCACTGCGCTGGGAGGAGGCGTTCACTTCGAACACCTGGAGAGGCCAAGGAAATGAGCAGTCGAGACAGCCATCTTACATATATTACACAGCTTAGAAGATGATTGGATACACCCGTATGAAAGCTAACCTGTTTTGGTGAATCATATGACTGAATGAACATGAGCCAGCCTCTCCTGGTTCTCTGCTTTACCCATCTTATCCAATTACCCACAAACTGTCATTTAAAAGTTAAAAATAGAGGAATGTCTCTGTATCATATTCTAACACCAATCAGTAGGTCCTATTCGGGTTCCCGAGTGGCGCAGCAGTCTAAGGCACTGCATCTCAGTGTTAGACGTGTCACTACAGACACCCTGGTTCGAATCCAGCTTTATCACAACCGGCCGTGATTGGGAGTCCCATAGGGCGGCGCACAATTGGTCCAGCGTTGTTCGGGTTTGGCCGGTGTAGGCCGTCATTGTAAATAAGAATTTGTTCTTAACTGACTTGCCTAGTTAAATAAAAGGTTACACGTGAATGGAACTGTAGGTCTTCCAAGTAGTCCCACACTGACCTTGAAGCCTAGCTCCTGAGCGCAGGCGTATACTGATGCAGTCTTGCCCACCCCTGGAGGTCCTGTGATCAGCATGGTGCTACACAGATCTTCCTCCCCCACTCTAGCCTCTCCCTGGAAGTCACCACAGTCCCACGAGTCTGCACAGCCAAACCGGAGGTCAACGCTACAATCAATGTTACTCATGGAAGATTCATCGTCAGTGATGTTTTTTTATTTTTGGTGGTTTTTGTTTTACACATTTTCCCCCATCAATTCATAACATCTAAAAGTTTTTATTTTTACCATTGCTGTTGGCGTTTTCCTCTAGTTTCCTGTCTCGCTCTTTTCTCCTCTCTTCACAGTCAGCTCTCCGTTTCCAATTCTTTAACCAACTGCAAACAGAAATAAGGAAATGCATTTAAGACAGCATACTATAAAAGCTAGACATTGGAGGAGCTAGCAGTGGTGTTAGCAACTCACCTGTGTAGCTTCTTTACAGAGGCGGAGTTGCCTATTACCTCACTGGAGTGCTGAGGGCGGTACTTCTCTGTCCACAGCAAATCCTCAATGTTGTGAACTTCACAACAGAAAAATAAAGGTACATATTTTAAAAACCAATGGCAGATCCCAATCAATGACAGAGCTAAAGCACCTCTGTATTCTCATGGTCCGGGACATACATAGTTAGGACATACAAAATTGGACAAAGAAAAGTAAATACTGATTGTTGTTGAAACTACAATGTATTAGGAATCATCACCTCTCCTAAGGCATTGCTGTGGTTGGGCAGGATAAACCTTCTGAGGAGATTCTGCTTGGTTTGGTGGGTTAGGGGTCAGTTCATGACCTATCCCCAGACCTTGACTTTCCTGCTGTTGCCGCCTGAGTCTTTGTGTTCGGCTCAGCCTGCTTCTTCTAGGCTGACCCCTGGAAGAGGGGATAAGAGACCCCCTGACTTGGTCTTCTAAAGAGGGACTATACCCAGTCAAGCTGGTCTCCTCTAACCCCGGGCTAGACCTTTGGCGCTTGCGTACGGTTTCAGGGTCCTCCTTCTCATTCTGATGTTTCCTCTTTCCTACAGAGCTAGGAGATGTAGCGCCTATCTCTGTCTCTGAAAGAAAAGGCGACCAATAAGACTGAATCTGATACTAGAATATGGCACCACACAGACTGTATACATGACAATAAGAACATGACACAGATAGAATAGAGTTAACTATAGTCTCTCAATCTTACCGGGACTTTCCGACTCCAGAATTTTATGTTTGTATTTCTTCAGCAGCATAGTGAAGACTCTTCTCACTGGGAACAGTGGGTTAGACAATTTGACCTCTTCAAGAGACCCCTTGCGGGCAGACCCTGACAACTTATCTCTCCAGCCAGAAGTAATTGACCCCTTCCTCTCAGTCTGGTTGTGTTTAAGTGTTGACCTGGAACACCAATTCAAAATCCATCTCTCTGAGTGTTGGGGACTATTGGCCTTATTAGTGTCCCGTTTCCTGGTGAAAATGGTTGCCACTTTCTCATCTGAGACCCTGGTTGTCCCGGAGGCAGACTGCACCGCTGCTTGAATTGTGAGGGTACATGCTATTTCACTCTGACCAGATCCGAGTCCAACTCTTGCTCCATGGCATCGGCCAGTGACTTGAGCCAGGTCCACTGACCCCATCACTGCCCTGCCCCTGAATGCCGTGTCAGCACTGGAGCAGTTTGACTCTGAAATCACTTTAACATTATTAGGAGGGTCTGAGCAGGAGCTATCCTTGATGAGGCTTGTTCTTGCTTCGGGGTATCTGTTCTGCTTGAATCTGTGCAGCCTACTGGTTGACCGTGACACAGAGAGAGGCACCTCATCAGAAGACCCCCCAATATGACAAGGCACCATCTTAGGTTTCTCTTTCGCCTGCTCAGAAATTAGGCTCTTCCTCCCAAGAGGTTGTGGGGTTATACTGAAGTACTTTGTGATGTCGTTGGATTTTGAGCACCCAGCCTTCTTCTCAATGGCCAAGTAGGGCGATAACCACATCTTTCTTGCCTAGTTAAATAAAACATCTAATTCCTTTCTGAAGATGTCACCATTACTGTCATAACATCAATAGGGCATTCATATCATTCACTATAATGGAAAGACAAAATTAAAGTTACTTTCACTTTTGTCTTCGTAGTGCCAGATGGCAGCAGGTGCTGTAATAGATACCTATAAAGTAGCACTTTCACAACCGTTGACACATTGTAACAACATAGACTTAGCTAGTTAGAGAACTTTACTTTCTGATATGAGCTTCTGAACAAGTCAATGATAGCCTCCCGAGAAAGTTACTTTAAACATGCTTACGTTCACGCTAATTTCATGATTTAGCTATTCCTTAAAAATAAATCAGCACACGCAGCCAAATGTTGTGTAACTTACCGCTTCCGTATGTTCAAATAAACGCGCCAAACCCAGATCAACCAATCAGACAGCAATTTGAGTACTACGTCATGAATATTTGGTACCGCCCCTAGGCACTGGAGTTACAAAACCTTTGGGAGTAGGCTAATCTACATTTTCTGAATATATTAAAATGTTCTATATTTTTCATGAATGTTGATATCAGTTGAATAAAGAAAACTGACAAGGTCAAATGTATTTTATTTTAAATATAAAATCCCCATATCCAAAGTTTATAACATAATTCACGACTTCAACGGTGGTTTGACAATATGGTGAATTGATTGTTTTCTACCCTTATATCCAGCCGATCAAAAACGTGCATAAAGGTACAAGGAAGTAAAAGACTGGTCCATGGAGTTGAGGGAAAAGGTGTCCAACGAAGCACCAAAACTACTGCTTTTGTTCAATTTGTGCACTCACACAACGCAAAAACACAGCTAAGGCTTATACACCGCTTGGCATTTAAAGTTTTGAAATGATGCAGCAAAAAAAAAAATGTACGCAGAACTGAGAAACTTACTGAAAATCACCCCCTTTGGCATTTAAACAGAGCCTAATAGTAGGATAGACACATATCAACTAGGACCCATTTCCAATGAACAAACAGCATATTGCCTTTGAAGAAAACTCCTACATGTCCATAATCAGTGATAATCAGGTTCACAATGGGATATAGCTAGATATTGACATTATTACAATGTATACAAAGTGTCTGTAAGGAGTGTTGTCCAACACTTCCTATCTCACCCGTTTATGAAGATCAATGAACATCAAAAACAGCTTGAGTTCCAGATGTCCCTCAAACCTAGTTAACCATAATACAGGTTCCAGCATGTCATAAAACGTCCATAGGTTGTAGTCATGTTATCTGGGGTGTATTCATTAGTGCACACAGTAGCAAACCATGGCAAAACATTTCACAACAGAAAACATTTTGCAACAAAAACAAGAATTTCCTATTGGACAAATACAGTTAGGTCCCGCCCCGTTTTGTCCCGTTTGCTTCCGCTTGGTTCCTAGTGAACACACCCCTGTAGAAGAGCTAGGTAGTCTACATAAAAAGGGCGAATGTGCTGGCAGTTTGTGGTTCATCTTGGCTTAATATCCTCAAGCTATGGATGCAAAGAGTAATCCGGTCGTGTGGAAAAATAGTCCACTGTTCCTTCATTACTCAAGATAGTATCAACAGAAACATGAGAATCAACATACATCAAATCAAAACAAATAAAATCCTGATAAGGATTCCGGGGATTCAAGACAGACGGGGTGAATCTGACAATTGATGCAGTTGCGCAGAATAAAATTAAAATGGTGATTCAACTCAAGTTTAAAACAATTCACTAATACAAATTATTACCAAGTGCTAACAATAGTCAACTAAAAGGATCATGAGAGCCAAACAGACAGGGTTATGGAATACAGATCATCAGGAGTGACAATGTTACCAATATGCATGACTTACTGTATATCCACTCAATACAGTTTCTGATTACAACGTGATAACAAAGGCAGTCAAAGCATGATTACAATACCTTTCAAGTGATTCCCCCAGTTTCTTCACACCCCCGAAACCACCAAGAATCACTAAAACTGTCTCACGGTGCATAATGACTCGGTAAAACCTCACATTACAGTGAGTCTTCATATGCCTGTGTTGTGTGTGTAGCTATATTTGTATGTCTTGAGTCAATACAAGACAATCCTCCATTGACATCTTCCTCCCACCTAGCTAAGCACCAAGGGTGACAGTTATAACAATGAAAATGAATGGGTCGGATCGACTGCTGCCACCAAATGCCATCAGTTCATCAGTCAGTCACGGAGCTTTTTGTCCTCTTGCCGTGCTTGGTCCCACCACCCCCGCCAGAGCTGCAGGCGATTGCGGTGCCATTGCAGGCGCCCTCCATGAGGGCCCGGTCAGCCTGGTCGTCCGCCCCAGCGTCGGGCAGCTCCTCCTGGATGTGGCGGAGGCGGGACATGGCGCGGTCGATGGTGGCCACGGAGACCAGGTTGAAGTCGTGCATGCTGACCAGGTGCAGCAGAAAGTTGCGGCAGAGGTTGCGGCGGGCGATGTAGGCGCCGCACTTCTCCACGAACTGCATGCTGGCCTGGTTCATCTGGTTGTCGGCTATGAAGCTAGATACGGACAGGAAACAGAACACAACGGGAGGAAATGAGGTTAGAATACTGATTTACTAGAGAGAATAAGTCAGATTAAGGACAACTTTTTAAATACATTATGCTATTTTATTTGTATCACATGTTAGATATAAACTCTCAAAGTGTCATGGCTTTATGTGGATTTCTAAATTACAGTAACATAAAGATGACTATTTTTATCCTTACTTAGACACCATTTATAGCACATGTTAAGAGGTAAACTCTTCAAGGTGATGTGGCTGTATGTGTATTTCTAAGTTATCTACTATAGTGCCGTAAGAGGCTAGTGATTAGAGATACATACCCACAGCTTTTAGGTACATACCCATGCTTCATGACGTGCAGGTTCCACAGCTTCATCACCTCCTTCTCGCCCTCGTTGACGTCTGTGAACTCATCCAATTGCTGTGGGTGGAACAGTCATAAATTAGTCTACCAACACAACCAGAAGGTACGTTTTAGTATATGGAAGCAAAGCACAGCTGTAGTTCAAGCCGACACTAATTTCTGTTGGCTTCATATAGGGTGTAATCCTATCTTGAGATGCTCGAATTTCATACATTGATATCAATGGGATACTCATTTGACATGCATCTATCTAAAGTTAGGATATGGGCCATTCTGTATAAACATCAGGCAGTCATTGTTATATATATTTTTTTTATTCTCTTCTCTTCTACTCCATTGTACATAATCTCGGTCTGAGTAACAGTGTGAGCAGAGGGACTGACCGTGGCGGTCTTCTCTCTCAGCCACTCAGGGTCTCTCTCGTCCTCGCTGTCCACGTCCATCTCCTGGGGTCTGAGAGGCATGCAGCTGTCACTGTGGAAGTACAGGCGGTTGTGTCCGCTCACATAGGTCCTTTGCTGCTCCAGCTCCCCATCCTCAGACTCCAAGAACTCTGACAGGCTGGGCTTCGTCCGCTTGGGCCTACAAGACAGGAGCAATGGATTAGGGGTCAGAGGCTGTGGTTAGGTTAGGGACACACCCGCAGGCAAGCTAGTGGACAAATAGTACACATTCTCAGCTAGCTATATGGCTGTGATGGTACCATCTAAGTGAGGATATATGAAATACGTCAGCCAATCAAAATTGCAGTTTTACTTTTTAAGCATACAGCAAATACAAAAATAATTTCACATGATTACCCAGGAGGCTGAACATAACCAAGTGAATCTTTTTACTTCAGTGCTTTGATTCTGACATGCAATCCTTGCTACTGGTTGACTGAGGGTGAGAGCCAGTGAGATGAAGACAGGAGACGCCTTCTTTACCTGCACACCAGTACGTGTGTCACAGCAGTCCTCTTGACGGGGCCGTTGCGGCTGAAAGCGAAGCCAGGCTGGCTGTGGATGTCCTGGGGGTTGCCCACGTAGGAGCCGTCATAGCACTCATTGATGGACACGTCTATCCTAGCACCTTTAGGGTGAGGCTGGAGACACAGGGGGACATCAATTCAATTCAAATAACTATTTCTCAAACTCTCAACATTCTTAACTCAAATATTCAACATACAGTATGTCAGGTACTTGGTAGTAGATGGCTTTAAAATCTCTTTGCTTTTAACAGGTTTTTTTTTTTTTTTTACCTGTATAGGGTTAATCAAAAGATCAAATTAGCATAAGTTAATAGTTAACATTTTAAAAACATTACAATACATACATTCATTACAGAATTCACAACACACTTAGTGTGTTCCCTCAAGCCCATACTCC
Organism: Salvelinus namaycush; assembly: GCF_016432855.1. NCBI lineage: Eukaryota > Metazoa > Chordata > Actinopteri > Salmoniformes > Salmonidae > Salvelinus > Salvelinus namaycush. The sequence goes on along the minus strand of NC_052308.1, from coordinate 66,404,046 downwards.
ACTACCACATATCTAGAACACAAAATCCATGTGTACGTGTGTGTATGTTATCATGTGTGTGTATATGCAAGTGTCTGTGCCTACGTTTGTGTTGCTTCACATTTTTTTAATCTTTTAAATTTTTTCTGATTATACTGCTTGCATCAGTTACTTGGTGTGGAATAGAGTTCCATGTAGTCATGGCTCTATGTAGTACTGTGCACATCCCATAGTCTGTTTTGGAGTTGGGGACTGTGAAGAGACCTCTGGTGGCATATCTTGTGGGGTATGCATGGGTGTCTGAGCTGTGTGCTAGTCATTTAAACAGACAGCTCGGTGCTTTTAACATGTCAATACCTCTCACAAATACAAGTAGTGACGAAGTCAATCTCTCCTCCACTTTGAGCCAGGAGAGATTAACATGCACACTATTAATGTTTGCGCTCTGTGTACGTGTGCTGCCCTGTCCCTCATTGTGGCACCTGACCACACGACTGAACAGTAGTCCAGGTGCGACAAAACTAGAGCCTGTAGGAACTGCCTTGCTGATAGTGCTGTTAAGAATGCAGAGCAGCGTTTTATAATGGACAGACTTCTACCCACCTTAGATACTGTTGTATCAATATGTTTTGACCATAACCGTTTACAATCCAGGGTTACTCCAGGCAGTTTTGTCACCTCAACCTGCTCAATTTCCAGATAATTTACTACAAGATTTAGTTGAGGTTTAGGGTTTAGTGAACAATTTGTCCCAAATACAATGCTATTAGTTTTTGAAATATTTAGGACTAACTTATTCTTTGCCACCCATTCTGAAACTAACCGCAGCTCTTTGTTAAGTGTTGCAGTCATTTCAGTCGCTGTAGTAACTGACATGTATAGTGTTGAGTCATCCGCATACAGAGACACACTGGCTGGCATGTCGTTAGTAAAGATTGAAAAATGTAAAGGGGCTAGACAGCTGCCCTGGGGAATTCCTGATTCTACTTGGATTATGTTGGAAAGGCTTCCATTAAAGAACATGTCTGTGTTCTGTTAGACAGCGAACTCTTTATCCACAATATAGCAGGGGGTGTAAAGCCATAACACAAGTTTTTCCAGCAGCAGACTATGATCGATAATGTCAAAAGCCAAACTGAAGTCGAACAAAACAGCCCCCACAATCTTTTAATCATCAGCTAATCATCAGTCATTTGTATAAGTGCTGTGCTTGTTGAATGTCCTTCCATATAAGCGTGCTGAAATAGGAAAACGTTCAAACATAGGAATCCTGTACACACACACTCACAAAGCCCTAGTCTCTCACCACGTAATTGAAAATGAACCGGCTGTGGGACTGTTTGAGGTGTTTTAGCAGGCTGTAAAGCTTCCTACAGTTCAAGGTGCACCAGGGACAGTGGAGGTCGTCTCTAGCCTCCGTCTGCTGCCGCGTGTTGTTGTTGTACAGGAACTGCCATGGGACAAAAAGATGGAAGTTCATTACTGGTTTATTAATAACTGAACCATTCTGAGTGATGCTCAAACAAGATTTTGTTTTACATTTAAGTATATTACGCTACCCTTCCCCTGTACTTAGAGGTGTGTCATGATAATCATAACCAGGCGTGTGCTACACATTAGTGATGGATGAGGCGAGTTTCCCCCTTACTATGTAAAGCGATGTGAAACATTTCATATTGGTGCATAAACAGACCTGGTAAAATATACGCAGTTTCTGCCTGGGTTCACACAGGATCTGTTCTCTTTTCATCTGGATGTCTGTGCTGACAGAGGCCTTCACAGCTACAACAGGGAGGGGAGGGAGAAATGAAGGAGACAGAGGTTATTAGATAGCACAAACCATTTTTCGGGACATTATTGTGCTAGTGATGCCGCTGCATGTCGGTCTGGTCAATTTTATTAGAAAGTTAAAGTCATAGTATATTTATGGCTCTAGTATCGGTTAGATGGTGACCAAGGCTGCATTTACACAGGCAGCCCAATTCTGATTCTCCCCCCCACACTAATTGGCCTTTTGACCAATCACATCAGATCGGATTGGTCAAAACACCAATGAATGAAAAAATTATCAGAATTGGGCTGCCTGTGTAAACCCAGCCTTAGATACACACATTTTGAGTCAAGGCAAGAGAACAGTATACTGAAATTGGTGTGAGTGAATCTAATGGGAGGTTACAATGTGTTGTTCCTTTTGGGTAAAAGCCAAGTAAGTTGCTATTGAGTGTGTTGTGTCTCTTACACAGGGGGGCAGATTTGAGTGTGCTGGGCCTGCTCTCCACGGGGCTGGAGCCGTCAGAGTTGCGTGTGGCCAGGGGCTTGGCCACGGGGGCTGTGGACTTGTCGCTGGCGTCACCTGTCCAGCGCAGAGTGAACTGCAGCGTGGGTCCCTGAGAGAACGTCTCGAACGGTGGCAGCCTCTGTGGGAGCAGAGCCGGAAACATTGTCTCAGTACCATCATACACACATTTCGATGTGGAATGTCCTACTGATAGTATAGTTGTCGTCCCCGACCCTGGTGCTGGAGCTACTGGTTGGGCAAGCTGTTGTTTCAGCTCTGCACAACAACACCGGATTCAATTAATCAACTTCTTATCAAGACTGATTAGTGTAATTAAAATCAGGTGTATTTAGTGCTGGCCTGAAATCAAAGCCTTCTAGGTTGGCACACACACGTGCCTTTGGCACACTCACCTTCCCATCCAGAATGGTTTCCCATGTGGCTCGTTTCTTGCTGACAGGGCAGTCCTCCATCCCTTGCATGGACACTTCATACTCCCCATCCAGCAGCTGCAATCTCCTGCACATGACAGAGGTCGCTTATATATACGCGCTGAGTAATGAATTTAACAATGAGTGTGAACAGCTATAGCATATATGTGGTCATGGTTTTAATAAAAAAATAGGGGTCAGAGTTTATAGCACTTTAAAAAGCCACTCGAAAGCAGCTAAATATCCTTGAGGTCAAAGTGCAGCAGCAACTTGGTAATGACAGTTGCCACCTGGGGATAAATGACTACCATTTTGCCATATATGGTATGTTGTTTACCTGTTCTTGTCAAAGACGGTCATCTGTGCAACAAAGGTCTCTGTGGTCTCTCCATCTTCTCTGTGGGCGGAGCTTCTCTTCTTTCTGCTGGGCACCTCTGTCACATCTAAACATGTAAAGACACCAAACAAACAAAAACAAGACATTTTCCTCATGAAAATAATGCCACATCATCAAAACAAAATGGTCGCCATATTATTTATATATATATACACAGTAGCAGTCAAAGGTTTGGACACACCTACTCAGTAAAAATAGAGAAAAAAACTCGACTATTTTCTACATTGTAGAATAATAGTGAAGACATCAGAACTATGATATAACACATATGGAATCATGTAGTAACCAGAGAAGTGTTAAACAAATCAAAACATATTTTATATTCATAAAAGTAGCCACCCGTTGACTTGATGACATCTTTGCACTCTTGGCATTCTCTCAACTACCTTCATGAGGCAGTGTCCCTACAACTGATCTGCTTTCTCTCCAAACAAACACAGACATTTGATTTTAGTAAGTCATCCAACATCCCCGAGGGTGTTTTAGCAACTACTTGCCTATGTTCTCGTTGGCCTCGCCGTTCACAAGGCCGTTCATGTCCCTCCTCCCGGTGCGTAAGACCCTGAACAGGAGCGAGTAGGACTTGACCATGTGGCTGTTGCTGGGCTCAAACTCGTTACTGGACACCAGCAGGGAGGGCAGGGAGCCAGGCTTGGTTTGGTTGCTGCAGTCAGGATTCAAAGGCACTTGCTTTTTACCTGTAGGCACTTGCTTCACCGGGCAGCTGACATCCTATGGAAAACAATGTTAAAGGAGAAAAGTTAGCATTTAGCTAGGAGGTGAGTTAGGAGTTTGGTTTATAAACAATTTCACGTGATTGAGACAATGTGAGAGAGAAACGAAGCCTTGTTTTTACCTTTCGTTTTTTATGGCAGACTTTGACAAGTAGCACCTCTAGAGAGACCGAGCTCTGTTCGTTTTCTGAATTCTGAGATGGCTTTTCTGCGAGGGAGAAAGTGTGAGAAAAAAAAAGAAGTGTGTCTTATGTTTCATCCTTTTGTCTCTTCCGTTTTTGTACAAATATCACACCAACACATTGGTATAAGGCATACAAATACATTGCATTTGAACATGGTGCAAACAGGAGAGTATTGATGGGCATACCATCCTTATGGAAGAATCCAGTGAAGGTAAGCTGCAGGTGTGAGGACAAGCTAGAAGAAAAAGCAGTAATACACAAATCAGAAAAGATGCAGAGCTGTGGTAACACTCTCAGGCACAAGTCACATATAAGGCTCCCCACCCTTCCCACTGTTTCTCTCCTACTTGCCAGTCTCCACCTCTGATTACCTTACTGTCTAAATAAAGTGAAAACACCTCAAATTAAATACATTTAAAGAAAAGAAAACGAACTAACTATACGGCTCAAGATTTTTTAAGTTATGATAAGCATCCATTAAAACGTATAATACGTCTCCTAACTCTTACCTGTGAGATTCCTGCTCTCCCTTCATCTTCTCAACTCTGAGCAGCATGTCATCCACCTTGAAAGTTTTCCTGAGCACACAAGTTCAAGCACAGCACAAATTAGGACCTTAGAAGTGGCTTTAACTTTGATGAGATAAAAAAAAAGTACAGTAGGACCTCAAAGATATGAACATGTCGGGAATGGAGGTCCATAAAATGGCCGTCCGTAACTTTGAAATTATCTTGATAACCGCATCTACCTTTATAGAAAATATAGATACCGTATGTACACGGGTAAGCAAGGTGTACGCTTGTGTGTAGCCCACATAAGTTTGGTTTTGCATTTAATACATGTCCCGGTTTGATATTGATCGTTTGGTTAACGTCCAGTCTGTAAGTTTGAGGTTCTTATCTTTGAGGTTCTACTTTATACCATCTCTGATTAATGTCTTACTACCATATAAAAATCATCTGATCCCTTTCAGATCAATCAGAGAACAATATGTTACCTTTTGGCATTTGTTCGAGTGTTTCTGTGGGTCATGAAGGTAAGAGTCCTGTGCAAGAATATAGGCTAAAATGGAAGCATTTGGAGGTTAATCATTAATACACCAGACATTGTGAAAATGAGAAATAAAATAAAATGACACGTATATATCTATTATTATATCTACAGTGCCTTCAGAAAGTATTCACACCCCTTGACCTTTTCCACATTTTGTTGTGTTACAAAATGGGTTTAAAATTGATTTAATTTTTTGTCAACAATCTACACAAAATACTATAATGTCAGAGTGGATTTTTTTAAAATTTTAATAATCACATTTATGGAAAATAAAACACTAATATATTTTGAATAGATAAGTATTCAATCCCTTGAGTCAATACATGTTACAATCACAGCAATTACAACTATGAGTCTTTCTGGGTAAGTCTGTTAGATTTGTTTTATTCAATTCAGTCTGGTATGAGAACGGTAGCCCCTATCTGCAAAAGCAGGGTGTCTGCGGAAAGCTGAGTATCTTGGCTATTGACCTGTGCCTTAAAATTTTTGGTGTGGCTTACTACCATATATGGGCATACGAATGTATAAGGCAGGCCGAGACGACGACTTAATTTCAAGATGGCTGCTACCTACATTGCAGTTAGCATAAACAAAATAAACACGGAATACGTCTATACACACCAAAAGTCGGGACTCCACAGATCATGGGGATGTCTTATTTGTCTGCCTGTTTTTTTAATACATGTTTTATATTTAACTAGGCAAGTCAGTTAAGAACAAATTCTTATTTACAATGACAGCCTAGGAACAGTGGGTTAACTGCCTTGTTCAGGGGCAGAACGACAGATTTTTACCTTGTCAGATCAGGGATTCGATCTAGCAACCTTTCGGTTACTAGCCCAACGCTCTAACCAATAGGCTACCTGCCGCCCCTGTGACCTACCGTTATTGATCACCAGCCCCGAGAGTAATAATGTTTATTTTTGTTATTGTCTGTTTCATATTAGTTCACTGTTTGCTGTTCTAACTTTCATCCTTGTAACTTTGAAAAGGCCACTGAACTCTTATGACCATTGTTTTTGTGGTTCTCACCTCTGCCTATGTCTCCAAAGTGTTACTGTTTGCATTGTGTGTGTGTGTGTGTGTGTGTGTGTGTGTGTGTGTGCTTCACACCTATTTCGAGTCACTGCACAGATAAAGGCCTGTTGTTTTTACTTCACAGTAATGTCGTTTTCTACATTTAGTCAACTGTAATTCTGTGTGTCTTACAACAATATTTTCCTATTTTTCCCTCTAAATATAAATTTTTCCCTCTTTTCTCCCCAATTTTCGTGGTATCCAATCGCTAGTAATTACTATCTTGTCTCATCGCTACAACTCCCGTACGGGCTCGGGAGAGACGAAGGTCGAAAGCCATGCGTCCTCCGAAGCAGAACCCAACCAAGCCGCACTGCTTCTTAACACAGCGCGCCTCCAACCCGGAAGCCAGCCGCACCAATGTGTCGGAGGAAACACCGTGCACCTGGCCCCCTCGGTTAGCGCGCACTGCGTCCGGCCCGCCACAGGAGTCGCTGGAGCGCGATGAGACAAGGATATCCCTACCGGCCAAACCCTCCCTAACCCGGACGACGCTAGGCCAATTGTGCGTCGCCCCACGGACCTCCCGGTCGCGGCCGGCTGCGACAGAGCCTGGGCGCGAACCCAGAGACTCTGGTGGCGCAGCTAGCGCTGCAGTGCTCTAGACCACTGCGCCACCCGGGAGGCCCCCTTTATTTTATTTACCACAGAATGGAGGATGCAGACGATTTAGATGATGATGTTTGGGAGCCACCCTTCCCCAGCAAGCGCCCCCCACCGCTATGTCAATCACCCCGTCTGATGGTTCTACATCCACTTTTCATAGACCTCTTGAAAAAGAAAATAAGGACTTGGCACCCTTCGTCCTTACAAAATCGGTTTCCCCAAGACCAAGGTAAACGACATGACAAAGACAGCGGAGAAGGGGACCATACGTTGGAACAGGAATAACAAGCTACTTTTGGTGAAATGGAAGGACACTAGGGAAGTAACCATGCTCACCACAAAGCACAAGGCATTCAATAACAACCATGTGCCAAGGAGGGTGAAAAGGGAAGAATGTCCCCAGTCCTATTTCTGTGAAGGACTACATTGCCAGCATGGGGGGTGTCGACCTATCTGATGCTCCGATAGGCTACTACCAGGTCCTCCACAAGACCAGGAAGTGGTATAAGATTTTTTTTGCCACTTTGTGGACATTGCTACAGTAAATGCTTTCATTCTCCACAAGCAGATGTCCAAAGCAAAAAAGGTCAACCCCCTCTCTCCCAGTTGGCCTTCCGAGAGCAGCTGGTGTTGGAAATGGCTGAATTGGGGGGCCCAAAGCAACCATCACAAGACCCCCCACTCAAGGTGAGCGCCACTATCCAACACACATGCAAAAAGACAAAAGGAAGAACTGCATGCATTGCACAAAACACAGGGGGCGAAAAAGTGTGAAATGCCAGGTCTTCTGCCCGAAATACCAGTTCGCTTTTTGTTTCCTGGCAAAGAGGGACTGCTTCAAAGACTATCACGACACGGACAAGCTATGCTGAAAGTGAAATCTAATCATCTACATCTGGGATGTAAAACGAACACAAATGCAATTTGTAAATAGTTCAGCTTATTTCTATTTTTGCACCCTTTTTAGTGAAGAACATGTGTAACCAACTTTGTGTTTTATAAGATATTTTTGTATATTTTTGAATGCATATCTGTTGCTTTTATATTGTTTTTGTAAACAGTTCATTTGTATGTGGGACCAATATATTGGATATGCCTAGGCTAAATAATCAGGCACTTTTGAGTGGTTGAAAACACTTGGATATCCCCTGTATGTCCCCCGACACCACCACAATGTTTGAGAGAGGTTGGTGTTGTAGAAACTTAGTTTTTATAGTGAAAAATAACTTTTAGGCATATCCATGTGCAATTATCACATTCGGACAATTTGGAGGTTGAAAGGACACTTGAATGTACCCTGGATACCACATAACACCACCACAATGTTTGAGTGAGGTTGATAAAGTAGAAATAGTTTTTATACTGAACAAATAGCATTTAGGGATTGCAAATATGTAATACCAATGGAATCATCTAATTTACAGACATATACCACTTTGAAGAAGTTTAGGGACACTTGGAAACATCCCGTGACCACACTTACTAAAATATCTGCCCATTTCTAGTTGTTAAGCCTATCAATGCCATTTTTTTCTGATACGGTTCACATTTTGTGGGAGCCATCTGATGTGTTTCCAGCTCTGGGCATCAATAATTATCTTATTGATGAAAGATTACTTTCAAAATATTTGGATTTTAATTTTGTGTGCTTGATCTTGTGTATTCTGAACTATGTAACTCCTATCTTCTGATAATTTCCTCAATCTCCCAGATGTCTTCTTTCCAGATATAGCAATTTTTGGTATGTCAGTATCATGTAATTACACATGAATAGCAGTTCCTTTTGGGTATGTGTATTTAGGTGGAAATCAAAATTTTGCCTTTACATCTAAGAGGTTAAACTCTGGAACTGTTTTAAAGTCCCCATTGGCCTCATGGTGAAATCCCTGAGCGGTTTCCTTACTCTCCGGCAACTGAGTTAGAAAGGACGACCTGTATATTTGTAGTGACAATGTATTGATACACCATTCAAAGTGTAATTAATAACTTCACTATGCCCAAAGGGATATTCAATGTCTGATTTTTTCTTCATCTACCAATAGGTGCCGTTCGTTGCGAGGCATTGGAAAACCTTCCTGGTCTTTGTGGTTGAATATGTGCATGAAATTCACTGCTCGACTGAGGGACCTTACAGATAATTGTATGCATGGGGTAGTCATTCAAAAATCACATTAAACACCACTATTGCACACAGAGTTATTCCATGCAATTTATTATCTGACCTGTTAAGCAAAGTCTTAGTCTTGCCATAACAATGGGGTTGAATACTTATTGACTCAAGACATTTCAGCTTTTCGTTTTTATTTTTCTGTTAACATTTCTAAAAACACAATTCCACTTTGACATTTTGGGTTATTTTACGTAGACCAGTGACACACAATCTACATATAATCCAATTCAGACTGTAACAACAAAGTAAGGAAAATTTCAAGGGGTGTAAATAGTTTCTGAAGGCACTGTACATTATGTATACATGTATATTATGGATGTAATATTTGCTTACTGCAATCAGGTTCCTTGTGCGGAGAAATCTGTAGATTTGAGTTGGCTCTGCAAATACATCATAACAATAATCATAGCCTGCTCAATAATCTTATTTTTTATGATTTTAGTAAGAATTTAATAAAATTGTGGTATGAATGTATTCACAGAGCTGTATAGTATTGCAGAGCCGCACATATATATCCTATGCATGTTATGGTTCCAGGCCCACTTTCTAATACAATTTAGTCAGAGATAGGCCTCATATTAGTCAGTGTCATTGATATTAGTTGTGAGAAAAGTAGACAACAAAATCCAAATTATACGCTATTGGTTATTTTCAAAGATTTCCACCTGGCTTAAAATCGTTACTTCCTGGTATAAGTAAAAAGTCATGCAACTCACTTTCAAAGGCCTGTAGAAACAACTCATGGTCTGCTTGAATCTGCTCCATCTTCGGCTTCTTCACCGTGGTCATTACAGTTGTCGATGCCGGGTAGACGGCGCCGTTCGCTTTACAACTGGTCCCACTCATGACTTCACCTGAATGCTGTAGATGGTGCATCCATGCAGATGAAACAAACATTATTATAGTCCTTTTCAAAACAAAGGAAGCATAATCATATCAGCTAACGTTAGTTGAGTTAGCAAGCTAGCTAACCTACTTTAGTATGGGCTTTGTATAACATTATATTTTTCCATTTCAACATCCCATAAGACTATGAAAGATCATAACTAACTACACACATACATATTTTTGTAAGAAATATAGAGGTAAACACATTGGCTAGCTACCGTAATTTGTCTCAAATTCCAGCATCTGGATTTTTGTTAGCTAGTTAGCCAGCAAGGCTAACTAGCTAGCATAAACAAATAGTCAAAATGTCCTAAATTATAACTAGATAGCTTAAACGTGTGGGAGTGATATTCGAAACGGGTAAAACACAAAAGTATGCTTTGCTATCTGACTGTACAACACTGAAGCTAACCTTGTGAGCATTAGCTAAGATTAGCAAGCCAACTAGAGACTCACCAACACAGGCAACCCATGAAATTAGCAAGGAAGCAAGCTGCTGCTAGCTAAACTAGCATAGTGGGTTAACGAGAAGAAATCCCAAATGTTGCGGTCCAGTATTCCCTCCAACGATTCACACAAAGTCGACTAGTAAAGTACATCCATCATATTTACATAAAAATATTAGATTATGTTATTGATTATATGAAAAACATTAAAACTTCAGATGAGCTACACGTTATGCTAAAATCGTGTGGTCTTTACTGGACATCTAGAAATACTTCTCATCCAATAGAAATTCGAATATGGAATTTGAGACTTGTGATTGGGCAGACACAACTGTAAGTGACACCATCATGTTCGGTGGAAGAGGCAAATTGCCGCTCGCTTTCTCTTGCTTTTCAACGATTTTGCGGGAAATCTTTCCACCAACCGGGCATGATTCGTGAAGCTTGTTTACTTTTCTGCCTAGCCGCATATTTCTGGTGCCAATTATAAATCAATACACTTGTTGCCAAATATTGTGCAAACCAGAAAACTGATGATAGGAAATGTACTGTCTATGTTATATGTTTTTATGGTGAATGTAAATGCCCACCATTATCAGTTAAACATGTTTATAATGCATGGTCTAATAATAAAAACCAATGCTAAATTTTTCGCTTGTCAAGCGGTAATTTATTGTAAATTCACATGTTTTTGCACGGACTCAGTTGAAGCACGGAACCGGAAGTACAGCATTCACAACTTCCACACGTGTGGAAAATGCGTTTGGGCTAATTTAGTTCACTATTCTTGTTTTTACGTAATACTTTAATAACATTTACAACAGAAGGCAATCAAAATTAAAGCACCAAGTAAGTGACGATGGCTGAGATAGTCCAACAGCGGATCGAGAATCGAATCCCAGAGTTGGAACAGTTGGAGAGAGTGGGACTGTTCAGCAAAAAAGAAGTCAAGTAAGATTAAAAACACTCTAGCTTAGCTAACTAACAATGTTGGCAAAAATCTTTGAAGTTGTATTAAATCCGATTAATCTCCCAATTACAGATCCATGCTTAAAAGGGCGACAGCTTTAGAATACAAACTGCATCGATTGATCATAACCAAAGTTGACTTCATTGCATACATTCAGGTGAGTGCCAAATACCAGTGAATACAGCTTGAAAATGTGAGTATGGGCAATCAAAAACAAGTATTAAACAATGTATTAATCTGTGTTATTTCTTTGTTATTTCAGTATGAAATCAATGTATTAGAGCTGATAAAGAAGAGAAGATCAGTAAGTTTTGAATCTCATATGTAATTATTATATACATGAAGGATTTGGTTCATTTTGTAGGCTACACATTCGCAGCTACAAGTTGAATTGTGGTATAGGCCTACAAATAAAGTGAATAGCAATTAGGTAGATTAACAAAACAATGAAAGTGATGTTGATGAAGCCAGTTTCGGAGAGTTCCGGCATGTGCCAGCTCATGGCAGAGACTGGTGCTTCTGGCAACCCACTGGTGTGATGGTGATGCATTGGCTTGCTGGGCATAATGTTGTCCTCAGCCTATCTGTAGCCTTCCTGTGATGGAGTTGGCTTGGTGGCCCTGATGTCGTCCTCAGCTCAACCTCTCTGTAGCCTGCACTTATCACCCAAGTGGGTGCACGTCTCTGCAGTTACTATGGCACAAAAAAGCTCACCACACATCAATCCAGAGCAGTAGTCATCCTCGCTACGAACACTCTGCCATTACCACAATGCAGTCAGGTCTTATAAGGCAGGGCTTAATATAAGCCTAGTTGTCTGTTTGAGGTCGGACAGGCAATGTTCCACTTTTTAATTTAAATAGAAGCCGGTGCTGAGCCTGATGCATCTTTTAAATGCAAACGTTAGTCGGCAGCTAGCTATCTAGCTAGCCTAAACAAGCAGACTTGCCATCGCTCATGGGTAAAAACAACCAGATATATATCCAATCAACACTCAATGACTTATCAACAAAAAAAACACAAATTAAAATCTAAAATATACAGAGCTCTGTTTGGCTGCCTTACAGCGCCATGGCAATGACAGAATCCACTAATAATAATATCCACTTTCAGTATCATGCTAGAGTTTACAACCAATGAATGCCTGCAAATCCATTTGAAGTTCTATGAAATATGGACATATTTAATATCTGTATCAGGAGTTCATATTTGTTCCTCATCATGTTTCATTTTTAGCGCATCGGCTATCAGTTCAAAAGAGAGGAGATAGAGTTTTCCATCATCTCGAGGATCAACAGCATTTTCAGAAGGGCCACAACTAAATGGAAGGTACTGTACAAGCCCTATATGACATAGCTATTAGCTACGGGATGTTGAATATATCAAACAGCGCTATGCAGAAGGCACCAAAGAAGTCAATGGACAGACCAATTAGATCTCCTCTTTTTGCAGGATGATGTGCAGTTGTGGCTCTCTCACATTGCTTTCTGTAAGAAATGGGTAAGTTTAAGTTATCTTGGGTTCTTTCCTGATAAATGTTGAATAAATGTTGTGTTCTGGTGCTGAAACGGTTATTTTTGTTATCTCCTCAAATAGAACACAAAGATTCAACTCAGCAAGGTGTTCTCCTCCATGCTTGCCATTCATCCTGAGAAACCAGGTAGATTTATCATCATACTATGGTGACATACCACGTCAATGGCATATGTCCTTGTAATATACACTGAGTGTACAAAACATTAGGAACACATTCAGTTGCACCCCCTTTTGCTCTCACAACAGCCTGAATTCGTCAGGGCATGGACTCTACAAGGTGTCAAGCGTTCCACAGAGATGCTGGCCCATGTTGACACCAATGCTTTCCACAGTTGTGTCAAGTTGGCTGGATGTCCTTTGGGTGGTGGACCATTATTGATACACAGGAAACTGTTGAGCGTAGAAAAACCCAGCAGTGGTGCAGTTCTTGACACACTCAAACCGGCGCGCCTGGCACCTACTACCATACCCGGTTCAAAGGCGCTTAAATTTTGTCTTGCCCATTCACCCTCTGAATGGCACAAATACACAATCCATGTCTCAATTGTCTCCAGGCTTAAAAATCTTTCTTTAACCTGTCTCCCCCACTTCATCTACACTGATTTTGAAGTGGATTTAACAGGTGACATCAATAAGGGATCATAGCTTTCACCTGGCCAGTCTATGTCATGGAAAGAGCAGGTATTCCTAATGTTTTGTACACTTAGTGTATAATAGTATGCCATTTAGCATATGCGACTTAGTCATGTGTGCATACATCTTTACGTATGGGTACTCCTGGGAATCAAACCCACTACCTTGGCGTTACAAGTGCCGTGCTCTACCAACTGAGCCGCAAAGGACCACTATCTACACTACACAGGGTCCTATCATTGCTCCAGTTGTGTGAGTGGATGACAGCCTAGTCAGCAGAATCGTTGATTGCCTCTCCTTTCTCCAGCCCTCTGGATCATGGCTGCCAAGAGCGAGCTGGAGGACAATAACTTGTCAGAGATCGCCAGACACCTGTTTCTGCGTGCCCTGCGCTTCCACCCGGAAAGCAAGAAGGTCTACCAAGAGGTACGGAGTGGCATTTGATTTTCAATGAATTGAAGAATTACCATATTTGGCTCGAAGCTGAGGTGCTGTGGTAGCAAACACTGAATGCACACAAAAGCCTAAATGTAGCAGAACCACGGTTAAAACCCCCAGGATGATTGATACCCGTGTCTCTACCTGAACAGTACTTCCGTATGGAGCTGTTGAACGCTGAGAAATTGAGGAAGCAACATAAGGGGCTGGAGCGGGCTGAGATGGATGTGGTGAGTACACGCACACACCTTTTTGAGTTTCTTCTTTTTGTACTGAGTCCCTGATTGTCCTCTTCACTCTACAGGAAGAGTGCGACTTCTCCCCTGAGATCATGAGTGGCAAACTGGCCGAGTTGGTGTACAGAGATGCTACTGGGAAAATCCAAGGTGAGCTGTTTTCCATCACATTGTATTTGTTCTATGCCATTCGTATTGCCTAACAGTCATCCGTATGTCTACTTTGGTTATTAAGAGAGTAGAGACAGTGTTTTGGAGATGTTAATGGTTTTCTCTGTGCTGTCCACAGGAGCTGATTTCATCCTGTCTCTTTTGACCATCGCGGCCATCTTTGACTTCACTAAAGAACTACAGGACACCATTATACAAGAGTACGGCTACATTTTGGGTTGCTGATCTCTGTATTCATTTTTCAACATGACACAACACACACTGACCATGCTGAATGTCCTGTCCCCAGCCTGCAGAGCAAATACACAGACGACTCACTGACGTGGGACTTCATGGCCAAGCGGGAGCTGGAGGCGACGGTGGGAGAGGCGCTTCAGTCAGCCAAGGGGCGGGCCTCTGACATCGCCAGGAGAGAGGAGCGCTGCTGCCAGGTCTACGAGGAGGGCCTCAACAGCCTCAACACAGGTACGTACACACAACAAACAGAAATGCACACACCAACACAGGTTAGACAGAAATACATCACATTACAAACACACAACACGAAACTTAACATAGGTAGACATAACATAATGCAAATAAAGACCTCAACACAGATAGACACGATACAATAAGTACACAACAACACAAGTGACGTGTTGGATGAAGTGTAACGGAGGAGGTTCGAGGACCACATTCGGGATGGGTAACCTTGCCTGAGACCTGAAAAGTTGCATTTGCTTCCCAAACCTAGGCGGGCTAATGCTGTCATCTGGGGTCCAGGCGACACTGCTTCGAATCATGTTGGTCACAAACAACTAGGGATGTTGTTTGAGTACTCGCATTAGTTTTTTTCCCTGGTACTCGAGTATTCAAATAAAAACAATTATTTTTAGACCACAAGGGCTGCACTGGAAATGTTTTTTTGCATTTGTCTATATGCCAACCGTGCGCAACAATGCCTATTTTATCATACAGATAAATCCTAATTGTTAATTGCCCCATATATTCAGCCAATAAAAAACAAGTGTCATTTTAAGATGTTGAAACCGTAATATCAACTGGTTATATTATGGAACACAATATTAAAAAAGGCAGTAACCTCAGCGGTGGCGCTTGCTTGTGGAAGCCCTCTGTTAGGAATCAAAAACCTGTCTTTACGTAGTCCAAAGTAAATAAATATGAATTGAAATTGCCCCATATCTATTCAGTCAATAAAAAGCCATTTGAGAATCATTAATTGAAACAGTAATGAGTTGTGTTAACTGCTCGGCTCTGGTGGGATCTCAGCGGCGCTTTTCAGTGACAATAGATGCGGTGCGAGATTGCTGCTGCTTGTCCCCCTCCGAGAATGTTTCTTTGCGCTTGATAAGCATATGATTTCTCATGGCAATAGCTGTGCTATGATAGGAGAGCTTGATATTTGCATTGCAAACTACGCAATATACTTCCAACCCTTACTGCGTTTGGCCGCCATGCTGATAGTGCCCATTTCACACTGTGCCTGACCCCCCCCCCCCCCCCCCCCCAGCCAATTCAAAGCACTTGCCATCAAATATTTGGCATTTATATTTTTTAAATCTTAAATAAAGAAGTTGTAGTGTGATAGTTAACACCGCTCTCTCAATGTAACACATTTTCATTTTCAGAAGTTCTGAAATAAGAGACAAATAGTTCTACTGTATTTGAAGAAGAAAGAAAATCTGGTTAAAGATCGGGTTTTGACGTCTGTTTGTGTACTCGATTACTCATGCCCATCTCTACAAACAACCATGATTGTTTTCCCTCTGTAAATGATGAGTAGGGCTGTGGCGGTCATTACATTTTGTCAGACGGTAACTGTCATGCCAACTGACGGTTAATTAACAAACCCGTTTAGCATGTCCAGGCCTCCGCATACCAAGCTATGTGCCTTTGGAACAAAATCCAACTGATATACACCATCACAAATCCATAATTTATTTTAGGCAGGTGTAAAGAAAGATGATATGAAGAAAATGTATTTCAGAATAGTATATTAGCAGCTGAATAATATAGTAGCACTGGGATCCTCTGCTTGTTGTGGCAACCAGTAAATCTCTGCTTTCACACTGGATTGCATATAGAAATGTCTGGGCTTTTTAAGAAAACTTTCACTCCACGCATCAACCACTGTTTGAGGAGCATCCTCTCGCTGCGTGACAGGTCATATTCCGCTCAAACTGTATGCCATGGTGTCTCCAAACCTGTTTCCTGCCGCTACCCCGTGCTTAATTTGGGAAACCAAGTGAAATCTATTCAGGAACATCAATAATCACGCTTTCACAACAAAAGATATTTCATTAAACTGTTGACAGCTCCTCTCTCTGCTTGCTGGAGAAAGGAATGAAGGAGAGAGGAGGAAATGGAAACGCACAGTGGTGAAATATTCTGTAGCTAAAGGTAATATGTCAGCCTATTAATTATAAAACATGCCATATTATTACGTTATTCAAAATCCTAATAATATCAAATACAAATTCACTATAATTGTAGGCTAACTATACTCTGTAAGCCGCCCTGCACAATCAACAAACCAAACCAGTATTATACATACTGGATGGACTGGTTACCTTATGCTACGCTCCAAAACTTTCTCTCCATCAGTCTGGGAGAGAACTTATAGGCCTAGGCCAGTGTTTCCCAACTCTGGTCCTCCAGTACTCCAAACAGTACACATTTGTATTGTAACCCTGGACAAGCACACCTGATTCAGCTTGTCAGCTAACCATCGAGCCCTCAATGGGTTGAATATGGTGTGTTTGTCCATGTGTACTGTTGGGGTTACACAAGAACCAGGCTTGGGGAACACTGGCCTAGGCCTATAAGTTCTCTCCCAGACTGATGGAGAGAAAGTTTTGGAGCGTAGCATAAGGTAACCAGTCCATCCAGTATGTATAATACTGCAGTAAACACTCAAAGGTGATTACTAGAGTTTGTAGCCTACACCAATTATGTACCAAGTACATCTTAAAATCTGTTTTTTTTTTAATATAATTTGTTTTTCTGCTGTGCTTAATATGCAGTAGGATATGTATAGTATAACTGCAATCATTTTTTTTCAGGCTTGGGCTCATATATAGGTTTATGCGTATGGGTGTTCTACATGCGACGTCTTAAATGCTTTGAATAAATCATCACCTTAGAAAGCGCTGTCCCTTTTCGTTGTTTGGCTTTGAAACAAGATCCACAACGACCATGTTTTCCACTCAGGTTCAATCTGTTGTTGAACTTCTTCAAATTGATCGATCATAGTGAGGTCAAACAATGTAGCCTACATTTGCATTCATGTCAGAGTGATTAGAGGGACAATAAAGCGCTGAGTAGCAGGCCGTTAGCGTTCTGACATCGTTAGCGAGTTGGGTACTACCAACGCATCGGCGCCTTTCATGTAGAGAGCATAGGAGGAGAGTACCGTGACTCAACTTTCATGTGGAATTTGACTGTGGTCATGACTCATGACTGCCAGTCACGGCAACAACCCTAGTGATGAGGGGTCTCTCTGTTGTGTTCCAGAGGCCATGTGGGCGTGCTACGTGTCCTTCTGCCTGGAGAGGTTCAAGAGGATAACCAACGTCCAGCAGCTGAAGGAGAAGGTTAACATTTCAAACCATGGCTATAATTGCTGATGAGCACTTTTTAGGGAAGAATATTGATAGAGTGATGATCTAGTGTTAATGACTAGTATATTGGTGAAATTAGTATAGGGTTTTCTAAGACTGAACTCTGGCCTGTGTGTGTGTTGGCATCCCTCAGAGGCAGGAGAGGCTGCTGGCAGTGCTTCAGCGTGCCCACGACTCCTCACTGCTGAAGGAGGACTTCTACAAGAACTGGGTAAGAAGATTTCTTCTGGCAAGAGTAAATCTAGGACAGCAAGCAAGTGTATAAACATAGGCTCTCTAACATACAAACATACAGCATAGCAACCAATAGGATACATGAGGTTCACAACATGTAACGATTTCCTGTGTGTGTGTCCCTCCATCGGTCTGTTCAGCTGCAGGTCTTACTCTCATCAGGAGACTCGGAGCAGACCGCTGCGGTTGCCATGGCAGCCACCCAGCGCTACAGACAATCTGTGGACGTGTGGTGCCTGGCCCTGCAGACGATGGTGCATCTGGGGAGTGGCGCCACAGGCAAGCTATTCCAGGACGCCCTGACACACGTGAATCCCAAGGTACACACACACACACACGGTGTGTGAAAGTGGGGCAGCTCCAACTCTGTCCCAGATAATTTCCTACAGCATATTAACTTCCTCAAATGACTGCTATTCGCTGCTAGAAACCAGTTCCAATATGACTGGAAGGGCTCAATTCAATCAAACCCACAGTGCAGTATTTACGTGGTAGTTCCTTTTCCCGTGGTCACATGACAGACAATCTGACAGAATGGCTTCAGGTACTGTTAAACCCCATTACTAATACCGGGTAGACTTTCCTTACAGGTAAATTCTTCAGATACTGTAAAAACCTATAACTAGTACCAGGACTTTGTTGATTTCACGTTCGTAGACGTTGAACTGACATCTGTGCCCAGTGGGTAGTATGTAGTAGAGCTGGGATGATAAACCGGTCAATTGTCGACACCGACCATACCGATCACTTTTCGCAGGCATTTTGCTGATATCGTCATGCTAAGTAGCCTATACTAGAGAAATGAAATAAGTTTGCTAATATGGGTGACTGTTTATGGGGCAATTGATGGCTACAATCAAACTAGTAGTTTAAAACAACTGGTGCACATTGTTATTAACGTATCCTTTTATTTATTGTTTATTTATTGCAATATGGATCTTGTAGCTAGTCTTTCAATGTTATGACGGGTGTTGTGCAATATAAGGGGTGGCTAACGAGAAGGGGCTGACTGTGTGAGGGGGGCGTATGGTCACCCTCCAATTCGTTATTTAATTATGTAGTCACAAAGACATTGTTGATCCGGGAATGTGAGTTGCGAAATAATATAGGCACAATGGGATTGTCTCTGGAATGTAAAAAACATTTTGACTAAGATTTGTGAGAAAAGGAGTATGTTACAAAAGTGTTTGGAGCATCAGAGTGTACTTACCGGTAACAATTTTCCGGCCCAGCAACCCATGAAAATATTCTAAATGTAAAAGAAGCGTCTTACTTGATGTTAACCACCCTGGTCTTGTCTGTTGACAGTTGAGTTTGCCCCTGTGGCAGCTGCAGGTGGAGTGGAGCATGACATCACAGAGCCCAGAGGAAACTGAGGCCCTGTTTCAGGTACAGAACCAAGCCCAACCTCTCAAATTACATTAGTTTGACATTTTAATACAATACCAGTTTACACTTGTGATAATTCAAATCTCTGTCCAGACAGTGCTTTGACCAAGCTTTTCCTGGTTCTATGTCGTTCTTAGCCTCCATTGTGTCATAGTGCAAAAGCAGTAGTGCCTCGTGGGCTGCGTTTACATAGGCAACCCAATTCTGATCTTTTGACCAATCACATCAGATCTTTTTCAGAGCTGATCTGATTGGTCAAAAGACCAATGTGTGTAAACGCAGCCATATTTCCCTACATACAATGTTGTCTGGTTGGATGAGAATTAGTTGTAACAGTTCGTTTCTCCTCTGCTCTCAGAGAGGTCTGCTGTCTGTGGTGCCTGCCGTTTCCATGGAGATAAAGGAGAAGTACCTTGACTGGTCCTACAGGGCCGGAGGCTACAAGAAAGCCAGGAAGACCTTCACAAGGTACTGAATATTAATAGTACTATTAGATTATTCATTTCTCACCAGTTCTGCATTATGAAGGCAATCATTACAATGATGATTCTAATTCAAGGTAGTTATTTTGTACAAGGTATCCTCGTTTAGATGACGACTTATTTATACGCATTTCAGTTCAGCATTTTGTAGAAGAAAAACAAAGTTGGACCTTTTCTTATTTTCCAGCTTGCATGAGAGCCGGCCCTTATCCAAGGCCTTTTTCACCAGAATGATCCAGATGGAGAAAGATCAAGTGAGTGTGTTGAGTCACAATGTATGGGGAAACAAGAACACATGTCCAAGCTCAAACAAATGTATGTCGCAACCAACCAAAGCATAGTCTCAAACTAGCTTGTTGTTCCAATATTGCCACATATTGTTGTGGCTTTATGTACAAAATGTTGTATGGAGGGATTACCTATTCACTACTGTTAGGATTTTGTTCCCAGATCTGTTTGCCCTGTGTAGCCGACTCCTATGGTCGTTGTCAAGGCTGGTGTACTAACTGGAATGATGTGACTGTTCTTTTAGGAGACTCCCAAGATGAGCAACCTGAGGGACTTCTATGAGAGAGCCCTGAGGGAATTCGGCTCCACAGATGATGGTGAGATTCTGAAAAACACGTTCAAAGCAGCTAATTTCAAATAAGTCCCACAGGGATTATTGCATGTCAGTTGCTACACGAACAACTAAAAGACTTCCAATAGGCCAGTAGAAGAATGAACAAGACATACATGGTTGGAACTACAGGGTTTGCAGGCTTTTATTCCAGCCCAACATTAACACACCTGATTCAACAGCAACTTTGATTAGCTGATTGAGGTGTTTTAGTATGGCATGCATATAAACCTTTACTTCCATGTAGTTTTCTGGGATATAAAGTAAGTTGAGATGGTCACTCAGGGCTGTATATGGCCTTTTCCCTCCAGATCTGTGGCTGGAGTATATCAGAGAGGAGCTTGGGCCCAGCGGCCAGCCAGAAAACTGTGGGAAGATCCACTGGAGAGCCATGAAGCTGCTGGAGGGGGAGAGTGTGGAGAGATTCACTGCCCAGTACACCCTGCTGCAGACTGGACACATCTAGAACACACCTGACCCCCCCTGGTCCAACAGTGTTGTGGGAAATGGCTTACTGTGCAACTGCAGTTCGGATGAGTAGGTAGAAGTTGATCTAACCACTGATCCAGAGTCAGATATATTTGATCATCCTAATGGTTAAGGTTAGGGGATAGAGTAGATCTGTGGTTAAGGGCAACTACCTAGAGATGGGGATAACAAGCTGTTCTGTTTATATGACGAGTTAAATTTGTACCTTGCATTTTGTATACGACGTGGTGTTTCATGCAAGTTTACAACTTCAATAATTTCTTTTTGAAGATAGTTATGTTAATGTACACATCAGTAAGAATACCATTTATTATGTATTTACAAAACATGAACATTGTCACTTAACTTGAAATAAAAGCATGAACAGTCTCCTTGGTCAGGGTGTTTCTACAGTGTTCCGTCTGTAGGTCAATATCACATTGTAGCACATGGGATTGTCGTTATTCTGTTTTAATAACCAGTGCGTCACATGACTACTTACATACATGTGAGTATTATGACCCTGTCCCTGAACGACCCCTGACTTGCTTACTCAGATTGGAACCTAGGGATGGCAGTAGGTCCACTGACCAACCAGTGCTTTGTGAAACCTTTTCTTGATTACAGAGTAAACAGATTTAGCTCTACACAAGACATTTATCTGCAGTCAGAACATTGCACTCTCCTGATCCTTAGTACCATTACAGTGCCTTTGGAAAGTATTCAGACCCCTTGACATTTTGTTAGGTTACAGCCTTATTCTGAAATGTAAATGGTTTTACCCCCTCAATCTACACACTACCCCATGATGACAAATCAAAACAGGTTTTCCGAAAAAGTGAAATATCACATTTACATAAGTATTCAGACCCTTTACGCAGTACTTTGTTGAACGATTGGCAGCGATTACCGCCTCGAGTCTTCTTGGGTATGACGCTACAAGCTTGGCACACCTGTATTTGGGGAGTTTCTCCCATTCTTCTCTGAGGATCCTCTCAAGCTCTGTCAGGTTGGATTGGGAGTGTTGCTGCACAGCTATTTTCAGGTCTCTCCAGAGATGTTCGATCGGGTTCAAGTCTGGGTTCTGGCTGGGCCACTCAAGGACATTCAGAGACTTGTCCCGAAGCCACTCCTGCGTTGTCTTGGCTGTGTGCTTAGGGTCTTCGTCCTGTTGGATGGTGAACCATCACCCCAGTCTGAGGTCCCTAGCACTCTGGAGCAGGTTTTCATCAAGTATCTCTCTGTACTTTGCTCTGTTCATCTTTGCCTTGATCCTGACTAGTCTCCCAGTTCCTGCCACTGAAAAACATCCCCACAGCATGATGCTGCCACCAACATGCTTCACCGTAGGGATGGTGCCAGGTTTCCTCCAGACATGACGCTTGGCATTCAGACCGGAGAATTTTGTTTCTCATGGTCTGAGTTTTTGGGTGCCATTTGGCAAACTCCAAGCGGGCTGTCCTGTGCCTCTTTTTTTTACTGAGGAGTGGCTTCCGTCTGGCCACTCTACCATAAAGGCCTGATTAGTGGTGCTGTTCCTCCACAGAGGAACTCTGAAGATCTGTCAGTGACCATTAGGTTCTTGGTCACCTCCCCTCAGTTTTGCCGGACGGTCAGCTCTAGAAAGAGTCATGGTGGTTCCAAACTTCTTCCATTTAAGAATGATGGAGGTGACTGTGTTACCGAGAACTTCTATGCTGCAGAAATGTTTTGGTACCCTTCCCCAGATCTGTGCCTCGATACAATCCAGTCTCGGAGCTCTACGGACAATTCCTTTGAGCTCATGGCTTGGTTTTTGCTCTGACATGCACGGTCAACTATGGGATGTTTTCAAATCATGTTCAATCAATTGAATTTACCACAGGTTGACTCCAATCAAGTTGTAGAAACATCAAGGATTATCAATGGAAATAGGATGCACCTGAGCTCAATTTCGAGTCTCATAGCAAATGGTCTGAATAATGAAAAACTGAAACCATGTAAACATCTTTTTTTATTAGCAAAAAAATCTATGAACTTGTTTTTGCTTTGTCATTATGGGGTATTGTGAGTAGATTGCTGAGGAAATGTTTTTATTTAATCCATTTTAGAATAAGGCTGTAACTTAACAAAATGTGGATAAAGTCAAGGGGTCTGAATACTTTCTGAAGGCACTGTACATTCACACAAAGATCCAGGAGGTGATTAAATGTTTTGTTGCCATGGAGGCCGTTTGTCACCTGTAAGTCACATTTGATTTACCTGAAACATTCCATTGAGGCCCATTTTGGCAATCTGAACAAGATGATAGGGCAAACATTGTGTATTCGTCATATTGTAGCAAGTGAACAATTTAAATTAATTATACAACATAACATTGCACTTTAAAAAAAACTGCCATAAATATATTAAGTCCTACAATGTGTTTAATACCCTTTTAATGTTAAGAGTGATCATTACTGAAACATGTATAAACAATGTACCAAAACATTCAGGTTGATTCATATTTTACAGGTAAGGATGCTTCTAAATACTCTTTCCAGTGACGTAACCTTCACAGCTGTAGCCATGTTCAACTAACGCCACGAAATGCCACTACAAAGTCTTGCATTACAAGACCATCTACAATTATTTATTTTAGTAATCAAATAAACATGCTTTAAAGAAGTTTTATCAAAGAACATGTACTGTACTAAATGGCATTCATGGCGACCAGTGTATTGACCTTTTGAATGCTTCACAGAAACTCCTTCTACAGAGGAATTCATAGGAGAACCTCGAGGCCAGTTTTCTACAACAAATAAGGCCTCTTGAGAATACATTCAGTCCGTCCCATGATATTCCACTCTCCCTCACAGGGTGATATAATAGTTAACCTCTAAGTGAACGCTTTCATCTTCATGACCAAGACTTCCAATTATAGACCTGTATAGACTGTTGGGCTGGCACCTATTACAATCATGGTTTTGAAGAGGGAATCCCCAGTTTACAGTTTTCCCATGCATCATACAGGCGGGATAAGCAATTAGAGCCAACATGAAAACCTAACTAACTAATAATGCTATTCCATCTGGGGAGTGAAACCACTTGAGGCATATTAAGGCAGGCAAACCTAATGATAGTTAGCATCCCTTTAGTGCGTTATTAGATTACAGTCTGCAGGTTGAGGTATCTCTGTGGTTTTAGCATCCCCACATCCAGAGATGGGCAGTATTCCTGTTACATGTAATTGAAATTCATATTTCATTTGCTTTTGAGTATTTTGTCATTTGTATTTCACTGGCCTGAACTACAATCCAATGTAGTTTGTAACATACTTGAGACATGTAATTTATATTTTCAAAATACAAAATAATTTTCTATATCCTTTTTTTTATTTTATAGCGGTTCAACATTTGGTGGCCCCCTTTCACCCTGCATTGGTATCAGAAGTCACGGCACTATGGTGTGATATGAGTGTCTGCTGAATGAACAACATCTAAATGTAAAAATTTACATCTGCAAAGCATGCTGGGTATTGTTGATGAGCTCCGCCCACAAAATAAGGCCAATAATAATACCCAGTGTGCTTTGCAATTGTTCATTTAGGTCATTTAGCAGACATTTATCCACAGCGACTTAGTCAGTGCATTCAAACAAGGTAGATAAACAACCACATTTTACAGTCATAGCAAGTTAAATGTTGTTTTTTTGTTTCTGTTACTAAGAATACTGTTGTAGTGAAGGCGTGTACTTGCAAATGTATTTTGTATTAAAAAATAAATCATTCTAAATACAATACTTCGCAAAAGTATTTTGTATTTTAGTTTGATACATTGGTCTTTAGAGTAACTTGTATTTGTAAAAAGATACATTTTCATGCATCTTTTGCCCATCTCTGCCCATGTCTTCAACTTCCATGGGTGCAAAGTGAGTGAAACCATTGACTCCATGAGACACAGTGTCCAGCAACACCTCCGCAGTAGAATGGTACAATTGGCAGCCGAGATAAAGGCCAAATAACCAAAAACTTTGCTAGTAGCCAAAATCCCTTATTAATCAAGTCCTGCTCCATCTAATCCATGTAGGCCGGTAGACCTCTCCAGGGCTCTGGATGACTGTCCAGACCCACAGTCTCAATGCTTCTGATCACTATGGTAATCCAGTGTTGTCCTCACAACTTGCCTCCTGGGCCCTGCGTGGCTTCTCCTTCCTCACTCCCCCTCAGTGCTTCCTCAACAGTATGTAGGTGAAAAGCACCACCACTCCAGCGGTCAGCGCTGCGATGACACACTGGTGAATGGTGATGACGGTCTCCAGCGTGTGGATGCGCTCCTCCATGGCGCTGGTGTGTATGTAGTCATAGACGGAGGCACTGATGCTCCACACCGCCCACACAGCGTCCACCAGTGCCTTCATAGTGGGGGAGACCATTGGGAGGCTGCAGGGCGCTCCTGGATCCCAGCCTCATCCGCCGCTCACGGCCCCTCTACACGACCCTCACTGGGGGGGAATGAGAGATAGGTACACACAGGGCACACTATGGTGACCTCTGACACCTTACATGGAGGTCATATGGCTAGTTGGAAAGGGGAACCTGAAGTAGCTCTACATACAGGCTCTTTGAGACAGTTTTCCTGACAGGTGATATATCTGTGATTGTTCAGGCAATTTATCAATATGATATTCATTCATCATCCACAACATGTTATGATTGCTGTTTTTCTGGAATATGTATCATTCTCATCTTTGACCAGCTGTTACGTAGCCTTCGAGACTAACACCAGCTGACTGTCTGACATCAGCGCACAGAGATAGCCTGTTGGTCCCTCCTGACAATCTTCATCTTAGTAAATAAGGAACTTTGCGATGGAATAAAACGATGCATGTAAAAATCTAATTCAATTAGTGATGAGTTCCCCACGAGAAAACAACTCGAAACGGGGACCAATTAGAATAGCCTATGTGCGCAAATATCGATGCGCCATATTCCTAAACTTCTATGGCCTTGTAGCCAATGGCATTTAGCAAATATTTAACAGGACATGACACAGGAAGGAGATAAAATAATATTGATTGCGATAATTTACTTGGCCAAAACAAGAGCTTTTTAAAAAACCACATCATCAACATCATCCTTTGGTCGAAACTCGAGTCAAAGTTCGCCAGCGCAACATCATGCGACTATTACACACACACGAATAATACTCACCAAGGGATTGGAAATGTTATGCAAATCGTTGTTGGAATAAGGATGAACATCCGTATCTGTGGTTTATAACAATTATTATTCAGTTTAGAATAAATCGGTGGCGCTGTCTCGGTGTTGCGACTGTGACATTGCTCCTGCGCAAGTGCGTCATTACGCACAGAGAGTAGGGCGTGCTCTTTAGGCTTATTCGTTCTTGTTACTACAAATAATCCTCAATTTGTTGCCACGTGGAGTCGCACTACACCACCAAAAGAAGTAGGAGCGCAAAGAAATTACGGGCCAATATAATAATCATATAAAATCGTAATATTGCCTAGTGCCAAGCTTACATAAATTCTAAGATGTTTCTTAATAACGGCCACTATGCCTATTAGGCTATACTATGCGAATTTTATGACATTATTATGTAGGCCAAATAAATGTATAATTCGTATAAGAAAGAAACCACAGGAATGTGTCCAACTTTCTTTCGTTGTGTTGTCAATAGTGTTCCGATTTCTATGAATGTCTAGTCCATCAATAAGTAGCCTATAACAATATCAGTTAAGTGCTGCGCCCAACCTTGGCAATGGGAACCTATAACTTGGAGACAAGTCGAAGTGACGCGCTCAAAATAACCAGGTTACCACTTAGCAGAAGCCCATTTTGGGGAGGTCCCAGCACGAGGGCGCAACACCATATATCTAATCCGTTCAGCTCTTGGTGTTGTCGTGGTCATATAGCCTACAACTGGGCAATAACATCTGCAAGTCCGTTTAGAGAATGGATATTTTGAGGACCGTCGGCGGTGCGTGCGCACGGGGTTCGCTCAGCCTGGAAAACATCGCATGTATCCTTAAAAAAAAGCATAGGGGAATCCCGAGTGCTACACTGTTGCGTTTTTCTTATTTTGGAGAAAACAACATTTCAAGTTATTTTGAAAGAAAATGGTGCAATACGTCCCCAAGGATATTCTTTCTAAATTTGGTGATTGTGCAATACCAGCGCCACTGATCAAAAAGAGGGGCGGTGGTGGTGTGATGAGCAGCAGCGAACTTCAACTTCGCACGCATCTCCAATCTCTCCCATACACTCATCAAGCGAGGGTTTTGCGCGAAGTCATCTTGCTGTCCAAGGGATGCGGACGAGACATCACGGATCCTACCGCTTTGCGCGTTTATGCTGAACATATGCTGAACATTGGAGAATATCAGGTAAAGACAACGTTAGCTCAGTCAAACAGTGAATATGAATAGCCTATTATGGTTCTGTAGATTTCCTTGAATTGATTGTTGCACCTTGTCTGGATAGGAAGTAGTCGACAATATTGGGACAATTAATTTGTGCCAACTGCGTTTTTGAATAGGATATACTGAATGAATGCTAAACTACAAAGGATTTAGGCTATTTTGTTCATCATTATTCATCATAATACACTTATAAATCATGGACAAGACACAATTCCTCACACAATTATAGAGTGCTCTGAAATCAGTGTGTGCCAGAGGCTGGGTCTTTGCGGGCAAGGTGAGTCCTCATTCATTCAACTGGCCTACAAAGTCCCAGTTTCTGACTCATGTGACCAACACGTTCAGAATATATTGCAAGTGAACTGACAAAATATAGATTCTGTACTTGTGAACTATTTCGCACTAATGCAATTTGGGGAGACGACATGCACCGCACACTGCCCTGAATATGGACTACCTAACCAAGCATATAACTTTTTCGCAAAACGCACAAGCCTAGTTTAAGGGCCTCACAGGGATTGATATCAAAAGATCAAGTATAACACATAATTAATATATAGCCTATATTGCTCCTTATTCTAGAAGTGAGAGGGTCAAATGTAGTTTTTTTTTAATTCATTGTTGTAATAAGATTCGCCTAGAAATGATAAGTCAACAAAACAACTTTTACAACACTGATCTACTGCTTTTACATCAATTCATATCAAGTCCATATGTTTTCTACATGTGACATGTGGGCTTAAATCTCTATGACAGGCCTACATGTGTTCTTCTCAACATTTATCAGACCTACATCTTGGAAATAGTCTTAAAATGGCCCATAGAAAAAAACGTCTTCATGCAAAGATGCAATAACTTTTATGACATCTCTAAACAGTCTACTTGAGAATACTTTGTACGTCTAAGACAAAAGTTGAATTCAACTGAGGGGGAGAAAAGTCCATCTTCTAAGACGCTTTAAAGTGTGTTAGTCATAAAAGTAGCAGTGAAGTCAGTTACCAAATTAGTCTCAGACATATTTTCACCAGCCAAATGCCATAGTCTACATACCCAACTAGTGAATTTAGCATCTATTCCCTAAATGCTTTACGTAATTAATATTAGCAATGCTGATGGTGACATCTACATGCTCAAATGACACCTAGGTAAGACATATGCTGAAGCATGTGTTTTATTTAAAGATGGATCCAATACTATCTAATTATTATATATCTAAGTAGAATGATCATTGCCATAGTACTCTCTACTATTTAGGCCTACTATCTCACCATCTGACTAACATCAATACATTTCTTTACAGTGCTGTTTTATACAGTTTAAGTAGGCGGCGTTCTTCTCTCTCCTTTAAAACAGACTTTGTTTATAGAAGCCTGCCATTTTAAGCCACAGTTGTGACAAAGCTGCGGCTGTCAGTTGTCAGCTCTGTTGAACTATTTTACACATCAGCGTACTTATTTTTAACACTTAATTCGTTTGTTGTCATCAGTATGAGGACAAAAGACAATAAACATTGAAGATTAGCATTTGTGAAACATTATCTTCTAACTGGAGAAATGATAGATCATCATGAAAATTCACCTCACGGGTGAACTGAGTTTCAAGTTTAAAAACAGAATCAAATAGGTTACACCCTCAAACTAAGTGAGACGTTATCATTAACTTTATTATTGCTCTGTTTCAGGTCATTTTAAGATATATAGGACTATGCTGATTTACATCCTACCACCATAAAGATGAAATGACTCACTACAAAAACTAAACCAAAAACATTGCATGACACAACTCCTCCTCAATACCAACCAGGACAACAGCCAGTATGAGTGTGAGAGTGTAGAGTGCCTAAGTAGGAAGGCTTGGGAGGCTGGTAACACGGGCCTGGATTGAATAAGCACCATGGCTATGCTAGACATCTGGGATATCCACCAAGAGTGCTGATTTAAGTTGGGATATAAACAGTGCTCGCTGCCTGCCAAGCCTTTCTCAATGACATTTTACATTGTTCCAGGTCCAGTCAGACTCATCTCGCGACTTGCAATAGTCTTTGTAATCACTTTAACTAGACCATATCAGTCTCTAACACAGGCTGCAGCTGTAACTAGGCCTAGGCCTACACTACATGTGCGAGCATATGCCAGGGAATGCTTGTTCAAGGTATGTCAGGTCATTGGATTCGTTCGTCGAGTTTCCAACTGAAACACAGCAATTCGAAAGCCATAACATATGTAATATATTGTCATTACGTAGTAATTGTGAATACGGCAAAGTCCTCTAATTCAACTGGCCTAGGTTGTGTTTATCTTGTCTGCTACAGTAAAGCTGAAGAGCTAATGAACTAGACTAGGGACCCTTCTGAGAAAGACTGAAGCTCTGAACTCATTCAACCCCCTTTAAAATGCCCGCGCTAATCCCAATAAAGGTCAGCCATTATAAATATACAATTCATAAATTGCTTTCTGTGAAATATGCAACCCTCTAGCCCCATCCATTTAAACTCAAAGTCTAATGTGTTGGCCTATCGACAGGCTGGTTGGTTCTTCTTTCGCCTCTGTCTGTTGTTCCGAATGATCCAGCCACGCTTCTGATGGTACCCAACTAATCCAAGCTGTGAACCCACTCCTCAGCCAGTAAACGCTACGGTTCAATCTCAAAAAGTTGGAACAGACATAAGAGATATGGAGAAAGAGAGAGAGGGAGGGAGAACGAGAAAAAGGCAGCAAGAAAAGTGAGGGACTTTTAGGGGCAGCTGTGTTTTATTAACCCAGTCATAATGCCCCTAAAAATCCTTATTGCTCTTGCAATGGTCAACAGAATCTTCTATAAGAGCAAGTCTCTATGTTATGGGCGACGCACTCTTACGGACATATTACAAGCTCTATGAAATCCATTGGTCACATTGTCAAGTCCCTGAAAGATGTTCAGACAGTCTTGAAGCAAGTTGGAGGGCATTGAAAATTGAATAGAAAATGCTTATTTGTTATTCCCAACTGACGTATTTCGACATTACGGCCGTCGTCAGGGTGCTTTCCTAACTTGTCAATGAATTAGTCAAACAAATCTAGTTAGATGCAACTCTGGCCTCAGACGTTCTTATCCGAAGTGCACGGCTCGTTCAAGGCGCTACATCACGATACATATCTGTCTAGGTTGGAACTGTTGCTGTAAGAGTGTTTTTAATGGGGAAAAAATAAACATAAATAGATATTTAATTTCATTGTTATTTGTTTTTGTTTATATTGCATTTGTTTTTAGGCATAAGGGCAATGAAATGTACCAAAATTTACGTAGAGTTGCATATTTTCCAAAACTTGGGTCGCAGGAAAACATAGAATTTCTCATTTGGGTCCCAGGCTGAAAAAGTTTAAGAACCCCTTCTTTAGATGAGTGGGATGATTAAAGATCAGAGCACACTTTGCCCAGACAGAACTATAGACATCTTCATCCTCACTAATGATAGCTATGCGCCTATGGAACCCTGACCTGCTACCTTGTCCCAGACCTGCTGTTTTCAACTCTCTAGAGACAGCAGGTGCAGTAGAGATACTCAATGATTGGCTATGAAAAGCCAACTGACATTTACTCCTGAGGTGCTGACCTGTTGCACCCTCTACAACCACTGTGATTATTATTATCTGACCCTGCTGTTCATCTATGAACATTTTAACATCTTGGCCATGTTCTGTTATAATCTCCACCCGGCACAGCCAGAAGAGGACTGGCCATCCCTCATAGCCTGGTTACTCTCTAGGTTTCTTCCTAGGTTTCGGCCTTTCTAGGGGGTTTTTCCTAGTCACCGTGCTTCTACACCTGCATTGCTTGCTGTTTGGGGTTTTAGGCTGGGTTTCTGTACAGCACTTTGTGACACCAGCTGATGTAAGAAGAGCTTTATAAATAAATGTGATTGAATTTGATTGATAATGATAGCTATGTACCCTGCAGGTTGGCCTTAGGATGTCATTATCTCCCCAGTCTCCATTGTTTAACATGCAGACAAGTGAGCTATATGTCCTTCAGTTTCTTGACTTTGCGCCAAAGGCCAGACAGAGAGACGGGCGAAGGATTCTGATCTGATCCGGGTTGGGGTGGGGTGTGGTGGGGTTGGAGAACTGTCTGAGAGGTGGAGGCTGGCTGGAGGAGACAGAGAGGAGTGCTCCTTAGTGGGGGTGAGTCATCGCCTTCGGAGGCTATTCAGTGAGTTCACTCTGGGAGGATCGTGATCCTTCGGTTGGTCGGTGAATCCGCCGTCCTCCTCGCCATAGCCAGAGAGGGGCTGGGAAGGAAAGTGTGGGGGCCTGGCTGGGCTGATGACTCAGGGCCACGCACCGCACAAGGAGTGAGGGAGGAGGGGGAGGGAGGGAGGAATTACTCAGAGCATGTGGAATCTCATACAGCTATCACAGGACAGACACTGTGCTTCTACTAGGCTCTGAGGCTCTGTAGTCTGTCCTTAGACACAGTGGTAATGGCAGTGGTAAGACGGCTAAGGGCCATTGGTTTCCATTGAAGAGGAACAGAACAGAGCAGTATACTCTTGTACTCGCACTTTGAAACAAAGTCATGCCCCCCTTCTTATTGAATGAATTACGTCTTTCTATTACAGCAAGTCGGTGCAGGTTTGAAGCTCTGCAACTCCAGCAAAGTAATTAAGCATTGCATGCTGTCAAAATATTCCATTACAAAAGTCTTGAAGATTTGGGAAGTGTCTCCGATGATTATCTAGATGGGAGGGGGAGGTGAGTTGGGCCGTTTATTGTCCAGTTCTTCCTGTTTCTTTCTTGAGTGATGATGCTCCTCCTCCAGCTCTGTCATTGGAGAAATCCTTTCGAATAACCAAGCTTCATTGAGTGATGATGACAAACATTTCCAGAAAGAGAATGTAAGTGGTGAGAGAACTACCTGTATGACATGCGATACGGACTATCTATGCGCCCCCTCTAGCGTGAGTCATCAGGCCTAAAGATGCCGAGCTGTGAGTGGTGAATCAGGTGTTGATAATGGCCAACAGTGGCCGGCCCCACACAGGTGGGGGCTGGTGTGTGTTGGGTGTGTGTATTGTGTGCAGTGTGTGCATGTATTGTTGTGTGCATGTATTGTGTGATGTGAGTGTGGAGGGAGATTATGGTGTGTGTGTGTGTGTGTCTTCATGAAGGGGGGTTGATGTTGTGTGATGCATGACTCAACAGGAGAGAAGGCCACACCCATGGGACGAGCCCAGGCTCCCTTCAGCGGCGGCATGGGCCTAGATCTCACTGACTATGGGTGCCACGATTAAAGTGTATTGGCCTAACTGATGAAGCTCAAACACTTGAAGAGCCACTCAAATCCTGCAAAACACTCCGACACAAAGGCAGAGAGGCCGGGCGAGAAAGTGGAGCACACCTTCACCCTCCGCTGTATCCCCCTTTATAAATAAACTCTTCCAACCTGATTTCAGCCAACCAGCTACTGAGAGTCTGGGCCCGTATTCACAAAGCGTCTCAGAGTAGCAGTGCTGATCTAGGATCAGGTCCCTCCGTCCATACAATCATATTCATTATGATCTAAAAGGCAAAAAACTGAACCTAGATCTGCACTCCTACTCTGAGACACTTTATGATAGGGACAACCCAGAGTAAACAGAACGACTTAGCCATGGCTTAACCATGTGTTGCATCTCCATAATGGCAATTTCCTCCAGTAATTACTAATCATTAAAGGTCTCACTCCCAAATCACCTGGTTAGTGTTTATAATACGGTCTGCCTTGGTAAATTCCCATCATTCTGAAATAGCCTGATTGTGTTTAATTGGAGCATTCACTAAACAGAGTCCACCCACCAGCATCAACAAATCCAATGTATTTTAACAGCAGGGAACAATTTAATCCGCCTCTATATATCACCATTGTAAACATCCAAGACACAGAGCCCAATGTTGCACAATGAGCCTGAGTTGAGGAGGAGGAGGAGTTGAAAGGTCAGGTAAACACTTGTCCCAGACTTTCCATGCCTTTTTAATCAGGACTCCTGTCCATTTTTATCATGGTTAGATCTCTTGACTTATGGCTGTGTACACTAATGCTGCACTTCTGGCGGCTCCTTAACTCACTGTTTGGTTTCTTTCATATGGACGGGAATGTCAAGTTGCTTGTTGGCCTGGAGGCTTGTGCGCTGAGTTGCCGACAAAGCATGGAATGAATCCTTTGCAGGCTAATGGGCGGGCCAACCGTTTCCAGTGTTTGTCATGGTGAGTTTGATTGCATATATGCATACCTCATATTCATATTCAGTGCTAACTTTAGTGCTTGTGTGTTTCCATTCTGTGAATATAGGTCCTCAAAGCCCAACGTGGTCCAGTTTCAGAGAAAACTGCCTCATTCAGCACAAATATTATGGAAGACCGTTTAGATACTTCTCCACTCTCTGTGTCCTCGCCAACCAGCCATGGGGGAGGTGCTGACAGATTTGTAGTTATTATCTGGCAATTTGGGGTCAACGATGCATGTTAGCAAACCTCGCCGGCTCTCTTAGTTTGCATTGCAAAACCAGGAGGCCCCCGACGTGCACTGTGCAATGTACACAGCACTCTGTTGGGTGACTGGCATGTGTCTGATGATGCTTGATGCTTTAGATATGGTTGTGGCCGTTGAATGAGGCGTTCACAGTAAATTAAATGTTGTCGGGGGTCTGTATTGGCAAGAATGCACAAAATCCCTGTCATTCAGTAACTAATAGCTTTTACGCTAAAACGGACTTCGCAGAATAAGGCACAGATGCTCAACCGTTCAAATCTCTGCACAGCAAGTTGGAAAAGACTAAGGGGAGACAACCTTGCTACCTCAAATGGCCTCCTGCAGTCTTCAAGGACTGGTGAGTGGGGCTGGTGAACTTAATGAGATTTTCACGGTTTCTGAAGTATCTTTGGGATTTCTCAGTCGGCCTCAACAGCACAGCATGAAGCTACAGTTTGAAGACCCAAGGTCTAGTCCTCCTTGTCCATCCTGGCTCAGTTGATAGGACGACATGACCGGAAATCCATCTTCCTCAAAACCCCTCTTACATTACATTAGAAAGGTCTTCCGCCCCTCTCAAAACTGTCAATGGAGCTCCTTTGAAATCACAGAGAAAACATGATTGTTCCTCTTCAGGTCTTTATGTTGGCAAACCCCCTTCGTCTTGAAGGGGAAGCAAAGTCCATTTATAGTCCGTTTCAGGGGGAAAATGTGTGTGTAGCGCAACTGTTCTACAGGGCCGAACAAAGAGCTGTTTTATGTTGACAATAGATTGAGGTCTGTGGATCACAATGTGACAAGGCAGACCTCAGAAGACGCTTGCCCCGCAGCTAGTGATGTGCCTTCTTATTCTTGGAGCCACTCTCTCATTCCAGGACATGGAAACCCTTGGCCTGGCCATCCATAGCCGCTGGCCTTTGGCCTGGCCATCCATATAACTCCAAAACCAACAGTGCTGCCCATGTGTAAGCAAAGAGGGCAAGTGTTTTTTTTCATGACACCTAAATGTCTTTTTCTTTTGTGGACAGCATCGTTCGCTGCCCATTTTGCTTTTTGTTATTCCACAAGTCTTTGTCTTGGCCAGTTCCTGTGCACATAGCTCTGCGGGATCTGAGGCGTCACACACTGGGGATGTTTTTTTGGTCATGTGACGTCTAGAGTTGACACTGGCATCAATCCTCCGACCGTCTGTCCGTTTCACACTCCAACACTGCCAGTAGGATCTTTTGACTTCCTTGACTTCCCTTTGAGTTTGCAGGGGAGTAAAGGGGCTTTACAGCACTTCTACATTGAAACCCTGTTTTGGAACGCTTTCTTTAGATCAGTGGTCATCAACAGGTCGATCTCCAAGGCATTCCTAGTCGATCGCCAAATATTTCCGTAAAAAACCCAACAATAATAAGCCTTGCGTTCCTATTTTTTCTTTTTTGTCTCACGTTGTTGTTGGTAGGTGCACCCGATTCAGCTGCCCTGCGCGCCAGGTATGCAATGTGTTCCCATTTTGAACCATTTCATATGTTTGAAGGTACAAACTCTGCTGTCCCGGGGGGAGCAAATCAAGTACACTATAGGCCTACCAATCGGAGGACTGTCTGCAGTAACATAGCAGGCATAAAAGAAAGCTACAGCAAAGGCGCTACAGCGGCTAGTGTGTACGGCCCAGTACATCACTGGGGCTAAGCTTCCTGCCATCCAGGACCTATATACCAAGGAGGTGTCAGAAAAAGGCCCCAAAAATTGTCAAAGACTCCAGTCACCATAGACTGTTCTCTCTGCTACCGCACGGCAAGCGGTACCGGAGCGCCAAATCTAGGACCAAAAGGCTCCTTAACAGCTTCTACCCCCAAACCATAAGACTGCTGAACAATTAATCAAATGGCCAGCCGGACTATATACATTGACCACCCCTCCCCCTTTGTTTTTACACTGCTGCTACTCGCTGTTTATTATCTATGCATAGTCACTTTACAAATTACCTCGACTAACCTGTACCCACGCACATTGACTCGGTACCGGTGTCCCCTGTATATAGCCTCATTGTTATGCAATTTTCTTGTTACTTTTTGATTTTATTACTTTTAAACTTTCGTTTATTTAGTAAATATTTTCTTAACTCTATTTCTTGAACTGCATTGTTGGTTAAGGGCTTGTAAGCATTTCACTGTGAGCATTTCACCGTTGCATTTGGCGCATATGACAAATAACATTTGATTTGAAGACTGTGTCCCTTTTTGGACAGTGTCAGAGGAGGACCCTAAGTCTGCTGCTCTCTCCCTCCGCTGAGACTGACCATCAGATGCAGGCTCCATCAGCCTAGTAAAATAACAATGATTGAAGTGTACGCTCATTCACCTGTGCCTCACAATAATACAACAACTGCTCTGTTACCGGTGTGATCATATAGCCTACCATAAATGTTGAAATATAATTGTAAAAAAGGGTCTGAGAAGCAAAGCCAATATGCAGTGATAATGTATTGGGCCTGTAGCCTACTGCACAAACCTAATTACTACAGCACCGTTTTGAATAGGTTAATGTTGCCTAGGCTTACGTTTTTAAATCATGTACAAAAAAACGGTTGAACGGTAGATCTCGGCTTGCATTTTGACTCAGAAATTGATCCGACTCAGAAAAGGGATGTGACCACCTGCTTTAGATCATTCCAGGTGGTCCCTGCCTTCTTCGTCTTTTATTATTCCGCTTCATCCTCTTCAATGTCTTCATCTTCTTCTCAATAAATAGGTTTTATTCAGTAGCCAACTGTTGCATCAATGCACGCTACCATTTCTAGAACATGGCTGTAGATTTCTTCTGAAGTAGGGTGATATTTATGATGTAACACACCACACAACTGCAGTCTTGTGAAGCTTTAGCAGCCTCCGCCACGGCCATTTTAGATATATAAAGTTAATAAAGAAGTTGTATTGGAGTAAACACTTGTCTCCGTTCCCAGAGCGAGAGAGAAGAAAATTTATGTAGTGCAGTAAATTGAACTCAACTTTGCCTCGTTCATGAACTCCCCTAAAAATAACCTGTTCCAACAAGTGAAACCCTTTCCAGCTAAGCTAACACAAAGGCCCTTTAAAGTAACATAAGATAATTGATTTTCAATTATGAGATACCAATTTAAACCAGGTTAGCCTCTGTCAAAGGCTGAGAAACGCTTGAAAAGTGTCGGGCATAACCATATAAAGGTATTTTCTCTAAATACTTTGATACAGTGCTTTCAGAAAGTATTCACGCACCTTGACTTATTCCACATTTTGTTGTGTTACAGCCTGAATTTAAAATGGATTAAATTCAGGTGTTGTGTCACTGGCTTGCACACAATACCCCAAACAAACAGGTCTGGATGAGATCTTTAAGGTCAGTGCCCTCCGCAAGGCTCACAAAATCATTTTAGACCCAAGCCACCCCCTGTACCCGGACTTTGAACTACTCCCCTCGGGCGCAGGTATAGGACACCCCTCAGCAGGAAAAACACAACTAGACAATCATTTGTGCCAGGTGTGATATCCCTCCTAAATAGCTCCGGCTAATGTTCCTATCGACTCAGTAAGGCCAGCAGGCTAGTCTTTTTTATTTTTTATTATGTTTTATTGGTATGTAACTGTTATGAAAGTTGTATTGTCAATTTTGTTTTGTATTTAAACGCCACTTTAAACGTGTACATGACACTGCAACAAAATTTCCCCATGGGGACAATAAAGTCAGTAAGTAAGTAATGTCAAAGTGGAATTTTTTACAAATGAATTAAAAATGAAAATCTGAAATGTATTGAGTCAATAAGTATTCAACCTCTTTGTTAAGGCAAGCTTAAATAAGTTCAGGAGTAAAAATGTGCTTAACAAGTCACATAATAATTTGTATGGACTCACTCTGTATGCAATAAGTGTTTAACATAATTTTTGAATGACTACCTCATCTCTGTACCCCACACATACAATTATCTGTAAGGTCCCTCAGTCGAGCAGTGAATTACAAACACAGAGACCAGGGAGGTTTTCTAATGCCTCACAAAGAAGGGCACCTATTGGTAGATACATAAAATAAAAAAAGCACATTGAATATCCCTTTGAGCGT
The DNA here is from genome assembly GCF_016432855.1 of Salvelinus namaycush. Taxonomy (NCBI): domain Eukaryota; kingdom Metazoa; phylum Chordata; class Actinopteri; order Salmoniformes; family Salmonidae; genus Salvelinus; species Salvelinus namaycush. The sequence continues at coordinate 66,366,038 of NC_052308.1, read as the reverse complement.
GGTGAAATTATGAATTACACGTTGGATGGTGTATCAATACACACAGTCACTACAAAGACACAGGTGTCCTTCATAATGCCGTTTTTGGAGAGGAAGGAAAATGCTCAGGGATTTCACCATGAGGCCAATGGTGCCATTAAAACAGTTACAGAGTTGGCTGTGATAGGAGAACTGAGGATGGATCAACAACATTGTAGTTAATCCACAATACTAACCTGAATGAAAAGAGTGAAAAGGAAGCCTGTACAGAAAAAAAATATTCCAAAACATGCATCCTGTTTGCAATAATGCACTAAAGTAAAACTTCAAAACGTGCCAGAATACAAAGCGTTATATTTTGGGATAATCCAGCACAACACATCACGGAGTACCACTCTTCATATTTTCAAGCATGGTGGGTGTCTGCATCATGTTATGAATATGATTGTCATCGGCAAGGACTAGGGAGTTTCTTTCGGATAAAAAATAAACAGAATAGAGATAAGCACAGGCACAATCCTAGTAGAAAACCTGGTTCAGTCTGCTTTCCAAAAGACACTTGGAGACAAATTCACCTTTCAGCAGGACAATAACTTAAAACAAGGCCAAATATACACTGGAGTTGCTTACCAAGATGACATTGAATGTTCCTGAGTGGCCTAGTTAATTTTTTAAAACTTAAATCTGCTTGAGAATCTATAGCAAGACTTGAAAATGTCTCTCTAGCAATGATCAACAACCAACTTGACAAAGCTTGAATAATTTTTTAAATAATAATGTGCAAATATTGTACAATCCAGGTGTGTAAAACTCTTAGAGACTTACCCAGAAATACTTACCTCTGTAATCGCTGCCAAAGGCAATTCTAACATGTATTGACTCAGGGGTGTGAATACTTATGTAAATGAGATATTTCTGTATTTCATTTTCAATACATTTACAAACATGTTTTCACGTTATCATTATGGGGTATTGTGTGTAGATGGGTGAGAATAACATCTATTGAATGCATTTTGAATTCAGGCTGTAACACAACAACATGTGGAAGGGTATATATGAATACTTTCTGAAGACACTGTATATCCCACAGAAAACACCTTCACACACACACACACACACACACACACACACACACACACACACACACACACACACACACACACACACACACACACACACACACACACACACACACACACACACACACACACACGTCGATCCTGGGTGTCTGCTGAGGTGTTGACGGGGGATTGGCTGCCGAGTAACAGAGGCTGCAACCAATTAGCATACAGAGTAGTGATGTAGCCTCGAATGCCCTCTGGTTAACAGAGAGGATAGCATGAACACACCACACGTTCTCTATTCTCTCTCTCTTCATCTCTTCCTTTTTCTCTCTCTTTTTCCTCTCCCTCTCCTCTCCCTCCTCAGGTTCAGACAGTTTGAAGGCCGTGTGATTCGACTGAGCCCCGGCTGTGTGGGATACTCTAGGACTCCAGCATTAAGATAATGAGACAGTCACGGTGGGGCTAGTTTTCCAGGAAGTCAACCGGAGTAGTGAGAATCTTTAAACTACTCTCAAGTCTCATTCAGAGAGAGAGAGAGAGGTAACCCTGTGGTGGGCGTAAGTAAGAGGATGGATGGTTTAATTGGGCGAAGAGAATGAAATGGATTCATTTCTGGTTTGTTTAAAAGGCGTAGTAATTAGAGGTGGGAACAGAGTAGTATTAGCAGCAGAGGTGGGAGAGAAGTGAAGTGAAAGCTCAACATTTCCCATTAGAAACTGCATCTAGGCCGGTCATGTGTGTTAAATAGCCATCTGATTGGCTGACTGACTACTGTTGTATAGGTCTGGTATACTGTACAGAGCACTAGGTAGTCATGAGCTTAGAGAATCAACTCCCTTGTAAACCAGATGACCATCTCAGTGGGACTCGCCAGGTTAAAAAAAGGGTAGATCAAATAAATAAAGGCGGGACTTTCCTCTCAATGCAGGCTGCAGTTTACTATGGTGTGGAGTGGGACATGGGATGGGGTGGCTGGGTGAGATTTACTACACTAGTAGAGTCACAAGGGGCTGGAGTGAAGTGGTGCTTTTCTCTGCTCTGCTCTCCTCCCTTTTTCTATGCAGCTGCCTGGTATGTGGGTCACACCATGATTTTGTGTGTGTGTGTGTGTGTAGTGTGTTTTCACCCGCCTGTATGTATGCTCCTCTATTCGTGTGTCTCTGTGTGTGTACCTCGGCGTGCGCCTGCATGTGTGTATGTGTGTGCGCACGTATTCCTATATGTGTATGTACCTATCGCCAGACAGGGGGAGATATTTAAGCGTGACACGCTGCATGGCCTGTTTGCCTTGCTCCCAGCCATCAAGAGAAGTGTACACATCCCTCACCTTGGCCAGGGAGGAAGGATATTTTTGATGAAGTGGAGGGCTGAATTTAGGCCCAGGCATTCTCAGTATCTGTCACCCAACTCCAATATATCACCGTGCAGTGTGTTGCCCTCGGGAAGTGTGTGTCCGTGTTTACTCCCTCCCTCCCAGGTTCAGGTTGCTTTGAGCTCAGCCCAGTAAATATACACAGTGCCTTCAGAAAGGATTCATACCCCCCAACCTATTCCACATGTTGTTGTGCTACAGCCTGAATTCAAAATGGATTCAATAGATTTTCTTCACACCCATCTACACACAATACCCCAAATACTTCCAAAGTGAAAATATGTCTTTAGACATTTTAGCAAATTTTTTGAAAATGAAATGAATGTTAGAATCACCTTTGGCATCAACTACAGCTGTGAGTTTTTCTGGGTAAGTCTCTAAGAACTTTGCACACCTGGATTGTACAATATTTGCACAATTCTTCAAGCGCTTTCAAGTTGGTCGTCGATCATTTCTAGTCAGCCATTTAAGTCTTGCCATAGATTTAGTGCCTTATTGCAAACAGGATGCATGTTTTGGAATATTTGTATTCTGTACAGGCTTCCTTCTTTCCCCTCTCATTCAGGTTAGTATTGTGGAGTAACTACAGTATTGATCCATCCTCAGTTTTCTCCTACCACAGCTATTAAACTCTGTAACTGTTTGGCCTCATGGTGAAATCCCTGAGAGGTTTCCTTCCTCTCTGGTAACTGAGTTAGGAAGGATGCCTGTATTTATGTAGTGACTGGGTGTATTGATACACCATCAAAAGAGTAATTAATAACTTCACCATGCTCAAAGGCATATTCAATGTCTGCTTTTTAAAATGTATTTTCATCTACCAATAGGTGCCCTTCTTTGGGAGACATTGGAAAACCTCCCTGGTCTGTGTGGTTGAATCTGTGTTTGAAATTCACTGCTCGACTGATGGACCTTACAGATAATTGTATGTGTGGGGTACAGAGATAGTCAAGTCAAAAACATTGTTAAACACTATTATTGCATACAGTGTGAGTCCATGCAACTTATTACGTGACTTGTTAAGCATATTTTTACTCCTGAACTTATTTAGGCTTGCCATAACAAAGAGGTTGATGAATTTAAAGCTTTTCATTTTTAATTAATTTGTAAAAATTTAGAAAAACATACACTTTGACATTATGGGGTATTGTGTATAGGCCAGTGACACAAAATCTCAATTTAATCCATTTTAAATTCAGGCTGTAATACAAGAAAATGTGGAAAAAGTAAAGGGGTGTGAATACTTTCTGAAGGCCATGTACACAGTGACACTTGCTTTCCCTTCCTAAAGTGTCACTATGTTTACTTCCCTACTAAGTTGGAGTACATCATTTTAACCAGTATGTATTGAGATGTTTGGATGTGTGGTGCTCATGTACTGTATCCTCGGTCGACTACAAAGTATTTTGAATATGGCAGGGAAACTGACTGTGCTGTATGTATTTTTGAACAATGACATAACAATGTCATCTGCCCTGTTTAGAGTGGTTTACCAGATGGCTTCCATGGAGTTTCTCAACCTCCACCAAATAGGGAATTGCCATTGACAGCAAGTAAACAACCAGAACACCAACTGCCGCCAATGTAAACATCTTAAGGTAGCATGTGTCTCTGCTACATTCAAAACTTCGGCTGCAGTTGTCAGGTAAAAACAACATCCTCCTTACACTACCCCTCCTTACGCTTTCACAACTGAGTCAACTCTAACAATCTCGATCCCAAAATGTTGAATTAACGTTGAATGAATGTATTCTCACTGTATACATATTATCCGTATAGGCTGGGTTAAAGGTCATGAAGCATCCAGTGACGGGTGGAAATGAAGACCACACAGCTTGAAGAGATCAGGTTGAAGAGGGAGGACATATTTAACTTGTGGGTCATAGGTCAAACTCTCTCCCTCTACCTTTCCATCTCCGCTGCTCTCTTTCACGCTCACCTTTCTCCTTCCCTCTTTCTTTCCCTCTACCCTGCTCTTTCTATCACCCCACCTCTCTCTTTCTTTACCTACATGTATACTCCTGTCTTTTCCTCTTCTGACCCCCCCCCCTCTCCTTCATTCTCACCCTCTCTCTCAGCCTGGCTGTTATTTCTCCATATGTTTTGACTATGTGCTACCTGAGCTGGTCTGTGCTGTGGGCCTGTGGCAGGTCTCTGGCAGGCAGCAGTGTCAAGTTGGAGGGAGACTTGGTGGTCTGTGTGTGACATGGAGAAGGGCCCACCGGCACCGCAGCAACCCCGCTAAGGCCAGGTCTACAGCTGTCCCACCCTGCCAGGGCCTCTGCTTACAGTCACTGTGAGTTACGACCGTTGCTCCTTACTCACACACACACGCTGACAGGCGCACACACAGAGGTGAATGCCCCCCCTACTAGCAGCCACACACACCATAGACACACACGCTGAGGCAAGATATATTCCTACCAGGAGCTTAAGCCCTGTCTAAGAAAGCCCATTCCCACTGGGCTTGTTAAAGACAGGCCATGTAGAAAGAGTACATTTAAAGCCCACACATCAAATACAGGGGAAATGTGATGTGTAGCTAATAGCTCTCTGTGCATTCACACCCACAACCCGTACCAGAGGGCACACACACACACCCCGTACCAGAGGGTGCACGCGCACACACACACACACACACACACACACACACACACACACACACACACACACACACACACACACACACACACACACACACACAGTACCAGAGGGCACACACCCCGTACCAGAGGGCACGCGCACACACACACCCCGTACCAGAGGGCACACACACACACACACACACACCCCGTACCAGAGGGCATGCAAACACACACCTCGTACCAGAGGGCACACACAAACCTCGTAACAGAGGGCACACACTCACATCGTACCAGAGGGCACACACACACCTCGTACCAGAGGGCACGCACACACACACCCACCCCATACCAGAGGGCACACACACACACACACACACACACCCCGTACCAGAGGGCACACACACACACACACACACCCTGTACCAGAGGGCACACACGCACACACACAATGAATAACCCCCACCAGGGACCAGACACACACATAGACGAATGATCCTTAACAGATGACACACACAAACTCCCAAAGCCCTCAATCACAGGCGTGTACGGGCCCAGCATACATGTTTGTCCACAGATCAATCCAGCTGATCCAGAAGCAGCCCGACCTTGACCTGACAGGTCAACAATGCTCTCTCTCTCTCTCCATTATTGGCGAGATGTTTGGACACAGCTTGTAGCAGGGTGATGAGGCCAGAACTGATATTGGATTTCATAACCCTATATTGCTATAGTCCAATCATTGAAATGCTTTACTTTAGAACAGAAGCTTTTGCTAATTAAATCAATACAATTGTCCTGTTGTTTGTTCTACAGCAAGGAGAACATCCCCTGAAGGTGTGTGTGTGTGTGTGTGTGTGTGTGTATTTAGTGTGGTTGCGGGTGTTGTGTACATGTGTGTGTGCATATGTGTTCATGCATGTATGTGTGTGTGTCAATGTAATACAGTATCTCATGCAACAAATCACCGGATGGAATGCTTCTTGATCCACAGGAGAGGATGGATGGAGAGAAGATGGATGGATAGAGAATAGAGATTAGAGATGGATGGATAGAGGATAGAGACTAGAGATGTATGGATAGAGGATAGAGACTAGAGATGGATGAATAGAGGATAGAGACTAGAGATGGATGAGAGAGGATGGATTGAGAAAGACGTGGGTGTAGATGAATGGTGAGTGGGGGTCCTGCAGTACTAAAAGCCGGTGACCCATACACACCCACTCACAGGGACCTAACAACACTCACAGGACTGCTCCTTAGTCCACTGCTACCACATGCTAAAACACTTAGATACAACACACACACACAGATAGCAAAATGCTAAATGTGAAGTTCACATTCAAAATACATCCCGAGACAGACTACCAGTCAGAGACATAAACACACGTTCTTGTGTGTGTTGCCATGCAATGGTGATGAGCAGCACATGACATGAATGGGGCGTGGAGCCCAACCTCTTATCAGACAAAGGAGATACACAGAGAAGGAGGGAAGGGGAGAGAAGGAGATGAGGAGGGTAAGGGGGGAGGAGGGGGGGAGAGGAAGGGGACGTGCCGCCCCAGACTGCAGTCATGAGGTCTCCATCCCGTTCGACACGCCGAGTCTCGTGGGTAAAAGGCCATAAAAGAAACGTTGCGCTATAGCCAAAACCCCCCTCACACACAGTCAAGAGTCACAACACACACACACAGTCAAGAGTCACAGCACACACACAGTCAAGAGTCACAGCACACACACAGTCAAGAGTCACAACACACACACAGTCAAGAGCCACAACACACACACAGGAACCGGACTGCGTAGAGCAATGCCATTCGCCCCGGGAGAACCCCTTTGGCTTTGAGTTGAGGAAGTCCAGACAAGCTATTTCACACACACTGTTCATGTGATCCCATAAATTCACTTCCTTTTCTGTATGTCTTGACCGAAAAGTTGCGTTTGTCAATAAAATGTTTGATTTGCAAGTATATAGTGTGTGGGAGTCATTATTTTTCTTCACTTAGGGGGAATTCATGCCCTTTCTATGCAATCATCTGACCTCGAATTTAAGCATGAGGATACGCCTGACAGCCAGCTATTCATTTGGGCTGGAGATCATAGATGGAGGTGTGGCAGAGATGTCTACAAATACGCCGTATTCTGCCCGACTTCCCTCCCTCATAATTCCACCACCTTTGCGTGTGAGGAAACCATGAATAAGGTCGAGCACCAGTCGGTTCCAGGTGGAAAAACCTACTACTTCCGATAGAAATAACACCATTCTCCATGCACTATAATGTATAAATTGATAAGAGCTAGGTAAATGAGTAATCCGTTTGGAGAAGGGGATTGTAATTACCAATAGCAATTGCTTTAGATAATCTTTCCTTATGATCGCTGGAGATTAATGTGAAACCAGTCAAATGGAAGCAAACTGAAAATCATATTAACATGATATGCATTTTGGCCCCTTTTCCACAGTGAAGAAAGCTATAAATATCTGTGCCATTATTCAGAATTTTAATTGTATGTCCTCATAATTTGCCGGGTTGAAATTTGGAGACCCAAGCTATAAACCTCTGTAGCGCCGAACCTACCGAGTTGATTTATGAGCGCTAGAATGTTTTAATTATATGGCCGGGCTTTTCTCCGTTTTTTTAATTACAATTTGTATCATGTTAAGTATTAGCCACTATTGGTAGCCACCGTCAGTTATTTCCACCAACATTTATAACTGTCACTTTAGTGTTTGTTTCCTTGAATATGTACATTTGGCATCATTCCTTTACATTACATTCCGTTTACCTTTTTTTCCTCTGTCACGTGCGTGTAGTTGTTGCTAGCAATAGTGGATCATATTAGTCTAATGCTGTACAGTAAGTTGAGCTATGTAGCCTGCAGTGCATTCAGAAAGTATTCAGACCCCTTGACTTTTTCCACATTTTGTTACGTTACAGGCTTATTCTAAAATGGATGGAATAATTTTCCCCCCTCAATCTACACACAATACCCTATGACGACAAAGCAAAAGCAAGTTGTTAGATATTTTTGCAAATTTATATCTTTACATAAGTATTCAGACCCTTTGCTATGAGACTTGAAATTGAGTTCAGGTGCATCCTGTTTCCATTAATCATCCTTGAGATGTTTCTACAACTTGGAGTCCTCCTGTGGTAAATTCAATTGATTGGACATGATTCGGAAAGGCACACACCTGTCTATATAAGGTCCCACAGTTGACAGTGCATGTCAAAGCAAAAACCAAGCCACGAGGTCGAAGGAATTGTCCGTAGAGCTCCGAGACAGGATTGTGTTGAGGCACAGATCTGGGGAAGGGTACCAAAAAATGTCTACACCATTGAAGGTCCCCAAGAACACAGTGGCCTCCAACATTCTTAAATGGAACAAGTTTGGAACCACCGAGACTCTTCCTAGAGCTGACCGCCCGGCCAAACTGAGCAATAGGGGGAGAAGGGCCTTGGTCAGGGAGGTGACCAAGAACCTGATGGTCATTCTGACAGAGCTCCAGAGTTTCTCTGTGTGGAGATGGGAGGACCTTCCAGAAGGACAACCATCTCTGCAGCACACCAATCAGGCCTTTATGGTAGAGTGGCCAGACGAAAGCCACTCTTCAGTAAAAGGCACATGACAGCCCACTTGGAGACACCTAAAGGACTCTCAGACCATGAGAAACAAGACTCTCTGATCTGATGAAACCAAGATTGAACTCTTTGGCCTGAATGCAAAGCGTCACGTCTGGAGGAAACCTGGCACCATACCTACGGTGAAGCATGGTGGTGGCAGCTTTTTAAACCTGGAACCTGGCACACGGATCACAACAACTTGACCGTTGTCATTAGTTCCATGATTAGTGAGGAATAGGTTATTTATAGGACTTTTGTTCAACCCCTATTGTACACTTTTCTCACCTTTCAATATTTCATGGTTTGAACAATTGAATATGGCAACTTTCAAGATGAATCAAACCAATATTTTTTTTTATTCAGCAATATATTTTGTTCGTAAATGCTCTCCAAACCTGTTTTTTTATGATTCATAAATACTTGCCTATTCCTAAATGATCTACAAGATCAGGGGTATTTTTAAATCTACCAATTGGTGCAGAAATGGAGGGGAATGTGCATATATTTAGATGGCTTTCTGTCATCGATCGCTAACATTCCGAACCGTTCTCTCGAATATAAGGAGTCTGTCGAGAAAATGCTAATTTAAAAAGTACACCGTATTTAAAGAGATGGCTTGAGATAAATGTACTGAAAGTCCCATTGAAATAAAAACTCCATGAGGAAACTTGTTGGCCAGCAAGTGGGAGGGTTTTCAGTGGTTGAATTAAATGTATTTAGTGTAAATAAGGGAGCCACTCCCAAAGAACTCCTTGCACACCTGCATAAGGTAAGTCTGAATACCAAATATTGCAAAGTGCTTAAATGAAAAAGCCATATAAAATCTGAAAATCAGGTCCTTATTTATTCTAACAGAGGTAAACTCTCAATCTCTTATCTTCTGTGTCTAAGTGAGTGTTTACATGCAGGGTAATAATTCGATATTAAAAAAGGTATAGATGCAAGACTTTGCTCTCACACAGTATCTGCACATGATCACGGGTTTGCTTCACGCTGTTACCGAAGTTGAGCCTCTCTTCAACACTCTTGGTTGTTGTGGAAATTGACCCACTATGCTGTTTACTTTCTGCATCTACTTCGTAACGCGGAGTCTACCTTTAAGCTGATTATAGCAACACTCAGTTTGGCATAGGGTACTCTGATTATCTTAAGCCTAAAGCAGATGTTTTTATCTCAATATCAAATCATTTCTGAGTAACAATGAAGTACCTTACTGTGATTTTTAATTAAAATAGTCAAAAAGAAACAAAAATAGCTCATTAGCAAAGAGCAAATTCTGCAAATGGTCTGAGTGGGGAGGGGACTGAAAACTAGCTATTATTGGCAGAGAGGTTTGGAACTCTTTTTTATTGGTCTATTAACTAATTTACCACCTGGGGATGTCACCAGGCAGGCCAAAACTCCATCCCACCAAAACAGGCTGAAATTTCAGGCGGTCTTTTCAAACCGCTCTTACACTAAATTGCCTTGTAATTTTCACAGTATTGTGGTGAGGGAGGATGACACTAAATCACGAACTAAGTGCGCGCACCTGTGCCTGCTTGCAAGGCTCTGCCCAGGACGCTGAGAAACATTTAGGGCAGAGTCGAGAGCGCAGGCTGGCCTTGGAGGGGGAGCTGTGCTTTGATGAATGTTGGGCTTGTAGTCTTTGCAAGTATCAACATTGCACTCACCTTAACAGGGGAGGATGTCATTATCTGCTGGGTAGGGCAGCCGGCGACAAACACCGGTAGTGATGGGGAATTTGGGGAACCAGATTAGATAGTGGGATTGCGAGCAGTTCAAGCCATCTCCCCGGCTATTGGAAACAGACCGCGCTGCTCATTGTAGCATGTTCTTGGACATGCAAATTAATTAGCTAAGCTTTAATTAGTGTTAGTAAAACAGCGCTCTGCAAGTGTAGTGCGGTGATCCAACATGAATCTGTGTATAGCCTAGATGTTCCTGTTCAGTTTGTAGCCTATTCAGTGCACCGAGGATACATATCCAGTCCAATGGTGGTGCAAAGGCCCAGACCCCATGGTGGGGGTGTCCGTCAGCTGGGAGAGCGAAGTGTTTTTAAATGTTACATTTAAATGCTTAATGTTATGTCCTCTTTCGTTTGCCTAGTCTTGTTAAATGTGATTAGAATATATTGTTTTTAAAATAGAGCGTGGGTTATGTGGGGAGAACAGAATGGGAAATGCAGACTGCGTTGCTCAGTGGGGGGGGGGGGGGTTCTTTGTCTATTATCACCTGCGGGTCTCTGGACAGTGTGTAGGCTTATGCCCCTGCAGTGAATTGCATGTTTGTACAATTGTGTTTCATTGGGCTAGGCCCAGTTTGCAGTGAAGTAGTAATAGCAGCACCTTGGATGTTCAGTTCTCCTTAAATGTACAGTACCAGTCAAACGTTTGGACACCTACTCATTCCAGGGTTTTAATTTGTACTATTATGGAATCATATAGTAACCAAAAGTGTTAAATAAATCAAAATATATTTGATGAGATTCTTCAAATTGCCACCCTTTGCCTTGATGACAGCTTTGCACACGCTTGGCATTCTCTCAACCAGCTTCATGAGGTAGTCACCTGGAATGCATTTCAATTAACAGGTGTGATTTGTTAAAAGTACATTTGTGGAATTTCTTTCCTTAATGCATTTGAACCAATCAGTTGTCTTGTGACAAGGTAGCGATGGTATTTTACCAAATAGGTGCTAAGTCCAGATTTATTGGTGTGGCAGGTAGAGCGTTGGGCCAGTAACCGAAAGGTTGCAGGATCGAATCCCGAGCGGACAAGGTAAAATTCTGTTCTGCCCCTGAACAAGGCAGTTAACCCACTGTTCCCCGGTAGGCCATCATTGTAAATAAGAATTTGTTCTTAACTGACTTGCCTAGTTAAATAAAGGTTAAATGTAAATAATATATTTAATGGCAAGAACAGCTCGAATAAGCAAAGCGTAATGACAGTCCAACATTACTTTAAGACATGAAGGTCAGTCAATCCGGAAAATGAAAAAGAACTTGAAAGTTTCTTCAAGTGTAGTCGCAAAAACCATCAAGTGCTATGATGAAACTGGCTCTCATGAGGACCGCCACAGGAAAGGAAGACCCAGAGTTACCTCCGCTGCAGAGGATAAGTTCATTAGAGTTACCGCCCGTAGAAATTGCAGCCTAAATAAATGCTTCAGAGTTCAAGTAACATACACATCTCAACATCAACTGTTCAGAGGAGACTGCGTGAATCAGGCCTTCATGGTTGAGTTGCTGCAACAACAAAAAACACTACTAAAGGACACCAATAAAAAGAAGAGACTTGCTTGGCCCATTAAACATGAGCAATGGACATTAGACCGGTGGAAATCTGTCCTTTGGTCTGAGTCCAAATTTTAGATTTTTGGTTCCAACCGCCTTGCGACGCAGAGTAGGTGAACGGATGATCTCCGCATTGTGTGCTTCCCACTGTGAAGCATGGAGGTGGTGCTGTGATGGTGCTTTGCTGGTGACACTGCCAGTGCTTAATTTAGAATTTAAGGCACACTTAACCAGCATGGCTACCACAGCATTCTGCAGCGATACACCTTCCCATCTGGTTTGCGCTTAGTGGGACTATCATTTGTTTTTCAACAGGACAATGATCCAACACACCTCCAGGCTGTGTAAGGGCTATTTGACCAAGAAGGAGAGTGATGGAGTGCTGCATCAGATGACCTGGCCTCCACAATCACCCGACCTCAAGCCAATTGAGATGGTTTGGGATGAGTTGGACTGCAGAGTGAAGGAAAAGCAGCCAACAAGTGCTCAGCATATGTGGGAACTCCTTCAAAACGGTTGGAAAAGCATTCCGGTGACGCATTCAGGTGAAGCTGGCTGAGAGAATGCCAAGAGTGTGCAAAGCTTTCATCAAGGCAAAGGGTGGCTACTTTGAAGAATCTAAAATGTAAAACACTTTTTTGCTTACTACATGATTCCATGTGTTATTTCATAGGTTTGATGTCTTCACCATTCTATAAATGTAGAAAATAGTCAAAATAAAGAAAAACCCTTGAATGAGTAGGTGTCCAAACTTTTGACTGGTACTGCATATCTCACGTGTGTGTGTGTGGTGTCACTTTTTACCGTGTTATCACACTTAATAGCTCGTGTGCCTTACACCTTCAGGTCATTGCAGCACTCCTGATTGGGTTAGACTGCAGGAATTTAGTAGGTCGCCTAGCATTTCATGCACGTTGTCTTATGAAATGGTGTATTTAATAAAGATCATTGCTTGTTATATCTGTGACGAGTTTTGGTGTGTCCTAACCTCTGACCCCGGACCATACCAGTCAGACATGTGGTGGCAGCGTCACACTAAATATATATAAAACACAGTAAATCACATTTTTGGCTGCACTGGGCCTTTTATTGGGTCGTAAGCATAAACTGACTAAAACACCTAGACTTTTGACCAATGTTTCTAATTATTAGAACATTTTAGCTGTGCATGTTCTAGCATGACCTGCGTGAGCCTCCCTCTTTTTGGCACTAGTGAAGTGAGTTAGGGAAATCCTTTAGAATGTATCTTCGAAATGATTCATAGACTTTATATATCTGAACTCAGAATATATATGATCGCTGTGATGGAATGTTGATTTTGATTGGTGATTTTCTGCATTTTCCAAAGTTCCATCAGGTAGCCTGAGTATCAGCTGTCCATGTCAAGCAGATTGTTGACACAGGAAATCAGTCTTCTTGCAAAGGATGTAAACATTTTAATCAAACTATTATACTAAATCAGAGTATTCACAATGATCGTATTATCGAATGCATGTAAAATGTACCCAATGATAGGACATAGCCTACTTCTCAATGAGATGACTCAACAGTCAACTACACAATATATTGTGCGTAAATGCTCTCCAAACCATTTTTTTAATGAATCGTAAATACTTCCCTAATCCTAAATTATCTACAAGATCAGAGTCTTTTTAAATCTACCAATTGGTGCAGAAATGGAGGGGAATGTGCATATATTTAGATGAATTTCTGTCATCGATCCCTAACATTCTGAACAGTTCTCCTGATAAGGGAAATCATTCTTCTTGCAAAGCATGTCAACATTTAATCAAACTATTACATTAAATTAGAGTATTCACAATGATTGTATTATTGAAGCATGTAAAAGGAGGGTAAAATCAAATTGAGGGGAAGGGAAGTGTTGGCTGGTTGACTGGCTGATCACAAGGCAGAGTCATTAAGAGGAAAAGCCCCAGGCAGGCAACCCAACCTGGCACCAGGCCAGCCACCCAGAGCCCTTTTATATTTAAGGAACACTTAAGAAACTGTGTGCAGTACTGGGGCCAGGGTTCACCAACAGACTGATATGAAAAGGCCTGATTGTGTTGTAACTGTACTAAATATTATTTAACATGGTGGAATCACTTGTCTATGGTAGCTTCTAGCCAGGTGAAATGTGACAGACGCAGCTGTGGGATGTGTTAATGTGTTGTTTTGACGCACTACGTGTCATGATGAAGTCAGCGAATAAAGAGGTGTTGGAGTCCAGTGTGTACAAAGGTAAAAGGCCTCGAGTGTCACGACTTGAATTTTATATTATGGGGCAGACGCTTTGCTGTCACGGTAATGCATCTAGCCACTCTGCATGATGTTCCTTGGGCGCCCCAAATTAAAATGGGGGTAGAATTAGCTTATCGAGTTACCGCTTGCAGCTCAACACACACAGTAAGCCATAAGAATAAATGACAGGCATGGGGATCTGTGAGCTTTAACAGGAGAAGTGTGAAGAATCGCTGTCTAGGTGAAGATCCAGACCCCTGCTTCTATGACACACACACACACACACACACACACACACACACACACACACACACACACACACACACACCTGGCAAAACCAGAGATTTCAACTGCTATGTAAAACCAATGACACTCCATCTCCCATGCAAAGCAAATACATAAATGAGAGAGAGGTCTCTAGGCTGAGGGGAAAAGCAATGTGCAAATCTTCTAACCTTGTTTACCTCCATCTCTTTGACTGGGTGACTTCCCACTTATACCGACAAGAGGACTGACACACACAGTAAACACAAGTTACACACCTTTCAGTTGAATGTATTCAGTTGTACAATTGACTAAGTATCCCCCTCTCCCTTTCACACACTCTGCTGATGAGTCACCAGCATACCAAGCACCCTGTTTTCTCTTTCTACCAAAAGGTCTAATAACACTACAGAGTGGAGTTGAAGTGGTGCATTAACTCATGTTTAAATGCATTTCAGGCGACACGCCTCAGCTGTTACCTTACAGAGTCATCTTCCTGGTTCACATGGAGGCGAAACCATCCATTGAGTCCCCTTCACTGTGCTGACTTAGCCTAACTTATAATGCAGTGATACAATGTGGTCTGTTGGTATTAACAATATGGCCATGCTGACTGTCCTATAGACTCACAGATTCTGTGATAAAACCTACAGTACTAATAACTCTTAGATGAGTGGGAGGCTGGCGAGGAGAGCCCCACCCTGGAGGACCATTCAGACAGTCCATGAGCCCAAACCTGGAGGACCATTCAGACAGTCCACGAGCCCCACCCTGGAGGACCATTCAGACAGTCCACGAGCCCCACCCTGGAGGACCATTCAGACAGTCCACGAGCCCCACCCTGGAGGACCATTCAGACAGTCCACGAGCCCCACCCTGGAGGACCATTCAGACAGTCCACGAGCCCCACCCTGGAGGACCATTCAGACAGTCCACGAGCCCCGCCCTGGAGGACCATTCAGACAGTCCATGAGCCCCGCCCTGGAGGACCATTCAGACAGTCCACGAGCCCCGCCCTGGAGGACCATTCAGACAGTCCACGAGCCCAACCCTGGAGGACCATTCAGACAGTCCACGAGCCCAACCCTGGAGGACCATTCAGACAGTCCACGAGCCCCACCCTGGAGGACCATTCAGACAGTCCACGAGCCCCACCCTGGAGGACCATTCAGACAGTCCACGAGCCCCACCCTGGAGGACCATTCAGACAGTCCACGAGCCCCACCCTGGAGGACCATTCAGACAGTCCACGAGCCCCACCCTGGAGGACCATTCAGACAGTCCACGAGCCCCACCCTGGAGAACAATTCAGACAGTCCACGAGCCCCACCCTGGAGGACCATTCAGACAGTCCACGAGCCCCACCCTGGAGCACCATTCAGACAGTCCACGAGCCCCACCCTGGTGGACCATTCAGACAGTCCACAAGCCCCACCCTGGAGGACCATTCAGACAGTCCACGAGCCCCACCCTGGAGAACAATTCAGACAGTCCACGAGCCCCACCCTGGAGGACCATTCAGACAGTCCACAAGCCCCACCCTGGAGCTGCATCAGAAGGCCCACTCACTCACACAGCCCAGTGGGACCAGCCCAGGATTGTCAACTATGCAGACACTCCTCATCTGTACTTCCCCTAGCACTACTGCCAGACACAGAGCAAGCCAGCCCCCAGAGAGCTGGAAGATAAAGCAGATAATCGGGAGGCTAAAACCGACATGTATTCTAAACCCCCCCTCCCCCCCCCCCCCCCCCCCCCCTCTTTGAGATACATGTTAATGTCAATGGAGCAGAGTGTTGTAGGTGAACAACAGGCTTGAGTCACTCCCGTCTGCCTTCTCCTCTTCTTCCCATGCGAATGTGTCCAAGATCTGTGAGCTGTGTTTATTCTTGATAAGTACACACAGCTGTCAGCGTCCAGCGAACAATGCTGGCAGCTCCACATGCGCAACAGACAGGGGACACATCACAGATCCTATTCTCAGAGGTACTACACTAGCTATCTATTCTCCTGCATGTTCAGACCAGTGTGTGTGACGTCCCAGCCACATTAGCGTGTGTGTGTGTGTGTGTTTTCGGAGGGTTGAAGTGATTCACAGCAATCATTCAATGGTCATATGATGTGTATCCAGCTCAACTCAATGCTACGTTTTGTCTAGATATGCACTGTAGAATGTAGATTGGCCTACAGATGTTTTGGTTAGATATGCACTGTAGAATGTAGATTGGCCTACAGATGTTTTGGTTAGATATGCACTGTAGAATGTAGATTTACCTACAGATGTTTTGGTTAGATATGCACTGTAGAATGTAGATTGGCCTACAGATGTTTTGGTTAGATATGCACTGTAGAATGTAGATTGGCCAACAGATGTTTTGGTTAGATATGCACTGTAGAATGTAGATTGGCCTACAGATGTTTTGGTTAGATATGCACTGTAGAATGTAGATTGGCCTACAGATGTGTTGGTTAGATATGCACTGTAGAATGTAGATTGGCCTACAGATGTGTTGGTTAGATATGCACTGTAGAATGTAGATTGGCCTACAGATGTAGGATCTTAAATTTAGAATAACACTTTGTTCATCCAGGATAGATGTTGTTGTTCTTTGGCATCACCTTCCATTAAAAGGATCACATACATTTTCACATCATACACATTTAAACCAGTCAGTCCATCACATTTCATACACTAAAAACATAGCGGACATTGATATGTTCACTCACAACTGACCGCTGTCCCAAACTGCACTGGATAGAGAAGTGATACAATTTACTTTGCATTTAGTAGTCCATAAGCACAAGGAACGAAGGAATGTCTGAACACGTTCTTCTTGGCTATGGGCATTCTGAAGCGCCGGCCAGAGGGAAGTCTCTCAAACTGAGGGTGTAGAGTGTGGGAGGGGTCGGCAGTTTGCTACAGCATGAACATAATCCTGGAGAAACAGAAAAATGTGAATTATTATGTGGATTATAATTAAATTGAAATTTTTGTAGGGGTTGATAGATTTTTCATAAGGAAAAATAAACATTTCAAAGTGGAAATTAAACTACAGAAGCCTTTTTAAACCTCAAATACACAAGTTTGAAATGTTCTGCGTTGTGATTAAATGAAGATGTTAGTTATACAGTATATGAAAATATATATATTTTTAAAGTAATCTAAACCCAATTAAGGATAAGAACACCAGTCATTATTACATTATTCGCACAAAACCACAGCCTACTATCAATCTAGCCCACCTCAAAGTAAACATTGTGATATTTTCAAATCCCACATAAATATTACATGAGATTCTGTTCTGTTAATAGCTGGCATGTTCCACTGCTGAACCAGTTGATCAAGAACATTAGAGCGAGAAGGCCTCAGGGTACGTCCCAAATGGCACCCCATTTCCTATAAAGTGCACTACTTGTGACCAGGGCCCCATAGGGCTCTGGCTAAAAGTAGTGCACTATGTAGGGAATGGAGTGCCATTTGGGACGTACCCTGAGGCCTCCTCGCTCTAATGTTCTTGACTGCTCGGCGCTAAAGAAGCTGAGAAGTGAAGTTATCGTGGTGATGATCTAGGACTTGTCACGGTGCTATTTAAAGTGATACACCCTCAACTACATCTTACGTAGGCTATACGTGTATAAAAGGTAGTTATAGTTATTATAGTTAGTAGTTATGATCATGACGAAAAGGAAAGGACCTGTTTCACTGTGCGGCTACGATTGAGGGATTCGGGCATTGTGTCATATTTAATGTCAATGATGGTGAAAGTGACAAGACATAGGCTATTGCTCCATTGCCCAGACAACTGTGAAAGGGACATCATTGTGGACATCACTGTTTTGCAACAGTAGGAGATCTCCAGTTCCAACACTAGTCCCCATTACTCAACGAAACACACAGCTTCACCCCAAGACTTAACTGGGTCGCAATCTCCAAACACCCATCTCCTCTCCAATCATTGGCACACACACACACACACACCCCCCCCTACTCAACAGTCCTGTTTTTTCAGATGGCCACTGCATTGCATGCGGAGAGCAGACAGACGGTTTTGCCATCCCTGCTTCTCAAAATAGCCCAGTTAGCACACCGGGGTCAGATGGTTTTGAAATGCTGCCGGAGCTGGAAGGACACGTGGAGGGCTTCGAGTGGCCCCAAGGACCGAGGCCTCAAGGAGGAGGTATCGCACTCCGATGACAATGAGAGAGAGACCAGAGAGAGAGAGAGGTATGGGGGGGCTAAATAAGCTGACAGAGGAGTGAGGTGAGACTCGAGGAGAGGCTAAGAAAACACCTGTGGCTTTCTCCCTCAGGAGACACGAGGAGAGCACTTGAAGGTCCTCGACGGGACTAAATATACGACCCACCAGTGGAAACAACATGGCCGCTGGTGGTCTGATAATGGATGGGGTGAGGGAGGGGAGGAGGGGGGGGGCGCCGGCAGGTGGAGAGGGCATTCGGTTCATTGATTATTCATTAGCTTGTCCGATGACAGTGGAATACCTTTCATTTCTGCTTACGGATAAGATCAGGCAGACAACATCAGTAGATAAGTGCCATGTGGTGTTCTGAATAAGTATAATTCAGGACCTACGTTACGCAATGGTGTTTGAGAAAATACTCGGAGAATTGCAGAGTATCATGTGATTAGCTACAGTATGTGCATATCGACTACAACTCACGCTGAGATAAGTCAATCGACAGAGTCCAGGCAGTACTGACAGAACTGAAGGGGAAAGCTGTTTGGTGAAATCTACTCTCACTTCATCATCCTAGGGACTGAGTTAGGCTATTGATTGGTCAGAAAGTAGGCCAATGCCTACCGTAGCAGGAGAACATGCAGTCTCCTAATGATTTGACCACATCAGTACCCTCTCCCCTCAGGGCAGCAGTTAGAAGAGAGTGAGTCATGGTAGAAACGGAACAAAAAGAACCATTCAAACACTCAGTAACACCAGATCAACTCTAGCCAAGAACTCTTAAACCACCCCTCCTCCTCCCTCTATCTCCAGGCAAAACCAGCTCACCAGACTGCTATGGCTGCGGTGAGACCAAGCCTAGCCAATCCGGTTGTCTCTGGGTAACTGTCTCCCCTCCGCCCTCACTGTTCTTTCTAAAAACCACCACGGAGCCAACCCTGCCCTGGAGTCCTGAACCACATCAGAGAAACTTCTGTTATGGCATCCTGGCATTAGAGAGAGGAGAAACATACCAGATCCATTACCCAATGCAGCTGAATATTCTGATCTAGGATCAGTTTCCCCTTTCAGATCATATTGAGTAAGATTGTATGGGCAGGGAGGACCTGATCCTAGATCAGCACTAGATCAAAGAGGAGAAACATACCAGATCCATTACCCAATCAAACTGCAGTCTTGACAGTTTAATTTCTCCCAGTTGGAAGGTACTTCCAAATCCTTCCTTGCTAACCAACTAACTAGACCCTCGTCCCACGCATGCTGCCCTCAACGGGTTCCTATTGGTTACCGGGCCTGCCCACGCTCCAGCTCCATCCAGATTTGACAATCCCATGGTGACGGGCAACTGAGTGGTTCTGGGATGTTGCTGGACAAATCAGTCTTCTGGAATTTATAGGGTGCACCCCAAAAGGGCTCTGGCCTAAAGTAGTGTACATAGGGAATAGAGTGCCATCTGGGACGCAGAGCATATTGTTGGTTTATAGCAATATACTGGAGAAGGATTGACGTCATCTGGTAACACTGACACGTACGATGATGTTCTTCAGAACAAGTGTGTGCCGAGAGTTGTAGTTCACGTCTACAAGCGCCCCTTATTGCAATAAGTGTCTCTACGGTTGATAAGTATCAACTATAAAAGACAGGTGGAGAGCCTGTTGTCTTGCAGTAACGCTCACGGCTCTAACCACATATGTTGTTTCCCACTGGAGACCTGGGTTCAATCCCCATGTCCTCCCTTCTCACTGTCTCTCCCCCTTGTTCCATCTAAATAAAGTGCAAAACATACCTAAGGAGAATGGAATTCGACAGGATAGCAAGTTTATTAGTCAACTTGACCCACGACCTCTAGGGCTCCTTCTTGTGATGATTAGAAGTAGGCCTAGAGGGGCCTTCTGAGTGGCGCAGAGGTCCAGATCTGGGTTTAATCCCAGGCTGTGTCGCAGCCAGCCATGACTGTGAGACCCATGAGGCGGCGCACAATTGGCCCAGCGTCGTCCGGGTTAGGGGAGGGTTTGACAGGCCGTGAACTCCATGTCCCATCGCGCTCTAGAGGGTCCTGTGGCGGGCCGGGCGCATGCAAGCTGACACGGTCGCCAGGTGTACAGTGTTTCCTCCGACACAGTGCGGCTGGCTTCCGGGTTAAGCAATCAGTTTGTCAAGAAGCAGTGAGGCTTGGCAGGGTTGTGTTTCGGAGGACGCATGGCTCTCGACCTTCGCCTCTCCCGAGTCCGTACGGGAGTTGCAGCGATGAGACAAGACTAACTACCAATTGGATATCACGAAATTGGGGAGAAAGACAAAAGTACCAAAATAAATATTAAACAATAAAAAAAGTAGGCCAAGAGTAGGCAGTGAAAGGACAGTTACTAGGGTCGTGAAAGAAATGAGACAAGGAAAGGAGACAAGAAAAGGAGATAAGGAAAGGAAGCGATGCAGTACTATTAGAATCCAGTTGCCTGTGGGAGCTCAATGAGTTGGATCCTCTCAGCGTGTGAATCCAATTCCCAGTCAAATCGGACTTCATTAATCAACACATTTGGCTTTGAAAACCTCAGCGAGGCTCAAGGGGGAATGAAACCCCAGGGAATCTGTGAGGTTTCTGTGTGTTGTATCTGGGAGCAATTATTCATGCTTGCAGATATCACCCGACCCGTTCTACCTGCCAACAGGTA
Organism: Salvelinus namaycush; assembly: GCF_016432855.1. Classification (NCBI taxonomy): domain Eukaryota; kingdom Metazoa; phylum Chordata; class Actinopteri; order Salmoniformes; family Salmonidae; genus Salvelinus; species Salvelinus namaycush. Next base: position 66,344,747 of record NC_052308.1, on the reverse strand, counting down.
AAAAGCTTGCACGTCTTATTGTACCAGCTACGTACTGTACATAAAGGCCTATGGGCCAACATCCTGACTTTGACGCAAGTCATGCATTAATGCCAATGTTAGCTATGCATGGAAGTTTGGAATGAAAGGTTTGTTGTATTACCATTTTCAGCAGACTCAGGTGTGTCTTCCTGCTACTCAGCTTGAGATGGATAACTGCTCTGTCTCTCTCTGTATACATGTGAAGGGGATAGAATGATTGACATGTAACACTGTGCATGTTTGTTTGGTAAGCGTTGTTTGAAGGTGTCTGGGGCACGGTGCGGTGTGTGTGTGGGGGACGTGAGGGGGAATAATGAGGGGAGAGCTCAGAGGATGACTCATCCTCTACCCTCACGACCCAGACTACACACACACCACCCCATGCAAGGGCGGAGTGGAAACCTGTCACATAGGCCTCCAGGAGAAGAGAGAGAGGGTGTGTACTGTACCCAGCCCGAACCCACCATACAGGACTAGTGTCAGGGAGCGAAGCCATATGAACATATAATTCCTCACCTCCATAAGAGACATGCCTCTCATCAGCATCTCTGACTATTCTACTAACATCATAGTCCTTATGGACCCCAACGTGCAGTTAGCTACATCCAATGACAGTTGGTGTGAGTAAGTAGACGTTTAAACTAGGCCCGTGTAAATACAGATGTCTAGTTGAATGACTAATTAGATAGATATAAGTCCTGAAAGATCGACATATAGGAGCCCATACATAAGATGCATGGACTTAGTAGTCACTATAAACATATATGTAACAAAGACATGAGTCAGAGTCTCTGTCCCAGTGCGAATGAGGTTTGGGAGTGAGACCGAAAGGTGATATGGGGGAGCAAACAAAATGGCCGCCATCTGGGAGTGTTTGATGTTGGTTATCAGTGACTCTGCCATCTGTGGTATGAACTATGAAGGGGATCAAAACTAGGTGGGATGCAAAGTGTGAGAGGAGGGATTGGGGTGAGTGTGTGTGTGAGGGAACGGGCTGAGACGGCTGAAGAACTGCCGTTTTATGCAAGGCTCAGTCGCAGACTTCAAACGAGCTGTTGCTCTCTCCCGCTCTCTCCCTCTCTCACACAGAGAGCTCCAGCAGCGGTGTGGCCGCCATATTAAACACCTCCGTTCCTGCAGTGCTGCACGCACATACACAAAGAGAGACATACAAAACATCCCACACACAGAGTAACTGACATACAGACGTGGAATATACAGGAGGCCATGGTTGGCATACGGGAGTAGATGAGCCAAGTCAGTCCATCACGGACATCAAAGTCGACGGACTTTTTCCCTTGGAACATTTACAGACACGCACTTACACAAAAAAAAAATATATATATATATATTTTTTTACATATACCGGAAACGTGCAGTTAAATGTGTTGTCTTACAGGGTCAGCCATAGTCGTACGGCGGATCTGGAGCAAATTAGGGTTAAGTGCCTTGTTGGCCCAACGCTCTAACGTCTAGGCTACCTGCCGCAGCTACCTGCCCAATCATAAGCACTCTGCCAGACGTACACACACAAAAACACACTAGACTAGGACTGTCTTGGCTTGATGTTGTTCTTTCCTCAGTATAGTTGTCCAGATTGATCACTGTTATGCTGGCCATACATACAGTGCATTCGGAAAGTAATTAGACCCCTTGACTTCTTCCACATTTTTGTTAGCCTTATTTTACAATTGATTAAATAAAACATGGTTTTCAATATACACACACAAGACCCCATAATGACAAAGCGAAAACAGGTTTAGAAATATTTGCAAATGTATTCAAAATAAAAACAGAAATACCTTATTTACATAAGTATTCAGGTCCTTTACCATGAGACTCGAAATTGAGCTCAGGTGCATCCGGTTTCCATTGATCATCCTTGAGATGTTTCTACAACTTGATTGGAGTCCACCTGTGGTAAATTCAATTGATTGGACATGATTTGGAAAGGCACACACCTGTCTATATAAAAAGGTCCCACAGTTGACAGTGCATGTCAGAGCAAAAACCAAGCCATGATGTTGAAGGAATTGTCCGTAGAGCTCGGAGACAAAACATTACTGCAGCATTGAAGGTCCCCAAGAACACAGTGGCCTCCATCATTCTTAAATGGAAGACTCTTCCTAGAGCTGGCCGCCCAGTCAAACTGAGCAATCCGGGGAGAAGGGCCTTGGTCAGGGAGGTGACCAAGAACCCGATGGTCACTCTGACAGAGCTCCAGAGTTCCTCTGTGGAGATGAGAGAACCTTCCAGAAGGACAACCATCTCTGCAGCACCACCAAATCAGGCCTTTACGGTAGAGTGTCGAGACGGAAGCCACTCCCCAGTAAAAAAGTCACAATACAGCCTGCTTGGAGTTTGCCAAAAGGCACCTAAAGGACTCTGACCACGAGAAACAAGATTCTCTGGTTTGATAAAACCAAGATCGAACTCTTTGGCCTGAATGCCAAGCATCACGTTTGGAGGAAACCTGGCACCATCCCTACGGTGAAGCATGGTGGTGGCAGCATCATGCTCTGGGGATGTTTTTCAGCGGCAGAGACTGGGAGACTAGTCAGGATCAAGGCAAAGCTGAACGGAAACAATTACAGAGAGATCCTTGATGAAAACCTGCTCCAGAGTGCTCAGGACCTCAGACTGGGACGAAGGTTCACCTTCCAACAGGACAACAACCCTAAGCACACAGCCAAGACAACGCAAGAGTGGCTTCGGGACAAGTCTCTGAATATCCTTGAGTGGCCCATCTAGAGCCCGGACTTGAACCCGATCGAATATCTCTGGAAAGACCTGAAAATAGCTATGCAGCAACAGTCCCCATCCAACCTGACAGCTTGAGAGGATCTGCAGAGAAGAATGGGAGAAACTCCCCAAATACAGGTGTGCCAAGTTTGTAGCGCCATACCCAAGAAAACTTGAGGCTCTAATCGCTGCCAAAAGGTGCTTCAACAAAGTACTGAGTAAAGTGTCTGAATACTTATGAAAATATAATTTCATTTTAAAATGTATTTTATATACATTTGCAAATAGTTCTAAAAACCTGTTTTTGCTTTGTCATTATGGGGTATTGTGTGTAGATTGAGAAAAAAAACGATTTAATACATTTTACAATAAGGCCATAACATACTATCTATAGTGCATTCGGAAAGTATGAACACACACACCGTGGCCCCACCGTGGCCCTCCACAAGAACATCGTTGGCCAGCATAATAGGCTTGACGGATCTCAACAAAGCCATCTTAAGGGAGTTAGCCAACTACTACTACAGCCAATACATTAAAACCCACAGCCAAGAAAGGCAACTGTTATCTTCCCATTCAGACCATCTATGTGGAAGCAGTCAGTTGAGTTACGAGATATCTACATTTGGTGGTTCTGTCTACATTTCTTACGAAAAACTAAAAAGTTTAAAGTCACCCAACTGGCTCACATCCAAAGTACACAAAACATGGAGAGACTCACTTGCCGTAACAAAGCTGCAAAGTAAACCCATTAGGAGGCTTTGAGGCTTCAGTACACATTTATGCTCTTAGTTATATGCTCTTACTTATCAGATCTGGGCCTCTGAGAAAGCTTTAGGCCCTATAATCCTAGAAGATTCTACCAAGGAATTCTCCCGTCAATTTCAGTGTGTTTTCATCAGGCCCCGTGATCTGGCAGGCCGGCCTGCCGGGAGCCAAGCACATTTCTTTGAGTCATCAGATAGAGGGGGAGGAGAGGACTGGAGTTCCCCTCTCTCTCTCTCTCTCTCTCACACACAGGCAAACTCAACAAGCGCTACAACACACACACACACACACACACACACAGTTAAGCTAACTAAATAAGAGATGCAACCGACAACAGAGCTAAGCAAGCCAAACCCTATTGTTCCGGACCTCCCGAAGAAGTAAGCCTTCCTGAAATACCAAAAACAGTGGTTTGTAGTGAGTACTGCCAACAGGAGGTTAGTAGGCTACCTCAAAAAGGGTAAATGTTCATTGTTTGGGGGGGAGGGGGATACATGCTGAAGGGCCTGGTCACATGACAAGAACAATCAATAACAAAATACATTTGTGAAATGTCAGATACAGAAGTGATGGTATGGGGAAAATTGCATCGTTGTGTCCCAGTTAAAGCATAAGCCAGTAATTATGCAGACATTGAATGCTCTTTATCCTCCTTTTATGGTGGTTCAAAGTAGTCACAGTTTCCTGGGGTAACACCATCCAGGTTCTTAGACCGTGCTGACAGAACAGTAGTCACAGTTTCCTGGGGTAACACCATCCAGGTTCTTACACTGTGCTGACAGAACAGTAGTCACAGTTTCCTGGGGTAACACCATCCAGGTTCTTAGACCGTGCTGACAGAACAGTAGTCACAGTTTCCTGGGGTAACACCATCCAGGTTCTTAGACCGTGCTGACAGAACAGTAGTCACAGTTTCCTGGGGTAACACCATCCAGGTTCTTAGACCGTGCTGACAGAACAGTAGTCACAGTTTCCTGGGGTAACACCATCCAGGTTCTTAGACCGTGCTGACAGAACAGTAGTCACAGTTTCCTGGGGTAACACCATCCAGGTTCTTAGACCGTGCTGACAGAACAGTAGTCACAGTTTCCTGGGGTAACACCATCCAGGTTCTTAGACCGTGCTGACAGAACAGTAGTCACAGTTTCCTGGGGTAACACCATCCAGGTTCTTAGACCGTGCTGACAGAACAGTAGTCACAGTTTCCTGGGGTAACACCATCCAGGTTCTTACACCGTGCTGACAGAACAGTAGTCACAGTTTCCTGGGGTAACACCATCCAGGTTCTTAGACCGTGCTGACAGAACAGTAGTCACAGTTTCCTGGGGTAACACCATCCAGGTTCTTACACCGTGCTGACAGAACAGTAGTCACAGTTTCCTGGGGTAACACCATCCAGGTTCTTACACCGTGCTGACAGAACAGTGGTCACAGTTTCCTGGGGTAACACCATCCAGGTTCTTACGCCGTGCTGACAGAAGTGGTCACATGTCGAAGAGAGATGTGGTCATCAAAGTGTAGATGTTCTTCTGAAGGGCAATCCGATGTCAGATGATTGACGGTTAGTTCCAGAAAGTGCCTTCACAGCTTCTTCCTTCTCCTTACTCCGAGAATCCAAAACGAACCCAGCCAATAAATGTCAAATAAAAACATTTAAAACAATATTATTTAACTAGGCAAGTCAGTTAAGAACACATTCTTATTTACAATGACGGCCTACACCGGCCAAACCTGGACGACGCTGGGCCAATTGTGCGCTACCAAAACAAAGGGGGAGCTTTCAAATCCAAATCTTGAGAGCTCCAGCAAAAACGTTAAATTGGTCCCAGATCTGCTGCACAGTCTTGTCAACTCCTATGATCAGTGTCACGCAAGAGCACAAACAGATCTGGTACCAGGCTAGAGTTTTCCTGATTCCCTCCATTGAAACCAATCTGGATGATGGGATCTCCTTCTTGGTATTCGCGTTCTTCTAGTTCAACGTTGAGTGAAGATTTATCGTGGCCGAGCTCTTAATGATGTATCGAAGGGCATGATGTAAGAGAGAACTTAAGTCACGATGACAGACAATCTTCTCGCTGCATCGGATTGGTTCGGGTATTCCGTCAAAGCAGGGGGGAAAAAGATGAAGAGCTAGGATAAGTGAATAGTGAGACATACTGTAGTAGGAACCTCTCTTTGAAGTAAGAGATGAACCAAAGGCACTGTTTGTGGAACATTATTATTTTATTATTCTTTATTTTATTTTTTTAAATGGGGAGACACTTGTCTATTTTCCACCTGACTGGAAGCGGGAGGGAAGGAGGTGGAAGGGAGGGGAAACTCAAGACTGCTTTACTGTTTCCAGGAAGCAGGAAACGCAAAGAGTCCCCCCCTGGCCTGGTCTGTCCAGCCATATACAGTGCCTTCGGAAAGTATTCAGACCACTTGACTTTTTCCACATTATATAAGGTTACAGCCGTATTCTAAAATTGATTCAATAGTTTTCCCCCCCCCCCTCAATCTACACACAATACCCAATAATGTTAAAACAAAAAATATCACATTTACATAAGAACTCAGACCCTTTACTCAGTACTTTGTTGAAGCACCTTTGGCAGCGATTACAGCCTGTGTTCTTGGGGACCTTCAATACTGAAGAAATGTTTTGTTACCCTTCCCCAGATCTGTGCCTCGACACAATCCTGTCTTGGAGCTCTACGGACAATTCCTTCGACCTCACGGCTTGGTTTTTGCTCTGACATGCACTGTCAACTGTGGGACCTTATATAGACAGGTATGTGCCTTTCCAAATCATGTCCGATCAATTGAATTTACCACAGGTGGACTCCAATCAAGTTTTAGAAACAGCTCAAGGATGATCAATGGAAACAGGATGCACCTGAGCTCAATTTTGAGTCTCATAGCAAATGGTCTGAATACTTATGTAAGTAAGGTTTCTGTTTTTTGTTTTTAATACATTTGCAAACATGTCTAAAAACCTGTTTTTGTGTTTGTCATTATGGGGTATTGTGTGTAGATTGCTGAGGATATTGTTTTATTTAATACATTTTAGAATAAGGCTGAAACGTAAGAACATTTTGAAAAAGTCAAGGGGTCTGAATACTTTCCGAAGGCACTGTATCTATATCGAGAGAGAGAGAGAGATTCAGAAGAGAGCGAGTGTGTTAGTGTCAGAAAAGGAGAGCCAGAGCTCGAGTCGGTGAGATCGCCGTAGCCAATGCCCACGGAGATCAGTTACCAGTGGCCCCGCTGACCTCTCGGCTGATGAGGAGGTGTGAAGGCCAAACCTCTCAGGTGAACCTACGTTAAACAGTCATACTGACCACATTCCTCACAGCAACACATGAGACCTGGGTTAAAATACTATTCAAAATCTTTCAAATACTTTAAGCGTTTGTTCTGGCCTGGACTGTTCTGGGAAGAATCTACTGGTCCATTAAACCAGGCAAGCTCAAACGAGCAGAAATAAAGTATTTGAAATTATTTTGAATAGTATTTGAACCCAGGTCTGTAATTGATACGTGGGGTCTCAAAGGGCATCGGGAGAGAATAGCATCCGGTGTGTTTCCGAATACCCAAGTATCCCATGCTTATTCGCGCTAGTGACTCGATAGCTCAGAATTAAGATAGAAACAGTTATGTAAGCGGGAGAGAAAGGGCTAGAATGTTCCTCAGATATCCTTACAAGCAGATGGTGTGTAGTAGTGTCAGACTGAACACTAACTCATGTACACTGCCACCAGCACATACACACTGTGTGTGTGTGTAGATAAAACGTCCCAGTAACGGAGGCCAGAAGGAGAGGAGTGTGGGAGTTTCACTGGTGGTGCCAGGACCTGATGATACAGTAGAGAGGGAGAGAAAGAGGGAGGGGTGGGGGTCAGTTGGTCAGGCAGACAGTGAGAGGAGACAGAGAAAAACGTACACAGAGAAAGAGCTACATATACTGTATACATCCCTTCCCAGTCAGTGAACATCCTTCCCTCCAACCAGCCTCCCCTCTGGCCTCCATTGATAACGCTTGTCCTTTTCTCTCACACACACACACACACACCAAAGCTCCTGCCTGGCAAAAGGCAAATACAGTACATTTCAGTGGAAGAAGAGGCCCTGCGATCCCGAATCAGATTTACACGCTGCTACGCACAAGGACTCTAACCAATTTAGGTCTGTCATGGCTCCGTTTTATGTCTCAATGCAGTCATTGTGTGGCAACCAGTTATGTACAAAGGTACTCTAGAGGGCTGAATGGCTGCTTCAAGATGAAATGGAAGTCATAAATAAACACAGGGTATAGCTTTCATGCTGGGCAGTGGGGCGATGGTCCATTCTTTTCAGAGGTGGTACAGTACTGGAGGGAAATATGCCAATCTCTTGAAGTGTCTGACTGAGGTAGTGTGTGTGTGTGTGTGTGTGTGTGGGTGAGAGAGAGAGCCAGTGTGTGTAAGTGTACCAGAGGGAAAGAGAAACTGGGACAGACACCAGTGATTTGAGCTCTTCCCTGCGTTTCCTGCATTTCCTTTGTCGCAGATCGAGCGAACGAGGTCACCCACTCCTACGAGCCCTCAACCACCAGCGGCCTTGCTCGTCCTGGATATACACACACTTTACATTTTGTTCATTTAGCAGACGCTTGTATCCAGAGTGACTTACAGGAACAATTAGGGTTAAGTGCCTTGCTCAACAGCACGCCGACAGATTTTTCACCTAGCCAGCGTAGGGATTCGAACCAGCAACCTTTTGGTTACTGGCCCAACGCTCTTAGCCGCTAGGCTACCTGCCAAACACACGGCACTATTTTAACAAACCTATCGCAATAGTAAATCTAAGCGCAGGCGGTAGCACTATAGGTTCAGAGTGTGTCAGAAATATATTTTTTGCTATTTTCACTATCACAATTATCGGTGCACTTGGCTGGCGTTGGCTCGAAAAAGGTGGGTTTTGATGAATAAACAAGTTGTGGGTGTGTCCAGGCTTGGCCCCTCACTGGTCAATCAGAATGTGTTCCATGGCGAAATATGTGGTTGCTTCAAGTTGTGTATTTATGGTCTTATGTATCAACTTGGAATCAACTCCAAATCCAATGTTAGTCTGTTATAGCTTGTTAAATGGCTTACAGAAACCAAATAACAAAATGTAGACCTATCTTTGCTAAATACGTTCACTTGAACCCATTTGCAGTCCAATTTTTCTAAGTAATTGCATAGCCTCAATAGCATTCACACTGATATAAAGGCTAGGTCTAGCGTAAATTGCATTAAGGCTGAGCATGGGCATGCCAAACACTGTCAATAATCAGGATTAAATTGATAAAGCATTAAAAGAGAACGAATAATTCTAAACAAAACTAAGCAAAAACTTGTTTTAAATATAGGCTGTCACACTTACAGGCACCATCATTTCTCCCCGTGGGCATATAATATTAAAACAATGCAGACTATGGAGGGTTTTACACACATCCAAACTTTTCACAGTAGCTGGACAAAGATCTAATATAAAGAGAAAGAGAGAATGTCCACTCACCGTTATACGGCTCCCAAATAGGCTTATGTTTTATGAACAAAAATCAGAACCATCTTACAGATCAGATCGCATTCACACATCTCCAGAAGTTGCATTGCAAGCGTGCCAAGGACATTGTCACCCTAAAACCAGGATCATTCTAATAAGTTTGCTTGTAATAAAATTTGCTGAATATATTGATAAAAGTCACCTTGTCCGAGAGAGATTTACAAAAGGTCCCGCCAGGGTCAGCCTACACGAAACACAGCCCTTATTTGAAGTATTTCTAAAATCCCTTATGGGAAAAATGAATGGTGGAAAAACAAATTGGAACCATTTCCCTGTTTGACCGCTAGGTTTTATGGGCATTATGACACATTGACTGTGGAACTCAATAACCAACTGCGTTACCACTAAAACCAGCTTTTGGTTGGTCTTAAATATCCCTATCAGCGCTGCCTGAAATGAGCACTTTGGATCATGTTTTTAAAAGGACACCTCAAATACTTCCACCGTGCTCATCTGAGCGGAAGCGAGCTGATATAAGACAGGTAAATTGCTGAACCTGGCGTTTGGGCTGGAAAAAAGTAGTGCGGCAGTTTTTACATGACTAAATGTCAAACAAACGTGCGTTTGACACTAGCGCCGCCTTAATGACAGCCGAAAACAGAGCCCACAGTGTCAGACACACACCTGCGTGCATGCCAGGCTCGTGCAGTCTGTGTGTTCCAAATCACAATGCTACCGGCACAAAGGTACCATTCTGCCTGCCTTGTGCCAACGGTCACCTTTGCTTCCAAGATTTGCCACTCTGCCACTACTACTGGCACCTGCCCAAGGCCTAGATAGAAGATACATTAACATGGACGTTTCATGCGTCCATGTTATGCTGGAGCACTGGTGTTCAATAGACTAGCTAACTTTACTTCCATAGTTGACCCGTTATTGTACTATACGTAGGGCAAGTCATTTTTCCTGGTCAGTGTGTCAGAGTAGGAGTGCTGATCAAAAGTAACGTGGACAAATAGTCATCAATATATAGAGAACACAGAATCCTGAACACCAAACATAACGTCCAGAAATCTGAGTGTTGTGCGGTTTGATTTCTTCGTGACCTCCCTGTATGTGTCCGTTTCCTTCATCACTTCAGGTCTAATCCTTATTAATGAGAGGGGGCAGAACTGATCTTAGAGCAGCGATCAATACGGGCACAGGTCACATAACCAGGCTAGGTAAAATTCCTAGCCCTGATTCCAGTGGAATATATCAAATGCTTAGGTCAGACCACATGACCTAAGCAGGAAACACTCTGGGCCCCGACTGACTCAGTCCATCAGTAGTGATTGAGGAAACAGCAAACAGCCGAGCCTCCGCCTGCCAGTGGCCCAGGGTTGACCTGATGATTAACAAAGACTCGTGGCCACAGCCATCTCACTGGGCTATGACATGTAACATACCAGTGTTGTGTGCTGTTTAATCTCTATGGAGAAGTTCAGCCTAATAGATTTGTAAGCAGCTGTACAGGAGTTAGCTACTCACACATTGTTTCCACTGACCACAAGAACTGGGCCGTGTTCATGAGGCACCAAACGGAAGTAAACAGACTGAAACACGGAGGGACAGCCTGGACTTGCCCAATAAGAAATGCTCATGTTCATGTTTTAGAACACTTTCTGTTGCGTGCCGTAACGAACACGACCAACCCAAGGCCAGTGGATGACCAAACGAACTCCTGAACAAGAGAAGAAAAACAAGTAGAAACGAGGGAGCTAGGGGGTTAAGAGAACCGGAGGAAGTTTCTTTATCCACTGAATGATTTTTTTAAAAAGGGCCTGAGAAACCTTGGTGAGGGTCTATCAGTGCCTGTGATAAAGACTAGCGTAATTCATGTAAAAGGCACATTCCTGGTGTTGTGATGTAGAGAGGGCGTGGGAGTCAGGTGGGCCGGCCAGCATGCTTATCACCGCTCAGAGTAATGCACAGAATGAGGATGCAGGGTTCTGCATTGCGATCAAAGGTTTAAAGACCATGAGACTCGGAGGAGGGAGCTGTACGGCTAACACAGCAGATAACAGGGTAGGAGTGGAGCAGAGGTGGTTGGTGGGAGGAGCTATAGGAGGAGAGGCTCATTGTAATGGCTGGAACGGAATCAAACACGTTGTTTCCATATGTTGAGGTATTTGATACCATTCCAATCCAGCATTTACAATGAGCCCATTTTCCTATAGCTCCTCCCACCAGCCTCCTCTGGAGTGGAGATATTGTAGAGATACCATAGCCACATTAGGAAAAGTCCAATAGGATGGGAACAATAGGTTGCACTACATTTGTTAAATATCCACCCTGGATTATCAGCTTCATACTAGTCAGTCTCATATGTGATAAAAATTCTGCTAAAACAGACAGAAACATCAGACATTCATCATTATACAATCCCCATAGATTCACAGTCCTGCTGCTTGGGCTAAAAGTACCAATACGTAACAGCATTAAATTAATATGAAATTAATCCAAAGGCTCAGAGTGCATGTGCAAGTAACTGGCTTATCCTAGGTGCTTCCTAGAGCATCCTCCTCTCCTCCCTCTTTCACGCCATCTCTCTCTCTCCATCTGTCTGAGATCGACTGTTCAAGGGCTTTGTTTTAGCAGCACCTTGACCCAGACACCACACGGCTGCAGACAAAGACAGGGAGGCGTCACAGGCCAGTGCACAGCACAGACACAGCAGTCAGCCAGGCTACCAGCTATGAGCCCTGCATCCCAACAGGCCAGAGGGCATCACCAACACTGATCGACTGACACAGCTACACTGGCCCCTTCTGGGCCTGGGGTGGTACTGCAGGCTGGGGGACTGAGGTGAAAACAAAGAGGGGATTGGTTTTGCACAGCATTAGCAGGGTAAGGCAGACACGTTGCGATGTGAGGCACCTATTGAATGGCAAACCTTGAAAAAAAAAAAGAAACTTCTAAAGTTGATTGTAAGAGAATTGCTAAAATCAAGGCTATATCTAACTCCATATATCTAACCCCATTTTGAAATGTACTGTTGTTTCATAGTGTGGCAACCCTCAAAAACACAGAAGAATTTAAATAGAAGTGACTCAGCAAAACATGGCCATGTTCACCAGATGTTGGTGGTGGCCTTTTAATTAATCAAAATATATATATATATAAAAAACACAATTTAACAAACACATTACTTACGCAATGACCACAGCAATTAGCTTTGAAACCTGAAAAATCGAAGGGGTTTGTAAATGAACAGGGCTGGCCCACTTGGAAGCCCTCATGGCCAGTGTCTGTCCTGTCGCATTGCACCATTTCATTGTCCCACGTGGACGCTAGGAAACATCTAACGTCTGTTTGGTCATCCGGTCAGCAATGTGCATGGAGACCTTTGCCAGCCATTTCCACAGCCAAAGGAGACATGGAAGACTCGAGTCAGTCAGTGCACTGTCACCCCAAACCCTGGAATGGATGATGGCATCCCACTAGGTCAAGCCACATTGAATTAAAACCAAATCACCATGGTTCTTAGGCAGCTCAATTCTGATACTTGTTTCACTAATTGGTATTTTGACCAATCAGACCAGCTCTATAAAACAAAATACACATTTTGGGGAAAAAATATTAGAATTGGTTTGCCTGTGTAAACACAGCCTTGGCCAGTGGTATCTAGTGAATATACTAGTCTCATGTGGCAACTAAACAAGAAAAACCTATACAAGGTCTAATGAAGTAAGACCCCACTGAACAAGACTCTTCCAAGACTAGCCCTTTGATGGGTTAAGAGACCCTGCTAAAAGCAATTAACACAATAAGGACCTCAACATAATGTTCTTGTATCATCAATCCACGTGGCACATCTCAACACTAGCCTGCCCCTGTAAAGCACGAAACACCCAGAGAATCTCACTGCCAATAGGTACACAGTGGGAGCCGTTCTTTCTCTTGCTAGAACAAAAGAGGTCCCTGCTGCATGCCGACCCGGTAACGACGATATTCTACTTGTAAAATCAGTGGTCAACAACTTTGAGCCAATCAGAGAGCACAAACTCCCACATGGGGAAGCCAAAAGGAGTGACAACAAAAATGTTTTTTTTTTTTTTTTTAAACAAATACAGCATTTTCTCCACACATCCACAGTTAAATGTCATGAGCCAGTCACACTTGATATGCAATGTAGGCTATGGGATGGTAGCTAGCTAAGTGCACAGATGCAATGCACACAACACAAAATACTTCCTCCAAGCTAGCTAACCAACCAACCACTGACATTGACATTATAATTAAATCACAATGGATTAGTTTCATTGAAACAGCTGCCTGTGTTAGTACAATGTCCTTAGCTAGCGAATATTTTAATGTTAGCTAGGTAAACATTTGGCTATGGACTGGCACACACTGGCAGTAGTCACATGCACAGTGAAATGCCTTTCTTGCCAACTCAAATGGGATTATGGAGAGTGAATTGTGTTGTTTCATCATCTTGCTAGGTAGTTATCTAGCTGTGTCCATCTGGCTAGTATCAACAAGGGCTTTCTACAACATAGCAACATTATCTATCTCGCTAGCTAGCTAACCGACATTGGAATCTAGACCATAAACTAAGCAACAGACATTGACATGCATTGCCAAAAAACACTACTGCCACCTCCAGGTTTGGAGTATTCTAACAAGGCTGAGTGGTTGACGACTTCAAGGTCTTTGCTGTGTGAACACAAAAGAGATTGAACAAAATGGCGGTAGTCAGAGGTGTTAAATGTATCTAAGTTATAAGAGTATAGTAAGGAGCAGTTTGCTGTAGGTCTGTTCTGGTCAGCTCTGGTTGCAGCTAGCTAACAACAGCCTCTTCCTGTTCTGTGCTAGAGCCTAAACGTGGCTATTAATACCAGATCAATCACCAGGGAGATCACATGGCTGTGGCTGATGAGTCACACAGTGGAAATTATGTGGAGCTGGTGCTGGTTATGTTGCGCCTACCTAGTCACTGATCTTGGGCTTTAAGTTTTCCACTCCTAATGGTTATGGATTGGGTTTGCGGTGGGTAAACTAATCCTAGATCTGTGGTTATAACCAGATCAATTACCGGACTAAATGACTGGACACTGGATGGAGATCTCAAAGCAATGGCTGCTGAGTCAGAGGAGAAATATGGAGCTGCCCGAGTCTGATCCAGATACAGGAGAGTATGAGTATGTTGTCACTAGAAGCTCATCTGGGGTCTGTTTTGTGTTTTCCTGTCATAAAGGTCAAGTAAAAGATTTGGAAGTGTAAACTGATCCTAGATCTGTGGCTAGGGTTGATCAACCACCCACCATTGGAAACTCCTCCAAAATGTAAGAAGTGGTAGATATCTACTGGGAGAGCGGGGTATTAATCATTCTCCACATGATTGGAACTGACATCTGACAATAGACATGTGTCTCAACAATGCATTCACTGCTGTTAATACAACCCACAACAAGCAAACCAGATCTAGTCTATGGGGGTGCTTGCACAGACCTGGATTGAGCCTACCAGGGGAAAATGTCCTTTTCATGCTTAATTCCTTTAAAGCTATGTTCCCATTGGGGGTTGAAAACCTTTTACACATTATGCTCTTTATATAGCAGTTGATGATATGGCCTATGTTGAGTATCCCCATTCACAATCATGACAAGAGGGATGTTGTTCTCTTGAATGAAGACAATCACCAGTGAGAACTGGCCTTCAGTGCAACATCACACTGACTGTCTGACACTGCCCTTGGAGCAACATTTAAATTCTCTGCTTTGATGGTGATTGATCCAATCTTAAATAATTTTCTCTTTTAAAGACGGAGGAGCCTTGTTTTAAAATTCATCTACAGGCACGGAGCAGAGAATTCCAAAGCATTTCATCATCTCGATCTAACACCTAATATCGGAGGACAAAGCACACCACTAAATCATGTTAGATTACATGAATCAGATTGGTTACAAAAAATTATTTCATTCTTAGCTCATCAAAACAACTGTCTTTGTGAATGATACTAGGGAAAGTGATGTTAAATGGCAAGTGAATGTGTGGGCCTTGTACTTCTACTTTAGAAATGCATCCTTCCTTCCTTCCTTGTTTCCTTGGGGTAAAGAAATTGGATAGGTTTGTTCCCGGTTTCCCTGATCACAATGGAATTAAGGCTTAGAAGTGTTTTAACGATGCGTCTTTCCTACAACGGCCGAAGATGTAACATGCATTTCACAAAACAACACACAGAGAGAGCGGTCTAAGTGCGTCATTGGCGCATGTATCGTTCCTGATCGGATCGAAAGAAAGGGAGCCCTGCTCTCGGATCAGCTTTCTCCATTAAAATCTACCTTAACATTATAATGTTATTTCACAATATTGACAACGGATCAGCTCTTAGAGAGATATTACCAATTACGGCTGCAATATTGAGGCGTTTATTCTAATACTTACCCAATAAATAGGCAAAAAAAATGAAATCACAGATTTGTCACATCATTGCGCACGTTAGTCTAATTAACATAATAAAAACATCCCTATTTTAAACTAGGGATGTGTGCATTGGATGCGTCTCAATCCACCATATCCACCGATGTAGCACTTCCACATCTCCGGTGAAAAGTGGCAGAGCTAGAGCCGTGTGTCAGGCCATGGGGACATCCCGAAAATCCCCTTTGTAGCATCTGAACGGTTTGGCCTACAAACTACTATGACCCCTCTGTGGAAAGATGACTCTCACGAACACAATGGGTGTTCTTCGTTTTGCTCTACGACCCCCACAAGCATATTGAGACTCGTCTGAAGTCGGTAGAGCCGATTAGCTAACTTCGGTCTATACCGACTAACGATACATTTAACTGTTTTATGAGTGGTCTGAAGCAGGCGTTAAGATTACGAGCGTTTTCAAGTGCAACGTTAATAACAAGAGTTTTGGTGACCAGCTCAGAGATTTAACAATGCTCCTACGAAGGTTCTAACGATGAACTTAACCTTAAGATGGTTTAGGGAAACCGGGCCCAGAGCAAGGTTAGCTCCCTCTTGTTTTCACAAATTCAGATCTGTAATTACTTTCAAGAAAGGTAGGAAGGAAGGATGCATTTTTTGAGTATTTGAACGGGGCCTGTGAACTGAATGAACTCACTATATAAACCCAGAGCTGCATGGAAAGAATTCAGAGCAACGGAGGTGAATGTAATATTTAACCAACACTGCCACCAGGTGGACATCTAATGCCACCATTTTCTCTTCTGAACTACTACTACAACAAAAACTGTGGGAATGAAGCGTCAGTGTAGAGGGTTGTTGTTAAAATGTATGGTTTATTCGTGTTAAAGAGATCCTGGAATTTAAAAGCTGAATTTCATTCTCACTGGGCACACTGGTTGAATCAATGTTGTTTCCACACCATTTCAATGAAATTACATTGAACCAATGTGGAATAGACGTTGAATTGACATCTGTGCCCAGTGGGTTGTGTCTTACAGACTGCTGTAGTCATGGTGACCTGACCTCTTGCTCTCCATGGGCTCAGAATCAGTCCAATCAGGTGAATCCATTTGAGAATAAATCCAAACATATCAGTGTAATAAACCCATCTTATTCTTGCACTGGGCCCTCTCTATTTTAACACATTTGATTTTAAAGGGAGAGTGACAGTTAAATACATGGGCCTATATCAGTTATTTGCTTTTAAAACAAAAGTATTTAAAAAAATAAAGATAACTATGATTTCTTTTAGTTAAGAGTTAGACTACACATCTATTGAAATTATTCACAAAAATCATGAAGTGTTAACACGTGACCCACTAGGCTACAAATATGTCATTCTAATTCATTAATAACCAACCAAGGAACAAGCAGAACTTAAACACCTGAGAAACCAACTAAAATCATTCCTAAGAGCTCACAATTAAAAGAGTAAACTAATAAAAGCGTATCGGGACACACCGGACCTCAATCCTCTGCGTCGACAAACTGCTCCTTCACGATGCGAATGATGTGGCGGACCCATTTGATGGGGGCTTGGTGGTGGGTGGCAGGGCTGTAGTCGGTTGCTGTCTGGGGGTGGGGAGGGCAGGGGGCCTGGTTCAGGGTCAACCCCTGTAGGGTCACTCTATCCACATCCTCTGGGCCTGAAGAGAGGAACAGAAGGTTCATGGCAATTCTGGCTCGTGTTCAGTTGGGCAAACTGTAGCAAAACGTACTGAAATGGACAACATAAATCTGTGTTCTCATTGGAGGTATTCCCTCCCAGTTTCATTCAGCTCAAAACATCTTCTCCCTACTGAACACAGTCCTGGGTCATGTTCTAGAGGAGCAACGCTCTGAATGTTGCAGATAAATGTTTTGTAATAGAGCGGACATTATTCCCTATTCAGCATGGCAGAGAAGTACAGCTGAAGTCGGAAGTTTACATACACCTTATCCAAATACATTTAAACTCAGTTTTTCACAATTCCTGACAGAGTAAAAATTCCCTGTCTTAGGTCAGTTAGGATCACTACTTTATTTTATGAACGTGAAATGTCAGAATAATAGTAGAGAGAATTATTTCTTTCAGCTTTTATTTCTTTCATCACATTCCCAGTGGGTCAGAAGTTTACATACACTCAATTAGTATTTGGTAGCATTGCCTTTAAATTGTTTAGCTTGGGTCAAAAGTTTTGGGTAGCCTTCCACAAGCTTCCCACAATAAGTTGGGTGAATTTTGGCCCATTCCTCCTGACAGAGCTGGTGTAACTGAGTCAGGTTTGTAGGCCTCCTTGCTCGCACATGCTTTTTCAGTTCTGCCCACACATTTTCTATAGGATTGAGGTCAGGGCTTTGTGATGGCCACTCCAATACCTTGACTTTGTTGTCCTTGGGCCATTTTGCCACAAATTTGGAAGTATGCTTGGGGTCATTGTCCATTTGGAAGACGCATTTGCAACCAAGCTTTATCTTCCTGACTGATGTCTTGAGATGTTGCTCCAATATATCCACAAATTTTCTTACCTCATGATGCCATCTATTTTGTGAAGTACACCAGTCCCTCCTGCAGCAAAGCACCCCCACAACATTATGCTGCCACCCCCGTGCTTCACGGTTGGGATGGTGTTCTTCAGCTTGCAAGCCTCCCCCTTTTTCCTCCAAACATAACGATGGTCATTATGGCAAAACAGTTCTATTTTTGTTTCATCAGACCAGAGGACATTTCTCCAAAAAGTACGATCTTTGTCCCCATGTGCAGTTAGTTTTGCTTTTTTTTATGGCGGTTTTGGAGCAGTGGCTTCTTCCTTGCTGAGCGGCCTTTCAGGTTATGTCGATATAGGACTCGTTTTACTGTGGATATAGATACTTCTGTACCGGTTTCCCCCAGCATCTTTACACGGGCCTTTGCTATTTTTCTGGGATTGATTTGCACTTTTCGCACCAAAGTACGTTCATCTCTAGGAGACAGAACGCGTCTCCTTCCTGAGCGGTAGGACGGCTGCGTGGTCCCATGGTGTTAATACTTGCGTACAATTGTTTGTACAGATGAACGTGGTACCTTCAGGCGTTTGGAAATTGCTCCCAAGGATGAATCAGACTTGTGGAGGAATACACATTTTTTCTTCTGAGGTCTTGGCTGATTTCTTTTGATTTTCCCATGATGTCAGGCAAAGAGGCACTGAGTTTGAAGGTAGGTCTTGAAATACATCCACAGGTACACCTCCAATTGACTCAAATGATGTCAATTAGCCTATCAGAAGCTTCTAAAGCCATGACATTATTTTCTGGAATTTTCCAATCTGTTTAAAGGCACAGTCAACTTAGTGTATGTAAACTTCTGACCCACTGGAATTATGATACAGTGAATTATAAGTGAAATAATCTGTCTGTAAACAATTGTTGGAAAAATTGTGTCATGCACAAAGTAGATGTCCTAACCGACTTGCCAAAACTATAGTTTGTTAACAAGACATTTGTGGAGTGATTGAAAAGCTAGTTTTAATGACGCCAACCTAAGTGTATGTAAACTTCCGACTTCAACTGTGTGTCTGTTCTATAATATTTATATTTTGTTACGAGCAGCACATTGAAAATCTTCAGTAGGGCACGATATGGCAAAATGGAAAACCCAAAAATGTTCTTACTGAAGAAGTCTTCTAGCACCTCTGTTTCAGCAAAATGTGTTCTCCAGTTTGGTATCACTGAACACCACCCTCCATGAAAAAGTCCTTAGTTAGAGAAATTGTATAGAAACAAATAAAATTGCACTGTTAGTGCTGCCAAAACTTTGTGTCAACATTTCTATACAAACCAAAAGAACAAGACAAGACTTGATATGATATTAGGTCTGAAATAAATAATGGTTCCTTCCTTGCACTACCGATTGTCTAGTAATATGGATACATTGTTATTGACCTGGGAGTAATGGCAGTAAGTTACATACAGTATAGAGTCCAATATTTGAATCTAACTTGTCCTAGACCAGTGGTCACCAACCTTTTCAGAGCCGAGATCACTGAGTCAAAATGCAGGCCGAGATCTACCGCTCAGATAATTTGTTAAACATGACATAAAAAACCTAAACCTATGCTACATTAACCTATGAAGTTTGTGCAGTTGGCTATAGCCTGATACATTATCACAGCATATTGGCTATGCTTGAATTGCCCTGCAAATGGCATTACAATGTTGTTCTTCTCAGACAATTGTATTATATTTCAAAACTTGAGGTTTATGATCACACTGGTAATATTAGATAATTTGTTGTATTACTTGTTATGCACAGCTGAGTCAGCATAAATTGAAATAATTTGCCTTTTTATTTTACTGGACTGATGGTGCCTGCATATTACAGTCTTCCAGCCGATGGCGAAACTCGAGTCTCACTTCAATATTTCTGCCTCATCCACCAATATTCATGTTGTTAGAGAACGTTAAAATATTACTCGATATTAAAAAGACAAGCCACTAATAATAACAATGCAAGCTTATCGATGTACTTTGCAGCACGAAGAAAGAGCTGCAGCAACATCATAGGCACGTCTAGTACCGGGCAGCGGTATGTGACAGAAAGCCGATCACCAGGCAGAGCTAGCTGAGCTAGAGATGACATTTTCATTTGCACTTCTAAATACAATACAGGTAATGCTTTAAATCACACACACATACATACGTTTGCTATTGCACTTTTGAATACAACAAATTCTGTTTTGTATGCTACATTTGTTTGTCCAAAACAAATTACCTATGTAAATAGGTTTGCTGTTGCACTTTTGAATACAAATATTAAAAGTTGTTTCTATTGTAATGTCAAGTGATGCGTTCTACATCAAGGTAACAACTGATGACAATTTAGAATGATAGGACAGTCATATACAGTAAAAAAAAAAAAAAAAATCTGGTGGGCCTACATTTAGTCTGGTTCTCCTTTCTTTTTGAAGTTAGGCGCACCAGCGCTACAAATAAAAGATGTGACTTCTGCTTTTGGACATTTACAAGGCAGCACCGCATTTTAAATCCTCCTCCACATTTACTGGATTGGTTGTGCAGAAGAGAACCTCCCCAGACAGAAGTCTTTTTTTTCTCATCAGAAAGAAAGAAATTATGCTCAGGCTTCTCTGTGGACTCATGGAAGCTGCACGGTGATCAGTTATCTGATTGGCCAGCTGTAGGCCTATATGTGCACTTGATTGGGCTCGTTGGGTATGCGGAGTTTGTACCTTCAGACACATGAAATGTTTCAAAATGGGAACACGTCGACTTCCCGGCGCGCAGGGCACCTGAATCAAGAGCAACTACCACAAACAGCGTGAAACAAATACAATTTAAAAAAAACAGGAACGCAAGGCGACCGATTATGAATTCCTTGGAGATCG
Source organism: Salvelinus namaycush (assembly GCF_016432855.1). Classification (NCBI taxonomy): domain Eukaryota; kingdom Metazoa; phylum Chordata; class Actinopteri; order Salmoniformes; family Salmonidae; genus Salvelinus; species Salvelinus namaycush. Next base: position 66,323,877 of record NC_052308.1, on the reverse strand, counting down.
ACCAGTAGATCGGGATCGACCGGTTTGGCCATCGAAAGAATACATATGCAAAAAATACCTCATCACTACTGTAAAATAATGGTGGTGGATCTTCGATGAATAACAATAATTTTGATCCCATCTTTTTTTCTCCCTTCTCTTGTAACGTTCGTCTTGTGGTGATGAATACATACTAATTTATTTAATGAAAGACGAAACACTGACAAAACACTAGAACAAACTACAAAACAAAAAACGAAGTCACCAGACCTGAAACAAACGAACTTACATATAGACGAAGAACGCACGAACAGGAACAGACTACCTAAAACGAACGAACAAACAAAACAGTCCCATGTGGTAAACACAGACACAGGAACAATCACCCACAAACAAACAGTGAGAACAACCTACCTTAATATGGTTCTCAATCAGAGGAAACGTCAAACACCTGCCTCTAATTGAGAACCATACCAGGCAAACCATTAACCCAACATAGAAAACACATAACATAGACTACCCACCCCAACTCACGCCCTGACCAACTAAACACATACAAAACAACAGAAAACAGGTCAGGAACGTGACAGAACCCCCCCCCTCAAGGTGCGAACTCCGGGCGCACCCCTAAAACTCAAGGGGAGGGTCTGGGTGGGCATCTGTCCGCGGTGGCGGCTCCGGCGGTGGACGAGGACACCACTCCACCACTGTCTTTGTCCCCCTCCTTAGCGTCCCTTGAGTGGCGACCCTCGCCCCCGACCATGGTCCAGGAACCTTCACCAACGCCCCTCCTAAATAGAGGAGACAACTCAGGACAGAGAGGTAGCTCAGGACACAGAGGTAGCTCAGGACACAGAGGTAGCTCAGGACACAGAGGTAGCTCAGGACACAGAGGTAGCTCAGGACACAGAGGTAGCTCAGGACACAGAGGTAGCTCAGGACACAGAGGTAGCTCAGGACACAGAGGTAGCTCAGGACACAGAGGTAGCTCAGGACACAGAGGTAGCTCAGGACACAGAGGTAGCTCCGGACACAGAGGTAGCTTAGGACAGAGGGACAACTCTGGACTACTGGCAGCTCCGGACTGAGTGGCAGCTCCGGACTGAGTGGCAGCTCCGGACTGTAGGGCAGCTCCGGACTGTAGGGCAGCTCCGGACTGTAGGGCAGCTCCGGACTGTAGGGCAGCTCCGGACTGTAGGGCAGCTCCGGACTGTAGGGCAGCTCCGGACTGTAGGGCAGCTCCTGACTGTAGGGCAGCTCCTGACTGGAGGGCAGCTCATGACTGGAGGGCAGCTCCTGACTGGAGGGCAGCTCCTGACTGGAGGGCAGCTCCTGACTGGAGGGCAGCTCATGACTGGAGGGCAGCTCATGACTGGAGGGCAGCTCATGACTGGAGGGCAGCTCATGACTGGAGGGCAGCTCATGACTGGAGGGCAGCTCATGACTGGCTGGCGGTTCTGGCGGCTCCTGACTGGCTGGCGGCTCTGGCGGCTCCTGACTGGCTGGCGGCTCTGGCGGCTCCTGACTGGCTGGCGGCTCTGGCGGCTCCTGACTGGCTGGCGGCTCTGGCGGCTCCTGACTGGCTGGCGGCTCTGGCGGCTCCTGACTGGCTGGCGGCTCTGGCGGCTCCTGACTGGCTGGCGGCTCTGGCGGCTCCTGTCTGGCTGGCGGCTCTGGCGGCTCCTGTCTGGCTGGCGGCTCTGGCGGCTCCTGTCTGGCTGGCGGCTCTGGCGGCTCCTGTCTGGCTGGCGGCTCTGGCGGCTCCTGTCTGGCTGGCGGCTCTGGCGGCTCCTGACTGGCTGGCGGCTCTGGCGGCTCCTGACTGGCTGGCGGCTCTGGCGGCTCCTGACTGGCTGGCGGCTCTGGCGGCTCCTGACTGGCTGGCGGCTCTTGACTGGCTGGCGGCTCTGGCGGCTCCTGACTGACGGACGGCTCTAGCGGCTCCTGACTGACGGCTCTAATGGCTCCTGACTGACGGACGGCTCTAATGGCTCGGGACAGACGGGCGGCTCAGAAGGCGCTGGGCAGACGGATGGCTCAGACGGCGCTGGGCAGACGGATGGCTCAGACGGCGCTGGGCAGACGGATGGCTCAGACGGCGCTGGGCAGACGGATGGCTCAGACGGCGCTGGGCAGACGGATGGCTCAGACGGCGCTGGGCAGACAAGCAGTGCAGGCGGCGTTGGGCAGACGGCCAACTCTGACCTGCTGAGGCGCACAGTAGGCCTGGTGCGTGGTGCCGGAACTGGTGGTACCGGACTGGAGACACGCACCTCAAGGCTAGTGCGTGGAGCAGGAACAGGGCACACTGGACTCTCGATGCGCACTATAGGCCTGGTGCGTGGTACCGGAACTGGAGGTACCGGGCTGAGGGCACGCACCTCAGGGCGAGTGCGGGGAGAAGGAACAGTGCGTACAGGGCTCTGGAGACGCACAGGAGGCTTGGTGCGTGGTGCCGGAACTGGTGGTACCGGGCTGGAGACACGCACCATAGGGCTAGTGCGTGGAGGAGGAACAGGGCTCTGGAGACGCACAGGAAGCTTGGTGCGTAGTGCCGGAACTGGAGGTACTGGGCTGGGGCGGGAAGGTGGCGCCGGATATACCGGACCGTGCAGGCGTACTGGCTCCCTTGAGCACTGAGCCTGCCCAACCTTACCTGGTTGAATGCTCCCCGTAGCCCGTCCAGTGCGGGGAGGTGGAATAACCCGCACTGGGCTGTGTTGGCGAACCGGGGACACCATGCGTAAGGCTGGTGCCATGTACACCGGCCCGAGGAGACGTACTGGAGGCCAGATATGTAGAGCCGGCTTCATGGCACTTGGCTCAATGCTCACTCTAGCCCGCCCAATGCGGGGAGGTGGAATAACCCGCACCGGGCTATGCACCCGTACAGGAGACACCGTGCGCTCTTCCGCATAACACGGTGTCTGCCCGTACTCCCGCTCTCCACGGTAAGCATGGGAAGTGGGCGCAGGTTTCCTACCTGCCCTCGCCACACTACCCTTTAGCCCCCCCCCCCCAAGAAATTTTTGGGTGAGCCTCTCGGGCTTCCGTGCTAGACGAGTCCCCTCATAACGCCAGTTCCTCTCTCGGTTGCCTCCGCTCTCCGAGCTGCCTCCAGCTGTTCCCATGGGAGGCGATCCTTTCCAGCCAGGATCTCCTCCCATGTGTAGCAACCCTTGCCGTCCAAAACATCCTCCCATGTCCATTCCTCCTTCGTGCGCTGTTTCTCTCTCCCGTTACACCGCTGCTTGATCCTTTGTTGGTGGGTGATTCTGTAACGTTCGTCTTGTGGTGAATGAACGGACCAAGGCGCAGCGGGTGATGAATACATACTAATTTATTTAATGAAAGACGAAACACTGACAAAACACTAGAACAAACTACAAAACAATAAACGAAGTCAACAGACCTGAAACAAACGAACTTACATATAGACGAAGAACGCACGAACAGGAACAGACTACCTAAAACGAACGAACAAACAAAACAGTCCCATGTGGTAAACACAGACACAGGAACAATCACCCACAAACAAACAGTGAGAACAACCTACCTTAATATGGTTCTCAATCAGAGGAAACGTCAAACACCTGCCTCTAATTGAGAACCATACCAGGCAAACCATTAACCCAACATAGAAAACACATAACATAGACTACCCACCCCAACTCACGCCCTGACCAACTAAACACATACAAAACAACAGAAAACAGGTCAGGAACGTGACATCTCTGAGCAATTGTATTAGTATAAAATCCTTTTCCTACAATATAGCTCAGTATTTGTATTTTAAACTGTATATTTTGCTCATTTTTATCAAGAGATTCAATCATTCCAGACCCCACTGTATCTCTCCCCCTCCTTACCATATGTCTCAACGATTCCCATCTCCTCCTCCCAGTTTTCTTCCTCATACGGTGGCAGAGGTGGGGCTGGCGGCAACGGCTGTGGATTTTTGTGTGACTTCTTCCTCCATTTCCACCTGTACCTGGAAGAATAGGCCTTCCTGTACCTATGCTCTGGAGCAGGGTCCAGTATACCATTGCTTGAATACATCAGCTTCCTCTCTGGAACAGGGTCTGTGGCGCCAGTGCATGAATATATCGGCTTTCTCTCTGGAATGGTTTTGGCACGGATGCACAAGCCCGGGGGGTTACTCACTGTCTGGGGCATGGTCCACTGTTACAGGTCTCCCTCAAAACTTTACTGTAGTCCTACAGAGAAAAGCATGAACGCAGAAATGTTGTCATATCAGCTAATAAGCAGTGCTTGACATGGGCAGGAGATCGCCAGAGCCGAGGAGCTGCACCTCAAATCTTATACGCTTGAGCTCCTGTACCTATTATATAATATCTGTTCAAAAGTATTGTAGATCTCCTGCACCAAAAAAATAACAGTACGGGCGCCTATTTCGGTCCAAGTCAAGCACTGCTAATAACGTCTGACACCTTTGCAAAATAAATGTTTGTTCACAGCATCATTCTACAAAATCCCTGCCGTTAGATAGAGAAAGCTTGCACTATCGATTTCACCTTGCTGTGCTGCCACAAATTTTGTCGAGGCAAGTCCTCCTTCACAAATAATTAAACTGACAACATGGAATACAACAATAGGCTAGCTACATTTAACAACAAAATACTGCATGCACATTTATTTTTTTTACGTTGCTAAATGAAAAGTCTTCCGGTTGCTAATAGATTGACTCTTCGATAGTTAGCTAACGTCGATTGCTGGCTAAAAAACTCACTTTATTCCAGCATCAAATAGCATATAATTTTTCCCTTTTCATGTAAACTCAACAGCCCAATTTAACTACATAAACTTGGGTTTCAGAATGGGTAATTATAAAAAGAAAATCAAGGTAAGGTAAATTGCTAGCCAATTAACCAATTCATCGTACACGTACCTCCCGTGGGCTTCGAATGCAGTGTATGACGTCAAGCGCACGGTGGAGTCTCCTCCTGTTCTGACATCCACGTGGGTTACTGCTTGGTTTATTATTTTGTACTGATTCGTTTTTTTTTTTTCAATCCAACAGTATGTATTCTCTGTAGGACAACTTATTGAATCATGCACATAATACAAGTTTTAGTTCCCCATTCCACCATCATAATATTTAATAAATTGACAGTATGAATCAGGGGTTTAATGTATGTGTTGAAGTACACTGAACTATATAATTTCCATCTCTTTGAGAATTCTCTGGGTCCCACAAGTCATTTCTCAGGAATGTGAGATTTAAGTCAGCATAGATAGAGGATCCACATCAGGCACACTGCAGATAGAGAGTTATGTCTATACAGGAAATCCCACATTAGGACCACATTTTATCAATTGTAGCAAACCTGTTTTACTGCATTTCTGAATCAATGGCAAACATTATTATTCCTAAAACAGGACAGAGTATTCCTTTGATCATACTGTAAGAAGTTGACATTTTCATTTATGAAATTAGCATTCATCAGGTTGTAATCATGCCAGGGCAAATCTCTTTATTTACAGCTTAAAGTTGTTTGTACATCACAATTGCAGATAAGACCTCATATCATAAGTAGTAGCCTACTTACAGCCACATACAGTACAGTGCTTCAATGTATGCGTAACAGTGGTACGTGGTAGAGAAATAGGACGACAGAAACAAGGTAACAGAAAATAAGATATCACAAGCTCAAGCCATTCTTATTGCCACAATGCCACCCCTTGTGCTCTTTAAAATACAACCTCTCAATATCTTGAAGAATAGGAGACTACATATTTCATTGTGTTAGGAAGTATTTAGGAGCCAACAAATGGGAAACGTTTGAGTTTATTTAAAACGTTGCAAGTGAAACTTTGTGACAGTGCTCAACAGGTGATTGGCTGTTGCACTGTCTGAAATGGGATGCCATTGATCAACATCTCCTCAAACGATAGGAGGGCTTCTACATGAGGACGAAGTCAACGCTCAATTTGAAGACATTTCTCAATTTAATTACAATTTTTGTGAAGTGAATCTTTCAAGGTTGTAGAAGTAAACCTTGTAGTGCCAGGTTGGTATGGTATAGAGAAAAGTAATATTGCTCACCAGTTTATTTAGTGTATAGGAAGACAGGGGGAAGCCATATCAACATACTTTGAAAGGACACAGAAACCAAAGCAACCTGAAAAGCAATGAATGCTGCATTCATAGAGTTTTTTCTGTTTCTGTGTTAACCTAAATATTCCCCCAATGCTCATCTGTTTTTAAATAAAAAAACCTTGTGCTGTGCCTCCCAAGTGGTGCAGCGGTCTAAGGCACTGCATCGCAGTGCTTGAGGCATCACTACAGACCCAGGTTCCATCCCAGGCTGTGTCGCAGCCAGACGTGACCCATGAGGTGGCACACAATTGGCAAAGCTTCGTCTGGGTTAGGGGAGGGTATGGCCAGCCGGGTTGTCCTTGTCACATCGCGCTCTAGCTACTCCTGTGGCGGGCCGGGGGCATACACACTGACTTCGGTTGCCAGTTGTACAGTGTTTCCTGCAACACATTGGTGCGGCTGGCTTCCGGGTTAAGCAAGCAGTGTGTCAAGAAGCAGTGCGGCTTGGCAGGGTCATGTTTCGGAGGACTGGCTCTCGATCTTTGCCTCTCCCGAGTCCGTACGGGAGTTACAGCAATGAGACAAGACTGTAACTACCAATTGGGGAGAAAAAGGGGTAAAAAGTACAACAAACAAAAAAATACAAAATAAACCTGTGCTGTAATAGTTTTATGAACTAGAGTTGATTACCTGGCCATTTCCTGATAGAACTGTATAAAATAGTATTTTTGTGGTCTCATCTGTAAAAGTGTGGTGAGTGGCACAATACAAATCCTGTACAACATTTACAAGTCATGAACATCGTTCAGACACAGATTTTAAAGCAACAGTAAAAATATTCATTATTACGTTGTTTAAACAACATAGCTATATTAAGAAAAATAATAATAGATAAATGTGTTTTAAAGGCACGAATACCAGAAAATGTGAGAACATGCAAAAAGAAGAAAAAACAACATATTTTTGTGCAAGGAAGCAAAATGTACGTTTAAAGCAATTTAATTTACAGCAGGTTATCCCCTTTGCCTATCAACGTCCTCTCGAATACAGTAGTACAGCAAAGGCCTACTGTATGACATTTGAAAACTGTCTCAACAAAATGTAGATTTGTACACAAAAACCCATTAGGTTTTAACAGAGAGAATGTTAGCTACGTGAGACATTCATGATATTTACAGTATACTAGCCAAAGAGCAAACACTACCCATATACTCTGTATAGACTCCAGTATGATTGCTATTCCAGTCTTATTAGTACCAAACTCTAGTCTACAGTAAGTGAACTTCTGATGAATATACTGCAGTATACTACAGTATCTTATATAGAGATGATAGGGATGATTCAATGAGCCACACTGACATGGCTTAACACCCAGAGGAAATTCATAAAACACATTGAGATGTGGAATAACAGAGATAAATACTGTATCTATCTCTATGCAGAATGCATTAAGCATTCTGTACATTCACATCCATTGGGTTACATTCATGTGCTTGTACATTGTTATGCTGTTGACTTGACAGCCCTGTGTGCTGGCAGGGTTTGTCTCTTGTTCAGTGTGGATATAGGGAGAGTGGAGTGGCAGTGTCCGACACAGAAATATAAAGCATATAGGCTAGTTGGCTAATAGCCACATTATAAAATCCTACAGTATACTATAAAATACTACAGTACTTACTATAGAATTCTATAGTAAACTGTAGTATACTATACTACACACAGTAGTATCCCTCGATCGTGTGTACAGTAGTACTATATAATGTTATAGTATACTGTAGGAGCTATAGTAAATATTGTAGTATTAGCCATAAAAAAGCACTGTCGTAAATACTACAGTATCTTATTTGCATATAACCTGTCCATTCCCCTCCCCCATATCGCAATTTGTGCCACCCTTAAGTGAGAAACCTACATGCCAAGTATAGACCATATAGTGTGTTCTCTACAGGTTATAGAAAAGAGCAGAAGCACTGAACAATCTGTTTGAACCCCAGTCTTACCTACAGGTTATGGAAAATGTGCTCTTTTAGTATTTCTCCACTAGGTTTCCTGAAGGAGAAAGCCTCCATTTCTATGTCAAAGATAATAAAACAAAAACACTGTAGTAAATACTACAGTAAATACAACAAACCGCAAAAACAATACATTATTACTATAGTATATACTACAGTTTTCTATTATTACAGTATTTATACTTTAGTTAACTGTAAATACTACAGTATGATACAGTATACTACAGTAAATACTACAATAAATGCTACAGTATTCACTGCAGTGTTTTTGCGGACTCCGTAAGTCAGCAAAAAAGTCTGCAAAAACACTACAGTGAATACTATAGTATTTATTCCATAGTATACTATAGTTTTTTTTGTGTGGGCAGCTATAGCAGCTTAATGCAATGGGACATCCTTCATAGCACATATCCCAGGTCTAACCAACTTATTTAGACAGACTTACTACAGAATGTCTGAGTAGAAAATAATTAATGGGAACCTGTGATTAAGAGGAATTGGCATCCTCAAATTCTCAACCAGCCAATTAACAACTCACTGTGTGAGTTAAGAATTTACTATATGGATTTATCATACAGTATTACTCTACACAGATCATACTGTACCGTCATCTCAGAGTTCCCTAGGAAGGCATTCTTCTCTTATCTTCCTCTGTACTGTACTGACCGATACACTTCACCTGTTCCTTCTTTGACTTCACTAAGCCATTCCATCCTCCTGAAAGCATTCCATCACACCAAGTTCTGCTGCCTCTCATTATCACTTTACATGACTGATATCTTCTTCAGTCAACGCCAATATCTTTTGACATCAAGATGCTTGTACAATATTTTCTCGCTCCTTCTCTCCCTCCTTTCGTCTCTTTCTGTCACTCTTCTTACTCACAGAAACACGTGCTGCTTTCCTTTCTTCATCAACGTGCCTCTGCCCACATACCGGTCTTCACCGATCAAACACAGATCAACTTTAAGGAAACAGTGGGGATAGGGTTGTCTGGAAGCTAAAGATCTGTGTGGCTATCTGCCAGTCTCTCTCTGTTCTTTTATTCCCCAATGGCTACAACACACGCTGTTGCAGATGAATAGGTTTTTGTTCACATTGTTTCTACATACACCACTAGAGTACGTATATCCAGTGTTCAACAACCAGTAATGCCCTACATATTCAAAGCACCTGCCCAGTATAATTATTTTTCCCAGTAATAATTAATCTCGATTGTGTTTTAGACTAAAGATGAGGCTGTGAGGAAACAATAGAGAACATAGAAGAAAGTGCATGAAGGAGTATGAGGGAGATACCAACATCTGTTGATGAGTCACAGAATAGAACAGAAGTATGACGGTGAAGTACCAAAACTCCCTTTACTAGTCAACACAGAAAATCCACTATAGCTCCAGTCGCTGAGAGAAAACAGGGTCATATTCATTAGGCCACACCGTAGCAAAACGTTTCGCAACAGAACACAAAAACAAGTGTTTCTAATTGGACAAGTCCCGGTAGTACCTCCCAGTTTCAGTCTGTTTTCTTCTGTTTTGTGCCTAATGAATACACCCAAGTTCACAGTTCCACTCCTGGGGCAGCAGGGGGCAATGATGTCTAGCTGTCCCAGGCCTCAGCATGGCTAGTCTTCCTTTCCCTTTCCAATTCCCCATTCCCGGTGGGGGTTCTAGTAGTGGGTTTCTAGTAGGGGGGTTCTAGTTGGTCTTGATCTCCAAGATGGAGGGGCTGTGGTCCAGGATAGACAAAATGATCTTGTCCATGTACTGCCGCAGGCGGAAGTTGATCTCCTCCTGCTCCTTGAGGGCCTCCATCAACTGTGGAGAAATATCATCAGATATGGTGGTGCCATTATCTGGTTATACCAGCTAACCCTGATGTCATGCAGAATGAAACTCTTCAGGTCTTAGGCAAGGTTACTCAACAGACAAGCGTGGTCACCATACCATCAGAACGGTTACACCAGCAATACATTATTTTATGACAGTAATGTAACCTACTGCACGCCTATGAACCTGATCACATACATGCCTACTGTCTAAATTCCATGTGTACTATGACCTTAATCAATAGGTTTACTCTTGCAGGGTTACGCCGAAATGATCAAATGATTAGCATTATGAATGAAAAACTCACGTCGTCACGTGAGGCGTTGTCTATCTCAGCAGCCAGCGACTGGGCCTTGGTCTGGGTGGCAAACAGGTTCTTAGCCTCATACAGGCTCAGACTGAGGATCTGACCATTCAGGTCGTCGTTCTGTTCTCTCAGTTTCAGGTTCTCCTGTTGGGTGGAGGGGGGAGTGAAGGAGAGGGGGAGGGGCATAGAGGGGAGGGTGGGAGTTTGGGAGAGAGAAGAGGGAGGGGGAAGTAGAGGTAGATAGGAGGGAAGGAAAGAGAGAGAGAGAGATGAGTATCATAGCTTGATTTGACAGACTGAAGCGATGGGTTTAGAGGGAGTCCACAGCTTGATGAGATTCATCTCAATTCTCCAAGCGCCCCACTTCATCCACACTGTGTCAGTAGGCAAGGCCTGTTAGATTAGACTACTGAAGCCTCACACAAATACACCCACGACAAACCATCTCTCGATTTCAACAGCAGCCGACACAGCACACCACATCTACAGTAACACCTACAGGACAGGACACGGGTTATTATGTTTATCACGGTGTTATGGCACAAACTGCGCCCTGTGTCGACAAGGGGTGAAGCTCTATAGGCGCTGTATGGTGGTGATATTAGCTGTGGTTAATGGGAGGGGTCAAAGGTTAAAGCTCACAAGAAACAACAGTGGGTTTGTTTACCGTCTGACCGTGACGGAGGCGTGCCCCAGCGGATACTACGAGGTGGCGGAGGTCAGAGGTCAGAGGAAAATCCTGCGAGACAAACCGCTGGACACACAGAGGAGAAGCAAAGAGGAGCACAGGGAGACATGAGAGGGAAGAGACTCATTCATCCCTGTTTGGAATACTATCACATCAGCTAGCTGATCTGCATTCTCTTTTGAACCCTTTCTCAAATATGAAACAGTGCCATTATAAAATAACAGATTTGAAAAAGTAACCTATGAGTGTTTTAAATACGGAGTTTCAGATAAGCACCATTTGATCTAAAAGTGTTGAGAAAAGAGAAAAAGGGTATCACATATCTGCCTAACACCAATTAGAGATGTTTCTCTTCCAGCCTTGTAGTTTAAACTTTGAATCAAAGCCTGTGACTGCAGAAAATGGTTTACTTGTCTATGTGTCTGTGTAGTCTGGGTACCAGACTTTTTAGCTAACATTCCACTCCTGTCATTTGCCAAATGTAACAGTTGAGCAGAGACGGCAACCAGGCAAGTGTGAGAGGGAGAAAAAAAAGAGAGAGAGATAGAGAGCAAGACAGATCCAGATGAAAGCTGCAGGCAAGGCGAGGCACTGTGATTACTCTCCTAGCGTTACTGTCAGTTTGACAGAGTGTACTGACCGAAGGCAAGAAAGAAGCCTACAGTAGAATATCAAATCTTTACACATGAAGATACCGCAATACTGCATGTCTCAGCATTAGAGCCTCTGCCTTGTCTGAGAGGACATCTTAGAAACACTTTCATCTTGATCTCTTATCTCATGTTTATACAAGGTCCGATGCTCGTAACAAGGATGGGGAACATTAACAATATAATTTCACTGCCCTTGACAGACAGATATCACTGGTATTCACTACCTAGAAATGGCACACTATCTAAGAAGTCGAAAGGACAACACTTACAATAGATAAGACGCACTGTAGATAGATATGACTAGTGTATGCCACTCTCTATGTTGAGAGTGTACTCCCAGCATTAGACTATCACACGAAACACTGTTAACTCGCACACCAGCATATAGTGGTGGCATATACAAACACATACAGTATACTTAGAGGTGGAATTGAGAGGGAACGTGTGTAAAAAAACAACAAAAAAAACATTTTGTGTAAAAGATTGTTTTTGAGCCCCACCTGTTTGAGTCTCTTGCCCAATGAAATCCTAGCAAATACCCCAAAAGAGGAAGTAACAATGCATTCAATTAGAGTTAGCATTAGCCACTAGCTCTCAAGCCCACCTGTTTGAGTCTCTTGACCTCGTGCTCCAGCTCCATCTCTCTGGTCTTGGCGTTGAACTCCGTCAACCCAGAGGAGGAGCTGCGGCCGCGGCCAGGCTTCTCTGTCTCCAGCTTGAACAGCTGCAGGTGCTCCAGCTCCCGACGAAGGTCCTCAATCAACTGCAGGAGAGGGACACAACCAGGGACGATATGTGGTAGCTGTCGTGAAGACTGTTTAGTATAAAGAGTACCTGGGATAGCCACGTAGACCAGTCTGATGCAGTGGGCAGACTGGTTTATGTGCAAATGTATTCTATACAAACATTCAGCTACTAGAGACTTCAGAGGAGTGGGAGAGGCATCATGAGCTTTCGTTTCACACTACATGTAAAAGGGTGTATAAGTGTGTGTACACGCAAGTATAAGTGTGTGTGTGTGTGCGCGTGTGTCCCTGTGTGTGTGTTATTCCTCCTCCCACCTCCTGCATAGCCTCCCTCTCCTTCTGGAACTCGTGTCTGTTCTGCCTCAGCTTGTCCATCATCTTCCTGTAGAGGTCCATCTCATCCTTCAGCCTCAGACTGGTGTCCTCCAGCTTGTATGTCATACTCTGCTTCTCCTGACAACACACACATATAGACACATTGAAATACATGTGAAGATACACACAGAATAAAGCATGGATCGTTTTCAAACGTATGCCTGATTCATAATACAGGCCAAAGCCAAGACCATCTGTTCTGGGCTGGACTGGTTACGCATCCACTATAGTTGCTGGAACTGTGCTGGGAAGGACAATGTGAATAGAAAAGCCCCAAGCCAGCACAGTGCAGTTTGGGGCGGCCCTATAAGCCAAGTAGAACAACTTAGGGATAGGCAAAATAATACAACAAGCTGGAGAGAGTGGAGTCACTCAATCTCAAAACTGACCCCGATTACCCAATAACCTCTGCTTTACCCCAGCCTCCAGAGTAGCTCATCAAAATAAAAGTCACATGGTGTTCACACAATAAAGGTCCCACAGTATGAATAAGGCATTAGGTTGTTAGGATGTATGCGGTAAGCAAGAACACAGTCAGTCTAATAATGCACAGTGAATAGTCATGTAAGAAGAAGCATTAGGACACATACCTTAAAATTAACTATAATTTTAATGAATTTACAGTACTATACATAGTGCAAATACTGCAAAAATTCTAACGCAAAAACAGCTATTCATAAAAATATTCTTTAAAGCTGGCAATGAAATGTTGCCTGGCTCCCCAAACTCCTTGCTCCCTCCAAACGCTACGCCCACTGACATTATGACTGTAACGAACTGCAAAAATCACTGAAGCTGGAGACTCATATCTCCCTCACTAGCTTTAAGCACCAGCTGTCAGAGCAGCTCACAGATCACTGCACCTGAGTCTGGATCTGAGTCCCTCCCGACGATTTTTAGAACGGAAAAACATTCTAGCCACTGTGATTGGTTCCAGAAATCAATGGGTTGGGCCAGAGACAGAATACACATGGGTAAAGCGGAGGTTTGAAAATTCGTCATTGGCTTTGATATAATCAAATCGCTGATGACTGTTTTGTACAACGCCCCTCATTTTGACGTCACCACAAATTACTTTAACGATGCCAGTCTCAGACGGAAGTATGAGGTGAACGACAGAGCAGCGAAAGAATTCAGTTTGAGTCGTCAGGCAACCTGAAGTGTATAGTATAGTAATTAGTTAGTGTGACTGTCTGTTAGGAGTTCACACAATCAAATGATCATGCAGACCAGTAATGCCAACTCCCTTGCATGTTTTCACCAGGCAGGCTAGAAGTAGAGGTGTTGATATGAGCCCAGCTGTAGCCTTCACACCTCCAAACGTGTGTGTGTGTGTGTGTGTGTGTGTGTGTGTGTGTGTGTGTGTGTGTGTGTGTGTGTGTGTGTGTGTGTGTGTGTGTGTGTGTGTGTGACTGTGGCAATTGGTCACATGCTGTTGATGGGAGGGTGTTGATGTTTTGTAACCAGTTATCGAGGTCTCTGTCTGTGTAGAGATAGTAGTACTGGAGTTGCATGAGTGAGAGCGTGTGTTTGTACTAAATGTAGCCTACTGTGTCTCTGAGGATGATATGTAAGCAAGCACGCACATACCTCGTCCAGTTTCTCTGTCTGAGACTTCAGTCTGCACATGTTCACCGATATATCCCCGTTCTCCTCCTCTAGCTGTTGGACTCTGTAGGGGAAGAAGAGGAAACACATTATGATAATTCATCTATGTTTAATATGTCAGATACTGGATTCAGTATCTAGCTCAAGGCCTAATCTATGGTATCTACCTAGCGCTATGGACTACACTCTTAGAAGAATGGGTTCTTAGGATGTCCCCATAGGAGAACCCTTTTTGATTCCAGGTAGAACCCTTTTTGGTTTCAGGTAGAACACGTTTGGGTTCCATGTAGAACCCTCTGTGGAAATTATTCTACATGGAACCCAAAGGGTTCTCCTATGGGGACAGCCAAAAAAACATTTTAGGTTATAGATAGCACCTTTGTGTACACGCATACATGTAAATATGAGTATCTACGATGCAGTGTATAAATGATTGAAGTAAGTGTGTTTGTGTGTGTGTGTTACCGGTTGTGTAGCAGCTCTAGCTCAGTGTTCTTGTCTCTCTCCATCTTGCTGTAGGCCTCACGGTGTCGTCTCTGCTCCTCCTCTGTGTTCTGCTCTGCCCGCGCCTCCTGGTCCTTCAACTGCTCCTCCAACTCGTGGATCCTGTGAGTGACACACACACGCACACACATACAGAAACATTAGCATAAATGAGATATGCAAAAAGAAATGCTCACACGCACATATATATATATATATTTAAGAATGAATGTGTGTGTGTGTGCATTCCTACATGTGTTTGTGTGTATCTACGTGCGTGTGTGTGTGTGTGTGTGCGTGGGTGGGTGGGCATGCATGTGTGTGTGTGTAAACCTCCTACCTGTGAACCAGCTGTGTGTTCTCCTGCTTCAGCTTGGACTTGAGATCTCCGTTCATCAGCGTGTCATTCTCCAACTCTGCTACCTTCTTCTCTAGGTAACTCACCTGTGTGTGTGTGGGAGAGAGAGAGAGAGAGAGAGAGAGAGAGAGAGTAAGATATGTTATATCATTCATTCATCCAATGTCCTTACTTCAGCCAGCACAATCAGCAACAAGCTCTGCCAGAGCCATTCAGCTCGATTCACAGCAGAACACCTCTTGACAGTAGCAGCCAATGCAATCAATTTCACAATTAGTATCCCATCAATTTTCACGTTAATATAATGGAGTGCAGGTAGTGGATTGGTCACAGATAGAGACAGACACGATAAATGGTAGTCCCTTCCATAGAATTAAACAGAACACAATGTATCTCTACGGTACCTTCTCAGTGATGTCAATGTCACAGGAGTCGATGCTGTCTCGGAACAGGTCCTCCGTGCTGCCGTTGCTGCTGCTGAAGTTACTGGTGTGGAGGAGCTGCCTGCAGACAGAGAGAGAGGAAGAGAGAGGAAGAGGCTGTTATACAAGACTTGAAGAAAAAACAATAAAATCTCTCCCAACTGTGGTAGTCCTAGAGCTATCCTTTTTTAGCTTCACCCTATAGGGCATCAATCTGAGCTTTACTGCTGAACCATAATGCCACTGTGTGTGTGTGTGTGTCCACTCCTGCAGAGAGAATGCTGCAGGATAGGATGTAAAAGGGACTATAAGCAAAAGGGCTGTGCCAGTGGGGGAGCTGATCATATTGCATAGAGTTCAGACACACACACACATGCACACATCACACACTATTACACTACAAAGACACACAGTCATGCATGCCCATATGTACGCACACACACACGCACACACAGTGGCATTCAAACTGCCACCACAACATCTAGCCCCACTCTAACTAATGGAATGGCTTCACACCAGCCTCCATTACAGAGACTATTCATCAATAAGAGGAGGGGGAGAAAGGGAGGAAAAGAGTAAGGGAGGAGAGGAGGAGAGGAGTAGAGGTAGAGAGTAGGGAAGGGAAGAGAGAGAGGAGATGAGAGGAGGAGAGGTAAAGAGGAAAGGAAAGGGAGAGAGGAGGAGTGGTAGAGTAGAAGAGAGGGAGAGAGTAGAGAGGGAGAGAGTAGTGGAGAGGTAGAGAGTAGAAGAGAGGGAGAGAGTAGAAGAGAGGAGAGAGTAGAGAGAGTAGAAGAGAGGGAGAGAGTAGAGAGGGGGAGAGAGTAGAAGAGAGGGAGAGAGTAGTAGAGGGGGAGAGAGTAGAAGATAGGGCGAGAGTAGAGAGAGGAGAGAGTAGGAGAGGGAGAGAGTAGAAGAGAGGGAGAGAGTAGAGGAGAGGGCGAGAATAGAAGAGAGGGTGAGAGTAGAGAGAGGAGAGAGTAGGAGAGGGAGAGAGTAGAAGAGAGGGAGAGAGTAGAGGAGAGGTAGAGAGTAGAAGAGAGGGAGAGAGTAGAAGAGAGGG
The DNA here is from genome assembly GCF_016432855.1 of Salvelinus namaycush. Classification (NCBI taxonomy): domain Eukaryota; kingdom Metazoa; phylum Chordata; class Actinopteri; order Salmoniformes; family Salmonidae; genus Salvelinus; species Salvelinus namaycush. The sequence continues at coordinate 66,307,299 of NC_052308.1, read as the reverse complement.
CGAGAGTAGAGAGAGGGAGAGAGTAGAAGAGAGGGAGAGAGTAGAAGAGAGGGAGAGAGTAGTAGAGAGGGAGAGAGTAGAGAGAGGAGAGAGTAGTAGAGAGGGAGAGAGTAGAGAGAGAAGAGAGTAGGAGAGGGAGAGAGTAGGAGAGGGAGAGAGTAGAGTAGAGGAGAGGGCGAGAGTAGAAGAGAGGGCGAGAATAGAGAGGAGAGAGTAGGAGAGGGAGAGAGTAGAAGAGAGGGAGAGAGTAGAGGAGAGGTAGAGAGTAGAAGAGAGGAGAGAGTAGAGAGACGGAGAGAGTAGAAGAGGGAGAGAGTAGAAGACAGGGAGAGAGTAGAGATGGAGAGAGTAGTAGAGAGGGAGAGAGTAGAAGAGAGGGCGAGAGTAGAGAGAGTAGAAGAGAGAGAGAGAGAGAGGGAGAGAGTAGTAGAGAGGGAGAGAGTAGAAGAGAGGGCGAGAGTAGAAGAGAGGGAGAGAGTAGAGAGAGGAGAGTAGAAGAGAGGGAGAGAGTAGAAGAGAGGGAGAGAGTAGTAGAGAGGGAGAGAGTAGTAGAAAGGGAGAGAGTAGAGAGAGGGAGAGAGTAGTAGAAAGGGAGAGAGTAGAAGAGAGGGAGAGAGTAGAAGAGAGGGAGAGAGTAGAGAGAGGAGAGAGTAGAAGAGAGGGAGAGAGTAAAGAGAGGGAGAGAGTAGTAGAGAGGGAGAGCGTAGAAGAGAGGGCGAGACTAGAGAGAGGAGAGTAGTAGAAAGGGAGAGAGTAGAGAGAGGGAGAGAGTAGAAGTGAGGGCGAGAGTAGAAGAGAGGTAGAGAGTAGAAGAGAGGGAGAGAGTGAGTAGTAGAGAGGGAGAGAGTAGTAGAAAGGGAGAGAGTAGAGAGAGGGAGAGAGTAGTAGAAAGGGAGAGAGTAGAAGAGAGGGAGAGAGTAGAGAGAGGAGAGAGTAGTAGAAAGGGAGAGTAGAGAGAGGGAGAGAGTAGAGAGAGGGAGAGAGTAGAAGAGAGGGCGAGAGTAGAGAGAGGGAGAGAGTAGAAGAGAGGGAGAGAGTAGAAGAGAGGGAGAGAGTAGAAGAGAGGGAGAGAGTAGAAGAGAGGGAGAGAGTAGAAGAGAGGGAGAGAGTAGTAGAGAGGGAGAGAGTAGTAGAGGGAGAGAGTAGAAGAGAGGGCCAGAGTAGAGAGAGGGAGAGAGTAGAAGAGAGGGAGAGAGTAGAAGAGAGGGAGAGAGTAGAAGAGAGGGAGAGAGTAGAGAGAGGAGAGAGTAGTAGAGAGGGAGAGAGTAGTAGAGGGAGAGAGTAGAAGAGAGGGAGAGAGTAGAGAGAGTAGGAGAGGGAGAGAGTAGAGGAGAGGGCGAGAGTAGAGGAGAGGGTGAGAGTAGAAGAGAGGGAGAGAGTAGAGAGAGGGAGAGAGTAGTAGAGCGGGAGAGAGTAGAAGAGAGGGAGAGAGTAGAGAGAGAAAGAGAGTAGTAGAGAGGGAGAGAGTAGAGAGAGGGAGAGAGTAGTAGAGAGGGAGAGAGTAGAAGAGAGGGAGAGAGTAGAAGAGAGGGAGTAGAGAGAGGAGAGAGTAGAAGAGAGGGAGAGAGTAGAAGAGAGGGAGAGAGTAGAAGAGAGGGAGAGAGTAGAGAGAGGAGAGAGTAGAAGAGAGGGAGAGAGTAGAGAGAGTAGTAGAGAGGGAGAGAGTAGAAGAGAGGGAGAGAGTAGAAAAGAGGGAGAGAGTAGAGAGAGGAGAGAGTAGAAGAGAGGGAGAGAGTAGAGAGAGGGAGAGAGTAGTAGAGATGGAGAGCGTAGAAGAGAGGGCGAGAGTAGAGAGGGGAGAGAGTAGTAGAAAGGGAGAGAGTAGAGAGAGGGAGAGAGTAGAAGTGAGGGCAAGAGTAGAGAGAGGAGAGAGTAGTAGAGAGGGAGAGAGTAGAAGAGAGGGAGAGAGTAGAAGAGAGGGAGAGAGTAGAGAGAGGAGAGAGTAGTAGAGAGGGAGAGAGTAGTAGAGGGAGAGAGTAGAAGAGAGGGCGAGAGTAGAGAGAGTAGGAGAGGGAAAGAGTAGAGGAGAGGGCGAGAGTAGAGGAGAGGGCGAGAGTAGAAGAGAGGGCGAGAGTAGAAAAGAGGGCGAGAGTAGAAGAGAGGGAGAGAGTAGAAGATAGGGAGAGAGTAGAAGAGAGGGAGAGAGTAGAGAGAGGGAGAGAGTAGTAGAGAGGGAGAGAGTAGAGAGAGGGAGAGAGTAGTAGAGAGGGAGAGAGTAGAAGAGAGGGAGAGAGTAGAAGAGAGGGAGAGAGTAGAGAGAGGAGAGAGTAGAAGAGAGGGAGAGAGTAGAAGAGAGGGAGAGAGTAGAGAGAGGAGAGAGTAGGAGAGGGAGAGAGTAGAAGAGAGGGCGAGAGTAGAAGAGAGGGCGAGAGTAGAGAGAGGAGAGAGTAGGAGAGGGAGAGAGTAGAAGAGAGGGAGAGAGTAGAGGAGAGGTAGAGAGTAGAAGAGAGGGAGAGAGTAGAAGAGAGGAGAGAGTAGAGAGAGGAGAGAGTAGAAGAGAGGGCGAGAGTAGAAGAGAGGGAGAGAGTAGAGAGGGATAGAGTAGTAGAGAGGGAGAGAGTAGAAAAAAGGGCGAGAGTAGAAGAGAGGGAGAGAGTAGAGAGGGATAGAGTAGTAGAGAGGGAGAGAGTAGAAAAAAGGGCGAGAGTAGAGAGAGGAGAGAGTAGTAGAGAGGGAGAGAGTAGAAGAGAGGGAGAGAGTAGAAGAGAGGAGAGAGTAGGAGAGGGAGAGAGTAGAAGAGAGGGAGAGAGTAGAGTAGAGGAGAGGGCGAGAGTAGAAGAGAGGGCGAGAGTAGAGAGAGGAGAGAGTAGGAGAGGGAGAGAGTAGAAGAGAGGGAGAGAGTAGAGGAGAGGTAGAGAGTAGAAGAGATGAGAGAGTAGAGAGAGGAGAGAGTAGAAGAGAGGAGAGAGTAGGAGAGGGAAAGAGTAGAAGAGAGGGAGAGAGTAGAGGAGAGGTAGAGAGTAGAAGAGAGGAGAGAGTAGAGAGAGGAGAGAGTAGAAGAGAGGGTGAGAGTAGAAGAGAGGGAGAGAGTAGAGAGGGAGAGAGTAGAAGAGAGGGCGAGAGTAGAAGAGAGGGAGAGAGTAGAGAGTAGGAGAGGGCGAGAGTAGAAAGGGAGAGAGTAGAAGAGAGAGAGAGAGAGTAGAAGAGAGGGGGAGAGTAGAGAGAGGAGAGAGTAGAAGAGAGGGAGAGAGTAGAAGAGAGGAGAGAGTAGAGAGAGGAGAGAGGAGAAGAGAGGGCGAGAGTAGAAGAGAGGGAGAGAGTAGAGAGGGATAGAGTAGTAGAGAGGGAGAGAGTAGAAAAAAGGGCGAGAGTAGAGAGAGGAGAGAGTAGTAGAGAGGGAGAGAGTAGAAGAGAGGGAGAGAGTAGAAGAGAGGAGAGAGTAGGAGAGGGAGAGAGTAGAAGAGAGGGAGAGAGTAGAGTAGAGGAGAGGGCGAGAGTAGAAGAGAGGGCGAGAGTAGAGAGAGGAGAGAGTAGGAGAGGGAGAGAGTAGAAGAGAGGGAGAGAGTAGAGGAGAGGTAGAGAGTAGAAGAGATGAGAGAGTAGAGAGAGGAGAGAGTAGAAGAGAGGAGAGAGTAGGAGAGGGAAAGAGTAGAAGAGAGGGAGAGAGTAGAGGAGAGGTAGAGAGTAGAAGAGAGGAGAGAGTAGAGAGAGGAGAGAGTAGAAGAGAGGGTGAGAGTAGAAGAGAGGGAGAGAGTAGAGAGGGAGAGAGTAGAAGAGAGGGCGAGAGTAGAAGAGAGGGAGAGAGTAGAGAGTAGGAGAGGGCGAGAGTAGAAAGGGAGAGAGTAGAAGAGAGAGAGAGAGAGTAGAAGAAAGGGGGAGAGTAGAGAGAGGAGAGAGTAGAAGAGAGGGAGAGAGTAGAAGAGAGGAGAGAGTAGAGAGAGGAGAGAGGAGAAGAGAGGGCGAGAGTAGAAGAGAGGGAGAGAGTAGAGAGGGAGAGAGTAGAAGAGAGGGCGAGAGTAGAAGAGAGGGAGAGAGTAGAGAGTAGGAGAGGGCGAGAGTAGAAAGGGAGAGAGTAGGAGAGAGAGAGAGTAGAAGAGAGGGGGAGAGTAGAGAGAGGAGAGAGTAGAAGAGAGGGAGAGAGTAGAAGAGAGGAGAGAGTAGAGAGAGGAGAGAGGAGATGAGAGGGCGAGAGTAGAAGAGAGGAGAGAGTAGAGAAAGGGCGAGAGAAGAAGAGAGGGCGAGAGTAGAAGAGAGGGAGAGAGGAGTAGAGAGGGAGAGAGTAGTAGAGAGGAGAGAGTAGAAGATCGCGAGAGAGTAGAAGATAGGGAGAGAGTAGAAGAGAGGGAGAGAGTAGAGAGAGGAGAGAGTAGAAGAGGGAGAGAGTAGAAGAGAGGGAGATAGTAAAGAGAGGAGAGAGTAGAAGAGAGGGAGAGAGTAGAAGATAGGGAGAGAGTAGAAAAGAGGGAGAGAGTAAAGAGAGGAGAGAGTAGAAGAGAGGAAGAGAGTAGAAGATAGGGAGAGAGTAGAAGAGAGGGAGAGAGTAAAGAGAGGGAGAGAGTAGAAGAGAGGGAGAGAGTAGAAGATAGGGAGAGAGTAGAAGAGAGGGAGAGAGTAAAGAGAGGAGAGAGTAAAGAGAGGAGAGAGTAGAAGAGAGGGAGAGAGTAAAGAGAGGAGAGAGTAGAAGAGAGGGAGAGAGTAGAAGAGAGGGAGAGAGTAGAAGAGAGGGAGAGAGTAAAGAGAGTAAAGAGAGGAGAGAGTAGAAGAGAGGAGAGAGTAGAAGAGAGGGAGAGAGTAAAGAGAGGAGAGAGTAGAAGAGAGGGAGAGAGTAGAAGATAGGGAGAGAGTAGAAGAGAGGGGGAGAGTAAAGAGAGGAGAGAGTAGAAGAGAGGGAGAGAGTAGAAGATAGGGAGAGAGTAGAAGAGAGGGAGAGAGTAAAGAGAGGAGAGAGTAGAAGAGAGGGAGAGAGTAGAAGATAGGGAGAGAGTAGAAGAGAGGGAGAGAGTAAAGAGAGGAGAGAGTAGAAGATAGGGAGAGAGTAGAAGAGAGGGAGAGAGTAAAGAGAGGAGAGAGTAGAAGATAGGGAGAGAGTAGAAGATAGGGAGAGAGTAGAAGAGGGGGAGAGTAAAGAGAGGAGAGAGTAGAAGAGAGGGAGAGAGTAGAAGATAGGGAGAGAGTAGAAGAGAGGGAGAGAGTAGAAGAGAGGAGAGAGTAGAGAGAGGAGAGAGTAGAAGAGAGGGCGAGAGTAGAAGAGAGGGAGAAAGTAGAGAGGGATAGAGTAGTAGAGAGGGAGAGAGTAGAAAAAAGGGCGAGAGTAGAGAGAGGAGAGAGTAGTAGAGAGGGAGAGAGTAGAAGAGAGGGAGAGAGTAGAAGAGAGGAGAGAGTAGGAGAGGGAGAGAGTAGAAGAGAGGGAGAGAGTAGAGTAGAGGAGAGGGCGAGAGTAGAAGAGAGGGCGAGAGTAGAGAGAGGAGAGAGTAGGAGAGGGAGAGAGTAGAAGAGAGGGAGAGAGTAGAGGAGAGGTAGAGAGTAGAAGAGATGAGAGAGTAGAGAGAGGAGAGAGTAGAAGAGAGGAGAGAGTAGGAGAGGGAAAGAGTAGAAGAGAGGGAGAGAGTAGAGGAGAGGTAGAGAGTAGAAGAGAGGAGAGAGTAGAGAGAGGAGAGAGTAGAAGAGAGGGTGAGAGTAGAAGAGAGGGAGAGAGTAGAAGAGAGGGCGAGAGTAGAAGAGAGGGAGAGAGTAGAGAGTAGGAGAGGGCGAGAGTAGAAAGGGAGAGAGTAGAAGAGAGAGAGAGAGAGTAGAAGAGAGGGGGAGAGTAGAGAGAGGAGAGAGTAGAAGAGAGGGAGAGAGTAGAAGAGAGGAGAGAGTAGAGAGAGGAGAGAGGAGAAGAGAGGGCGAGAGTAGAAGAGAGGGAGAGAGTAGAGAGGGAGAGAGTAGAAGAGAGGGCGAGAGTAGAAGAGAGGGAGAGAGTAGAGAGTAGGAGAGGGCGAGAGTAGAAAGGGAGAGAGTAGGAGAGAGAGAGAGTAGAAGAGAGGGGGAGAGTAGAGAGAGGAGAGAGTAGAAGAGAGGGAGAGAGTAGAAGAGAGGAGAGAGTAGAGAGAGGAGAGAGGAGATGAGAGGGCGAGAGTAGAAGAGAGGAGAGAGTAGAGAAAGGGCGAGAGAAGAAGAGAGGGCGAGAGTAGAAGAGAGGGAGAGAGGAGTAGAGAGGGAGAGAGTAGTAGAGAGGAGAGAGTAGAAGATCGCGAGAGAGTAGAAGATAGGGAGAGAGTAGAAGAGAGGGAGAGAGTAGAGAGAGGAGAGAGTAGAAGAGGGAGAGAGTAGAAGAGAGGGAGAGAGTAAAGAGAGGAGAGAGTAGAAGAGAGGGAGAGAGTAGAAGATAGGGAGAGAGTAGAAAAGAGGGAGAGAGTAAAGAGAGGAGAGAGTAGAAGAGAGGAAGAGAGTAGAAGATAGGGAGAGAGTAGAAGAGAGGGAGAGAGTAAAGAGAGGGAGAGAGTAGAAGAGAGGGAGAGAGTAGAAGATAGGGAGAGAGTAGAAGAGAGGGAGAGAGTAAAGAGAGGAGAGAGTAAAGAGAGGAGAGAGTAGAAGAGAGGGAGAGAGTAAAGAGAGGAGAGAGTAGAAGAGAGGGAGAGAGTAGAAGAGAGGGAGAGAGTAGAAGAGAGGGAGAGAGTAAAGAGAGTAAAGAGAGGAGAGAGTAGAAGAGAGGAGAGAGTAGAAGAGAGGGAGAGAGTAAAGAGAGGAGAGAGTAGAAGAGAGGGAGAGAGTAGAAGATAGGGAGAGAGTAGAAGAGAGGGGGAGAGTAAAGAGAGGAGAGAGTAGAAGAGAGGGAGAGAGTAGAAGATAGGGAGAGAGTAGAAGAGAGGGAGAGAGTAAAGAGAGGAGAGAGTAGAAGAGAGGGAGAGAGTAGAAGATAGGGAGAGAGTAGAAGAGAGGGAGAGAGTAAAGAGAGGAGAGAGTAGAAGATAGGGAGAGAGTAGAAGAGAGGGAGAGAGTAAAGAGAGGAGAGAGTAGAAGATAGGGAGAGAGTAGAAGATAGGGAGAGCGTAGAAGAGGGGGAGAGTAAAGAGAGGAGAGAGTAGAAGAGAGGGAGAGAGTAGAAGATAGGGAGAGAGTAGAAGAGAGGGAGAGAGTAGAAGAGAGGAGAGAGTAGAGAGAGGAGAGAGTAGAAGAGAGGGCGAGAGTAGAAGAGAGGGAGAAAGTAGAGAGGGATAGAGTAGTAGAGAGGGAGAGAGTAGAAAAAAGGGCGAGAGTAGAGAGAGGAGAGAGTAGTAGAGAGGGAGAGAGTAGAAGAGAGGGAGAGAGTAGAAGAGAGGAGAGAGTAGGAGAGGGAGAGAGTAGAAGAGAGGGAGAGAGTAGAGTAGAGGAGAGGGCGAGAGTAGAAGAGAGGGCGAGAGTAGAGAGAGGAGAGAGTAGGAGAGGGAGAGAGTAGAAGAGAGGGAGAGAGTAGAGGAGAGGTAGAGAGTAGAAGAGATGAGAGAGTAGAGAGAGGAGAGAGTAGAAGAGAGGAGAGAGTAGGAGAGGGAAAGAGTAGAAGAGAGGGAGAGAGTAGAGGAGAGGTAGAGAGTAGAAGAGAGGAGAGAGTAGAGAGAGGAGAGAGTAGAAGAGAGGGTGAGAGTAGAAGAGAGGGAGAGAGTAGAAGAGAGGGCGAGAGTAGAAGAGAGGGAGAGAGTAGAGAGTAGGAGAGGGCGAGAGTAGAAAGGGAGAGAGTAGAAGAGAGAGAGAGAGAGTAGAAGAGAGGGGGAGAGTAGAGAGAGGAGAGAGTAGAAGAGAGGGAGAGAGTAGAAGAGAGGAGAGAGTAGAGAGAGGAGAGAGGAGAAGAGAGGGCGAGAGTAGAAGAGAGGGAGAGAGTAGAGAGGGAGAGAGTAGAAGAGAGGGCGAGAGTAGAAGAGAGGGAGAGAGTAGAGAGTAGGAGAGGGCGAGAGTAGAAAGGGAGAGAGTAGGAGAGAGAGAGAGTAGAAGAGAGGGGGAGAGTAGAGAGAGGAGAGAGTAGAAGAGAGGGAGAGAGTAGAAGAGAGGAGAGAGTAGAGAGAGGAGAGAGGAGATGAGAGGGCGAGAGTAGAAGAGAGGAGAGAGTAGAGAAAGGGCGAGAGAAGAAGAGAGGGCGAGAGTAGAAGAGAGGGAGAGAGGAGTAGAGAGGGAGAGAGTAGTAGAGAGGAGAGAGTAGAAGATCGCGAGAGAGTAGAAGATAGGGAGAGAGTAGAAGAGAGGGAGAGAGTAGAGAGAGGAGAGAGTAGAAGAGGGAGAGAGTAGAAGAGAGGGAGAGAGTAAAGAGAGGAGAGAGTAGAAGAGAGGGAGAGAGTAGAAGATAGGGAGAGAGTAGAAAAGAGGGAGAGAGTAAAGAGAGGAGAGAGTAGAAGAGAGGAAGAGAGTAGAAGATAGGGAGAGAGTAGAAGAGAGGGAGAGAGTAAAGAGAGGGAGAGAGTAGAAGAGAGGGAGAGAGTAGAAGATAGGGAGAGAGTAGAAGAGAGGGAGAGAGTAAAGAGAGGAGAGAGTAAAGAGAGGAGAGAGTAGAAGAGAGGGAGAGAGTAAAGAGAGGAGAGAGTAGAAGAGAGGGAGAGAGTAGAAGAGAGGGAGAGAGTAGAAGAGAGGGAGAGAGTAAAGAGAGTAAAGAGAGGAGAGAGTAGAAGAGAGGAGAGAGTAGAAGAGAGGGAGAGAGTAAAGAGAGGAGAGAGTAGAAGAGAGGGAGAGAGTAGAAGATAGGGAGAGAGTAGAAGAGAGGGGGAGAGTAAAGAGAGGAGAGAGTAGAAGAGAGGGAGAGAGTAGAAGATAGGGAGAGAGTAGAAGAGAGGGAGAGAGTAAAGAGAGGAGAGAGTAGAAGAGAGGGAGAGAGTAGAAGATAGGGAGAGAGTAGAAGAGAGGGAGAGAGTAAAGAGAGGAGAGAGTAGAAGATAGGGAGAGAGTAGAAGAGAGGGAGAGAGTAAAGAGAGGAGAGAGTAGAAGATAGGGAGAGAGTAGAAGATAGGGAGAGAGTAGAAGAGGGGGAGAGTAAAGAGAGGAGAGAGTAGAAGAGAGGGAGAGAGTAGAAGATAGGGAGAGAGTAGAAGAGAGGGAGAGAGTAAAGAGAGGAGAGAGTAGAAGAGAGGGAGAGAGTAGAGGAGAGGTAGAGAGTAGAAGAGAGGGAGAGAGTAGAAGAGAGGAGAGAGTAGAGAGAGGAGAGAGTAGAAGAGAGGGCGAGAGTAGAAGAGAGGGAGAAAGTAGAGAGGGATAGAGTAGTAGAGAGGGAGAGAGTAGAAAAAAGGGCGAGAGTAGAGAGAGGAGAGAGTAGTAGAGAGGGAGAGAGTAGAAGAGAGGGAGAGAGTAGAAGAGAGGAGAGAGTAGGAGAGGGAGAGAGTAGAAGAGAGGGAGAGAGTAGAGTAGAGGAGAGGGCGAGAGTAGAAGAGAGGGCGAGAGTAGAGAGAGGAGAGAGTAGGAGAGGGAGAGAGTAGAAGAGAGGGAGAGAGTAGAGGAGAGGTAGAGAGTAGAAGAGATGAGAGAGTAGAGAGAGGAGAGAGTAGAAGAGAGGAGAGAGTAGGAGAGGGAAAGAGTAGAAGAGAGGGAGAGAGTAGAGGAGAGGTAGAGAGTAGAAGAGAGGAGAGAGTAGAGAGAGGAGAGAGTAGAAGAGAGGGTGAGAGTAGAAGAGAGGGCGAGAGTAGAAGAGAGGGAGAGAGTAGAGAGTAGGAGAGGGCGAGAGTAGAAAGGGAGAGAGTAGAAGAGAGAGAGAGAGAGTAGAAGAGAGGGGGAGAGTAGAGAGAGGAGAGAGTAGAAGAGAGGGAGAGAGTAGAAGAGAGGAGAGAGTAGAGAGAGGAGAGAGGAGAAGAGAGGGCGAGAGTAGAAGAGAGGGAGAGAGTAGAGAGGGAGAGAGTAGAAGAGAGGGCGAGAGTAGAAGAGAGGGAGAGAGTAGAGAGTAGGAGAGGGCGAGAGTAGAAAGGGAGAGAGTAGGAGAGAGAGAGAGTAGAAGAGAGGGGGAGAGTAGAGAGAGGAGAGAGTAGAAGAGAGTGAGAGAGTAGAAGAGAGGAGAGAGTAGAGAGAGGAGAGAGGAGATGAGAGGGCGAGAGTAGAAGAGAGGGAGAGAGTAGAGAAAGGGCGAGAGAAGAAGAGAGGGCGAGAGTAGAAGAGAGGGAGAGAGGAGTAGAGAGGGAGAGAGTAGTAGAGAGGAGAGAGTAGAAGATCGCGAGAGAGTAGAAGATAGGGAGAGAGTAGAAGAGAGGGAGAGAGTAGAGAGAGGAGAGAGTAGAAGAGGGAGAGAGTAGAAGAGAGGGAGAGAGTAAAGAGAGGAGAGAGTAAAAGAGAGGGAGAGAGTAGAAGATAGGGAGAGAGTAGAAAAGAGGGAGAGAGTAAAGAGAGGAGAGAGTAGAAGAGAGGAAGAGAGTAGAAGATAGGGAGAGAGTAGAAGAGAGGGAGAGAGTAAAGAGAGGAGAGAGTAGAAGAGAGGGAGAGAGTAGAAGATAGGGAGAGAGTAGAAGAGAGGGAGAGAGTAAAGAGAGGAGAGAGTAAAGAGAGGAGAGAGTAGAAGATAGGGAGAGAGTAGAAGAGATGGAGAGAGTAAAGAGAGGAGAGAGTAGAAGAGAGGGAGATAGTAGAAGAGAGGGAGAGAGTAGAAGAGAGGGAGAGAGTAAAGAGAGGAGAGAGTAGAAGAGAGGAGAGAGTAGAAGAGAGGGAGAGAGTAAAGAGAGGAGAGAGTAGAAGAGAGGGAGAGAGTAGAAGATAGGGAGAGAGTAGAAGAGAGGGGGAGAGTAAAAAGAGGAGAGAGTAGAAGAGGGAGAGAGTAGAAGAGAGGGAGAGAGTAAAGAGAGGAGAGAGTAGAAGAGAGGGAGAGAGTAGAAGATAGGGAGAGAGTAGAAGAGAGGGAGAGAGTAAAGAGAGGAGAGAGTAGAAGATAGGGAGAGAGTAGAAGAGAGGGAGAGAGTAAAGAGAGGAGAGAGTAGAAGATAGGGAGAGAGTAGAAGATAGGGAGAGAGTAGAAGAGGGGGAGAGTAAAGAGAGGAGAGAGTAGAAGAGAGGGAGAGAGTAGAAGATAGGGAGAGAGTAGAAGAGAGGGAGAGAGTAAAGAGAGGAGAGAGTAGAAGAGAGGGAGAGAGTAGAGGACAAGAGAAAGGAAAAGAGTAGAGAGGTTGGGGAGAACACTATGCACATAGATCAGTGCTGGCAGGCCAATCTCTCTTTGTCAGTTTAATTCACAGTCTAGAGGGAAGTAGGACAAAACCCTAGACACTGTACATTGACCACAATGAAAGGATATTTATATGATAGGTAAGCTATACAAAACCTTGAAAAGAGCCTATATAACTGACAATCTCTTAGAAAAAAATTAACTATTAGAACCAAGAACTGATATTGGCACAATATGGAGGGAATGTTGGAACATAACTAACAAAATTACAATTAACTAAAATGTACACTTAATCCAGTATGAACTAATGTATAGAATTTTATTAGAGGAGACAAAATTCAACAGCACAACAGCAGATTCATGTATGTCTTAAGTGTAAAACTAACAATGAATCAATAATTCTGGAAAGGTATGGGCAGAGTTGAAAGTTGGCTGTCAAAAATATTACAATGTAAATGTACTTTTAATCAGTCTGTCTGCATATTTCAAGACATGGCAAATGGGGGTGTAGTGAGATACCCAATGGGTTGGGACAATACTTTTCTCGTCAATCATCTTGAATACTTAAAAAAACTCGAAATCAACCAATCCTCTGTTGTTAACACAATGGAAAGGTCAAATGCTTTATTATCTAAATGTTGAAAGTGTGTGGGCGACAGAGAGAAACAAGATGGTGCAGTTTGAGGCCATGTGGCGGAGAGTGATGCGGGCGCTTGAGATGGGGGTGTCAGCACGTGGGTCTGGGCAGGTGTGATATAGTTGATGTTTGTTTGATGTTGTCGTTTGTATGTGTATTGTAAAATAACCTATAATAATGCCTCCACTGCATTGTATACAGGTACACTTGTATGTTGAACACAGTGCCCTTGCTTCAATGTGTACAAACAAGCATCTTCATTTGATCACCCTGTTGATCAATTTCCTTTATTTGCCCATATTTCCCGTTGCTGCAGGTTTATTTTCCTGCTGTGAGAAACTGGTCAAATTAAGATCTGTACACAGTAGTAACTGTAGTAGTAAAGTGAACACAGAAGAGGTAGAGCGGTTCAGTATACCTAAACCATTACCATATTACTTAGGAAGAATTACCTAGATAGTAGTCAAATACACTGGCTGATATAATGATCACATGACTAACGGACTGGAACAATAAGTAAATGGCCAACATACAAAAACAAACACAGTAACCACACATACATATGGAGACGAGACCGACCTGCCAAAGGCTGTGCAGGAGATTTTCCTATTGGGGCTGGAGAAAGAGTCAGAAAACATCCCAGTTAGTCTTTATCCTTGTCAGATGTCATGGATATGTCTAGAGACTTTAGTTTATTAGTTATAACAATGAATTATAGATAGTAAAGCTAATTGCTGTTTGATTGGTATTAAGGTAGTATTGTTAATCAGTATTTTGCACAAGAGGAGAAAGAGAGTGTGTGTTCCAAATAGCACCATGTTCCCTATAGTATATAGTGCACTACTTTTGACCAGAGCCCTATAAGCCCTGGTCAATAGTAGTGCCCTATAAGCCCTGTTCAATAGTAGAGCCCTACAGGGAAAAGGGTGCCATTTACAACACAACCAGAGAGTATGGCATGAAGGGCATGTCAATGTTAATGAAATAACGTTCCCTGAGGGTGCTGCTGGGAACAGTAGTTTTGTGGGCTCAGCAATAGTTCTGTCTCAAAGCTTTGTGTCTGCTTCACCATTAAAGAGAGAAATCTCTCTCACACACACACACACAGGTGTGAGGGTACACCTTATGCACACACAAATGCATGTGCGCACACACATTTATGCCATTTCAAGCATCTCCCCAGACTGACTGCATGCTGACGGGGCATCTTTTTCTGTCTCCTCCTGTCCCTCCTTCAAGGATTGATCTTGTGAAGTCTTCCATCTCTCTGCCAGCAACACTTCACTCGCAGCGACTCTGCATCATACATCTTTGCTTTAATTTATCCTTCTCCTACAATCCCTCTCTTTGTCGCTTTTTCCTTCTCTGCATGCCCATTCACCTATTTATCATTCCACGTTCTCTCACCTCCCTCCTCTCCCTCTCTCCCTCTCCCATTCCCCTCTCTCCCTCTCCTCTCTTTACTACTCCCCCTGTCTTTACTTGCTCTCCTGCAGAAGGTAGGGGTCTGACTAATTACAGTTAGCCCAGGTATTCATCTTAGTAGAGAATAATCTTTTCAGGCAGAAGAACTGCAGAGTCAGCAGAGACAGAGCAGTAGTTGAAGGGAAGACAAAACGATTCCAGAGTCCTCACCACTTCATTACATTCATTACCGAGTTCTCCAGCCTAGGGCCACTACTGCTATGGCTTACATATAGTAGGAGTGCAGGTGTGTGCTTGTCTGGGTGTGTGTGTGTGTGTGTGTCTGTATACAAGAGAGTCTATATAAGTAAGTTCTCTGTGAGATGTGAGTGTTTCAGTCAGTGTATGTTCATCAAAGAAGGTGTGGGTGTGTTAGTTTACAGAGGAAGTGATTAAATCCATAAAGATCACACAGGATAACATGTCTGAAAATAGACCGCCTACACCTCTCACTGTACACACGCTGATGATGTGGGTCGATGAATGGTGGTGACCCATTCTGACATTTGGGGATTTACGTAACAAGTTGTGTGTGTGTGTGTGTGTGTGTGTGGGCGGGGACAAGACATTTAAGCTCTTGGTGACATCATCAAAATAAACAGCAGGTCACTATGACAGTATTATCTAACCTATCTTACCTACAGTACAATAGTCAGTCAGGGTAAACATAGTGGACAATAGAAGTGTGTCATTTCCCTGAAATAATGACCAGGTTAATTTTCTGTGAGAACACATCTCATTCTCAGAGCCAGGAGTTTAACTGTCCACGTGATCTGACATGAAAAAATCCTGCGCCAGTTCCAGTTCCACCTATTCAGCTGGGCTCGTACGTGTAATGGTGTCGGTGGGTGTCCTGTCCTGTGTTACCTGTTGGCTTTGAGGTTCTTCAGCCTGGCCTCCAGGTCGTTGAGTAGGTTGACCTTCTTACAGCACTGGGAACAGTACACATCCATCATCTCATTGTTGTACAGGTGGCGTGTCTTCCTGGGGCTCTGGCCAGCACTACACACACAGATGAAGATAAAGTGTTAGAGACAGAATATACACACACACAGTAAAATCTGATTTAAAAAACAGATACAGGCACACACATACACATGATAACAAATGCACTACACACAAACATACACATGGATTTTGTGTTGTAAATATGTGGTAGTAGAGTAGTGGCCTGAGGGAATACGTGTTATGAAATCTGTTGTGAAATGTAATGTAAATGTTAATTGTATATAACTGCCTTAATTTTGCTGGACTCCCGGAAGAGTGGCTGCTGCCATGGCAGGAACTACTGGGATCATCATAAATACAAATATAGAAATACAGTAGACACACAAACACATTACATGCACGTACAAACACCCACACACACACACACTGCTGTCTGGGTTTACTACACGTTAACATGCATTTCACATAACACACTATTTCCCATGGAAACGTACACGACCATCTACAAATATCATAAAGCACTAATCTAAACTCAGAAGTAGGACAAAAATAAGTCCATAGTAATGAGTTTAGGTACTTGATATTCGGAGCAGGACCAAGGAAGCTGAATAGTGTTGGGAGTAAATCCTCCTTCAAAACAGCTCTATAGATGAAAATTAATCAAGAGAGGCCCTGGGGGCCATATAGGCTACGTCTCCAATGGCACCCTATTCCCTTTATAGTGCACTACTTTTGACCAGGGCCAATAGGTCTCTGTTCAAAAGTAGCGCAATATGTAGGTAATAGGGTACATTGGGACACCATCATACTCAGTTCCAGTCAAGAATAAAAACTAATGAGTTTGGTAAGTGAAGCTCTGAGAGAGGAGAGAAGCAGCCTGAAGTGGGTACACACACACACACACACACACACACACACACACACACACACACACACACACACACACACACACACACACACACACACACACACACACACACACACACACACACACACACACACACACTGGGAGATTAAGAGGGTAACAGACTTATAGGACAGGAGGTATGAGACTTGACAGGGGCTGTTTTGTGAAAATATAACATTATGCTCTGTGGGGTTCAGTAAGTCATCATCACTTGGATCTGAAATCGTTCAAACTCTTAGCTCTGTGTGTTTGTATTTCTGGGTTGGGTGATGCTGTGCATGCATTTGTCATCTTTTGTTGCACAGTGTTATGCAGATTTCTCTAGTTTATCAGTTTGCCTTTCTGGGTCACATGATGTTTGACAGGTAATGAATCATCTTCGTGTTTGTGTTTCTGTCTCATATCATTTGACACAGTTTTGGTCATGTATACGTTTGTATTTCTCATTGCATATGGTGTTCCCCAATTCTATGTGGATGTTGTAATGATACTCTATGTAATAGTGTGTCTGTGTATTAGTGTGTCAGGGTCTCCTCTTACCTGGAGGGTACAGAGGAGCCAAGGTCAGAGTAGCCGTTGGTGCGCGTCTCGTCCTCGGGGCAGGGGCTGCTGGGAGTGTAGTCCACGTCCTCTCCCTCTCCGTAGTCCTCAAACTGCTCCTCGTTCAGAGAGGCAGAGGAACGCGTCGACAGGTCAGAGGTCACCGATGGGTTTAGCTGACTGCACCTGCAAAAACAGGAAGTAGACTTTCAGGAAGTAACATTCAATAAGTTTAAAGTGTCGTAGTGAAAAAAGACAAATTGTACATTCATTTTTCAATAATAAGGGTGACTATTCAGATTCTGACAGTACAGATTTTTTTATAAGATTGCAAATTATATATTTCACATGAGGTAGATGAGTTACATGTACATTAACAAGTCTAATCTCTACAGTTATTTTTATAAAGAGAGTTCACTTATAAAGACACCATATGTTCAACACCACACAAAGAATAACAACTAAAAGAGGCACTCACTTGTCTCCAGGAAAGAAAAGTCCCCCCAGTCCATCCTCCTTGTCTCCTCCGCTCCTCCCCCCTTCAGAGACATCTGATCCTGGGTTGCTCTCCACAGCACTGTCCATGTCTAACTCTGCCCTCTCTCTGCCCTCCACCTCTCCTTCCTCCTCTCCCTCTGGGAATAGATGACACCCAGGCTCTGGGTTAAGGGACACCCGCGTGCACGTGATGACCGGATGTGCAAGGGCTTTGTCAACACGCTGTAGAGCGAGAGAGAGATTTGATTTATTAGGATCCCCATTAGCTGACGACAATGGCGACAGCTAGTCTTACTGGGGTCTGAAACATAACGAAAAACACATTACAGACAAAATATTTTAACATTTACATACAGAGTGAGGTAAGCAGGGGATGTACACACACACAGGCATGCGTGCACACACACACACACACACACACATTTTTGTGCAGTCAACAGAACTTCAGAACTATGCAAATAGTATTCTCAGACCTTCAGTCAAAATATTGATAGCGTCTAACACTGATAGACATGTTTTTAGGGTTTTTAGAGTTACATGTTGGTTGTGAACATTGAGCTCAAACCTGAAATCCAAGTGCTAGAACTAGTGCTCAAAATGAGGTCTTAACTCATACAAGGTGTTAAGTAAAACACTAAAGGGATTTAAATCAGGCTTGTGGATTCCTTCATTGTGGGAAGACTCTGGGGGTCACAGAAGGTCATGGAGGGTATTGAGTTGGGGTCAAAGGTCATGAGACTGGTCATTCAGTTTCACTCTAACAGCTCTAATCCAGTCTAATGGTAATAAAGTAAAGAACAACCGATAACCGATAATCAGCCGACCCGATATATCGGACCAATATTGGCCTTTTCTAGTCTATCGACTATCGGCCCTTCTCTATCGGCTTGGCCAATAGTCCCTTCTACATAGCAAAGCTGCTGCTATGCTAGCCACCACTCACTGCCTGAGCCACGAGCACTGCACAATGCAGAGGAATGTCTAGCTGGGAAAGTCAGCAGCAGCAAACTAGCTCATTCTCCAACAGAAAGGTGCAGTATTGAGAAATGGATAAATTGACACAGTGACCAAAATCAAACTCCTGTTGCAAATATTAGTTTAGTTAATTCACTAATAATAAGGCTTGTGTCGACGTGCCCCGACATGCATGCAATAAGCTAAGTAGATAGCTATGTGACCTTTTAGCAAATATTACGATAACTAACCATTTCATCTGTGGTGTTATCTAGCTAGCTATATGCTAGCTAGCTGGCTATATAAGCAAGGTGCTAAGATATCAGATAGGAGCTAATAGCCAACGTAGCAAGCTAACGTTAGCTGGTTATCATTTTGAACATGCACCCTTTTCAGCAACGAGCCAATATCTGACTTGCGGAGTAAAGTTAGCTATTTACAGGTGTGCTGATCTGACCAGCCGCAATAGCATCCGTAAATTGACAGTTGATAGTTGGGTTAAATGATTGTCGTAATAGGGAAAGAAATAAGTGTTTTAAAATGCCTAAATAAAGGTTGGCAATAGGTTTAGCTACCTAAGAATATTCCTGCATATTTAATGTTTATGGACCAAGAAAGCTATAGATCATCACGTGTTTGTGCGTTCTCACGTCTCAAACTATTGGCAGATTTGAGTCATTCAGACAGAATGTGCTTGGTCATTTAATCTTTTTTCCTACCCTCGCTATCCTTGTTAGATATTATGCACATTTATGGCTTGGCAGAAAATGTCATCGCCATTGAGCTAGTTCTCATAGTAGCAGTAAACATCACCAAGTGATATGAGCGATGGAGATAGATGTAAGGACATGTGAAAGGGAGCGGAGTTACAGCCTCGCTCTATCCAATCGTAGCTGTAGGATAAAGTTACAAACCGCCGATTTGTTGACAGATAGCTGAACTAGCCAACTGAGTTGTTTTGAATTTCATCCAGGCAGTTTAGAGATGCTTACTGACAGATAGTAGAAAAAAATCCAGATCACGGAAAATGACAAAATATACTAGTTTGATAAGCATCCATGATCACAAATCATGACGTTAAATTGGACCCATTTGCATTGAATAGATGTTCTTTTATATTCTCAAACTAACAGCAGTGTCTACATGATGTCCTTCCATACAGGCGTGACATGCTGGAGTGATGCTTCTATGCAAATGTTGTTGATCAGTAGGCTGATTGGCCCAGCATCGTCCAGATTTGGCCGGGGTAGGCCGTCATTGTAAATAAGATTTTGTTCTTAACTGACTTGCCTAGTTAAATAAAGGTTGAATTCAAAATACAAAAAAACTCAGAGCTGGATGCCAAAAGTACTCTTCCTAACATCACTAGAACTCTGTTGGAGCCTGTCTGCCTCCCAGAACACACACACATAAATACACACACACGCACGTACACAGTCACTACCTGGAAAGCATACACACACATCTTTGTGCAGGCTACAGGACAACGCAAATAGTACTCTCAGCCTTATTAACATCACCAGTCAAAACATTGATAGCATTAAACACTGACAGATACATTCTTAGGCTTTCAGTAAAGTTCAAAACATGTTGGTTGAACAGTGATCAGTGAACAGTGAGCACAAACCTAAAATGCAAGTGCTAGAACAAGTGCTCAAATGTGGTCTTAACTCAAACAAGGTCGTAAGTGAAACACTAAAGGAATTTCAATTAGGCTAGTGGAACCCGTCACTGTGAGAAGACCCAAGAGGTCACAGAGGGTATTGAGGTTATTGAGGTGGGGGGGGGGGTCAAAGGTTAAAGGTCATGAGACACTTGTCATTCATTCAGTGTCGCGCCAACAGCTCTAATCTAGTCTAATGCTAATAGAGGAACCTTACTTTATCTCTACATACCGGAGAAGTAGGAGAGAGGGAGAGAGGGAGAGAGAGATGGAGATGAGAAAGAGGGAGGTAGAGAGGCCAGCCCAATTACACACAGGTACATCCCACACAGAGCATTAGACAGCTTTAGAGGATTCTCTCTCTCTCTCTCTCTCTCTCTCTCAACCTGTATGCAAACACACACACACTGTCTGTAGGATTAAGCGACAGCAGCAGGGACCCTGAGGCAGGGAGGGCCAGGGACAATACAAGGAGAAAGAGCCTGTTTAGTATTCCATAGAGGACCAGGAGGGGGTCTTCACATCTCCATGCCCCAAGGAATGCCACCCAGCATGGGGTAGAGGCAATAAACTAGGCCCCATCGCACCTCTCGGGATGGAAATATTAGACTGCAAGAAAAAAGTAGCAGTAGTGAAGAGTGTAAATTCCTTACAGGAAACGCACAAAGAAAAACACACAGTAGGAAGAATTGGTAGGATTTTAGGTGAATGGTGTTGATTAACCCGACTTGACACCTGTTGCTGAAGAACTATTTGGGTGTGAGGAAGCCGTTTTGCATAGCCAGTGTGTACAGCATAGGATCTTGCCTGCTGTGTTTGGTGCTGTATGGTGGGCATGGCTAAGAATGGTTAAAGTTGAAGTTGAGCAACTTCCAAAGGTCTTCTCCCTCAAGACATGAGACTCAGACAGGGCTATTACATACAGATGAGCCTCCAATCCGTCTGAATTAAAGCACACACACACACAGCCAGACCGCCAGGCAGCGTCACCCCAGCCCTGGTAGTCCAGTACAATAGAGACTGGGACAGTTTGGTCAGGGTGGGTGAATGCCTTTATGCCAGTAAGCAGTTGGTAGCTTAGGTCAGAAGAGACAGGGTAGAGAAGGATGGGGTAGTAGTTTGTTTTGGATGGGGTTCAGCTGGCACTCCTCCAGTCACTCCTGAGCTGTTCTGACAACAGTGGGAACAGGGTGATCAACGGGAGGGGCCGAGGGGGTGGAGTGTGTGTGTGTGTGTGTGTGTGTGTGTGTGTGTGTGTGTGTGTGTGTGTGTGTGTGTGTGTGTGTGTGTGTGTGTGTGTGTGTGTGTGTGTGTGTGGCAGTGTGTGGCAGTGTGTGTATGGAGACCGGCTTCTTTACCGGATCCTTGCACAACAAACTACTCCTAAAAAGCCTGCCGGCCATAACAGCTGAATACCTAGGCTACCACAGGCTAACACATCACTGTGTTCCCAAAAGTGTACCAGGATGCTCTCAGAGCCATATATACAGATGTCTGTGGAGGTTGCCAAATGACCTCACAGCAGCCAGTGGGTGTTACCTGAATGCCAGAGGGTGTTGCACTCTTCTTTAATGATGCCATGTTAGTTTCACCACCTCCCAGGATATGCCCATTCTTGCTCTTCTCTAATATTGATAGCTCTAGATCACTTACTGGAGTTCTCTGTCTCTCTCTAACTCTCTCTCTCTATAACTCTCCCTCTCGCTCTCACTCTCTCTGGTTTCCCATTCAAGATCAAGTGAGAGATGGGAAGCCACCAACAACCTGAGAGACCAAGACCCAGGGGCTCTGGCCTGGTTTCCTGATATCCAGGCCAACACCCATTCCTCTCCCTCTCTCTCCTCCTCTTCCGCTTCCACACATCACACACTGACATTCCATCCTTCCCTCAGCCGTGTGTGTGTGTGTGTGTGTGTGTGTGTGTGTGTGTGTGTGTGTGTGTGTGTGTGTGTGTGTGTGTGTGTGTGTGTGTGTGTGTGTGTGTGTGTGTGTGTGTGTGCGCATATCTGACTCGTTTCAGGAAACTAGGCGTATGTTGCGGGTCACTACTTCACAGGAGAGCCATTTGAATTTAAACTTTCGCCATGTAGCACATGTCTGTCTATTTGAGCTGGTCAGTATGTGTAGGTAATCCTGTCTAACACAGCTTTAAAAATATATATATATCACTTAGTAGAACTGCATAAGTTTTGCTCTCCACTTTCTGGAGGCTCGAGTTTTGAAATCAGTGGAATTAGAGTATGATAGCTAAGGAGATGGAGAAAACACCTGTCTCTGGATAACATCTTCAAAATAAGGGCATCCGTGACAGGGAGAGGTGTCCATCCATGATGTATACGGGTAAGATAGTCTAACTAGCTACATTTTCAGATATTACATGTTTCTAATTTTGACAGAATGTCATTTTAATTTCAAGCTAAAGTGTACTGTTAACTAGCTAGCTAACGTTAGCTGGCTGCCTCGCTAGCTAATGTTACGCGTATGATCTTATTATTCATATCTCAGAGCCATTTGCTTTGCTAGTTATATCCTAATGTTAGCTAGCTAACAGTGAACCTCGTTGGTTAGCTACCTGCAGATTCATGCGGGGTAGTAAAGTCATGAGTTGGGATTATGGTTCATTGTTTACCTAGCTAGCTAGCTAGCTACATGTCTAACAAAAGACTATGCAAGTAACCATTTAAATAGAATGTCACTGTGACAACTGTTGATAGATGTAGCTGCAAATTTCGCGCTGCTACCTACTCCGATTTCAGAGCACTCTCGTCTGAGTGTGCCAGAACGCAGAATAACTGACGAATTTACGAAAGCTCAACACCTGTTGAATATTGCCGTGTCAGTAAACGTTGGCAAAAAAGCGTAAATTGTTGCCAGCAGCACAGTTGCTGTCACCAACGCTCTGGATTACATAAAAACAGCCTAACCAGCTCTACTAGGGAGAGTAAAATGGTCAATGAGCTGTTCTAGAGATGGGTGGGGCTAAACCTTAAGAGGGTGTGAATGATGCTGAATGGGTGTAGACAAAGAAGAGCTCTCCAATAGGTACCAAAACATTTTCTCAAAAGTGAGAAACAAGTCCCATTCTTCCACAAACACAGTGTATGATAAACCATTTTGTAGCTCTGTGTCTCTGCTGTTATCCAATGTAAACAACTAAATTTAATTTTGCTCCATAAGACCGAAGGCGGTCGGTCACATATGTGAACTCGGGTGTGTTCATGTTAAAGACTGTACTCAGCCCTTTACCCCATCCTTGTGTTTATGATGCCAGATAGTCTCCCATCTCTCCTCTCCTCTATCCCATCTCTCCTCTCTCCATTCTCTCCTCTCTCTCATCTCTACTATCATCTCTTCCATCTCTTATCTCCCATCTCTCCTCTCTCACATCTCTCCTTTCCTCTTTCCCATCTCTACTCTCCTCTCTCTCATCTCTCCTCACACCCTCAGTCATCGGCCGACCCAGCCTGCCGGACGTCTTTATTAGGTTCATCATGGCCTGCTCACTCAGTGGAGAGAAAAGCCCAGCAGTAAAATCACTGTTGTTGATGCTCTGCTACACACAGTAGAGTAGAGCGGCTCCAGCTCTGGGCGATGCAATGCTGTTTTTGTGTCTAAAGACTAAAGAGAGGATGATTCAGAAGGACGCATCTCAATAGTCTAAGCTGTCTTCCTGTCCTCGTCTCCATCTACACTACAGACATGGAAGCAATTATATTTCAAGGGATGCATCTCAGTAGTCTAAGATGTCTTCCTCTCCTCATCCCCTTTTCTTTATCTACACTAATATAAAAACACTAGAGGCTCCCATAGATGTGGGATTGTGTGTCACAGGGGCAATAGGTACAAAAGTGAGGTCAGTGTCAGTTGCTGTCATGTTGCAAGTAGAGGAGAATGAGAGTTACTGAGAGATGATTGCCAGGTGGGTGATAGCACTGCACAAAAAGAGAGAATGAGAAATGGCTCCACATCGGTGGTGCAAGCACTGAGTTACAATATAAAGTGCTTTGGACAGCAGAGAAGCGCTAGATACAGTCATACCAAATCATTACTATTAAACAGAATATGCTCCTGCAGACACTGGGTTTGTGTGCTGCAGTCTGATAGAGAGAGAGAGAGAGCAGCACGGATCTCTGAGAGGAGGATCAGTAGAGCCATCTATTATTCACATCCAGCGCAGCAGAGAGGAGAGGACGTGAGAGAGGGAAAAGACAGGGAGAGAGAAAGGAAGAAGAGAAAAAGAAAGGAACTGCTCCTCCCCTCCAGTCACACACCCACTGAGTGGAGAGATCACAGAGGTGGACAGAGAGGGATGAGAGAAAGAGGGAGAGAGAGGGAGGGAGAGTCAGGGAGGGAGAGTCAGAGAGAAGGGGGGAGAAACTGAGATAGAGGCATGAGGCTTGACACCAGCTTCACCAGCCATGGGATTGACTTAGACAATGAACAGAAACTTCGAGGGAGGGAGGAAGGGGAAATGGGGTGTCAGTAATGACCGTGGGATGTTTAACCTACACTGTGTGGTAATATGGTGTGTCATACCATAGTTCTTAGTTAAAGCTGTGGGTGGTATCGGACATGTTGAAACGCAAAGCAAAAAACATACATCACTAATTTGTTATGGCTTCCGGTTTGAACAATAAAGTTACTGGACAGACACACTTGCTGGAGCACCTTAACAACAATTACCACTAAGCAACAAGCATCTACAGTGCATGTACAAGGTGTGTTTGTGATATTCAACAGTATATCTCTAAAACATATGGAATCCTTCTCAACTAATTTAATTATTCGTTTATTTTTAGTTCCTGTACTAATATCAGTTCATCAGTTACCCGAGAGCATTAGCATCCACATATTCTTAGCTGGACCCAGAGTCAAATTGTACTCATGCAAATACATGCAAACACTTCTATGCTATTTCCAACATGTTGTCACACAAACCTCCAGAATTTTTCCTGGAAAAACACTGATGAATATAGTTTGGTCGAGTCAGCAAGTTGACGTTGGTGGGAAAAATAAATTTACATTTTAAAGCACCATCTTTTCAGAGTATGGCGAGATAACATGAATATATTAATACACATATGGAATGAATCTAGACTAGATTCATATTGCTCAAACAGACTTGGGAAGATGTAGCGACTACATTCGTGGCCAAAAGTTTTGAGAATGACACAAGTATTAATTTTCACAAAGTCTGCTGCCTCAGTTTGTATGATGGCAATTTGCATATACTCCAGAATGTTATGAAGTGATCAGATGAATTGCAATTAATTGCAAAGTCCCTCTTTGCCATGCAAATGGACTGAATCCCCCAAAAACATTTCCACTGCATTTCAGCCCTGCCACAAAAGGACCAGCTGACATCATGTCAGTGATTATCTCGTTAACACAGGTGTGAGTGTTGACGAGGACAAGGCTGGAGATCACTCTGTCATGCTGATTGAGTTCGAAAACAGACTGGAAGCTTCAAAAGGAGGGTGGTACTTGGAATCATTGTTCTTCCTCTTTCATCCATGGTTACCTGCAAGGAAACACGTGCCGTCATCATTGCTTTGCACAAAAAGTGCTTCACAGGCAAGGATATTGCTGCCAGTAAGATTGCACCTAAATCAACCATTTATCGGATCATCAAGAACTTCAAGGAGAGCGGTTCAATTGTTGTGAAGAAGTCTTCAGGGTGCCCAAGAAAGTCCAGCAAGCGCCAGGACCGTCTCCTAAAGTTGATTCAGCTGCGGGATAGGGGCACCACCAGTACAGAGTGTCACGAATCCCGCTTCCTGAGTCTGTTTTTGCCTGTGTTCTGTCCTGGAGTGTTTTTTCCGGTGTCCTGGAACGCACCCTGTCTGGTTGCCGGGCGACATAGCTGGTTGGGAGATCTCTGATTTACCGCACCTGTTTCCAATCCGCTATCTGCACACCTGGTCCTGATCATCACCCCTCCACTTCATAAGCACTGACCTGACATCCATTCCCTGCCGGATCGTTAGCCATGAACAGTATGTTGTGCCAGCGTATCAGCCTCCATTTTGATAGAGTTTGTTTTGTTGTTTTGTACGTCTTGCTTGCCTTGAACTTACCTCCGTTCTCTCTGTCAACAGTCATTCCCCCGGAACACTCATTCCATCCCTACCTGGTCGTCGGTGGCTTCTGTTACTCCCTTGGATCTGCCAATTCAATCCCATCAACTCAACTCCGCTGCCCGCTCCGCTACCTGGATCTTTCTATCTCTACACTTAAACTTGTAAATAAATACTCACCTTCGTATTACTCTCCTTGTCCTGGTCTGCTTCTGGGTTCTACGTTAGAAAACCGTGACAGAACGATCCGGCCAGGAATGAACCCAGCGGACCTGGAATCCGTTCGCCATGCCATTATCCATCAGGAGAAGATATTGGGACAACACAGCACGGCGCTACAGGAGATAGCGATTTCAGTCCGGAATTTCTCTGCTAGCTTGACGAGTATCCAGGATCAGCTCAGTTTGCCGACGGATCCTCCACCACCTGTTTCACCCCTCTCACCTGCCGCTTCTGGAGCGGTTCCCTTCCGTGAGCCCAAGGTACCGACGCCTGATAAGTACGAAGGGGATTTGGGAAGATGCCGTTCATTTCTTATGCAGTGTGGTTTAGTGTTTGATCTGCAGCCCCACTCTTACGCCACAGACAAGGCTAGGATAGCTTTTGTTATTGAACTGCTGCGTGGTAGAGCTTTGGAATGGGCTTCAGCTGTTTGGGAACAACAGGACACCTGCATGGCGTCATACCAGGAGTTCACGGCAGAGATGAGAAAGCTTTTTGACCATCCAGTCCGAGGTAAGGACGCAGCTAAGCGTTTGTTCTCTCTTTGCCAAGGAGCTCGCTACGTGGCAGACTTTGTGATTGAGTTCCGGACATTGGCTGTGGAGAGTGGGTGGAATGAGGAGGCACTACAAGCGGCTTTTTACCAGGGGTTGTCGGAGCAACTCAAGGATGAGCTGATCTCCTATCCGGAGCCTTGTGACCTGGACAGTTTGGTCGCATTAGCTATTAGGGTGGATAACAGAGTTCGAGAGAGAAGGAGGGAGAAGCAGTGGGTCCCGTCCAATCAATCAGCTACTCGGTTACCATTCGGGTCAGGAGGTGGACCAGAAGGTGTTAATCATGTTTCCCCACACGGGATTAGTGGAGGAGTCCTGCCGCCAGATCCTGAACCTATGCAAGTGGGGCGGCACGGGTTAACTAAGGACGAGCGCCAACGTAGACATGAGACCAACAGCTGCCTCTACTGTGGTAGCTCGGAACATTACATCTCCGTTTGTCCTCAGCGCCCGTTAAACTGCTCGGCTCGTTAAGTTTGGGAGGTTTGTTAGCGAGCCAGTTTCAACCTCTCAAGAGCCCTGTCAGACCTCATTTTCCTGCTACCCTCATAAATAAGAATCAGAGTTTAGCGATTAACGCTTTCATCGATTCAGGTGCCGATGACAGCTTCATTGATGCCGACTTAGTGGAACAGCTGGGGCTTTCCAAGGAGCAATTACCGGAAGCCATTGAAGCAACCACTCTGAACGGCAGTAGTCTGGCACGGATCACTATGAGGACTGAACCGGTTAAGATGTTGTTGTCGGGGAATCATTCAGAGGTTATTTCTTTTTTCATTTTGCCTTCCCCCCATGTTCCTCTGGTTCTTGGATACCCCTGGCTAAGAGAACACAATCCCTCGTTCGATTGGGTGACTGGAAAGGTAACTAGTTGGAGCATTGAGTGCCATGCTAACTGCCTCAGGACTGCCTGTTCTCAGGCTGTCCCCAGTCGGGTCAGTGAGTCTGCTCCTCCTGATTTGTCCCTGGTTCCTGAAACATATCACGAGTTGGGTGAGGTGTTCAGTAAGCAGAAGGCTCAGTCACTTCCTCCCCACCGACCTTATGATTGTGCGATTAATCTGTTCCCTGGAGCTGCCTTTCCCAAGGGACGGTTATACAGTATCTCTCGACCTGAGCGGGAAGCCCTGGAGACCTACATAAAGGAGTCTCTGGCTGCAGGTCTCATTCGTCCCTCGTCATCACCCCTGGGAGCTGGATTTTTTTTTGTGAGTAAGAAGGATGGCTCTCTTCGACCGTGTATTGATTATCGGGGGTTGAATGATATTACGGTCAAGAACAAGTACCCCTTGCCCTTGATGAGCTCCGCTTTCGACTCTTTACATGGTGCTACTGTGTTTACGAAGCTTGATCTACGCAATGCGTATCATCTGGTTCGGATCAAGGAGGGGGACGAGTGGTTGACTGGGTTCAATACACCTATGGGACATTTCGAGTACCAGGTGATGCCGTTTGGACTTTCCAACGCTCCAGCAGTGTTCCAAAGTTTGGTGAATGACGTGCTGAGGGATATGATCGGTCTGTTTGTGTTCGTTTACCTGGATGACATCCTTATTTTCTCCAAGGAGCTTTCCAGCCACATCCAGCATGTTAAGCAGGTCCTGCAGCGGTTATTGGAAAACCGTCTGTTTGTGAAGGCAGAGAAGTGTGATTTTCACGCCCACACTACATCCTTCCTCGGGTACATCATCTCCAGGGGTGAGATCAAGATGGACCAAGAGAAGGTTCGGGCGGTTCGGGATTGGGCCCAGCCCGGTACGAGATTGCAGCTCCAGAGATTCCTGGGATTTGCGAACTTCTATCGGAGGTTTATCCGTGATTACAGCCGGGTGGCCGCCCCTTTAACTGCCCTGACGTCTTGCACCAGAACTTTCTGTTGGACTCCTGAGGCAGACCGAGCATTTCTGAACTTGAAGAGCCGATTCACCAACGCCCCGATTCTCTCTCAACCTGACACTTCCCGTCAGTTTGTTGTTGAGGTGGACGCATCTGATGTGGGGGTGGGCGCCATCCTGTCCCAGCGTAGCTACACTGACGGTAAACTCCATCCCTGCGCCTTCTACTCTTGTTGTCTTTCACCAGCTGAGAGAAACTACGATGTGGGTAACCGGGAGCTTCTCGCTGTGAAGCTTGCCTTGGAGGAGTGGCGTCACTGGTTGGAGGGAGCGGAGCAACCGTTTGTGGTCTGGACTGACCACAAGAATCTGGCTTACGTGCAATCGGCTAAACGTCTCAACTCCCGTCAGGCCAGGTGGGCTTTGTTTTTTGGACATTTCAATTTTTCCCTGACGTTCCGACCTGGGTCGAAGAACGGCAAGGCGGACGCCTTGTCCCGGATGTTCTCCAAGACGGAGGAGAGTGGGGCCAAGACTGAGACGATTCTTCCCCAGAACCTTGTCGTGGGAGCCGTTACATGGAGGATTGAGGAGGATGTGATGGCGGCCCTTCGGACGCAGCCCGGCCCCGGTAACGGTCCACCCGGTCGGTTGTTCGTGCCTGAGTCGGTCCGTTCTGATGTCCTTCAGTGGTCCCACGCCAGCAAGATAGCTTGTCACCCTGGCGTTGCCCGGACTATGGTGCTACTGCGCAGACGTTTTTGGTGGCCTGCCATGGGAGAAGATACCCGGAGGTTTGTTGCCGCTTGTCCTGTTTGTGCGCAGAATAAGAGTACCAATCGGCCCAGCTCTGGGCTTCTTCACCCCATACCTATTCCCCGGCGACCTTGGTCGCATCTGGCCCTGGACTTTGTCACGGGGTTGCCCTCTTCTGGTGGGAACACGGTCATTCTGACCATTGTGGACAGATTCAGCAAGTTCGCTCACTTTGTCCCCATCTCCAAGCTTCCATCTGCCACTGAGACGTCCGAGATCCTTGTTAGGGAGGTTTTCAGGGTCCACGGATTGCCCAGTGACATTGTTTCTGACCGTGGTCCTCAGTTTACCTCTGCTGTCTGGAGATCTTTCTGTTTGGCCATTGGAGCTACAGTCAGTCTCACATCGGGTTTTCACCCCCAATCTAATGGTCAGGCGGAGAGAGCCAACCAGAAGATGGAGTCCACGCTGCGCTGTCTTGTCTCCTCTGATCCCACCTCTTGGTCCTCTCAGTTACCCTGGGTCGAGTATGCCCATAATACTCTCCCTTCATCTGCCACTGGGATGTCTCCCTTCCAGTGCCTGTATGGTTACCAACCTCCCTTGTTTCCTTCTCAGGAGAGGGATCTCTCGGTTCCCTCTGTCCAGGCCCACATTCGTCGTTGCCACCGGACCTGGCATCGGGCCAGGAAGGCCCTCCTTAGAGTTTCTGACCGGTATCAGATCCAGGCGAATCGTCGCCGTATTCCTGCCCCCGCTTATACCGTCGGAGATAAGGTTTGGTTGGCTACACGGGATCTTCCTCTACGGACTGAGTCGAGGAAACTGTCACAGAAGTTCATTGGTCCGTTTGTGGTGGAGAGAATCATTAATCCTGTTGTGGTTCGACTCAAGTTGCCTGCAACGCTTAGAATACACCCCACCTTTCATGTCTCCTGCCTCAAGCCGGTTCTCCTCAGTCCTCTGTTGCCCCCTCCTCCTCGTCCTCCTCCTCCTCGGATGATCGGAGGTGGTCCTGTCTACACGGTGCGCCGCATCATGGACTCCAGACGGCGGGGTAGAGGGTTCCAGTATCTCGTGGATTGGGAAGGATATGGTCCAGAGGAGAGGAGTTGGATTCCTCGGCGTCAGATCCTTGATGCTGACCTGCTTCGTGACTTCTACCGCCTCCACCCTGGCGCTCCGGGTAGTACGCCCGGTGGAGTTCGTCGGAGGGGGGGTACTGTCACGAATCCCGCTTCCTGAGTCTGTTTTTGCCTGTGTTCTGTCCTGGAGTGTTTTTTCCGGTGTCCTGGAACGCACCCTGTCTGGTTGCCGGGCGACGTAGCTGGTTGGGAGATCTCTGATTTACCGCACCTGTTTCCAATCCGCTATCTGCACACCTGGTCCTGATCATCACCCCTCCACTTCATAAGCACTGACCTGACATCCATTCCCTGCCGGATCGTTCTTGCTTGCCTTGAACTTACCTCCGTTCTCTCTGTCAACAGTCATTCCCCCGGAACACTCATTCCATCCCTACCTGGTCGTCGGTGGCTTCTGTTACTCCCTTGGATCTGCCAATTCAATCCCATCAACTCAACTCCGCTGCCCGCTCCGCTACCTGGATCTTTCTATCTCTACACTTAAACTTGTAAATAAATACTCACCTTCGTATTACTCTCCTTGTCCTGGTCTGCTTCTGGGTTCTACGTTAGAAAACCGTGACACAGAGCTTGCTCAGGAATGGCAGCAGGCAGGTGTGAGTGCATCTGCACGCACAGTGAGTCGAAGACTTTTGGAGGATGGCCTGGTGTCAAGAAGGGCAGCAAAGAAGCCACTTCTCTCGAGGAAAAATATCAGGGACAGACTGATATTCTGCAAAAGGTACAGGGATTGGACTGCTGAGGACTGGGGTAAAGTCATTTTCTCTGATGAGTCCCCTTTCCGATTGTTTGGGGCATCCGGAAAAAAGCTTGTCCGGAGAAGACAAGGTGAGCGCTACCATCAGTCCTGTGTCATGCCAACAGTAAAGCATCCCGAGACCATTCATGTGTGGGGTTGCTTCTCAGCCAAGGGAGTGGGCTCACTCACAATTTTGCCTAAGAACACAGCCATGAATAAAGAATGGTACCAACACATCCTCCGAAAGCAACTTCTCCCAACCATCCAGGAACAGTTTGGTGACGAACAATGCCTTTTACAGCATGATGGAGCACCTTGCAATAAGTGGCTCGGGGAACAAAACATCAATATTTTGGGTCCATGGCCAGGAAACTCCCCAGACCTTAATCCCATTGAGAACTTGTGGTCAATCCTCAAGAGGCAGGTGGACAAACAAAAACCCACAAATTCTGACAAACTCCAAGCATTGGTTATGGAAGAATGGGCTGCCATCAGTCAGGATGTGGCCCAGAAGTTAATTGACAGCATGCCAGGGCGGATTGCATAGGTCTTGAAAAAGAAGGGTCAACACTGCAAATATTGACTACTTGCACCAACTTCATGTAATTGTCAATAAAAGCCTTTGACACTTATGAAATGGTTGTAATTATACTTTAGTATTCCATAGTAACATCTGAGAAATATATCTAAAGACACTGAAGCAGCAAACTTTGTGAAAATGTATATTTGTGTCATTCTCAAAACTTTTGGCCACGACTGTACTTTCACACATTATATCCCACTGGGCCCACACAATGAAATTATGTTGAACCAATGTGGAGAAAGAAAGAAATAGAGAGAGAAGGGGGAAAAACTGAGATAGAGTGGGAGGATGAAAGATGAAAAATGACTATTGAGGCATTAGGCTTGACACCAGCTTCACCAACCATGGGAATGACTAAGACTCATGATTCCCTCAGTTCCATCTGGCAAACAGAAACTTAGAGGGAGGGAGGGGAATCTGGAGACAAGTTTCCTGACGTGTTGACGTTCCTCTTACTACAGTATGACTACGGTGTAATTGTAATAACTATAGAGTACTGTGTAATATGGATGCCATACTAGCTCTTGGGTAATGTTTGGTGTGTGGTATTGTACATGGTGATACGCAAAAAGACAAAACATTCATCATACATTTGTTATGGGTTCTAGTTTGAACAATAAAG
The DNA here is from genome assembly GCF_016432855.1 of Salvelinus namaycush. NCBI lineage: Eukaryota > Metazoa > Chordata > Actinopteri > Salmoniformes > Salmonidae > Salvelinus > Salvelinus namaycush. The sequence goes on along the minus strand of NC_052308.1, from coordinate 66,276,135 downwards.
GTTGCTAGGGATAGTCTAAGTTGCTGGAGCACATTATGCAGAATTGAGAGCATCCTGTCGGGCTGTATCACTGCCTGGTACGGCAACTACACCGCCCGCAACCGCAGTGCTCTCCAGAGGGTGGTGCAGTATGCCCAACGCACTGCCTGCCCTCAAGGACACCTACAGCACCCGATGTCACAGGAAGGCCAAAAAGATAATCAAGGACATCAACCACCCGAGCCACAGCCTGTTCACCCCGGTGTCATCCAGAAGGTGAGGTCAGTACAGGTGCATCAAAGCTGGGACCAAGAGACTGAAAAACAGCTTCTATCTCAAGGCCATCAGACTGTTAAATAGCCATCACTAGCCGGCTACCACCTGGTAATTCAACCCTGCACCTTAGAGGCTGCTGCCCTATGTACATAGACATGGAATCACTGGCCACTTTAAAAATGGAACACTAGTTACTTTAATAATGTTTACATACTGGTTTACTAATTTCATACTGTATGTAGATTGCATTCAGAAATATTTAGACCCCTTGACTTTTTTACACATTTTGTTACTTTACAGTCTTATTCTAAAATGGATTAAAAACATTTTTTTTTACCATCAATCTACACACAATACCCCATAATGACAAAGCAAAAACAGGTTTTTAGAAATGTTTGTACATTTATTTTAAAATGTTAAACTGAAATATCACATTTACATAAGTATTCAGACCCTTTACTCAGCACTTTGTTGAAGAACCTTTGGCAACGATTACAGCCTCGAGTCTTCTTGGGTATGACGCTACAAGCTTGACACATTGTCACGGATCCCTCCGGTACGGTTGCTCATTCTGTGCACCAGTTTCTGAGGTCTACGTCACCAACCTCTAGGCACTGAACTGTGTCATTACGCACACCTGGTTCCAATTCCTCACTGATTTGTATAAATGTGCCCTTTGTTTCACCATTGGGCTGTCGATTATTGTTCCAATGTCTGTTGGTCGTGTGAGTACCTGTACCTTGTCGTTTTGGATTTCATGCCACTTGTATTGTGCATAGATGATTACAGGTCTCGTCCCGTGTTGTATCATTGTGCGCTTGTGTTTTCGGGTCTCGTCCCGTGTATTTATTCGAGGTACTCCTAGCTCTTTTGTTTGGGTTTCAACCCTATGTTTTGTATACGTGTTTGTTTGGTCTTCGTCCCTGCGCCTTTACATGGCACGTTGTAATTTGGGTAAAGAAATTTAAAAAACTATTACGCATTCCTGCGCCTGTCTTCCGATCCTTTATACCAACGTGACACACATCTGTATTTGGGGAGTTTCTCCCATTCTTCTCTGCAGATCCTCTCAAGGTCTGTTAGATTGGATGGGGAGCGTCGCTGCACAGCTATTTTCAGGTCTCTCCAGAGATGTTCGATCGGGTTAAAGTCCGGGCTCTGGCTGGGCCACTCAAGGACATTCATAGACTTGTCCTGAAGCCACTCCTGCGTTGTCTTGGCTGTGTGCTTAGGGTCGTTGTCCTGATGGAAGGTGAACCTTCGCCCCAGTCTGAGGTCCTGAGCGCTCTGGAGCAAGTTTTTATCAAGGAACTCTCTGTACTTTGCTCCGTTCATCTTTCCCTCGATCCTGACTATTCTCCCAGTCCTTGCCGCTGAAAAACATCCCCACAGCATGATGCTGCCACCACCATGCTTCACCGAAAGGATGGTGCCAGGTTTCCTCCAGATGTGATGCTTTGCATTCAGGCCAAAGAGTTCAATCTTGGTTTCATCAAACCAGAGAATCTTGTTTGTCATGGTCTGAGAGTCCTTTAGGTGCCTTTTGGCAAACTCCAAGCGAGCTGTCATGTGCCTTTTACTGAGGACTGGCTTCTGTCTGACCACTCTACCATAAAGGCCTGACTGGTGGAGTGCTGCAGAGATGGTTGTCCTTCTGGAAGGTTCTCCCATCTCCACAGAGAAACTCTGGAGCTCTGTCAGAGTAACCATCGGGTTCTGAATACTTTCCGAAGGCACTGTGTATACTGTATTCTACTGTATTTTAGTCAATGCCACTCCGACATTGCTCTTCCTTATATCTATATATCTCTATTCCATTCTTTTAGTTTTAGATTTGTGTGTATTGTTGTGATTTGTTAGATACTACTGCGCTGTTGGAGCTAGGAACACAACGACAACAGAGTGATCAATGAAGATAGTACACCTGTACATGTATGTGTTATACAACAGTAAAATACACCTCTAACAATTCTGAATCATCTCAATTTTAGTTCCTAGTATTTTGCTGCATCAGTTACGCAAGCTTATCTTTGGCATCCATGTATTCTAAGCTTGACCCACAGTCAAATGATATTCATGCAAATACGTAGTCAAACACGTCCATGATATTTACAGCATGTTGGCACACAAACCTTAGAAAAAACATTGATAAATAGTTTGGTCAATTCAGCAAGTTAGTGGAAAAGAGTAATTTCCATTCTAAAGCACCATCTGTTCAGAGTAAGGCGAGATAACATGAATATGTTAATACACATATGGGATGAATATGGGCTACATTCACCCTGCTCAAACAGAATTGGAAAGTTGTAGTCTCTACTTTCACACATCTTTCTCTCTCACTCTATCTCTCTCGCAAATGTCATGTAACATTAACAATATTGGAAAAGCCTTAAAACGCCTCTGATCTACAACTACCTCTTTCCCAGATCTAAGTTTCTTTTAAGAGGAGAGACAACACTGTTCCTACGACTCTAATGAATAAAATGGACTACTCCCTCTCTGATCTCATGTGGTGCTGAAGGTCAATAACATTTGAGTGCTGGACATGTCATTGATCTGAAGCCCAGGGCCAGTAGGCAATCATCTGGATGACCATGCAGTTCACACTACTATTGACTGAGGAAGAAGGAAGAGGATGGAAGATGGTTTAAGAAGCTGATTCATCATGACTAAACAGTGAGCGTGATGCAGGCCAACATCTCACCATAACAACAAGGTATATATGCTATACTATACTATACCTAAGGCAGAAGGACAAGTTTTCCACTGGCAATGTTTCCACTCTCTCTTCTCCTTCTATTTAGCCTAAGAGAAAGAGACAGAAAGCCTGTGTCAGTCTATTCTTTCCCATGCGTCGTAATACCTCCTTTCAACTTTCGCATGGGAAATCTGAAAGGATAATTGAGCTATTCCATGTATTCTAGCCTGGATCCTATCATTTTCCCACCATCTGCATCCCTCTCTCCCGCTGTCCAGAGATGGGAAATATTCAGATAATCTGGATAATTATTCCCTGGATTAAAGTCTGGATGATCTTTTATGGATATTGAGTATGTTGGAGAGATCAGAGACGGAGAGAGCGAGAAAGAGCGAGAGAAAGTGAGCAAGAAAAAGAGAGCGAGCGAGAGCAGTAGGTATGAGCAGCCACCCACTGGGACAGACATCGACTGGCGAAATTCAAAAGAGGAGGCTTTGATTTTGGGTGTGTCAGCAGAAACAGGAGTGGGGGAGAGAGAGAGAGACCAAGAGGGAGGGAAAGAAAGATAGACTGGGAGAGTGAGAGACAGTGAGAGAAAGAAGGAAAGAGAGAGCCATACTGTGGCTTTGCTGGTGTTTCTCTGACTGTGCTTGAGAAGATAAGAACCAAATCCAATCTCATACTGTTGACGCACTGCAGAGCGCTTTTCAGTCTCTTTATCTCTGTCTTACACTAACTCAGCAGCCGGCATTCGATTCAAGTGCTCTCTCCAACACAATGGAGTCTACCTGTGCAGTCACTAAACAATATTGCTTTTTAAGTCTATTTTATTGTCCTTTACCAGAAAACCTATGTGTTAACTGTTTAGTCAGTATGTTTCCTTCTCTGAGTTGCACAAAGGCGGAGGTAGCGGTCCTGCTGCTGGGTTGTTGCCCTCCTACGGCCTCCTCCACGTCTCCTGATGTACTGGCCTGTCTCCTGGTAGCGCCTCCATGCTCTGGACACTACGCTGACAGACACAGCAAACCTTCTTGCCACAGCTCGCATTGATGTGCCATCCTGGATGAGCTGCACTACCTGAGCCACTTGTGTGGGTTGTAGACTCCGTCTCATGCTACCACTAGAGTGAAAGCACCGCCAGCATTCAAAAGTGACCAAAACATCAGCCAGGAAGCATAGGAACTGAGAAGTGGTCTGTGGTCACCACCTGCAGAACCACTCCTTTATTGGGGGTGTCTTGCTAATTGCCTATAATTTCCACCTTTTGTCTATTCCATTTGCACAACAGCATGTGAAATTTATTGTCAATCAGTGTTGCTTCCTAAGTGGACAGTTTGATTTCACAGAAGTGTGATTGACTTGGAGTTACATTGTGTTGTTTAAGTGTTCCCTTTATTTTTTTGAGCAGTGTAGTTTAGGCCTATCAGCTTAGTTAGTTTGAGACTAAGAGGACACATCTCATTACTTAATGTCTTGTTACAGAACATGAGCCGTCTTATTCAAACAGATACGGCTAGCCATGTCACATGTCACTGTGAGAGAAACTAGTTACTGTATGATAAATAGACATCTTTCCTCTTTTCTGTGGAACTGAGACCACAATTACAACAAGGAAACTCAAACATTGTGAAACCCTATCACCCATTCCAAAAGTTTGAATGCAAACGTCCTTTTTTGACACATTGTTGTGTGGGATAAACTTCTCCTTTCTCACTGAACCATAGGCTAAGTTACACAGCCGGAACAGACAACATTGAGCTTCAGCCAAGCTCATACTGTACTGTACACGAAAAACCCACAATGTTTAAGTCTCTCTCTCTCTCTGTACAGGCGGTGGCTGGGTGCTGTCTCGGTTCACCCCTCTGATTGTAATGGGATTAATTGAAATCTGGGGCTGGCTGGTCAGAGAGAGGGGGGGAGCGAGAGAGAGGGAGAGATGAGGGGAAGAGTGAATGGTGATGAATTGTATTTCAGAGGGAGATAGACTGTAGGCTACAGTGTGGCAGCGGAAGAAAGAGCATAATACTCTGTCTGCAAAAGACAGAGTGACAGAAAGAGAGCGAGAGAGAGAAAGGGTCAAACGCAGACACACACAAAACACACTCTCCGTCACTCACACACCCCACTGGAACAATGGACTTTGAGCTCTGGTGCTGAACTCTCCACCGCACCAACCCCCCCAGATCCCCCAACCACTAGCCTCCGCCCCAGATCCTTCTCTCTATCCTTCTACCCCTCTATCCCCTTACCCCCGTCCTGTAGCAAAGAGGTGCTGTCTCTTACCCCTTCCATTATTTGGGGGGAGCCATGGTGGTCCCCCTGGCCCAACACTCCACCGGCCAAGCCCTCATCCGTAGAAGTCATCCAACGCGCCCCTCAAACCAGGGGTTAAGTCCTCTGCCTTTCGTCTTACACACACAGGTGAAGCCAGGTCAGTACAGAAAGTGCCGGGGGTTTAGATAGTCCAAATGGCAGTCCTTTGAATCAGTGTCGTCCAGAAAAAGAGGGAGAGAAAAGGAGGAGAGGAGAGAGTGCTCTTTCAGAGCCTCTAAAACTGTGCTGGCTGGCTTAGCTCCTCTGTGAGAGCACGACTCACACACACTGCAACTACCTCACTCTCTCACACACATGCAGAGATGCAGCAACTCTCTCACACACACTCATTTGGTTGTTCGCTCTCCGGCTGGCTCACATTCACACAGAGGGAGCTCAGTTCTGGCAACAGTTGTTGAGATTAGGCCACTCCCCCCTCCTCCCCTCTCCCTGGGCTGTTGCCGGGCAACTGGCTTCAGCTGGGCCGGCCCCTAGAGAGAGAGAGTCACATTGCTGCAAACTCTCTCTTGGCCGCCGCCCCCTCAAGCTGCATTTGCATATCAAGACCTGCCTCTCTTCCATAGAACAGAGCGGCTTTACTAGAGGGCGGAAGTAACATGCTATCTCCACTCAAACAGTCTTATCCAATGACACGGCACATTTATCTACAGGTTCAAAACCTGAAAAGTGGGGTGATGGAGTTCTGTGTGGGTTTGAGGATTTGAGAGAGTGGGGAGGAGGAGAGAGAGATAAGGGAAGGGAAGAGAGTGTTAGGTGTCCCAATCAGGTGTATAAAAAGTTGTTTGCATATTTGAGCTTCTGTGTGGGTATATGAGAGAGAGAGAGAGAGAGAGAGAGAGAGATAGGAGGAAGAGTGAATGGTGAGAAATTGTATTTTAGACCGAGGGAGATAGCTGGTAGGCTACAGTGTCACTGGAAGAAAGAGCAAAATAGACTAATGTCTGAAAAAGACAGAGTGACAGAAAGAGTGTGAGAGAGAGAAAGGGTCAAACGCAGACACACACACACACTTCCCCCTGGAACAATGGACTTTGAGATCTGGTGATGAACTCTCCACCCCACCAACCTCCCCAGATCCCCCAACCCCTAAGAGAAGGGAAGGTTGAGGCTTCTCCCCTCCTTCCTTCCCTTCCTGATATCCTGGGGCTCCCGAGTGGTGCAGCGTTCTAAGACACGGCATCTCAGTGCGTGAGGTGTCACTACAGACACCCTGGTTCGATTACAGGCTGTATCACAACCGGCGGTGATTGGGAGTCCCATAGGGCGGCTCACAATTGGACCAGCGTCGTCCGGTTTGGCCGGTTTAGGCTGTCATTGTAAACAATAATTTGTTCTTAACTGACTTGCCTAGTAACAAAAAAAGGTAACAAAAATAAATTAATATTCTAAAAAGCCTGGCTGACGCAGTGTTTGAGTCAACAACAGTGGATCCCAAAAGGTCACCATCACAACACGGCTACAGCCTTAACACCTCCTTCTCTCAATATCACCTCCCCAATCTCCCCTCTACCTCTCCTCCCCAGCTCCCCTCCTCCTTGTACTTCTTCACCCTCCTTCACCCCCTCTCCCTGTCCCAGGGCCCAGCAGCTTAATGTTAAACCCACACAGTCTGAGCCCGCTGAGCCCAACTGTCTCACAACATAATAAGTTGACTTTGGCAGGGGCAAACTGTGTCCCAGGCTCTGGTCAAAAGTGGTGCACTACATAGGGAATAGGGTGCCATTTAGGACGCAGCCTCAGACTACAAGACAACAGCTCAAACTGCTAGACAGGATGAGGGGTGGATGGTGAGGGGAATACTGTTGAGTCTGTGCAGTACATCACCTGCCATGGTAAAATTCATTATTAAAACCAATTATTTATTCTATATAAGATAGATATTTTTTAATTAGTCACAGGTAGTTGCAGTGTACAGTGAAATTCTTAAGCTCTGAGCTCCAACAGTGCAGGTGTGAATGAAACAATAAATAATAATACTAATATATAACTGTTTACAACTGTGACAATGATGAATATAAATATCCACTGGGGCAGGGACAGGTAGCTGACTATTCAGCAGCCTAATGGTCTGGGGGTAGAAGCTATTGGCCAGTCTGTTAGTTTTAGCCATGATGCTCCTGTACTGCCCGCGTCTGAGTGATGGAAGCTATGAGAACAGGCCGTGGATACGGTGGCTGGAGTCAATGATGATCTTCTTGGCCTTCCTGCGACACCTGGTGTTGTAGATATCCTGGATGGCAGGCTGTGTGCACCCAGTGGTGCGTTCGACTGAGTGTACCACCCTCTGCAGTGCCTTGCGGTCAGCATATGGAATTTGATTAATCAGCATTATCATTTAGAGGTGCGGTACACTTCGTAGGAGTCTTTTACCTATACAGCAGCCTCTCTGTTGCACCTGTGCAAACTACGCCATGTAAATCTCCCTGTTCTTCCTAGCTCCAAACGATAGCATCTCACTGTGGTAGCACTAACACCTGTCTGTGGTAATGCTGTCACTATGGTGTCTGTTGTGCTGTTATCATCACTGTTGTGTTAATGGAAGGGAAAGTGGGGTATGGTATCTAGTCAGCTGCACAACTGAATGCATTCATCCAAAATGTTTCTTCCCCTTTAACCCAACCCCTCTGAATCAGAAGGGGGGGGGGGGGCAGCCTTAATTGACGTCCACGTCATTGGCGCTCAGGGAGCAGTTGCTGTCTCTGTTATGTCTCAGTGATGTCCTACTTTCTTCAAGAGGAGCTGTCTCCCATACAGGACAGTTGTAAACAAGGTACTCTCCTGTCAACCAAGCTGATCACTCACAATACACCTTATCCCTCTGTACCATGCCAACCTAGCTTCTTTGTGACAAACTTGCTCCAAACAATGGTGACCGTGCCTGGCATGCCAGGCCAAACCCTGCAGCATTTCAGGGTGGAGGACACTTCTCTTCCTCTCCCTCACCACTTCCTCTCTCTCACCGTTCTCTCTCTTCATTTCTCAGCTTACTCCATCTCTCACTCTCCCTCTGCTTCTCAGCCTCTACTTCTTCCTTTCTTCCTGACATCCTCTGATCATATCTGCTTTGTTGCCCCCTTTGTCTTTATGACTCAGACTGTCTCCGGGGGGAACTGACATATGTATCAGATCCTCACCTCACAGACACAAGATCACCAAGTGCTAAACATTCATATATGGAGAGAGAGATTTATATAAAGAGGGGGGGGAGGGGGGATGAAGGGAAGGGGTGAGAGAAGGAGGGATAGAGAGGGTGATCCAGGCCAGGGGACCCAAATCAAAGCTAATTATATGGCAAGGAATGCTCCCCTCCTGGCTCTCTCTCTCTCTCTTGCTCTTGCTCACTTACACTCAAAGACTTTGGCTACACGTCAACAAACAGGCCCACAGCTATTTGTTAATATGCAATTTGTTAGAGGGCTGTCCTTCTCCTTTCACATTCTATTCAGGTCTACCTGGGTGAGACTGGAGTATTGTATTTAAGTTGGAGACATGTAGTAATACTTTGAGGGTAATGCTTTCAGATCTAGCATTAATGTGATTTCTTGATGTTATTCACAGAGAGGAGAGTAGAGTGATTAAACGATTCTCCAGGGGTATGGAACTGTGTATCGGAGGAATAGTGAGGTGAAATATGAATCAAGAGGGGAGAATGAAGCGAGAGGAAATTTGTTGCAAAATTATTGCACTGCATTATGCTGTGACTCCAATCACACACGCACATCACACACATCGCACACCCATACAGTACACACACGCTACCACTTTTCAACCACACAAACTCACTTCTTCTCTCTGACACACACACATTCCTCCCAAAGAAAAATAAATAAGCCAAACAAATAGTATATGTTGCAGGGTTCAGTTCAATAAGCTCCGTGGGGACTTGAGGCAGCCAGCATTCACTATGCAGCAACAAGACAGAGAAGGGAGGGAGAGAGAGGGAGACAGAGAGGAAAAGAGCGAGATAGTGAGTGTGTGTGTGTGTGTGTGTGTGTGTGTGTGTGTGTGTGTGTGTGTGTGTGTGTGTGTGTGTGTGTGTGTGTGTGTGTGTGTGTGAGAGAGGGGGGTGAGAGGAATAGAGAGTGGCACCATAGAATGAGAGAGAATGAGAGAAGAAGTAGGGTCTTAAGTGGAAGAAAAGACATGGATACAGTGAGGAGTACCAGGGATACAGTGAGGGGTAAAGACAGGGATACAGTGAGGGGTAAAGACAGGGATACAGTGAGGGGTAAAGACAAGGATACAGTGAGGGGTAAAGACAGGGATACAGTGAGGGGTAAAGACAGGGATACAGTGAGGGGTAAAGACAGGGATACAGTGAGGGGTAAAGACAGGGATACAGTGAGGGGTAAAGACAGGGATACAGTGAGGGGTACCAGGGATACAGTGAGGGGTAAAGACAGGGATACAGTGAGGGGTAAAGACAGGGATACAGTGAGGGGTAAAGACAGGGATACAGTGAGGGGTACCAGGGATAGAGTGAGGGGTAAAGACAGGGATACAGTGAGGGGTAAAGACAGGGATACAGTGAGGGGTAAAGACAGGGATACAGTGAGGGGTACCAGGGATACAGTGAGGGGTAAAGACAGGGATACAGTGACGGGTACCAGGGATACAGTGACGGGTACCAGGCACGGAGTAGCTGTTGTGGAGTGGCTGACGTGAATGCCAACAACGGTGCTACTCTCCTACTGCCAAGATGCAGGACTGGGGGAATTCAAACAACCACGGCCACACACATGCACACACATAGTCCGATGTTTCTACTCTACCAAGGTGGGCAAACCATTTCCTGTAGACCTACTCTACTTCATTGGCTATAGAAGCCATCAGGAAGAGAGCTACATTTTTTTAAACATTACATACATTATGAAAGAATGAGATTCAAATGATTTTAGATTTTTTAATTGAAATTCCAAAGCCCAAAATAGTGGACATTCAATTGCCAAAACATTTAAAATATTCCATTGTCTCTGTCAGGTCCACATTGGGTAGACAGCAATATAAAAATAGGAAATTACTATGAAATAATACAATATTTCTGTTGTGTATATTACATTGTTTTTAATTGATGACTGTATTACTTTTCATTCCTTAAAAATCCTAATCTCATCTCTGCTCAGGCAGTAGCAGCCAAACAGCCAGACAACATTCTCTGTGCTCCCCATACTGTACTGTCATCCTATTTAGCTAGACTAGCCTGCCCACCATATGCTGCAGGGCTGTCTGACTAAATCATTTTACTAGTTCTTCAAAGTAGATAAGGCATACTTTCATGAACTGTCTCTATCTAGCTCTCTCTTCATTGTGTTGTGTACTTTCCTCTCTCATGCGGTCTGTGTATCTATCCTAACGTAGCAAGCATAAAAGTGTATCCATCTGTCCAAGCCGGAAAGAACAGGCGCAGTGGATTATGGTCATTGTAGTTAATTAGTAATTGAACCGACATCGGTTATTAGTTGTTTAATAACGGGAAAAAATATGAAATGTTGGTTAATCGCTCAGCACTGCTACCCGTGCAACTAGGATTGCTCATCAGTCCATCGTAGCTCTCTTCCTGATGACTTCTATAGCCAATCACACACACACACACACACACACACACACACACACACACACACACACACACACACACACACACACACACACACACACACACACACACACACACACACACACACACACACACAGTCTGGACAATGGGATGGATTGATTAGGCCACTGGACCACTGACCATGCTGCCATTATTGGCTATGGTGGAAGAGAAGTCCAGATTCTGATCTGTACCAGAGAATGAGGAATTGGCATGTTCGACTCAATAGTTTGCCATCTTTTTGTATTTTTTGTATTTTACCAGGTAAGTTGACTGAGAACACATTCTCATGTACAGCAACAATCTTGGGAATAGTTACAAGGGAGATGAATGAGCCAACTGGAAGCTGGGGATGATTAGGTGGCCATGATGGTATGAGGGCCAGATTGGGAATTTAGTCAGGACACTGGGGTTAACACCCTTACTCTTATGAGTGCTATGGGTTCTTTAGTGAGCACAGATGGTCAGAACACCTGTTTAACGACAGCACCCTACACAGGGCAATGTCTCCAATCACTGCCCCGGGGCAGTGCCTCCTACTGGCCCTCCAACACCACTTCCAGCAGCATCTGGTACCCCATCCAGGGACCACCCCTGCTTAGCTTCAGAGGCAAGCCAGCAGTGGGATGCATGGTTCAAAAGACATATAGACTGGAGAAGGAAAAGTGTATATATACCAGAAAAGACAATGCATAACAATTGCAGTACACTCTGGAGAAACTTTAGAGTGACTCACAATAAGTGCATTTGAACACAGACTCTGGAACCTCCACATAATATGAGTCGAGCATCATAACTCATTAAGAACACAGACCACATATGTCCCTCTCACTTTGAGACATTTCTCATACATTTCTTTAGGCTCTAACAGAATATGCATCCCAAATGGCACCCTAGGCCCTATATAGTGCTCTACTTTTGACCACTACTAGTGCGCTACATATAGAATAGGGTGCCATTTGGGACGCAAACAGAAAAATAGGCTGCTATAGATGTTAAAGCAAGGTATATATTTTGCTGGTCTGGAATGTTATCAGCGTTTTGAAGCCACAGCTACAGTACATGGAGAGATTTAGAAAACACCTACTGCACCACTTTACACAGTGACAAAATGATAACGTAGGCAGGTAGAGAGAGAGACAGAGAGAAAGAGAGAGAGAAGGAGAGAAGAGAAAGAGAGGGGGAGGGAGAAATAGGATAAAGAGAGACAGGGAGAGAGAGAGCGGGATAGAGGAGAGAGAGGGGGGGAAGGGAGAGAGAAATAGGATAAAGAGAGACAGTGAGAGAGATAGAAGAGAGAGAATAGGAGAAAGGGAGAGCGGGATAGAAAGAAAGAGAGAGAGATAGAGGAGAGAGAGGGAGAAAGGGAGAGAGGGACAGAGAGAGATAGAGAGTTGATATTCCTCTATTGTGTGTGACCGACTGACTTGATATTTACCTATACATTTGCACTCTCTCTCCAAATTGCTATAGTATGGTCTAGAATGTATATTGCATGGCCAGACTGCATAACCCCTCCCTCTCCCAAGGTAAGTGGCGTTTCAGAGCAGTTAAGTGCCTCTCGTTTTCTGGGCAGGCAGAATCAAGCCTCCACACAGTCCTATTTGCCCTGTCTATCTCTCTAAGCTCAGAGGGAGTGATCTGCAGACACTATGGCGGAATGAAACGGAGAGATCACACACATGGACGCACGCACAGTCGCACACGCACACTAGCGATCAGATTCCATTGCTGCCGCTCGCCATGAAATATTCAGGTGTTCTCTACCCACAACAGAATGACAGCACACACACACAGGCCTCCTTATAACATACAACTGCAATAGCTGCAGCGTCTATACAAGCGGAGCTTTAAGACATGGTTGGCTGCAAAAACCAGGATCTGGCCCAAAATCAAAGCTATGGTAAAATCACTACCATGCCACTGTGACTGTACAGCGCAAGGTGTTACAGGTGATATATAGTCTAGGCTAGAAAGCAGCGCTCCTCTCCAGCTCTAACAGGATAAGTTACCCAGTCCCATTCTGTCTGTGTGACTGATATCAGTACACAGCTGTGTTGTGGTGAAACCAGGCCACTGGGTTATTGGCGCCCTCAGGGCACTATTAAAAGAGTTATGTGGAGGTATTGATAACCACGACACATTATTCTGCCTTTGCTGGAAAGGTTAGGATCTCTTTATTACAGTATGTCATGTAGAATGGGAACAAACACAAGCAACAAAAAATAAACACAAAAAACGGTATACTGTCTGACCCTGTACTCTAGTCCACAGTATGTTCCAATGGGATGTAAGATATTAGCCATAATAGTGCAAGGCCAAGGGGACAAACATTCCCTTTCCCTTGACTTGCTATGATCTAGTCGTAGGACACTATAGTGGTTGGTATGAAGGCTCACCGCCCATCCCACCCTGCAAGAGCTGACACACACAAACACACACAGACACGCCCTAACACACACATCCCTCTTCCCCATACATCCCTCACCACCTCACATTGGAACTGGGCAGTCAAAGTCACACCAAGACAGAAGTTATTTTTGGGATCTGTCTTTACATGGCCGTTGGGTCCGGTGGTGCTGACCTTACTGCCAGTGAGTGACGGTGGATCAAAGCCTGATCATCTATCATGCTGTTAATAGGCCACAGGGACCAGGGGGGAAGGGGAATCAATGGGAAGAATAAAGAGATAGAAGGGTGCGAGGTGGACGTGTGTATAGGGAGGGAGAAGGGTTGAGGGTTTTTTTTGTGTGTGTGTGTGTGTGTGTGTGTGTGTGTGTGTGTGTGTGTGTGTGTGTGTGTGTGTGTGTGTGTGTGTGTGTGTGTGTGTGTGTGTGTGTGTGAAAGATCACTCGGAGTAAGTATGAGTAGGGGTCCCATGTGGTTCCGTTGGTAGAGCATGGTACTTGCAACGCCAGGGTTGTGGGTTTGATTCCAACTGGGGACCAGTACGAACAAACAAGAAAAAGTATGCACTCACTACTGTAAGTCGCTCTGGATAAGAGCGTCTGCTAAATGACTAAAATGTATGAGAAAGAGAAATCTAAATGAAAAGATAGAATGCTTGTCAAACTACTAGACATGTATGAGGACAGGTTGCACATCACTGCTGAAGGGGAAGTGTTGGAAAGGATGTTGAAGACTAGATAGATCACTTCCCCTATTACTGGGGGTTGTCGTGGAAAGCAGTCACTCTCTGTGTCCAAAATGGCACCCTCTGCCCTATGTAATACACTACTTTAGTGCACTTTATAGGGGATAGGGTGCCATTTCAGACAGAAGTCAGTGGCCCTGAGTAAGATCAGTGTGAACTGAACTAAGACCAGTAGAACCAAACACATGATACGCATCACACCATGGCTGTCAATAGGCTCTATGCATTATACCGCCTCCAACGTTCTAATTTACTTCCTACCGGGTTGATGACTTCCGGAGCGATTTCTGCTATTGTTTTTATCATTAGCTTACTAGCTATCTAACTGTCGTCGATGCATTTCTGACTGAAATAGTTTGCAATGACTACGTTTAAATTACAGCCCCGCGAAGGAGGTGCTAATGAACATTGTTCAGTGCCTCTGTTCAGTTTCTTCCAAATGGAATGGTATTGTGAGCTTCCATAGTTTCCCGGTCGATGTAGAGCTCAGAAAAAGGTGGTTGGTGGCAGTACGTCGTGACAACTTTACTGTCAACAAACACAAAGATGTGTAGTACACATTTCGTCGAGTGACTTTGTTGAGGGAGAAATTGGGGGGCAACAATATCTAAAAAGAGGTGTTGTTCCTACAGTCTTGGCGTGGAACTGGCACATTCAAAAGAGACCTGGTGTTTGGGAAAGAAGACTGAAACCTCCTGCTCCGACTGAGGAGGATGAAGAACAAGGACTGTGGACTGTGCCGTCTCTGATCCGGTCCAGACACATGATTACTGTGCAGTCCCTGAACCCGCAGCCCTGGACATGGCCTTAATGGAAAACCATGAGCACGTAAGAGAAATTGAGGAGCTTCGAGCCAAGCTGGAGAAACTGATCGTCCAACACGGCTTTGGTCTACAGCGATTTGCTGGTTCTGATGAGGATATACGTTTTTACACAAGGTACAGTAATGATTTATTATTATCCAGCATTACTATTGTTAATTATTTACTATTAATTATTATTATTATCCCAAAGTCCATCTTACCTTTAAGAACATGTTCATTGTTATTTAAAACTAGGCTAGCATATCTTAGCATAAGTAGGCACATTGAATGCATATTGTCTTTACATTAGTTTTCAGTTAACCCCCAAAAATGCTCCCAGGTCATTGCTGCAAATAAGATTTGGATCTTAGTCAACTTCCCAGGTTAAATAACGGAACATTTAAAACAAATTCACTGCTGTGATGATAGCTGCTGTGAATTACAGGCTACAATAGCAGCTAGGTCATGTCTAGTGCTTAGAGAAGATGGACAATAATAGTAATGAGCTTTTTTGGTATTCAAATACTCTGGGTCCGTCTTTAGATTTGCAAGCTACACCCACCTGATGGCCTTCTGGCACTTGATTGAGCAGGCAGCAGAGACCAGCAGAGACAAATACCAATTAATCTGAAACAAGTGTTACTCTAAGAAAACTGGTAAGGGACAACTTCATTAAATACTTAAGAGAATATTATTTGATCTTACTGTAATTGTTAAACATTATTTACTTTTTGTTATGGACCGAATATAAGGACTATCACTTGGGCCAACTTCCTCTACTGTCTGCTTGGATCAGCACGGATATGGATCCCCAAGAAACCATCAAAGCCCACCTGCCACCTGAGTTCGAAGACTATCCAGACACCCAGGTAGTGATCGACTGCACTGAACTCCGCTGCCAGAGACCATCTTTACTACTACTGCAGAGTGATATGTTTTCTTCCTACAAGTCACACTGTACCTTTAAGGGCATGTTGGGAACGTCACCACATATGTGAGTGACATGGAGATCTTCAAGCAGTCTGGAATTATTTCCTTACTCACCCCTGACATGGCCATTATGGTGGATAAGGGCTTTCTCGTAGATTACATTGTTCCGTGCAAGGGCTACCGACCAGCCTTTCTGTCAAGACGCACACAGATGCCAGCGCATGAGGTTAGGGAGACCCAATCCATTGCCAGGCTGAGAGTGCATGTTGAAAGAATGATCCGCAGAGTAAAGGAGCACAAGCTGTTTGACACAGTCACCCCCCTGACCATCTCAGGCAGCATCAACCAATTATTTGCAGTGGTGTGCCTGTTGGTCAACTATCAAAACGGACCTTTGGTCAGAGCATGGGCCAAGCCAGTGTAAATGTACATGTGTTTATTTGCTAGCAGCAAAATAATCATTTGTTTATCTACAACATGTATCAATCATTTGTGTTGTAGTGAACATCAGTTTGTGTGGAGTTTGTATTGGCTTTAATTAGGCAATGAGTTTAGGGGTGGGGGAAAGAAATCAAGTAAACACAGAATAGCCAGAATGCAAGATTGAATACAATGTTAGAGATGTGTAATTGATTAACTGAACTGTTGAACATTTGCTGAAATACATTTTTTTAAACAAATCTATTCTACTGTAGTCTTCTTCACAAGAACATCAATACCTATTTTTCATGAAACCACTAAACTTGGCACCCATGCTGGGGATCCATTCAGATGCGAGATAGACACTTCTGCAAGTAGTGGTAAAAATAAAAGTGGTCAACCTTCTCTCGTATAGTTTTTAAAACCTGTAGATCATTACATATCATTTCAACTAGGATGACCTGCTGTGCACAGATGACAAAGTCACACCAGCTACAACCTGTGAGAAGGATATGACCTTGCACCTGCCAGTAGTTAGCATGACTTCTCTTCAACTTCAGGTCTCCATTCTGTATCTTCAGGTAAGGGCAGTCAACATAACTTGGTATATTTGGGCACTTGACCTGTAAGAGTCCAAAGTGTGGTCTCACACTGGGATCAAATATGATGCCATCTGGAGAGGATCCTAACCACGGGGCATCAGGGTGCACTACGAAGCCACACGGAAAAAGGTTAACATTCTTCAGTGTGCAGTACTGCTGTATAGCCACTGGCTCTATGACTAGCCCCCTCTTCATCTCCATGGTCTGCATACCAGATCCCTTGAACATCCTCTCAGCTAGACGGTCAGCTGAGATCTCTCCCCGGACATGGCAAACCTCTCGGAAACGAGAGGATGTTATTCTCATTTTCCTTAGCTGATGCCATTCCGAGCTGCTGCTCTGCTCCCTTGTAGCAACCTCGACTTTATGTGACATCTCGTAGGTTGTCTGTAATGACTTGACGTGGAACTGGTCCTGATGGCTAAGGATGTAAGCACACTGGGAAGACTGAAGCCTGTAGCCATCTAATGGAAGGATTGGTGGAGAAGGTGCATCGGAATCTTCACAATTTCACTGGTCTTTGGCTGAGGAAGTTGATAGGACAGCACACTGCCAGCTTGCACTGGCCCAAAGGAGGACTCAACCAGGAGCACGTCAGCTGACATTTCCATTGTTGTCACAAGAGGGGCAGTAAATGGAGAAAAGTTGGCATATGTTTCTGGGACGCGGAGAAGGTTCATGTCAGGCATGTATCCATTGAGTGCTTTGTAGAGAGAACTTCTGCAAAACATTTTAAAACCTTAACATCAGGTTGGAGAGATTACTATGACAAAGACTCATGTAACTTTTCCAGAAACAGCACAAGCCCGAAAGTTCATATAAAATTGATTCAAATATACAGATTATATATTTCCCCCCAGTCTTTGTCATTACATCGTAAAGACGCCACTGTTCAGGCTTATCATCTGGATACCAAAAAAATCTCAAGAAAATGTTGTTTTCTTAATTAACCTTTCTGGACTACCCATCCCGGGTCCGGGATAATTGTCATCAGAAACGCTGACTAGCATAGCCTAGCCTGGCGCCACAGGTATATAATATTATATAATTTCATGAAATCACAAGTCCAATACAGCAAATGAAAGATAAACATCTTCTGAATCCAGCCACGATGTCCGATTTTTAAAATGTTTTACAGCGAAAACACAACATATATTTATGTTAGCTCACCACCATATCCAAAGAAACACAGACATTTTTTCACAGCAAAGATAGCTTTCACAAAACACACAAATAGAGATAAAATTAATCACTAACCTTTGAATATCTTCATCAGATGACACTCATATGACATCATGTTATACAATACATTTATGTTTTGTTCGATAATGTGCATATTTATAGCCACAAATCGTGGTTTACATTGTCGCCATGTTCAGAAATGCCTCCAAAATAGCCAGAGTAATTACAGAGAGCCACGTGAAATACAGAAATACTCATCATAAAACTTTGATGAAAGATACATGTTGTACATATAATTAAAGATACACTGGTTCTTACTGCAACCGCTGTGTTAGATTTAAAAAATAACTTTAGTAAAAAGCACACCATGCAATAATCTGAGACGGCGCTCAGCCATTCTCCGCCATGTTGGAGTCAACAGAAATACGAAATTACATCATAAATATTCCCTTACCTTTGATGATCTTTCATCAGAATGCAGTGCCAGGAATCCTAGTTCCACAATAAATTGTTGTTTTGTTTTATAATGTCCATTACTTCTGTCGAATTAGCAACTTTGGCTAGCATGTGTAGTACACGTGTCCATACACATTTGCGCAAATGAACGAAAACTTCAAAATGTGATATTACAAGTCGAATAAACTGGTCAAACTCAGTTGAGAATCAATCTTCAGGATGTTTTTCTCATATATATCCAATAACGTCCCAAACGGAGCATTTCTTCATGTCTATATAACTCATGGCAAACAAGGACATCACATGCCTAGCGTGCGTGGCCAGGAACTGGCAATCTGCCTGACCAGTCACTCCAATAGCTCTCATCCGGCCCCACATCATGCTAGACGCTTCATTCCACGTTCTACTGCCTGTTGACATCTAGTGGAAGGCGTATGAAGTGCATACAGATCCATAAATATAGGAGATTTGAATAGGCGATGACTTTCAGATCGACCCATTTCAAATTTTTCACTTCCTGTTTGGAAGTTTGCCTGCCATATGAGTTCTGTTATACTCACAGATATAATTCAAACAGTTTTAGAAACTTCAGAGTGTTATCTATCCAATAGTAATAATAATATGCATATATTATGATCTAGGACAGAGTAGGAGGCCGTTCAATTTGGGCACCAATTCATCCAAAAGTGAAAATGTCGCCCCCTAGTCTTAAGAAGTTTTAAATGTTTCCATTCTAGGAACCTCCAACTTACCTTATTCCATCAGCACACGAGTTAGTAGGTTTACGGAACTCTATTCCATCAACCGGACCTGGCTTCACACCCTAATTAACAAGGATTTACTGTTACATAGGCTGAATACTTTTCAGGTGCATTTTTTTCTGGATATTGATAGACTCACAAGTATTATTGGCTTGTGCCAACGCTGTTCTGTGTCTGTGCAGTTGTGAACTGGTGGTGCAGCAGGAATGTTTAGTTGAGAGTAGTGCGCTGTCTAGTAAAGAAGGGCCACCAGATGATTGCACATAGAACTTCCTGCAACACAGGAGCAGTGGCTTTGTACCACTATCACTGGTACGGAGTGCTTTAACACCATCTGTGAAGATAAGTGTGATGAAAGACTGAAGTGAGAAACAAGAATGATGTGGCCCATAAATAACAATAAACATAGTAGTGTCTAGTCTTCTTAACTAGGGGCTCATTTAACTATACAGGAATACAATGTGTCTCAGTAACACAATTACCAAACACTGCATCAACAGATCTTTACCAAATGACATGTTAAGTGGGCAATTCTCAATTGGGATTGGAACCTATTCATTAATATCTATCTATTGATAAGATTAAACGTTGACACTGTCTCCAACACATTTTGACCATGACGACAGTGTACCACAGGAGATGTTTAACAGGGTCCCTAGTAGCTATCTATAACCTTTCCCTACTCATACTCTCATGCAGCCCTCATGGTGATCTCCCCTGTCAATGTATCTTTGTTAGATACTGTGTAGAAGACATGAATAACAACTATTTTTAGCTAGCAAATATAGCTAGCAAGCTTAACTTAACCAAGCTAACGAAAATACACACATTCCCAAGTAGATTATGTCAATGTTACATCATTTAACGAAGTAACTAGCTAGCTGCAGTTAATAGTTAAATTAGCTAGCTAATATGATTGTAGCTAGCTAACGTTATACGTTATATCTGTCACTGACTTGGTACTTACCTTCATAGTTGTCTATGTAGCTTCCTATGTACATCTTGAACCCCTTTTCATTCTTGCTAGCTGGAGTCTCGGAGGCTGATTTAACAATTCGATGTACATCATTAATATTAATTTGAGGCAAGTCCTTAAGACAAGTAGTAAAAAAGTGTGACATAGTGGTAGTAACGTTATATCGTCGATAACAACTTGACTGACTTCCGTTCTATAGTATGCGCCACCGGAAATTGCCACGCCGGTAGGAATAGTTTTTAGAACGTTCGATCATGGAATGTGCATAAGGGCTATTACCCTGACAGACAGACAGCTAGGAAGCAACCACAAAGTATATGAGCACATACACACACATATATGCACACGCGCAAACGCACAGCTAACCCATATAACCACCACACACACACATGCACGCATGTGCACACAGGACCACGCACGCACACACACACACACAAGCAAGTACATACACACAGGCGCACACACACACACACACACTGCGTTGTGTTTTTTCTACATCCTCTTGGTAAATACAACCCAGTAGCTGGAAGTATCGACTGAGGCTCCGGTGACCCGCTCAGAGAGACACCTGTATGTTGACACAAATATTTGAGGAAATCACTGAACTACAAGCAGAAAGCACACAGACCAAAGGAGCAATATGTCTGTTATAACACCGTCTGACCTTCCTCAATTTCAAGCATGTTATGTTAAGACCACTGCATATTGTGACTACAGTTCTGGCTGTGGTACCGTGTTGAGGAGAAAACTATGTGCTGAAATAGTCTGCCAGATATAATGTGTCACGACTTCCGCCGAAGTCGGTCCCTCTCCTTGTTCGGCGGTCGACGTCACCGGCCTTCTAGCCACCGCCGATCCACTTTTCATTTTCCATTTGTTTTGTCTTAGTCTTACACACCTGGTTTCACTCACCCTCTTTTCCCAATTAACCCTCTTTTCCCCATGTTTGTTTGTGAGTGATTGTTATTTGTAAATCGGTCCGTTATTGTGGGCTCGTATATTTGCCTTGTATTTTTGTATATTGAGTAAAGTACGTTGATTACTAATTTCTGCTGTCCTGCGCCTGACTCTCTACACCAGCTACACACAGGACCCCATTACAGAATCACTCACCAGCCCAATGGAGTCAGCAAGAGCAGACGCCCTCCCTGTGGCAGTAGAGGAGCGCGACCAGCATCACGCGACCATGTTGCAACGTCTGGGCACCGCCATGGATCGCGTGCTGCAGACGATGGATCGTTGGGAGAGAGGAGGAGGATTTCCAGCGCCTCCACCAGCCCCACTACTGCCGACCCCACTGTCCACCTCTCCTTCACCTGGCCCCAGCGGGATTCGGCTACCAAGGGAGTATGATGGGACGGCTGCCAGATGCCAGGGGTTCCTATTACAGCTGGAGCTCTACCTGGCGACCGTCCACCTGGCTCCTTCGGGACGTGAGAGCGTGTACGCCCTCGTCTCCTGCCTCTCAGGCAAAGCCCTGGAGTGGGCCAACGCCGTATGGAGTGAGGGAGACGCGGCGTTGGCCCACTCCAGGGCTTTGCCTGAGAGGCAGGAGACGAGGGCGGACACGCTCTCACATCCCGAAGGAGCCGGGTGGACGGTAGAGAGGTGTGTGGGTGTTTCCATCGGTGCGACTACGGTGGAAAGTCCAGACCAGGTCTCCACCGTGCGCATCCCCTCAGAATATGCCGATTTGGCTCTCACTTTCTGTAAGAAGAGGGCGACTAAATTACCACCCCATCGACAGGGGGATTGTGCGATAAATCTCCTGGTAGACACAGCACATCCCAGGAGTCACGTGTATCTGTCACAGGAGGGAATGGCGGCTATGGAAACATATGTCTCCGAATCCCTGGGGCAGGGATACATTCGGCCCTCCACTTCACCTGCCTCCTCAAGTTTCTTTTTTGTGAAGAAGAAGGATGGGGGTCTGCGCCCGTGTATTGACTATCGAGGGATCAATCAGATCACAGTGAGGTATAGCTACCCGCTGCCTCTCATCGCCAGTGCGTTCGAGTCAATGCACGGGGCGCGCTTCTTCACAAAATTGGATCTCAGGAGCGCTTACAACCAGGTGCATATCCGGGAGGGGGACGAGTGGAAGACGGCATTTAGTACCACCTCAGGGCACTATGAGTACCTCGTCATGCCATACGGGTTGATGAATGCTCCATCAGTCTTCCAGGCCTTTGTTGACAAGATTTTCAGGGACCTGCACGGGCAGGGTGTAGTGGTGTATATTGACAACATTCTGATATACTCCGCTACACGAGCCGAGCATGTGTCCCTGGTGCGCAGGGTGCTTGGTCGACTGTTGGAGCATGACATGTACGTCAAGGCTGAGAAATGTCTGTTCTTCCAACAATCCGTCTCCTTCCTAGGGTACCACATTTCCACTTCAGGGGTGGAGATGGAGAGTGACCGCATTTCAGCCGTGCGTAATTGGCCGACTCCCACCACGGTAAAGGAAGTGCAGCGGTTTCTAGGGTTTGCCAACTACTACCGGAGGTTTATCTGGGGTTTTGGTCAGGTAGCAGCTCCCATTACCTCACTGCTGAAGGGTTAGGGTTAGGGTTAGGGTTAGGGTTTGCCTGCCCTGCCGGAAGCTGGGCCCGCGGTTTGTGGGGCCATTCAAAGTCCTGAGGAGACTGAACGAGGTATGCTACAGGTTACAGCTTCCCCCAGATTACCGTATTAATCCCTCGTTCCATGTGTCTCTCCTCAGGCCGGTGGTGGCTGGTCCACTCCAGGAGTCTGAGGTGCGGGAGGTTCCTCCGCCCCCTCTGGACATCGAGAGGGCCCCGGCTTATGCTGTTCGAGCCATCCTGGACTCGAAGCGTCGGGCGAGGGCCTTCAGTACCTCGTGGAGTGGGAGGGGTATGGTCCGAAGGAGAGATGCTGGGTGCCGGTGGAGGACGTTTTGGACACTTTGTTGCTGCGGGAGTTCCACCGTCTCCATCCGGATCGCCCTGCGCCTCTTCCTCCGGGTCGTCCCGGGGTGCACTGCTGGAGCCGCGCGTCAGGGGGGGAGGGGTACTGTCACAAGTCGGTCCCTCTCCTTGTTCGGGCGGCGTTCGGCGGTCGACGTCACCGGCCTTCTAGCCACCGCCGATCCACTTTTCATTTTCCATTTGTTTTGTCTTAGTCTTACACACCTGGTTTCACTCACCCAATTACCTGTTTATTATTTAACCCTCTGTTCCCCATGTTTGTTTGTGAGTGATTGTTATTTGTAAATCGGTCCGTTATTGTGGGCTCGTATATTTGCCTTGTATTTTTGTATTTTGAGTAAAGTACATTGATTACTCATTTCTGCTGTCCTGTGCCTGACTCTCTATAACAGCTACACACAGCACCCCATTACATAATGGAACTTAAGCTTCCTCTACAGAATAAACTTCCTCTATTGCACCAGGGAATGATGATACCAAATGGATTATGTATTCCATACATCATTGTGCTGGTAAAGGCTATGTTTTCCAACCCTATAACATCACTTCTGTTAATCCGTTGTGACTAAATTGGGTCTCAAAGGAGGAACACAGTGTGGGTGTGAGAAGGAGAAACACTGTGTGAGGTTTAGAGTGAGTCTGTGAGACAGGACGTGTGTTTGTTGGTCTGACCATTGTACAGTGGGAGAATGTGAAGTTTGCCTGAAAGGTTTAGAGTGAGTGAATGAGTGAGTGAGTGAGTGTGTGTGTGAGCGCAGGGAGGCAGCGGTCCAGAACTGAGCTCCTGTGACAGCTCCTCTATTCAGCCCCCACATCAAAGGAATATCAGCAACCTAATTAAATAAGCAGAGAGAGAGAGACAGTGAGAAAGGATGGGAGAGACAGGGTTTGGATAGATGGAGAGATAGAAAGGGGTTGGAAGACAGAAAAGTGGGCAGTAAAAGAAAGGAGCAAGCAAATCAATGAGTAGATGACAAAGAGAACAGCATGCAAGTGTAGCTAAAGAAGCTACAGTGTGAAAGAGAAGGATAGATTAGAACAGAGGGAAGGAGGGAGGCTATTAGAAAAAGGGGTAGGGTTGGAGGGAGGGAGTTAAAACCTTGGCCTTGGGCTATATCAGATGTGCTGGCTCAGATTTGGGGAGAGGTGGAGAGAGGGGCAAGAATGCTGCCGCAAGCACTTCATCCCTTAGAATATATTTCCTATTATAGACTTATAACATAGCAGGGCATAGGCATACACAGACCTACACCGCTGTACTAAGCAGATAAATTGGCTTTACGATTGGCTCATTCACCCTCCTCCTCTCCCCTGTAACTATTCCCCAGGTCATTGCTGTAAATGAGAACGTGTTCTCAGTCAACTTACCAGGTAAAATAATGGATAAATAAATTTAGAAATAAAAATGAGAGAGAGAGAGAGAGTCAGGGGAGAGAGAAAGAGACAGTGGGGGAAAGACAGACAGAGAGAGGGAGAGAGAGAGAGAGAGAGAGAGAGAGAGAGTGGGAGAGAGAAGTCTGGATAACCATTCACTCAATCTATAGGCATGACAAGTAAAGCCATTCTAGATGAGTGGACTCAGCATGTTGCTACAGTGAGGGTCAATGACAGAATGAATCCTATCAGTCACACTCTCTTTAGGATCAACTCTTCATAGCCAGGGTCTAGTCTCGACCATTGTGAGTGGTAGAGCTAAGCTAATGACATTTCTAGACTTAACACCCTTTAAGCTTAGGTGAACAGAATCAGCCAAACTAGTGGTTAATATTACGGTTCAGCAATGTGTGTGTGTGTGTGTTTTTGTGCCTGTATGTGTGTGTGCGTGCATGCCTGGCTGCATGTGCATGTGCATGCACTTTGTCCTTTTGCTGACCCCCTTACATTCATTCCAGGACAGTCTGTGATGTGCATTTAGCTGTGCTAGAGTTCAAGTGTACAGTACTAGGATCCATAGGGAACTGAGAGAGAACACAGTGAAAGTCTGCCAGGAACCAAACAGTAGAAAGTGATGGCAAAGCAAAGTAGAAACACCCACACACAAATCAACACACGTAGACACACAAGGAAACACACGCACTGACATTCCATCCTTACCTCAGCCGTGTGTGTGTGTGTGTGTGTGTGTGTGTGTGTGTGTGTGTGTGTGTGTGTGTGTGTGTGTGTGTGTGTGTGTGTGTGTGTGTGTGTGTGTGTGTGTGTGTGTGTGTGTATGTGTGTGTATGTGTGTGTATGTGTGTGTCATAGAGAGAGAGAGAGAAGGTTGGCAGCAGTCCCAATAAGCGCCCACATTCTCTCCCTCTGGCCAAACAGCAGAAAGAATAGAGATATACAGTTCCTATAGAACATCACCATACAAGAACAGCATGGAGGTGTGTGTGTGTGTGTGTGTGTGTGTGTGTGTGTGTGTGTGTGTGTGTGTGTGTGTGTGTGTGTGTGTGTGTGTGTGTGTGTGTGTGTGTGTGTGTGTGTGTGTGTGTGTGTGTGTGTGTGTGTGTGTGTGTGTGATGTTTACTATATTTGCCATGGGTAGTAGTTGGGTGAGGGAGGTTGCATTGGTGAATAAATTATAAGGAGAGTTTGGAACGGTGATGATGCTTTGGCATGTGGCAGTGTGTGTGTATGTACGGTGCACACCAGTTTGTGTATGTGTACAGTACATGTGTGTGGCCCAGTGCGTCTCAGAGAGAGTCCATGCTTCAGAGTATCTGTCCAGATGCTCGTGGCAGGGGGTGACCTCAGCTCTGCCAGTCAGACAGCCTGGCTCTGTGGCACACGCACACACACACACACACACACACACACACACACACACACACACACACACACACACACACACACACACACACACACACACACACACACACATATGCCAGTGAAGGGCGCACAAATGTCCAAAACACACATGCACTAGCATGCCAAAGTCATATACTGACTAGAGGGCATTTCAACTTCCAAAACAGCTACTGAAGGAGGAGCTACACTGCATGGCCAAGAGTATGTGGACACCTGCTTGTCGAACATCTCATTCCAAAATCATGGGAATTAATATGGAGTTGGTCCCCCCTTTACTGCTATAACAGCCTCCACTTTTCTGGGAAGGCGTTCCACTACATGTTGGAACATTGGTGCGGGGACTTGCTTCCATTCAGCCACATAAGCATTAGTGAGGTCGGGCACTGATGTTGGGCAATTAGGGCTGACAATTGGAGTTCAAATTCATCCCACAGGTTTTGGTTGGGTTGAGGTCAGGGCTCTGTGCAGGCCAGTCAAGTTCTTCCACAACGATCTCGATAAACCATTTCTGTATGGACCTCGCTTTGTGCATGGGGGCATTCTCATGCTGAAACAGGAAAGGGCCTTCCCCAAACGCCACAAAGTTGGAAGCACAGAATCGTCTAGAATGTCATTGTACGCTGTAGCGTTAAGATTTCCCTTCGCTGGAACTAAGGGGTCTAGCCCGAACCATGAAAAACAGCCCCAGACCATTATTCCTCCTTCACCAAACTTTACAGTTGGCACTATGCATTCGGGCAGGTAGCGTTCTCTGGGCATCCCCAAACCCAGATGTGTCAGTCGGACTGCCAGATGGTGAAGCATGATTCATCACTCCAGAGAACGCATTTCCACTACTCCAGAGTCCAATGGAGACGAGCTTTACACCACTCTAGCCGACGCTTGGCATTGTGCATGGTGATCTTGGGCTTTTGTGCAGTTATTGTGCTGACCTTGCTTCCAGAGGCAGTTTGGAACTCGGTAGTGAGTGTTGCCACCATGGACAGACGATTTTAATGCGCTTCAGCACTCGGCGGTCCCGTTATGTGAGCTTGTGTGGCCTACTACTTCGCGGCTGAGCCGTTGTTGCTCCTAGACGTTTCCACTTCACAATAACAGCACTTACAGTTGACCGGTGCAGCTGTAGCAGACAGAAATTTGATGAACTGACTTATTGGAAAGGTGGCATTCTATGACGGTGCCAAGTTGAAAGTCACTGAGCTCTTCAGTACGGGCCATTCTGCTGCCAGTGTTTGTCTAAGGAGATTGCATGACTGTGTGCTTGATTTTATACATCAATCAGCAACGGATGTGGCTGAAATTAGCCGAATCCACTAATTTGAAGGGGTGTCCACATAGTGTATCTTCCTCTTCTCTGTCACATTTTCCCCTGAATCATTCCACTGCTTATTTTAAATCCAATGTATATTTCAACCGCTATAACTCAGTGTCTCCATTCTCAAGGCTGTAACATGATAACACTGTACTACTTACTATATGATGATAGTGCTGTAAGTGTTGCCTGAAGAACTCAACGTATCTCCTCAGTTATGCTGCATAAAAACAATACTTCAAAGTGCAGTTGTTCTCATGTTCTGCATATATACTGAAACTGTACCCCAGGACGTATAAGAAAAACATATAGATCACACATTAGCTTAGGTGGGGAAGTAATTTAAAGCCAATGTTGAGCCCTGTATATCAGGCATCAGAGCAGAATGTAAAACCTGTACCATCATCACACATAATGAGATCAAAGATGTAACCTGTATATATTTTTTAACTAGGCAAGTCAGTTAAGAACATATTCTTATTTACAATGAAGGCCTAGGAACAGTGGGTTAACTGCCTTGTTCAGGGGCAGAAAGACAGATTTTTTTGCCTTGTCAGCTCGGGGATTCGATCTAGGAACCTTTCGGTTACTGGCCCAACACTCTAAAAACTAGGCTACCTGCCATATATATTCTTTAATCTGTGTGTATGAGATAGAGGAGAGAGAGAGAGAGAAAGAGTCCGGGAGAGAAATGGAGAAAGAGTATTGCATGTGAAAAATGTAGAAAGAGATAGAAAGAGAAATTGAGAAAACATAATATTGTGTAAGAATAATGCGTAAGAGAATTAGTGAGAGAAACAAAGAAAGAAAGAGGAGGTAGCTGTCGATGGTCATTTGCAGTCCTCCTTGTTAACCACTGACTGTACTGTTTAATGTTGCCTGCTCTGTCCTTGGCTGTCATTGAGGGGACTGCTGGGGCCAATGATGTATATAAACCCTGGATTGCTGATGCTATGTATTGGCCATTGAGAGGCTTTGAAGCCACCGGTCGGCCATATTGGCACTCCCTAGTAGGAGCAGTCCTCCATAGGAATGAATGGAATTCTACAGTATTTCACTTAAATGTATCTTATTTATTTATTTCATTTCCCCCCCCCTAATTTCATCATTTCCAATTGGTAATATTGATCTGTGTCCCATCACTGCAACTCCTGAGTCATGCGTCCTCCGAAACACAATCCCGCCAGCCACACTGCCCGCTTAACACAGAAGCCAGCTGCACCAATGTGTCAGAGGAAACACCGTACACCTGGCGACAGTGTCAGCGTGCATGGACCCGGCACGCCACAGGAGTCGCTAGAGCGAGATGGGACAAGGACATCCTGGCCGACCAAACCCTAACCCGGACGATTCTGGGCCAATTGTGCATCGCCTCATGGGTCTCCTGGTCACACCCGGGTATCGAACCAGGATGTGTAGTAAAGCAGCTAGCACTGCGATGCAGTGCTTTAGACCGCTGCGCTACTCGGGAGGCCAACACTTAAACGTTTTAAGGACAAAATTACATGTATTTAAGTATTTTTGTTGTTGTAGTGGGGTCAGTAACATTAGTCATCTCTAAAAAATGATACTTTAAAGAAAATGTCTTTATATATATTTTTATTTTAAAGGTTTGCATGAAGTTGTGTGTAATAGAATAAACGTGGCCTTTCTTTAGCTTCCAAAATATTGTTTACAATGGTGCGGGCGCTGTGGAGGCGCGTGCCAAAATGGAGGCGCTGTGGCTTCAACACAGCGCCCCCTATCAGTCATCTAGTGTATTTATAAATAATTGGCTGAGCTGGGCTGTCTACAGTACCACCATCCAGACTGGTGACTGCTGCTCTCAGCTGGATGTCTATGGTCCATAACCAGTCACAACATCATCATGCCAAAGCCAGTGGAGGATAAGCAATCTACATCCTCTTCATTCTCTTCAACTGAGAATTGTTATTCCATCCATCCATCCATCTGATTTTCAAGCTGGTCATCACTTCATCTCTCTCTCTCTCTCTCGCTCTCTCTCTGTCTGTCTCTCACCCCTCTAACAATATTCTCTCCATCCTCATTTTGATTTTCAACTTTCAAACTTTAAGCTGTCTAAAATGCCTCCACTAAAAGTACAACCAAGCATGATGTACTGTACTGAACATATGAGAGAGCAGCAGCATTCACTATTGATACGTTGATATTTTCATACATGACTTAGCGAGAGTGGATCCAGAGCTGCAATTCAGCAATATGGTTTTATTTTGAGCGCTTAGCTTTGATACTGGTCAGTGCTGATCTAGGATCAGGTCCCTCCTGTTCATGTAACCTTACTCATTGTGATCTAAAAGGCCAAATGGATCCTAAATTATCACTCCAACACTTAATACATACAGCCTCTTGTATTCTGTACAGAAACAGAGTGACAGACTGATGGAAAAGTGATTTCTCATACCATCACTTAGTGTATATTAATGGGTTCCTGTGAGGGCCAGTGGCAAGACGCTGCTCCCATTAATATATTAGTTACAGAGAGCTGCTGCTTATCTCTCTCTCTCTGCCTCTCTGCCTATCTCTCAATCTCCCTCACAGAATGCACAGAATACAAATAGCTAGACCCATTCAGTATGAATGATACGTACATACTGCAGGCTGTGGTACTAGTAGAGGATTTAAATGTTTAACAATGCTCCATACATCACACCAAGGGTATGTGGTCGGCGATTTATCAAAGGAGATTCATCTTGAAATCCCCATTCAGGAAATAAAGTAAAGGCATTTATGGATCAATTAGTTAATATATAGGGTGCTGTTATCATATGACCAAGTACAATACAGTACAGTGATTGTATAGTCAGATAAAGAAGGGATATACTGTATGGGACAGGAGTTATTCTTGACCACGTAATCTTTTCAAGGAAAACTCTTGGCCCTAGTTACAATACACAAAAAAATATGCTCTCTAGAGCCTAATAGGGTTTTTCAGCTGAAGAACCCTTTTTGGATCCAGGTAGAACCCTTTTGGTCCCAGGTTTCGGTCCTTTTTGTTTCAGGTAGAACACTTTTGGGTTCCATGTAGAACCTTTTCCACAGAGGGTGGGCCAGAAAGGGAAAGGGTTCTACCTGGAACCAAAAAGGGTTATCCTACGGGGACAACCAAAGAACCCTCTTGGAATCCCTTTTTTCTAAGCGTGTATATGGTATTGGACATTGTTGGTTGACTCCATTGTCTTCTATTAGGCAGTCCAATTCCATTGGATTGTGTTATCTTTAGCCAAGCATTGAAAACCCACTACAGTTCTCCCTTTGGAATATACAGTATCTTATTCAGACGTTGAAATAACAACGTGACATCTATCATGACAGAGAGCCCTGTGTAATTACCATGTCACAGGAATGGCAGTCTTGGCTGTCACAAACAGTGAATCTTCACTTTAAACGAAAGCTTGTCATAATGTTTTATCACATCACATTAGGATAGTGGAGGATGTCTGTCATCTAGGAACTTGTGGTTTTAAAGTGTAATGAGTTACAGCTCAAAAGATGCAAGCCACCATTTAAAGACCCATAGTGACAGCGGTGTGTGGTATTGTTGGGACAGTGTATTGCACCCTGCTTATAAGTTTAACTAAACCCCAGTGAGATCCTCTTACAGTATCCCTCCCAAATAGAGGATTAAGGTATGGTGTAGTAACATCTGTTTTGGATTAACACCCACACATAAACATGGTTAAAACTAGTGCTCAAGTGCTGTGAAGAAATGTATCGCTGAATTTAATCCATCTTTCACAGTCAAAGACAAATTTAAAGACAATATTAATGAGTGGGGGATAATATTTAAATATTATATGGCTGCCTTGAATGTAATACAATTCCTCTCTTAAAAGAAGGGAAGGCTTTAACGTAGCATGTAATAAAATAGCCATTAATTAAAGCACTGATAGGGAATGAAATGTCAACAGATACCAGCCCATTTTCTACAGCTAGCCTAACACTACACACCCCTCATTAGATAAATCACTACACTACAAGCCATGTCGCTTCAGCTTCCATTAGGCTGCAAGCCAGCCATCATGGATCAATACCTTTGACTAGCAATTAGCTCTCCATCCATCAGAGAGCGCTTTCAGTGTGAGTCCCAAATGGCACCCTATTCCTACACAATGCACTAGGTTTCAGTCCCAAATGGCATCCTATTCGTACATAATGCACTAGGGTTCAGTCCCAAATGGCATCCGATTCTCTATAAAGTGCACTACCTTTGGCCAGGGCCCATGGGGCTCTCGTCAAAATGACTATAGGGAATAGGATAAAGTAGTGTTGTTACGTTCTGACCTTAGTTCCTTTTTTATGTCTTTATTTTAGTTTGGTCAGGGCGTGAGTTGGGGTGGGCATTCTATGTTGTTTTTCTATGTTTTGTTCTAGTCGTTATATTTCTATGTGTTTGGCCTAGTATGGTTCTAAATCAGAGGCAGGTGTCGATCGTTGTCTCTGATTGAGAATCATACTTAGGTAGCCTGTTTTCCCACTATGGGTTGTGGGTAGTTATTTTCTGTTTAGTGTTTTTGTTTGCACCTGACAGAACTGTTCGTTTGTCGGTTTGTTGTTTTTGTTCAGTATTCATTCTTTATTAAATTATTATGAATACGTACCACGCTGCACTTTGGTCCTCTTCTCCTTCCACCAACGACAACCGTTACAAGTGTACTATACAGGGAATAGGTGTCACGTTCCTGACCTGTTTTCTGTTAGTTTTTGTATGTGTTTGTTGGTCAGGACGTGAGTTTGGGTGGGCAGTCTATGTTTTCTGTTTCTATGTTGGTTTAGGGTGACCTGATATGGCTCTCAATTAGAGGCAGGTGGTTTTCATTTCCTCTGATTGAGAGCCATATTAAGGTAGGTGTTTTCACACTGTTTGTTTGTGGGTGATTGTCGCTGTGTCTGTGTTTATTTGCACCACACGGTACTGTCTCGTCTCGTTCGTTCGTTCTTTCCTGTTCATGCGTGCTTCGTTATATTGTAGTTTGCATGTTCAGGTCAGTCTACGTTGTTTGTTTGTTATTTTGTAAATATTCAAGTATAGTTCGTGTCAGTGTTCGTCGTGTCTAATAAATTCATTATGTCTACATACCTCGCTGCGTGTTGGTCTGATCCATGCTCCTCCTCATCCGAGGAGGAGGAATATGACGACGATCGTTACAATAGGGTAAAGTAGTACACAATATAGGGATTATGATAAAGTAGTGTACTATACAGGGAATAGGATTAAGTAGTGTACTATACAGGGAATAGGATAAAGTAGTGTACTATACAGGGAATATGGGAATTATGGAGCGCACCACATCCCAGATGCATGCTGATCATCAGTAGTTGTGGGCTGTGATAGCAATGTGAGTGATGTCGTATGTGTGGGCTGTGATAGCAGGGTGAGTGATGTGGTATGTGTGGGCTGTGATAGCAATGTGAGTGATGTCGTATGTGTGGGCTGTGATAGCAGGGTGAGTGATGTGGTATGTGTGGGCTGTGATAGCAGGGTGAGTGATGTGGTATGTGTGGGCTGTGATAGCAGTGTGAGTGATGTGGTATGTGTGGGCTGTGATAGCAGTGTGAGTGATGTGGTATGTGTGGGCTGTGATAGCAGGGTGAGTGATGTGGTATGTGTGGGCTGTGATAGCAGTGTGAGTGGTGTGGTATGTGTGGGCTATGATAGCAGGGTGAGTAATGTGTGCTGCTAGTCAGTCTGGGTTGCTGTGACTATGGTGTCATTATATGAGATGGCAGAAATGCTACAATATCTTTCCAAATGATATGTTTGGGCCTATGTGAAATCAGTCAATCAGGCACTCGTAATGATCATTTGAATCATCCAGAATATTTGTAACTAGCTAAGGCAATAACTGGTACTGCATATGGTTACAGTGACTTAACATCAACCTCTTTAAAGATCTCTAACCATTTATACGTAGACAGAAGAAGACCATTGCTTGAGTTATTCCATTGACTGTACAATTCTGAAGAACTATGGACCCATAAAAGCTATTATCATTGAGATGAATAATAGGATCTCTATGGCTATTATGACAAGCCATAAGTCTGCAGTACAGTATTCTCAATGCGGTTCCATCTCCCCACGCCTCCTTCACTCATCTAGATGAGTGTGTTTCGCACAGTATGCTCCAGCTGTGCCCACACAGTAAATATCCCTTCTCTCTCTCCCTTTTCTCTGTCTTTTTCTCTCTCTCTCTGTATGTCTCTCTCTCTCTCTATTTCTACTGCTCCCTCTCTCCATATCGCTTTATTTATCCTCTCCCTCTGTCTCTCTCTCGCTCTCTGTTTTCTTAAATCTGAGCATGAAATGACTGCAGTGGCTGACAGTGCATAGTCCTCCCTTGATTCTCATTTGAAATGCTAAAGTGGATAGAGGGATGAGAAAAAGAGAGAGCGAGAGAGAGCCAGAGAGAGAGAGAGAGAGAGATAAAAAGAGATAGGAAAAGGGTGAAAGTACCCTGCAAGAAGAGCGAGAGAGAGAGCAAAAGAGAGAGAGAGACATAGAGAAAGAGATAGAGAGAGACCAACCTACTGACCAACCAACCGATTTAGAGAGTGAAAGTGAAAGCACACGAGAGAGATGGTGCAAGAGAATGAAAGAACAGTGAGGGGGGAGGAGGGGGGCGAGATTACACAGTTAATTTCAGAGCTGGTTTTGGGAGCTCCCTCACACACTGTTCTGCTCTGATGTTGAATCACGAAGCGTGTCTGGTGCTCCGAGAACGGAGAGATAAGATAAGTTATGAAATGATTTAAACAAAATTAAGAGAATAGAGAGACTAGATGAGTTCGACAGGGACAGGAGATTAAGATGAGTAAACCCTGGTGAATTGCCTGGCCTGTCGGCACCAGAACAAGAAAAGTTAACTAACATGTCTCTTAAACTTCTCTATGAACCAACACAATGAATGTAGCCTATAGTATAAGTCTGTGGTAACTCATTGTTTGTGACAGAGTCTTGCAGTACAGACTACATTGAAGATTATGAGCAGCCAATTGGGTCAATAGTCACTGTTTTAGTGAGCCTACAGCCACCCAGGGTTGGGGAGTAACGGATGACAAAAAAAACTGTAACTGTAGTTACGTTACCAGCAAAAATATTGTAATCAGATTACAGATACTTTTGAAAAACTAGATGATTACTTCTAGGATTACTATTAAATTCAGATAGGATGCTTGCGAAACCTTTTTTGACACCTTTCTGCTTTCTCAATGACATTCAAATCAGCATTGAAAAAAGTTTTAGTTTGTTCCGCCTGAGAAAGTCTGATCACAAGTCAGAGACCACTATGATGACACACCAAATGCATTTGATGGATCGCGGGAAAATAGCAGGAATAGGCTTTTGAAGGCTACAGTCTAAGATATGTCTCCCAATGGTACGACTGCTGTCGGCATCCAAAGATCAGCGAACTTGAATAAACGCTTGTAGGTAAGGACATCAACAGTGGTGTACCCTACAGGCGATACAGATTTTCTATTGATATTTAGGCTACATAGTGCATTGATGTGAATCACCCTGCTGCTCTCTCATTTATTTGCACCTCTGGTTGTTGTGGATGGCTGTTCATGAATGTATATGTGTATTTTAACCCAATAAAGGTTGAATTTAAGAAGTTTAAGCTGCCTATCAATCATTGTTTTTGCCAGGTGTGTATTCATTACGGAAACCGTTTGCCGCTTGAAAACCAAACGGAAGCAAAAAGAGAGTTTCTATTGAAGAAATTCAGGTAGGTCCCTCCCCATTTTGTTCCGTTTTCTTCTGTTTAAGAAACGTTTTGCAACAGGATCGGAGTAATGAATACGCCCCAGTGGAAAGCCAGTGAAAAATCCTAATTTGCAACAGCTGCATGGTGCGGATCCCTGCCTATATGTCAGCATGTGTAAAAGAGGCGAAGTCAGGTGCAGGAGAGTAGCGTGATGTAAACAGAAGCACTTTATTAAACTTCCAAAAACGAGAGCACAACATAAATAAAATGCGCTCAAAAACACGGAACATAACAAAAGTAAAGCACGTAAAAGACACCACAGCAACATGAAACAATTACACACAAAACATGATGGGAAACAGAGGGTTAAATACAATTAGCTTCATTGGGGGAAATGAAAACCAGGTGTGTATGGAAACAAGACAAGACAAAGGGATATATGAAAAATGGAGCGGCGATGGCTTGAAAGCCGGTGACGTCGATCGCCGAACGCCGCCCGAACAAGGAGAGGAGCCGACTTCGGCGGAAGTCGTGACACTATGGAATAAACGTTTGTGCTCAATACTGTCAAAAAGGAATTTAATTTAAGAAGACCATGAGTGGGGCTTTTATTTTCTTCATGGACAATTTTTCAGTAGTGCTCAAAGCATGCCATTCCAAGAGCAACATTTCTTTGTCAACTCCTTTTTGACATCAAAATCAAAAACAACAGATTAGGCTGATTAGTCCTTAGTTTCTGGGTTGTGCTCAGGTAAAACAATTTGGCTAATCTAGATTTCCATATTTCCAAGTCCTAATCCTGAAGATCAAGGGGTATTACATTAATTGGAATGACTGAAAATCTGACAGACTCGTTGTTTTTTTAATTGAAAAGATATAGATTATTGTTCTTCCATACTGATCTCGACTAACCATGTCTGTATGGATCTCGCTTTGTGCACGGGGCTATTGTCATGCGGAAACAGGAAATGGCCTTCCCCAAACTATTGCCACGAAGTTGGAAGCACAGAATCGTCTAGAATGTCATTGTATGCTGTAGCATTAAGATTTCCCTTCACTGGAACTGAGGGCCCTAGACCGAACCATGAAAAAGACCGAACCCAGACCATTATTACTGCTCCACCAAACTTTACAGTTGGCACTATGCCTTCGGGCAGGTAGCGTCCTCCGGGCATCCGCCAAACCCAGATTCGTCCGTTGGACTCCAGAGAACGCGTTTCCACTGCTCCAGAGTCCAATGGCGGCGAGCTTTACACCAATCCAGTCAACGCTTGGCATTGCTCAAGGTGAACTTAGGCTTGTGTGCGGCTGCTCGGCCATGGAAACCCATTTCATGAAGCTCCCGACAAACGTTGAAAGTCACTGAGCTCTTCAGTAAGACCATTCTACTGCCAATGTTTGTCTATGGAGATTACATGGCTGTGTGCTTGATTTTATACACCTGTCAGCAACGGGTGTGGCTGAAATAGCCAAATCCACTAATTTGAAGGGATGTCCACATATTTTTGGATATATAGTGTATCTAACTCTAACATTGATTTATCCTGCAATAGATGTCATTCAAATGGTAATATACATTTTTTGTCTTCTTCTAATGCCTCTTAAGCAGGTTGACGTTTATTGGGATTAGTTTTGTCCTTGAGGCAGAACTGAGCAATTTCCGCTTGATGGGCCAGATGCAAAGTCAAAATTGGCTATATTGTAAACATGTATGAAAACATAAATTTGCTTTTTGGTCTTAGGCATTTGGGTTAGCAGTGTGGTTAAGGTTATGGTTAATCTTAAGGTTAGGGTTAGGCATTAGTGTTAGCATTGTGGTTAAGGTTAGGGTTTGGTTAGGGTTATCCAAAATGAAATCTAGAATCGGCATCCTATTTTGCAACAAAGCCTCCTTCACTCACGCCGCCAAACATATCCTCGTAAAACTGACTATCCTACCGATCCTCGACTTTGGCGATTTACAAAATAGCTTCCAATACTTTACTCAGCAAACTGGACGCAGTCTATTACAGTGCCATCCGTTTTGTCACCAAAGCCCCTTATACCACCCACCACTGCGACCTGTATGCTCTCGTCGGCTGGCCCTCGCTACATATTCGTTGCCAGACCCACTGGCTCCAGGTCATCTATAAGTCTATGCTAGGTAAAGCTCCGCCTTATCTCAGCTCACTGGTCACGATAACAACACCCACCCGTAGCACGCGCTCCAGCAGGTATATCTTACTGGTCATCCCCAAAGCCAACACCTCCCTTGGCCTCCTTTCCTTACAGTTCTCTGCTGCCAATGACTGGAACGAATTGCAAAAATCGCTGAAGCTGGAGATTTATATTTCCCTCACTAACTTTAAACATCAGCTATCTGAGCAGCTAACCGATCGCTGCAGCTGTACATAGCCCATCCGTAAATAGCCCACCCAATCTTCCTACCTCATCCCCATATTGTTTTTATTTACTTTTCTGCTCTTTTGCACACCAGTATTTCTACTTGCACATCATCACCTGCTCATCTATCACTCCAGTGTTAATTTGCTCAATTGTAATTACTCCGCTACTATGGCCTATTTATTGCCTTACCTCCTCACGCCATTTGCACACACTGTATATAGACTTTATTTTTTTCTATTGTGTTATTGACTGTACGCTTGTTTATTCCATGTGTAACTCTGTGTTGTTGTTTGTGTCGCACTGCTTTGCTTTATCTTGGCCAGGTCGCAGTTGTAAATGAGAACTTGTTCTCAACTAGCCTACCTGATTAAATAAAGGTGAAATGTATTTTTTTTTTAAAGGTTTCAAATCTGATTTTATTACTTTGTGGCTGTGCAAGCTACTAACTTTTGCCTCTTGATGGGAAAGTAATCTAAAAGTAACTGAAAATAATCTGATTACATTACTGAGTTTGGGTAATCCAAAAATTACATTACTGATTACAATGTTGGACAAGTAACTACTAACTGTAAAGGATTACATTTAGAAAGTAACCTACACAACCCTGCAGCCTACCTAGTCAAGTAAATACTCAACCCATTGAGTTCCATGCTAATCTTCTAGCATGATATTTCCAAAATGGAGTTCATTGCTAATCTTTTAGCATGCTAACTGCACTGGTGGAATGTCAGTGTAATCCATGCAGTTCTAATTGAGGACAAGCGTCTTAAGGCAGAGAGGGATATCTCAGCTCAGAGTCAGTACCAGTAAGAGGTTTGTAGAGGGGATTCTTTTGGGGGACTGAAGTGGGTCTCTGGGGGATGTAAGTCTCCAGTTTGTACATGTTTTAAGAACCAATCACGATTGATCTACCCTCAGAACAGTTGACTCCTTAAAACACCAACAAGCATGGTCCCTACTCCCGATGCTTCAGTAAACGTTTGCAGTTCCTTGAACTTTGTGAACTTTGTTCACTTTATTAGCCATTTTCATTAATTTGTTTGGCTTATTTTGAGCTATTGAAAAGAGACAATGACATTTTCAATCTATACTGACTCGGATGACACGGAATGACCAGACACATAGAGCTACATCATAAACTATAACGTCTAATAGTGTAGAAATGTCTGATATGCGATGCTATGTGGGTACGATACGCAACATTGTACTAGCTCCTATATATCAACAGGAGTGGTGGTAGATATGACTCTGTTGTTGTTACCCTGCTAGTGCCACTGTGTAGGGGAGGGATCCCACTCTTTTTGCTCTGACCTGATTCTGTAAACCAGGCTTGTCAATTACAGGAGCCTGCTTTCCCCCTGATCTGCTATCTCTCTACCCCTACCTCCCTGGTGCTGCACATCTAGACCAAGCTCTCATCACACACACACACACACACACACACACACACACACACACACACACACACACACACACACACACACACACAGTCTTTATCGCTCTCTCCTCCCCTGCAATGCTCAGCGCACCAGCTTCATCTGTCTCTGTTACCTGCCAAAACTAATTCCCCCAGCCTTCCCCCTCTGTGTGTGTGTATGTGTGTATGTATGTGTTGAGTGTGTGTGTGTGTGTGTATGTGCACTCGCGCAGCACATTATCCATTTGAGTGAACAGGCAAATAAATCCTGTGTACCTCCTCTTACACTAATGAGGCAGATCACACACTTCTCCTCCTCCTCCTATCTCTCTCTCGCTCTTTGTTTCTCTCTCTCACCTCTAGAGGCTGCACTAGAGCACAGAGATTCTGAGATTCCTCTGTCTCCTCACAATGGCAACCAAGTTTTCCCTTCGCAAACCTCTTTAGTCCAGACAGCTCAGCTGGAACACTGGATAACAACCCCACTGTCCCAGATAACTACACTCTCCCACCCAAACTAACCCCCAAAACATCAATACAAAAACAATGTACACTATCTTGATCCTCAAGAGAAAAGCTATTCACAATGTACTTACAAATAGTTCCAAACTTGTACTGTGAATGTATATACGTTCAGCTAAAGGTACAGCCCCTGTTCACCACAGCTACCTGTGCCTATACCAGGTATGAGACACCCAACCTCTCCCAGCATCTAGTGCAACAGGTTGAGTAGACACTAGAGGAGGGAGAAGTGAACGGGATCAATTATACATGACCATCTGGTTGCAAGTCAGCTCCTGGAACTGGAATCATCTTTATCTTGGTCCAGGCCTACTCACACACACACACACACACACACACACACACACACACACACACACACACACACACACACACACACACACACACACACACACACACACACACACACACTCCCATTCACACACGCATTGACTGTAGGGTAGTAAGGGAACTCTGTGTGTCTCTATAAGTTGGGCCCCGCACCATTCAACCCATGGCCATGGTGATGACATTTTTCTCTTTGGAACACGGTACAAACAGCAAACTATTCACATGTATTAGGTCAGCTGTAAATCAACAAGACACTATAGCCTCAGTGAGTGTGTGAGTGACTGAGTGAGTGAGTGAGTGAGTGAGTGAGTGAGTGAGTGAGTGAGTGAGTGAGTGAGTGAGTGAGTGAGTGAGTGAGTGAGTGAGTGAGTGAGTGTGTCAGTGAGTGTGTGTGTGTGTGTGTGTGTGTGTGTGTGTGTGTGTGTGAGATGGATTTATAGCTTCAACTGTATGGGGGAATTCAGTCAGCTT
This sequence comes from Salvelinus namaycush, assembly GCF_016432855.1. Classification (NCBI taxonomy): domain Eukaryota; kingdom Metazoa; phylum Chordata; class Actinopteri; order Salmoniformes; family Salmonidae; genus Salvelinus; species Salvelinus namaycush. The sequence goes on along the minus strand of NC_052308.1, from coordinate 66,236,066 downwards.
CAGTTGAACTACTACATATACCACCAGGGTCATACAGTTCCATTGCCTTGTGAACGAGACTACCTTAGTTCAATGACATTTCCAGTGAAGGAGACAGCGGCATTTTGTAATGTCAGAGTCACTTTACAAAAGCTATTTCATTGATGGCAGGAGACGGATATGTATTAAATTACAGGCTTTGTACATATTTCAAGAGCATATATATATATATTTCTCCATGTGGATAATGCATTTGCAGTAGAAGCCTTGGAAGAAAAACGCTCTCAATCTGGGTACTCACAGAGAGGGCTTACATAAAAGGACACACTGACATACACTGACACAATTGAAAACAGAAACGCAAAACATTCCCTAGTTAATACCTACTGACATTAAATCAATGCTTCAACATTGCTTACATAAACAGAGAGACCCCCTGGCCTAGTGTCGTGGTAGAAAGTGTTACCACACGATATCTTGTTTCCCCAGAGATGACCCGATGAGTGGGACATTACAATGACACATAATGTAACACCTAATATGGGGATCCTCCTCTCCAATGCAGACCTTGGTTCAAATACTATTTGAAATCTTTCAAATACATGGAGCGTTTGCTCTAGCCTGCCTAGAGTGCCAGATGGAAATGATTCTAAATAATATTTGAACCCGGGTCTGCTCCAGTGTGGTGAAAGCTTGGGCGGCATCACTTGAAAATGTTATAGACTGTACACCCCCCATGACATAATAAGCCAATTATCTTAGTTTACTGACCTTAAATGAGAGAGAAGCGTGAAACAAAGGCCATGTCTACAGAATGGGGCTGGGCTGGAGAGAATCTGGGCCAGTTACTGTGACTACTCTTTGGCAATGGCATGGATAAAGTACGCCACCCTCTGGTCACATGAGGTACTTACGCCGAAAAATTGTACTCTGTAATTACACAAACATTTTATGAAATTTAACTTTGAAGCAAACTACTAGGCCTACAATAAAATCAAAATAAGTAATGTTGGTAAAGACATACATTTGTAAAGATATGGTACAACTCACTATATTTGATGTGATGCCTGTTAATCCATTGTATGGGAGTTTGCCTTGACTCTGGCTAGAGTTCATGTCCAGATTCACATGCTGACATTAATCTAGGTTTATCCGTGCAGAGAGAGAAAAGACAGTGTAAAAATATAACCACATTATGGGGCTGATTTGGAATGAAGGGCTTAGAAAAGCAAAGCTCCCATGTTACAAGAAAACAATATAGTTTGAGGGTTTCACATGACTTTTGACTTGGTAATGAAAAGAGGGGTGTACAACTATAGAGGCTGGCCTGGCGAAGGGCACACACACACACACATTATGTACCTGGTAGTAGTAACCGTTGTCGGTCTCATAGGGACGCTGTGTGATACTGCGAGCTTCCAGTGTGGTCTTCAGGATCCCTTCACAGCCTGAAAGAGAGAGGGGGAGAAGGTGTTCTATACATACTGTATAGAATAACATGATATTCTTTAACTCCCACTGTCAACTTGTCTCTCCATCCCTGGGTAGCTTTTCTTTCCATCAAATGAAATCCTTGATGTGAGACCTTGCTGTACTTGTTAGCCGTTATATTAGCATAAAGTAATGAGACATCAAGACAAAAAACAACTGCCACAGTTATATGAGGTAGACTAGTTGAGTTCACAATCCATTTCCTGTAAGTATTTAGGAAACGTGCACTTCTGCACGTGCACTTACTTTTCTCCTATCTATAATTCAACACACACATATTCACACAGACAGTGAGCCAACAGTGACACGGAGGGCTGAAGGAGTTTGTTGGTATGAATTAATGATTGGTTGGGAGTAGGTTAGAAACGCAGTCTTCGGCTTTGTAAGAGGGAGACATGAGGGCTCAGCTTTAACTTAGAGTGGGAGTAGACTAGTAGCAGTTTAATCTGACTAAAACAGAGCCTTCAGTCCATCATCTGTGGTTCATCATCCTAAATTCACATTGGCACCTGACATGACACCACGCATGCACCGTATTAACAAGGCAAACTCCCTGTGCCCATACCTTGCCTTAGCATCACTGCACCATCTATGGGTTCTATATTTAGCCCCAGCTGCAGTGGCTGAGCTGGGACCAGAGTAGAGGCAGGTCACTGCTAAGCATGCACACCTGCAGTCAATCAATTACAATGGAGCTCTATGGGGTGAGCGTTAGATGTTAGCCGTTAACGTGTCTGGCCCCAGCAATACACAACAATATCCTGGCAGGGCTGGTTCCCCACTCATGTGTCCTGGCGGGGCTAGTTTCCCACTCATGTGTCCTGGTTGGCTGGTTCCCCACTCATGTGTCCTGGTTGGTTGGTTCCCCACTCATGTGTCCTGGTTGGCTGGTGTCCACTCATGTGTCCTGGTTGGCTGGTGTCCACACTCATGTGTCCTGGTTGGCTGGTTCCCCACTCATGTGTCCTGGTTGGTTGGTTCCCCACTCATGTGTCCTGGTTGGCTGGTGTCCACTCATGTGTCCTGTTTGGCTGGTGTCCAAACTCATGTGTCCTGTTTGGCTGGTGTCCACACTCATGTGTCCTGGTTGGCTGGTGTCCACTCAAGTGTCCTGGTTGTTAGAAACAAGCCTTGAGTGTGTAGCAGGGAAAAACAAACTGACCATAGTGAAGATGTTAAGATTCAATCATGGGCAGGACTTTCATAATGTCAGTGAATGACTCACATAGCCCAAAGCAGACTTTTTATTCTCTAAATTGTAGGGCTTCACTTTTGATTGACACTAACTCTCCAGCATCCTTTATGTCTCTCCACCTTCACTTTCTGATGCTGATGCACTCTTTCTTTAGCCTGGCTGACGAGACTCACGCAGTCAGGAAGGGAGAGCTGACACACTGTCTGGACAGGAGGCCATTGAAAATGCAATATTCGCGCCAAGTTGTACTTATTTCTGGCTGAGATTTGATTGGTTCTCTCAGAAAAAAAATATTTGGGCGGTTTGAGCTAGACTACCTTCTTATGAAAAAGAGTACAATATTGTTTGACCATTTTGTAGGTAGGCTATGTATGTATGAACATGTGACTCAACTCTACTCCATGGTAACTACATGGTAACTAGGCAGTAGGAGTTACCCAGCCTCTTCAGTCCCAGCATCTATAACCTGAGTAGGAGGGTAATGGCAGAATAGTGTTGCTGAATGATGCTCTTCTGCCTCAGTGGGAAGACACCATATGCATGTATGCACGACGCACATGCACGCAGACACACACACACACACACACACACACACACACACACACACACACACACACACACACACACACACACACACACACACACCAGTAAAACTGAATTATGCAGTTGCCGATGGTTGGCTCCCTCTCATTCCTACCTTTGATAGCCAGCACTCCATGGCAGAAGTCCTTGAAGTTGATCCTGCCCTGGGCATTGGGGTCCAAGCATTTGGCCAACTTCTTCACCTGTAGAACATGGGACAGGCAACAAAAAGGTTGAACAAAAAAAATTTGTCATGGGTTTAGCTTCATATAATACAAAGAGAATCTATGCAAACCTACAGATGAAATTAGTAAACAACTTTTCAATGTATGACTCTTGCTGACAGCTGTGTGTGTGTGTGTGTGTGTGTGTGTGTGTGTGTGTGTGTGTGTGTGTGTGTGTGTGTGTGTGTGTGTGTGTGTGTGTGTGTGTGTGTGTGTGTGTGTGTGTGTGTGTGTGTGTGAGACCTGTAGCTGTGAGCCTCCCACCACCACCTGTTCTAACAGTCCCTCTCTGAGTAACTACTGAGTCACTACAACACAGCTCATATTGTTATGACCTAGAGCTAAAGTACGGCTCTTCACACATAGAGGATCTCACTCATATAGAGCACACATTATGAATGCATAAGACTGTGTGTGTATATATACTGTATATACGGAAACGATATCATAACTGCCATCGATAAGAGACATTACTGTGCAGCCGTATTCATCGACCTGGCCAAGGCTTTCGACTCTGTCAATCACCACATTCTTATCGGCAGACTCAACAGCCTTGGTTTCTCAAATGATTGCCTCGCCTGGTTTACCAACTACTTCTCTGATAGAGTTCAGTGTGTCAAATCGGAGGGCCTGTTGTACGGACCTCTGTCAGTCTCTATGGAGGTGCCACAGGGTTCTATTCTCGGGCCGACTCTCTTCTCTGTATACATCAATGATGTCGCTCTTGCTGCTGGTGATTCTCTGATCCACCTCTACGCAGGCAACACCATTCTGTATACCTCTGGCCCTTCTTTGGACACTGTGTTAACTAACCTTCAGACGAGCTTCAATGCCATACAACTCTCCTTCCGTGGCCTCCAACTGCTCTTAAATGCAAGTAAAACTAAATGCATGCTATTCAACCGATCGCTGCCCGCACCTGCCCGCCCGTCCAGCATCACTACTCTGGACAGTTCTGACTTAGAATATGTGGACAACTACGAATACCTAGGTGTCTGGCTAGACTGTAAACTCTCCTTCCAGACACACATTAAGCATCTCCAATCCAAAATTAAATCTAGAATCGGCATCCTATTTTGCAACAAAGCATCCTTCACTCATGCTGCCAAACCTACCCTCGTAAAACTGACCATCCTACCGATCCTCGACTTTGGCGATGTCATTTACAAAATAGCCTCCAACACTCTACTCAACAAATTGGATGCAGTCTATCACAGTGCCATCCGTTTAGTCACTAAAGCCCCATATACTACCCACCACTGCGACCTGTACGCTCTCGTTGGCTGGTTCTCGCTTCATACTCGCCGCCAAACTCACTGGCTCCAGGTCATCTACAAGTCTCTGCTAGGTAAAGCCCCGCCTTATCTCTGCTCACTGGTCACCATAGCAGCACCCACCCGTAGCACACGCTCCAGCAGGTATATCTCACTGGTCACCCCCAAAGCCAAATCTTCCTTTGGCCGCCTTTCCTTCCAGTTCTCTGCTGCCAATGACTGGAACGAACTGCAAAAATCACTGAAGCTGGAGACTCATATCTCCCTCACTAGCTTTAAGCACCAGCTGTCAGAGCAGCTCACAGATCACTGCACCTGTACATAGCCCATCTGTAAATAGCCGATCCAACTATCTCCTCCCCATAATGTATTTATTTATTTATCTTGCTCCTTTGCACCCCAGTATCTCTACTTGCACATTCATCTTCTGCACATCTACCATTCCAGTGTTTAATTGCTATATTGTAATTACTTCGCCACCATGGCCTATTTATTGTCACGTTCGTCGTATGAATCGGACCAAGGCGCAGCGTGGTATGCGTACATTCTTTATTATATTAGGAATGAACACGTGAAGCTATACAAATGAGTGCTGACAGGCAACTACACATAGACATTCAAATACCTAGACCTACAAAACCCCTAGAACTACAAAACCCTAGACAATACAAAAACTAGCATACCTACCCTCGTCCCACCCTGACCTAACCAAAATATAAAGAAAACATAGATATCTAAGGTCAGAGCGTGACATTTATTGGCTTACCTCCCTTATCCTACCTCATTTGCACACACTGTATATAGACTTTTTCTACTGTATTATTGACTGTATTTTGTTTATTCCATGTGTAACTCTGTGTTGTTGTATGTGTCGAACTGCTTTGCTTTATCTTGGCCAGGTCGCAGCTGTAAATGAGAACTTGTTCTCAACTGGCCTACCTGGTTAAATAAAAGTGAAATAAATAAAATAAATAACAATAAAATGTATAAATAAAACCAGCCAATACCAGTCAGAGGTGAACTGGTAGATCTCGGTTGATAATCCTGTGTAATAGTCAACGTGAAAGTGAGGAGGGGGAGACAGAGGATTATCTTACTGTAAACAGCCCATAGTACCGACCTGCACTCCCTGTGATGGAGGAAATGTATGCAACTCTGTAGCCGCTCCCACCATCAACCCACATCCACATCTTTCATGTGGGCTGGAGCAGAGACACAGAAGAACTGTACTGTGCTCATGAATTATGCATTTAATGCACTTTAGATGCTGCCTGCAGCTCTTTCAACTCCTACTTTTAGACTGTGGCTGGTAAAACGGTGTCATGAAATTGTAAATGCTGGGGATAGAGACCTGCTAGTGACTGAGAATGACTGTGTGAATATCAGAGAGATTGTGTGTGTGTGCATGCGTGCGTATGCGTGTGTTTGTGTGTGTATGTGTATGCTCATACATTTGTGTGCGTGTGTGTCTGAGAATTTGGTGAGAGAGTCCTTCAACAGACCACACACACACGATGGGTCCTCGCTCCCATCTGTCCAACCTCTGCTATACAGCTGTGCATCACCATCCCTCACTGTGTAAGCCAGCTGTCAGTCAAAACACACATCAGACGGATCACGGCTCTAACGCCCTAGTTACTGTCGGCACGGCAACTGGGTCAACAGGAAAGTACTGGGTGAAATGAAGGTCATTGTGTTGGATGATTTGGACCAGTGAGTCTGAGTTTTTAGGAGATTAAATTCACTTTTGCTGGATTAGGAGGAGGGGATCAGTTTGACTGTGAGTGGGTGGTGTAACGGGCGTCTAAGTCGTTCTCCTCGGACGAGGAGGAGCAAGGATCGGACCAAAATGGAGCGGGTGATGAATACATGATGAATTTATTCAGACAAGACGAAACACGAAGTACACTTGAATAAATTACAAAACAACGTAGACAGACCTGAACATGAGAACTTACAATAAAACGAAGAACGCACGAACAGGAACAGACTAGACAAAACAAAACAGTCCCGTGTGGTACAAACACTGACACGGAAGACAATCACCCACAAACAAACAGTGAGAACAGCATACCTTAATATGGTTCTCAGAGGAAACGTCAAACACCTGCCCCTGATTGAGAACCATATAAGGCTAATTAACCATGAACCTAAACAAGAAACAAATAACATAGACTGCCCACCCCAACTCACGCCCTGACCATACTAAACAAATACAAAAACAACGGAAAACAGGTCAGGAACGTGACAGAACCCCCCCCCCTCAAGGTGCGAACTCCGGGCGCACCACCTAAAAATCTAGGGGAGGGTCTGGGTGGGCATCTGTCCGCGGTGGCGGCTCCGGCGCAGGACGAGGACACCACTCCACCATTGTCTTTGTCCCCCTCCTTAGCGTCCTTTGAGTGGCAACCCTCGCCCCCGACCCTGGTCTAGGAACCTTCACAAAGGTCCCCCCTAGATAGAGGAGATATCTCAGGACAGAGAGGTAGCTCAGGACAGAGGGGCAACTCCGGACTGAAGGGCAGCTCCGGACAGAGAGGCAGCTCCGGACAGAGAGGCAGCTCCGGACAGAGAGGCAGCTCATGACTGGAGGGCAGCTCATGACTGGAGGGCAGCTCATGACTGGAGGGCAGCTCATGACTGGAGGGCAGCTCATGACTGGAGGGCAGCTCATGTCTGGCGGAAGGCTCTGGCGGCTCCTGTCTGGCGGAAGGCTCTGGCGGCTCCTGTCTGGCGGAAGGCTCTGGCGGCTCCTGTCTGGCGGAAGGCTCTGGCGGCTCCTGTCTGGCGGAAGGCTCTGGCGGCTCCTGTCTGGCGGAAGGCTCTGGCGGCTCCTGTCTGGCGGAAGGCTCTAGCGGCTCCTGTCTGGCGGAAGGCTCTAGCGGCTCCTGTCTGGCGGAAGGCTCTAGCGGCTCCTGTCTGGCGGAAGGCTCTAGCGGGTCCTGTCTGGCGGACGGCTCTAGCTGCTCCTGTCTGGCGGACGGCTCTAGCGGCTCCTGTCTGGCGGACGGCTCTGAAGGCTCAGGACAGACGGGCGGCTTTGAAGGCTCAGGACAGACGGGCGGCTTTGAAGGCTCAGGACAGACGGGTGGCTTTGAAGGCTCAGGACAGACGGGCGGCTTTGAAGGCTCAGTACAGACGGACAACGCAGGCGGCGCTTGGCAGACGGACAGCTCAGACGGCGTTGGACAGACGGCAGACTCTGGCCGGCTGAGGCGCACTGTAGGCCTGGTGCGTGGTGCCGGAACTGGAGGTACCGGGCTAAGGACACGTACCTTAAGGCTAGTGCGGGGAGCAGCAACAGGACGCACAGGAGGCTTGGTGCGTGGTGCCGGAACTGGCGGTACCGGGCTGGAGACACGCACCATAGGGCTAGTGCGTGGAGGAGGAACAGGGCTCTGGAGACGCACAGGAGGCTTGGTGCGTGGTGCCGGAACTGGTGGTACCGGGCTGGAGACACTCACCATAGGGCTAGTGCGTGGAGGAGGAACAGGGCTCTGGAGACGCACAGGAAGCCTGGTGCGTGGTGTAGGCACTGGTGGTACTGGGTTGGGGCAGGGAGGTGGCGCCGGATATACCGGACCGTGCAGGCGTACTGGCTCCCTTGAGCACCGAGCCTGCCCAACCTTACCTGGTTGTATGCTCCCCGTAGCCCGACCAGTGCGGGGAGGTGGAATAACCCGCACTGGGCTGTGTTGGCGAACCGGGGACACCATGCGTAAGGCTGGTGCCATGTACACCGGCCCAAGGAGACGTACTGGAGGCCAGATATGTTGAGCCGGCTTCATGGCACTTGGCTCAATGCTCAATCTAGCCCTGCCAGTGCGGGGAGGTGGAATAACCCGCACCGGGCTATGCACACGTACAGGAGACACTGTGCGCTCTACCGCATAACACGGTGTCTGCCCGTACTCTCGCTCTCCACGGTAAGATCGGGAAGTTGGCGCAGGTCTCCTACCTGCCTTCGCCACACTACCCTTTAGCCCCCCCCCCCCCAATACATTTTTGGGCTTGACTTACAGGCTTCCTACCGCGTCGTCGTGCTGCCTCCATTCGCCGGTATCCCTCCTCACATTGCTCCAGAGAATCCCAGGCGGGCTCCGGCATTCTCTCTGGGTCGATCGCCCACCTGTCGATCTCCTCCCACGTAGTATAGTCCAGACTCTGCTCCCATTGCCATAAATCCTGTGTAGGTTGCTCCTGCTGCTGCTTAACACGCTGCTTGGTCCTTGTTTGGTGGGTAATTCTGTCACGATCGTCGTAACTTTGAAGAAGAGTGGACCAAGGCGCAGCGTGATAGAAAGACATCTTCTTTTATTATGAAGACGAACAAAACAACAAACAGACGACCGTGAAGCTATTCAAACAAAATAGTGCTGACACTAAACACTACACATAGACAATTACCCACAATAGCCTAATGCCTATGGCTGCCTTAAATATGGCTCCCAATCAGAGACAATGAAAGACAGCTGTCTCTGATTGAGAACCATTCAGGCAACCATAGACTTACCTAGACACCTACACTAAACACAACCCCATAACCTCTACAAAACCCCCTATACAATACAACCACCCAAGACGAGACAAATACACACAAACATCCCCCCTGTCACACCCTGACCTAACCAAAATATTACAGAAAACAAAGAATACTAAGGCCAGGGCGTGACAGGTGGATAGCGGGAGTGGACAGGATAGGTCAGAATATGGGAGCAGTGAAAGGATGATGTTGAGGTTACGTGTTGCCAGTGGGACATGGAGAGGTCCAGACAGGTTTAATCTAATCTGCATCATGTTCTGTGTGCGTAACTCAAATCAAATCAAATATATTCAAAAAGCCTTTTTTTACATCAGCAGATGTCACAAAGTGCTTATACAGAAACCCAGCCTATAACACCAAACAGCAAGCAATGCAGATGTAGAAGCACAGTGGCTAGGAAAAACTCCCTAGAAAGGCAGGAACCTAGGAAGAAACCTAGAGAGGAACCAGGCTCTGAGGGGTGGCCAGTCCTCTTCTGGTTGTGCCGGGTGGAGAGTATAAGAGTACATGGCCATTAAGGCCAAATCATTCTTCAAGATGTTCAAACGTTCATAGATGACCATCAGGGTCAAATAATAGAGTGGACTATTGCGGTCTACTAAAACTATTGAGAGAAGCTTTGGGGAAATTGTTTAGCTGAAAAGATTTAGCTTTATCGAGCTGCATCTTTCTCAAATGCTCATTTAATTTTGAACTAAGGTAGTTCCAACATGAGAATTCAGGGTCCATATAGACCTATTCACTACATCTGCGGAGGAGAGTGTTGATGCTACATGCATAGTTGAACACCCACACTACCTACTATTAATAGCACCCCTTTTTAACCCCTATCCACATCATCAAGCGGTACCAGAGCGCCAAGTCTAGGTCCAAAAGGCTCCTGAACAGCTTCTACCCCCAAGCTATAAGACTGCTGAACAATTAATCAAATGGACACCCGAACTATATACATATATACATATATTTTTACTTTATTTTATTTTGTAAATATTTTCTTAACTCTATTTCTTGAACTGCACTGTTGGTTAAGGGCTTGTATATAAAGCCCTTAACCAACTTGTAACTGCACTGTTGGTTAAGTAAGTATTTCACGGTAAGGTCTACTACACCTGTTGTATTCGGCGCATTTGACAAGTAAAATTTGATTTGATCCATGTGCCACAGTCCATGCAAAGCATCCCAAAGGAACCAATAAGAGCTAATGTTCCAGAGAAGTGATAAGCAACAGAACACGGGGGAGCCAATCAACACTAATGGTCCAGCCCTGTGACATAGATTGGAACACAAGGGACTTGTTTCTACTGTGTGCACAGATGAACAACAACCTATTTTTGGATGGGCCTTACTTCAGTATCATTGTTAATTATTCAACAACAGTTAAAACATCAAGACCAAACTGGTATCATTTAGCCAATGACAAGGTCGGGAGTGTATGGGTTGTCCAGTTAAAACTGGTCTGAGATCAGTTTTTGCTTATCAACCTGTGGGAAGTTGAGTGCATCCATCCCCAACTCACACTCAGAACAGTAGGACACACTGCAGGACAGTGGACTCCTGTAGAGCTACGCAGATCTGCCTGTGTATGCATACTATGGCACCCTATTTTGACCAGGGGGACCAGGGTTCTGGTCAAAAGTAGTGCACTATATAGGGAATAGGGTGCCATTTCGGACACAACCTATGAATCATTCTTACTGGAAAAAGCCTGTGTGGAGACAGGCAAAGTGGTCTATTACCAACCTAATTACATTTACAAAGATACAGAGCGCCAATTAAAATAGTTAATAATTGTTCACATAAAGAGTGCCAATTCATTGCACACAATTATTATTCAGACAGAGCAGGTCAGTGACGGGTTAGGATAAGATACATTATCTTGTGTGCTTTGCGCTGTTTCTAGTCTAGGCTATATACAGTGGGGAGGACAAGTATTGGATACACTGCTGATTTTGCAGGTTTTTCTACTTACAAAGCATGTAGAGGTCTGTAATTTTTATCATAGGTACACTAAAATGCAAATTAATTACTTAAAAATCATACAATGTGATTTTCTGGATTTTTGTTTTAGATTCCATCTCTCACAGTTGAAGTGTACCTATGATAAAAATTACAGACCTCTACATGCTTTGTAAGTAGGAAAACCTGCAAAATCGGCAGTGTATCAAATACTTGTTCTCCATACTGTATCTGTTTCTGAATCTACACAGGCAGGTCTATGCATGCTTGCTCCCTGCTCACACAATCACTCAGCCCAGTTCAGCAGAGCGCAGCCATGCCATGACAAATGGCAGAAGGCTTGTGTTAGGCCTAATTTATAACAGAGAAAACTCCTTTACTAAAACAAACCTGTCTGTCTATGTTTATTACTATGTTGAGGCTGAAACATTATATTAAATTTCAAAAGGCTGATGCAATTGAGTGCTATTGGCTATAGTCCATTAATACCGTCAGAAGAACACAATTAGCCTATTTTCCAGTCTCTCTCTCTCTCAGTAGTTGACCTAATTTCTCTACCACAAAATAACACATTTGGACGAAAATTAGTTTCACTTTTTGGGCCAAAATTAGAGCCTGAATACAAGAAGTGAGAGAGAAAGGCTGAATCAGATTATCTCACTGGAAAGTGTTACTGTACTCTCCTCCACAGCCACACTGAAAACTAGTTCTAACGTTAACAGTTACTTGAAAATAAAATCTCACGTCTATCTTGTTTTTTAGCAGCCAAGAAAATATACTTTTACAGGTGTAAGACACTTTGTTCAGCTTTTGGTACAAAGAGCCTGTTCCACTTTATGGTATAGGCTATATGTTCTGAATAGCCAACCATAAATGAATTAGTCTATTGTAAGTAAATATCTATGAATGTGTAATAACATAGTCTACACGACATAAAACACAACAAGAAACATAGAAACAAAGCCTTTAAACGTATAAACAAACGCTACTGTAGCGTACTCCATAAAACACCAGGTGATGCTTGATTGGAATTTATATTACCTCGTCTCCTTGGCCGAACTGTGAACCGAGGTCTACGAAATGCTCCACGCGAATGTAACCATCCGAATCCTCGTCGCACAAGTCGAACACCTCTTTGCGTTTTCTGAGGAACAGCAGGAGCTGCTCCGCGTCGGGAAGGACACTTCCCATCGGAAGTTTGTTGTCCTGAGGTTGAAAACCCGACTTGAACACCGAAGCAGAGAGCGCCATCCCCGAGGCGAGAACCACCGCTGCGCTTGCGCGCCCGACAGCAGCCTATGCGTGACTTCACAAACTCCGTAGAGCGCGAGCACCACTGGATGCTGAGAGTTGGAAGAGGTACATTAGCACGAGCGGGAAAAACCTATTAACAGCAGCCAGGATTAAATAGATAAAAATATTATGAACATAACGGACGAATCATTGACTTGAATGGGGACACCCGTCCTAGTCATTATATTTCCATGCATTTAATCCTATCCGATATGCGAAATCGAGACAGATAATTTTTGATAAACTGGGAGTTGATGACAGGTAAAGTTGCCAACTTCGCCCATGTATTAAACCTAATATACTGTTAAAAAATCTCCACCTGAGGGCGAAGTTGTTCAAGACACATGTTTTGTCCTGAATGAGCAGCCTGCTGCACGTTTCAGTTTTTCAGATTTGGATGTCCACATAACATGCTTTTTATTGTAAATGTCTGCATATGATTCTGTGAGAATGTCAGTGTTGTCCTGTGATATCTCTGTGTTCAGTACACTTTAAAGCAGATACTATTCAATACATTTAATAATAGGTCTAAACCACCTAAACCTCAATGTCTATGGTCCCCAATGGGTCTCTCCATACATTCTGCCCCATGCTGACTGGTCTAGTCCGTGTGTAACGGATGTGAAATGGCTAGCTAGTTAGCGGGTACGCGCTACTAGCGTTTCAATCAGTTACGTCACTTGCTCTGAAACCTAGAAGTAGTGTTGCCCTTTGCTCTGCAAGGGCCGCGGCTTTTGTGGAGCGATGGGTAACGATGCTTCGTGGGTGACTGTTGTTGATGTGTGCAGAGGGTCCCTGGTTCGCGCCCGTGTCGGGGCGAGGGGACGGTTTAAAGTTATACTGTTACACGTGCACCCCCCATAATCCACCCGTACCCTATCTGTTTGTGTTGATGGCATCAATACTGGAGTTCCCGTTCAGTGACAAAAGTAACAAAGTGGCTTTTTAGCATCTTTTTCACCCTGGCTCAGCCTTAAAGGTGTAGTTTTAAAGGAATAGTTTAGTATTTTGTTCATTAGTCCGCTGTTAGTGATAGCTCGCCCAAATTACAAAATGGCATACAGGCTACTGGTTTCCTTATTATGTTAGCAGTCTATGGACAATGTATGACAGCAATCCATGGTTGGTTTTTGTTTACCTGGTCACTGTCTCCAAATCCTAACTTTTTTTTGCATGTGTGGCACAAAGGTACTGATATTAGCATTGTTTTGTGCTTACTGACCAAATCATCCTAAAGTATCTCAAATTGATTGTGTAGCTCAGGGAAGTTACTATAGATGATTTGGACATGAAGCATGAAAAATGCTTATATCAGTACCATAGACTTGCATTGGATTTGTGCCAATAGTGGAAACAGTGGCCATGTAAACAAAACCAAACCAGTGATTACTGTCTTACCTTGCCCATAGATTGCTAACACGGTAAGGAAACCAATATGTAATTTTGTAATTTGGGTGAACTATCCCTTTAACACATTCCCAAAAATGTCAGCAGTAAAGAAGGTGTGTTTTGCAAATCCTTTCAGTTTATCAACCTCTTCCTACCGGCTAATCAAATGACTGCCAAATGAAAGAATTTGAAACGATACAAGTCAAGTTAAAATAAAACATCACATGTAACTGAAACTCTGAAGCAGGCAGGTCAGCTTTGTATCATGTGCACACCAACAATCACTAGCGCCATATTAATAGCTTGGCTACATATTCTCAGTTATGACAAACATACATTTGAAGTGGACGTTGTACAATTGTATATTACAGTTTTATAGTAAAACATTTCATATGACAGTTTTGGAGTAACAAATCATAATTAAAGATGTATAAACAATAGTTTTTCGGATTTCAGGAACAGCATACAATACATGAATGAATCCCAAACACATACACAATATTGAAAATTATTCGCCAATGTTATTCATTATTGATTATTCTCTAATATTATTATGTGTTCATTATGTTTACTGTTGTTGTTGATTACATTATCTCACTTCGCTTTAGCAACAGTGGCTTTGTCATTCATGTTAATAAAACTTATCTGAATCTGGTAAGAGATTAGAGGTCATTTGAAGTGAATTGGTATTGGTCCAGTCATTTCTGAACACGTCTCATTTACAGACAGAGCTCCTTTTAGTACTGCAGTCAGTGGAAACAGGCTATCATTACCATTCCCTGCATAGAGAACTACTTTGTGCAGTATATAGGGAATAGTGTGCCATTTGAGACACACATTTCTTTCATTACCACCTCTCACATAAACCTGTTTTTAGACGGCTCATCATCCCAACTACACTGAACGTCACTCTCTACTGCAGAGAGTTAGTGTCAAGTTCTTTGGACAAGAATACGAATAAATAATGTTAATACTCGAGTACCCTGCGCTGAGCTAAATACTCCACCTTGTCAGTCTCTTCGTCAAGACGTTTCAGCCCATCCAGGCTTGATGTCACTTATCTTCTAAAGTCACTGTTCTCAGTGCATTGTGGGATGCCCCAGTATCACACCAGCCCTCATAGAGCTGGGTTGTAGTCTTAGTGCACACCCTAGCAAAATGTTTTGCAACGGATAACCAAAACAAGTATTTATTATTGAACAACTTCAGCTTGTCCCTCCCTGTGTCAGACTCTTTTCTTCCATTTGGTGCCTAGTGAATATGACCCTGGTTAGTGTAGGCAAAGCATCATATCACTTTATACAGTAAATAACCCTGTACAGTTCCTTCAAGTTCATGTGTTTCTATTCTACAACACAGTGCTGTGTTGTCGTCTGTTTCTCTCTGCCGTTGCTGTGAAGGCCCTAGCAACTTGTGGCTGGGTCCTGTTCATTATGTCACACCGTAACTAAACAAAAACGCCAGGTGGGACTGTAGGCCGGAGTTCAGAGCCATGTCTGAGGAACATTCAGGAGTGAATGGATCACCTGTCAATCAAAACCACTCCAGTCAAACATACAGTAAGTACTTTACTATTTGGGGGTTTGCTACTATAGTGCCAGGCTTTCACTGAGAGCCCATTGTGAAGCTCAGTTCTGTTATTTGAGGCCTGCAGAGAAAAACACCCTCAAGGCCCATGGTATTTATTTTAAAAAATGTCACCCTTCCCTTGTCAATGTTCTCAGTCAAGTTTGAGGATTCTGTTAAAACACGATCAAGCTAGTCGATGAACTTATGTGTGTCTCCATACATCCAGTGCTGTGGTGGCAAGGCCACTTCGTTGAGATGGCCGCATTCCTTGCTACACTTGCACGACTGGATGAACATGGCGTCTCTCTGGAAACGCTCGCCATCCGGGCACACAAAAGTCACAGGAACAGTGCGCATGCGACGCGGCGAGCAGCAGCGGCCATCCGTACACACGCCGCAGTAATTGGGCCGGTAGAGGCGGACACTCTGACACTCGCCGTACGACAGACGCATGGGTTCTGAGGCTTTTGGAGTCGGGGAGCACTTCTTACCCTTCTGTAAAGGGAATAGAAGGAGGAAGGGGATGAGAGGATGAGAGAGAAAGGGGGAGATAATCAGAGAGGGCAGAGGAAAGTAAAAGTTTCATGCTGTACTGTTGGGGCACCTGTGTTGTTTAAATAAAAGGACAAACTTTTGCAGACATCTTTAAAACATCTTTGAATTAAATGTCCGGAAGGCCTATGCAACCAAATCATCATGAACTTATCACTTATCACTAACAAAGTGTCAGTACTGAAAACAAAACTCAAGTTTATTCAATTATTCAGCTACATTTATGCCTTTACTAGACTATGGGGATATTTTATATATGAATGCTTCCGCTCAGTGTTTGAGATCAATTGACACTCTTTACCATGGCACTTTGAGATTTATTTTAAACTGCAAAACCCTTACGCACCTCTGCACTTTGTATACCAGGGTTGGCTGGCCTTCTCTAGTCACTCGTAGGCTCAGTCACTGGTATACTTTTATTTACAAAGCCATTTTGGGTTTACTACCTTTTTATTTGGGCATTTTTATTGTTCAGAAATGTGGTGGGTACTCTCTTCGTTCGCTAGACTTTATCCTGCTAACTGTTCCAAATGTCCGAACTGAATTTGGTAAAAGGTCTTTTATGTACTCTGCGCCATCGTCTTGGAACACCTTACAAAATAATTTTCAACTGGAAGAACTTGTCCCGATTGGTGTTTTTAAATCACTGATGAAGGATTTTGAGGCTGATTCCCTGACCTGTCAATGTTTTTAATTTGCTGTTTTTGATATTGTTATACTCTTGTGAATTCAATGATTTTTACTAGATTACTTGTAGTTTTCATGTTGTCTGTCTGTAATTTTTCTAATGACTTGGTGCTGCCTATCTTGGCCAGGACGCTCTTGAAAAAGAGATTTTAAATCTCAATGAGCCCTTCTTGGTTAAATAAAGGTTAAATAAAAAAATAAAAAAATTATAGTAAAGTTATGAAATTAACTGAACACAGTGACAAAACAAAGTTTTAAATCAAACTCACTGAAACTCATTCATCTCGCAATCAGACAGACAGAAGCCTTATTAGTCTCAGTGGTAAATCAGCAATAATCTCCCAGCCCACAGTGTGCATCCCAAATGGCACTCTATTCCCTACATAGTACACTACTTTTGACCAGAGACTTATGGGCACTGTCAGGAGCCCTATGTGCCCTGGTCAAAAGTAGTGCACTAAATAGGGTGTGGCATTTGGGTCGCAAGCACTGATCCAGAGAAACAGATGAGGATTAATATAGACACACCATCTCCCTGGCTGAGTGCACAGGGCCCAGGCGCCTAGCTATGGACAGTTGCTTGGCAGGAATGCCGTGGGTGGGGTGGGGGGGACTATATTTAAAAGGGAGCCACCGCCAGTGTGAGTAAATCAACGCTAGTCTGTTCCCACCGGGACATGCTCCGCAAAGGAAACAGTCTAGGGGGTTGGGGTTTGTTATCAAAGTGATACCAGATCAGTAAATGATAAGGGAGATATTGTTATTGCCTGGGATGATGATGATGATGATGATGATGATGATGATGATGATGATGAATGAAAATATGTGCAGTCACACTGATGGGCACACAGACACACACACACATACTACACAGTTGCCCACTGCGTTGTCTAAATATGGAATTTACCTTGGGTGGGATGGCTACGTCACCGCAGGGCCGGATGGTGCAGAGGCGCGTCTCTCTATCCAGCTTACACTGGGCGTTGTCGTTGGTGATGCGTGAGGACACTCCCATCCCACAGCTTCGTGAGCAATGGGACCAGTCCGTTGTCTGGACAACACACTTCTCCAACGAATTCTTCCATACTGGGAAGGGTGGGAGGAAGAGGAGCATGGGAGACAAAGGGAAGGAAGGAAGGGAGTTACAGGGAGAATATACCACAGATGGAAGAAACCAGGATACATGACTGACTGATGTACAGACAAACATGAGTAACTATCGACCAATAGTCATCAACTATTATACCAAAAATGCTAATAGTGCTAGCGATGATCGCTCAGTGTACATGATAAGCTACAGCCAAGTATCTATCATGATCAATAACAATGCATTTGGTCAATGTCAAGAGTGCAACAGCTCCTCACCAGGCAGGTGCTTGTAGCCTTGTTCATTCTCCCAGCCCTTGCCTCTCTCCACCAGCTCATTGCCCAGTGTGTTATCCGGCTGGTACTGGTCTGGCTGAGGTTTGGGTTGTGTTGGTTGGCGATGTTGCTTGGTGGGGGGAAGGCGCCAGGTACCCTTGTGGCAGTCCACAGTGAAGCAGCACTGCCCTGGCACCCTGACCAGCTGGGGGTAGGGGCAGGAGGGGATGGCGGGGGGCAGACGGTTGGCACAGAGCAGGGAACAGCCCACGACGCCGTCGATGCAGGTACACTGGTGTTTACAGCCGGCGTGGAAATTCTCACTGTTCTGGTAGATCCTCCCGTTATACTCACATGTACGACCCTCCTTTCTCGCTGTTAAGAGAGGGAAATGAGGAGAATGCATTGAATTCCATTGAGTTCAGTTCAGCACAGTACAGCACAGTACAGTACAGTTAGGTACAGTTCAGTACAACTCAATTCAACTTCATAATTCCTTTAGGGGCAATTTAGATGGATACTAAGACCACTTTGAGGTAGTAACATATTTATGATTTATATACACATAAAACCATCAGCAGGACCAAGGAGCTGCTTACTATCTACAGTATGTAATGTGCTATCATGTAACGAGGGGGTATTTTGGGAACCATCCATCCATGTCTCTGGAGAGTCTAAATATGAGGATGTGTTTTAAAGTCAAAGTACAAGAACTTCCACTGACAATCCCAGGTATGACCGGGAGGAATCTGTTATATACTCCAGTTACACCAGCTGAAACCCCCTTTACTCAATCCTCCCCTTAACAACTAGCAAACACACAATAACCGACACTGACATGGCACACAGACTGTAACCCAGAGAGAACACTTAGATCTAGAGGGAGGTCAGAGGTCAGAGAAAGGGCAGAGGAAGGAAGTCTTGTGAGTAAGAATCCAGAAGAGTCTCTGTCTGCATATCATGGACACGGTGAAAGCCTCCAATCTTAGTCTATGAAGGATTGAAATCTTGGTTTGATGTAGATAGAACTAGTTCCATTTTGGTCTGTGAGATTGAGCTCCATAAGGAATCTACTTAACATCCAAATATCCTCCACCACTGGGATCCAACGTGCTAAGTCCTGGGGCTGTGGTGACTTTCAACACATGGTTTAGTCCTGCGGTAATATTTCTCATACATGCACCCTAAAATGCTATCACATAAAAACTCAGCATCAACTAACTACTACACATCACACTTGACAAGATATACACATACACTATTCACACCTCATCATAGTTCCAACACTGAACACCTACAACCTACATTACACACTTTGAATCCCAACACTTCTACAATACACACTTCCAAACGCCCCACTTCCTCCCCCTATCACAACCTTACCCCTGCAGATGCCCTGGGCCAGGGTCACGTCATTGCCGTAGTTGCACTCCAGTCCCTTGTGGTGGTCGCAGGGCATCATGGGGCTGCAGTCCTGGTTCAGCTGGGAGGCACACACCTTGCAGCACCCGCAGCCGTCAGCCACCGCACTCGCCCCGGGGGGGCACGAGAGGGGCATGGCTGGACACTCACATACCGCCGGGCAGCTGGCACCCACCTGGAGGTGTGGGGAGGAGAGAGGAAGGGGGGGAGAGAGGAGAGGTTTAGGTTCATAGGCATAAACAGAGAGAAGCATAGGAAAGTAAAAAGTCATTTTTGTCATGTAATTTCTTGTTGTGGTCTGCCTTCATGGGTAAAACACTACTAGTGATAAAGATGTTCTAGGAGTCTATTTTGTTCATTTTATATTAATTTTGAGATGTCAACTGATTATTTAAATTGATTATTGTGTCCCCTTTGGAGTGGTTTTGAACACTGTTTACAATGAATTTATGTACTTTAACTTCAATTTGAAGCTCATATAATTTCTACCCCTTCATCCCTGTGGATGTCTTGTCTGTCTAGGCAGCTGTTTAAGTGTTGTATCCAATCCCCTGCCAACTCGTGAATCGAGTAGCAGTACATTAGTCTTCCGTGCCAACTTCTTCCAGTAAAAAAAATCAACAGTATGTAAAAGTCCCACCCTTAGACAGTGAGTCAAAGTTATTTGACAAGCACACACATGCCTATAAAAAAAAGACACAATTCAAGGTAGGACTGGTGGGCTACAAAAATAGTCGGTTACATTTTACATTACAGTGCCCTTATAACTGTGATTATTCCTGTAATCACAGTGTAACAAGTATTGTAATTACTCATTAGTACACTGGGTTAGGGTTAAGGATTACTACTGTAAGTACATTGTAACTAATTGTAACAATGAGTAATTACAAAATTACACGAGCAGTTACACAGTAGCACTGTCTTGTAAAAGTGTTACCAAATAGTCTGTAGGCTACAGCAGTTTGAAAATATATATCTTCAGGCAACAGAAAAAAACGGTAGACAAAGTTCTCACTTGTGTCTCTCTAAAATACAATTACTTGCGTATGACAGTCAAATCACCTCCAACTGCTCATTACAAAACGGTCTAAGCAATCCACTCATCCATTACTATTTTGTTGCATGATTTGCATATGATCAAAATCATACTAATTTGACAGCTGCCAAGGTGATACGACTTACCTGACTGGTGACTGCCATTGTCAAGAAAACAAAGATGATACGTTTTGCCATAATTATTGAAAATTCCAAAGAAACAGTAGACAGTTGTCAGAAAACAAGCTCTGACCTCGTTATTAGTCCGCTTGAAGACAGTTCTGAACTTTTAAATCCTCTTTCAAGAATAGACTACAGTCGCACAGTTGCGTTAGATGAATAGCAGTCGTTGAAGTGTAGAGAACAGTTATTTTCATCCCTTCCCGGAGATCGTCACAGCACTCTAAAAAAATCATTCAAAAGAGAGAGTATACTGATCTACTTTAAACCAACTCGTGAGCTACGCAGAAACTCCGCCCATGCATCGCCATATGTCCAGCCAATTATCATTCGGGCAGCGGGCCAGACATTCCAAATGGGTGGAGTTAAGGAGAGGGCTACAAATTGATTGGGGGGGGCGTGCTTGGGGATGAATACTGTCATTCATAAAAATCTGTAGAAGTAGGTCGTGTTTATTTTATTGTGCTGGACTAAAATGTAACCGGTGCTTTTAAGTCACATTTAGGCTTCCTGACATTCCACCTTTGTAGCCACCGCTCTGCTAACACCAAGATAAATATACCCGGCTTGCTGGTGAGCGCTGCAGACACTCCCAGTACAGTACAGTAATACTTATAGCAACAGCACCTCAGGAAAGGCGAAGCATTCCGGTGGTTTTGATATTAGTGTAACAGTACAAAAAATGTAGTCAAGGTGAAATGCAAAACATTAAAGTTATATTAAGAGTATAGGTATTACATGATTTCAGGGAAGTGAGACCTTGTCTACCTACTTGTGGCTTAATAAACCTTGTCCATTTTGTGGACTGCACAGATGTGTTTCATTACTTCCTATGCACTGCCTACTTCCACTAAAGAACGGGTACTGTCTGGGTCTTGATTGTTTAAAACAGTCATGAGGATAGACCTTGGTGTGTATTGTAAAGTTAATGGTTAACCCTGTTTATTACTAAAAGCCCATGTGAGCCCATTGTGCATCTTCTCCCAGACTCCCACTCAATACTACATTCCCATTTTTCCCATCAAGTTCTCTTTCTTTGTGGTTAGCTACTCCCTTGTGCTCTTTCCATTCCTGACACACCTCAAACACACAACCCATATTTGATGAAAGAATGCATGAAATATGATAGGGAGAATGTGCAGGTGAGAACAACATGAACGGTTAACAGTCATATTGGTCTCCTATAGACTGCCTAAAGCGGCATTGCTATTGATAGCAAAGCTGTTTTGCAACAGTTACTACTCAATAGAGCGTTGTAGTCCATAGAGCTCATATGTAAATAGAGTTGCCTCTGAAAGCCTTTTGAATGAACCTGGTTCCTCTCAAGGTTTCTTCCTATGTTCCTTCCTTCTAGGGAGTTTTCCCTAGCCACTGTGCTTTTTCTCTTTGGGGTTTTAGGCTGGGTATCTGTAAAGCACTTTGTGACAACTGCATATGTTTGAATTTGATTGATTACATTAGCAGCGATCCGGAAGGAACTAGCCACAACTTACCAGCTAGTCCTCACCCACCACTCAGGAAACACTGCTGTAGGGCTTAAAGCTGTCTGCATCCCACATCGCACGCTATTCCCTATATAGTGCACTGCTTTTGATCAGAGCCCTGTAGGCCCAGATAAAAAGTAGTGCACTATAAAAGGAATAGGGTACCATTTGGGATGCAAACGGTCTGTCTGTCACCAGTGGTAATGATGTGACCATTGGAGATGGAAGACATGGCCCATCTATTTTAATCCAGAGGTACAGGGTTTGAGAGACCTATTTAACCGGCGACCACAGGTTTTTGCCACATCACTGAGCTGGACGAGACAGACTGGGACATAATTTTTTTTTAAACATGCTTTTTCAAAGACTAAGGCACCAGCCCATTTGAGAACAAGTCAAGTTGGAGGTTATTCCTGGTTTGACAATTGTTGAGGTGACTGTCAGAAGCCATATGATAAATAGGCCACAGGAGGACAATACTATGTCTGTCCCAAATGGCACCCTATTGCATTTGGGATGCATATTATGACAACGGAAGAGAGAAATAGCTGATATTGTGTGTCTAAGGCTAGTCACACAGGTTGAACACAATACAGATAGACAGTACATTAGAGATTGAGGAGCACAATACTATGGTTGTATCCAAAATGGCTCCCTATTCCCTATGTAGTGCAGTAGTTTTGACCAGAGCTCTATGGATTTTGGTCAAAAGTGGTCCACTATGTAGGGAATAGAGTGCACTTATGACACAATGGAAGAGAGAAACAGCTGATACTGTGTTTCTAAGGCCAGTCACACGGTGAACACAAAGCATGGAACTGGATACAGATAAGACAGTGCAGGAGAGAATGAGTGAGTGGCTGAGAGCAGAATGGAGAAAACAAGGAAGACCAATGGAAGCGATGGACAAAGAACTGGGCTGAGAAGAAAAGAGTGGGAGAAGGCTTGCCTGAGAAGGAGAAGAAATGGAGAGAAAGGAGGCGTACAAGGATAGAGGGGGAGAAGTGGAGAAAGGGAAGACAGGTGTTCTGTGGTAACAGAGCTTGTTTTTTCAAGGGGAGGAGGTAGCATACACCACATCTCCTGCTCCGCCCCTATATGTGGTGCTACTGACAGCCTGGCGTACAGTACAGTACTTCACACAAAGAAAACAAGCTATGGGGTGAAGATTCCCCTAGGTAAAGACCTAGAATCAGTTTCAACTCCCTAAATACTAACCATAGCCATTATGGGGAAAGTGCAAAACTGACCCAAGATCAGCATCTAGAGGCAACTTCAACCAACACACAAAAACACAGCACTATGGGCTAGTCTTACCCAGCAAATATTATAACCTTTACATTTAAGATATCTTAAAATACACATTTGCCTACATATTAAGATTTAAACGTAGAGGGCTAAATACAATGTTACATAATTTAATTCCACTAATTATCTAAATAACATTCTGAAATAGGTAGACTGAGTAGAGGAAATGTAGTAGCCGTATTCTGAAATAGAAAATAAGTGTTTATGAATGTGAAGAAAAGGGAGGGGGAGAAGGAAGAGAAAGGGCAGAGGAGAATGAGGGGAATAAAGATAAAGAGGAATAGAGTTCCTCCTAGTTATTATACATTGAACAAAAATATAAATGCAACGTACAACAATTTCAAAAATTTTACTGAACAGTTCATATAAGGAAATCAGTCAATTGAAATAATTCATTAGGCCCTAATCTATAGATTTCACATGACTGGGAATACAGATATGCATCTGTTGGTCAGATACCTTAAAAAAAAAAGGGTGTGGATCAGAAAACTAGTCGGATCTGGTGTGACCACCATTTGCCTCACGCAGCGCAACACATTTCCTTCCGATAGAGTTGATCAGGCTGTTGATAGTGGAATGTTGTCCCACTCTTCAATGGCTGTGTAAAGTTGCTGTATATAGGCAGGAACTAGAACCCGCTGTTGTACACATCGATCCAGAGCATCCCAAACATGCTCAATTGGTGACAAGTCTGAGCGTTTGCCCGGTTACGAAGCCGAACTGCAGTCAGGTCAAGACGACGAGCTTCTTACAATTTGTACAGAAATTCCTGTTGTGCAAACCTCCAGTTTCAGCTGTCCGGGTGGCTGGTCTCAAACGATCCTGCAGGTGAAGAAGCTGGATGTGGAAGTCTGGCATGGTTACATGTGGTCTACGGTTGTTAAGCTGGTTGGAACTACTGCAAAATTCTCTAAACCGACATTGGTGGCTTACTGTAGAGGAATTAAATTACCTGGCAACAACTCCGGTGGACATTCCTGCAATCAGCATGCCAATTGCACGCTCCCTAAAAACTTGAGACATCTGCAGCATTGTGGTGTGTGACAAAACAGCACACCCTTTGTCCCCCAGCACAAGGTGCACATGTGTAATAATGCTGTGTTTAATCAGCTTATTGATATGCCACGCCTGTCAAGTAGATGGATTATCTTGGCAAAGGAGAAATGCTCAGTAACAGGGATGTAAACCAATTTGTGCACAAAATGAGAAATAGGCTTTGTGCGCGTATGGAACATTTCTGGGATCTTGTTTCAGCTCATGAAACCAACACTTTACATGTTTAAAATATTTTTGTTAACTGTACATTTGTAAAAAATTGTGTTTACATGTATCATAGTGCCACTTAAATTGTGACAACTGATTCTGATATTCTATAGTGTTAATCTAGGTTTGTCTTCTGACTCATTTCAATTCAATAAAGATCTTTCATGTTCAATGATATGCTGCAATGTGAAAATCCAACTTCTCTAGTTAGTAAGTAAGGTTAAATTCTGCTAACTTTCCCAGGGAGCGAATTAGCAGGGAATCACCCAACTGGGAGGTCTTGAAATTTTTGGAAATTGCCAGAATTTTCAACCCCATTAGTAAGGAAAAAAGAAGCATACAGTGACATAACATTGTATAAAAAGTTTTAATTTCAATTACTTCATTAACCTAATAATAGAAAACCATTAACAGGGAAAAGAACATTAAAACTGCAGCCTCGGGAGGATAAAATCAAAAAAAAAAAAAAGTGATGCTTATTTAAAATAAAAATATTTTATTCTCCCTCTCCAAAAAAAGACAGGGACAGAGGGGCACGCACGCACACGTCGTCTTCACTGGTCAGGGGGTGATTTTCATCTGGACTGTTCAACTGAAACAAGAAAAGAGGGAGAGGTTAGTTTACAGCATCAATCAAGTGTACCCACATAAAATGACTGGCAAAAAAAATTCCCTACAAATAAAATAGATCCCTTTAGCATAACTATACAGACCACATACTTGGAATGAATAGGATGCCTAATAGGATGCCTATGTGAGCCTATGTGGCTCTAATCAAAAGTAGTGCCCTACATAGGGAATAGGGTGACATTTAAGACAAAAAAAAACAAAACATGAAATAGTCCTGCAGTAGCACATGAAAGCCAAATGAGTGCTAGACTAGTTGGTTGGATATAGCTTACTGTAGGTGGAGATGTCAATCTCTTCTGGGAGCTCTGCCACGTTGACCTCGAAGCGGTCCTGCACATCGTTCAGGGTCTTGGCGTCAGTCTCGTCAGACACAAAGGTCACGGCCAGACCTTTCGTCCCGAACCTGCCAGCACGGGCCACTCTGTGCAGGTAGGTGTCGGAATCCTCGGGCATGTCGTAGTTGAAGACGATGTTGACGCGCTCAATGTCCATCCCTCGGCCAAACAGGTTGGTGGCCACCAGGATCCGCCTCTGGAAGTCCTTGAACTGCTGGTACCGGGAAAGCCTAGGGGAGGAAGGGAGGCATCCATAGATTTAAAATAAGTAGAACAGGCATTATACTTCCTGCTTTACTCGTGTGGGTACACTGAAACTGTGACCCACAAACATGTCATCTGAGAGAACGTTATTGTTCAGTACCTCTGGATAACAGCTTCTGCTACATGACTATTATACAAAATGTGCATGTAAATGAGATTCTCAATTTGATTGCTCAACTCCTCCGTCCTCTCCTTTTGAAAAAAAAAGTCAAAAGTAACTGAGGAGAGGAGGAAATGTGCTTGTATGAAATTAGACTCCATTCACACATCATGAAAATTACATTTACAGGGGTGGAATCCCAAATTAAAATGTGCAAAGTAGTAAAAATAAATGTAGCTAGACATTTTATGCTACTTATCGTTTTAAATATGTGCATGCTTCTCCTCAGAGTAAGCAGCTGATTCAAAAGGGGAGGGGTTGATGTCAAAACTCTTCAGCGAAGGACACTTGTGCTTCCTCAGCAGGAGGAGGCGAGGACAGTTTCCCTACTAACAAATTGACACTCCTCAACCACTTATCGGTTTACGGATAAGAGAGGACGAGTCGGCGAGGACAGTCTTTTGTCCAAATGAGAATTTCCCAATGAAAGCCAAGACCCAATCGACCCCTAAACCCTAAGCACATATTGATATCTGAGATGAAGATGAGATGAAGTGTAAGCAATATCCTAATATTTGATATCCTAATATTGCTTATACCAATCAAAACCTCTCAGATTTTAACAAGTGCATAGACTGTAGGGTTTAGCCAGTTTTTCCTCTCCGTCAGAACCCACCTCTCTTCCTGGGCCATGCCCCTATGGATGGCGATTGCAGGGAAGTTCTGCTCCACCAGCAGCTGAGACAGAGCCACACAGCGCTGCACAGACTTCACGAAAATCACCACCTTCAGACAGGGTAGAGAATGGCAGTGAGACACAGAAGACAAATATGGGGCAAAAACCCATGCTGCATCTGATGTGGCATCCTGGCTTTACCCTTGTCAGATAGATGTACACTCCGAAGACAAAAAACATAGGGCATAAAACCCTCAGGCAGAAACTTTGTCGGTGCATAGACAGAGTTCACTTGAATGAGTACAATTGCATTTAAAAACGTGACTTTCAAATCCATGGACAAAATACATTCAACTCAGATTAAAACTAAAACAAATTACGTTTTAGCATAAAAAGCTCTGAAAATATTTATTTTGTCCGTACCTGGTTGAACTCAAGCACATCGAGCAGGTCGAAGAGCTTGCGGTTCTTCTCGCTATCCTTCAGCTTGCAGTAGTACTGCTGCAGGCCGTGCAGCGTTAGCTTGGTCTCATCGTCCACAAACACCTCCATGGGCTACAGGAGGAAGGAGATAGTCATTAAGCACCAAAAAGAACACAGGGAGGGACAACCTGGACTTTCATTGCAAAACCTTTTGCTACAGTGTGTCCTAATGAATCTAACATGGGGAAAGTTTCACTCTTTGGGCCAGTTCTATAAACCTAGCTACATTAAGTGAATACCTGAGTAACCACATTCTGTGTTGGTGAATGAAGAACTACAAATGTGATTGTGAACGTCAATTACTAGTACTAGAGCTGGATGGAACTTATAGCTTTAATGCAAGGACTGTTCCTCCCAAAAATGTCCAGAGGCAGGGTTAGAGCCCTAGACCCAGGTTAAGAGTCACTCTGCCCCCCCCTGGTATGGCCACATGTGACACGGACAGTCACGAGCAGGCAAAGCGTAGAGGCTTGACTGGAACTTTTACATGAATATTAAACCATATGCAAAAATCACTTAACTATCCCTTTAAAAAAGGGGCAATCAGCAGTTTCTACATACATTTTTGGACATTTAAATTAAAAGAATAACAAATGCCTCATGAGCTTAGTTCAACTTTCATACCCCATCAGAATCCCAAATAAGCTTGTTTGTTTCACTCCAATATTTGTAAACAAAGTAAACGTAAAAACTACAGCCTCAAAACATTTTCAAAATGATAATTCTGATATCATTGATGGTCAGTCCTTGCATCCATAGAGAGGTCGACCGATTATGATTTTGCAAAGCCGATACCGATTATTGGAGGACCCCAAAAAAGCTGATACCGATTAATCGGCCGATATATTTGCCATTTTTTTTGTAATACTGAACACTTATTTTAACTTAATATAATACATCAATAAAATCAATTTAGCCTCAAATAAATAATTAAACATGTTCAATTTGGTTTAAATAATGCAAAAACAAAGTGTTGGAGAAGAAAGTAAAAGTGCAATATGTGCCATGTAAAAAAGCTAAAGTTTAAGTTCCTTGCTCAGAACATGAGCACATATGAAAGCTGGTGGTTCCTTTTAACATGAGTCATCAATATTCCCAGGTAAGAAGTTTTAGGTTATTATAGGATTATTATATATACTTGTGTATTGATTTTAAGGCGTTGATGTTTATGGTTAGGTACACATTGGTGCAACGCCAGTGCTTTTTTCACAAATGCGCTTGTTAAATCACCTGTTTGGCAAAGTAGGCTATGATTCAATGATAAATTAACAGGCACCGCATCGATTATATGCAACGCAGGACAAGCTAGATAAACTAGTAATATCATCAACCATGTGTAGGCAAATAGTGATTATGTTAAGATTGATTGTTTTTTATAAGTTTAATGCTAGCTAGCACCTTACCTTGGCTCCTTGCTGCACTCGCATAACAGGTAGTCAGCCTGCCACGCAGTCTCCTCGTGGAGTGCAATGTAATCGGCCATGATCGGTGTCCAAAAATGCCGATTGTTATGAAAACTTGAAATCGGCCAACCTCTAATCCATAGCTCTACGAATTTGAGAGTGGGTAAATTTCTCCAGATCTATCCCTCAGCTTTTTACCGAAACGGGGCGAGGAATATACTTCATGTTTCTACTGCCGATTGCCTCTTTCAAAGTGCAATTTAGGGAGATTGGCTAATCTGTGTGTGTGTGTGTAAAACTGCTACTTTATGTTTCAGAACATGTACATAACTTGTGGTTACGGGAACCCCTTCCAACTTACATCCTGCATGAACTTGCGGCAGACAGGGCGGATCTCTTTGCTTAGGGTGGCACTGAACATCATGCACTGCTTCTCATGGGGTGTGAGCCTGAAGATGTCCTGAACATCACGCCTCATGTCTGAGGGAGAGACGATAGGAAAATAATATGTCAGTCACAAAAATGTCAACCCACTCAGTCTGAAATCCGAGTACTACATAAAATAACATTTAAATACACTTTACTATGTTTTGGCTAAATCCTTACTTAAGTCAGACCATCTATCACAATCTGTTCCAAGATCCAATACTACTTAGCATGAAAGTGTATTAGAAGTGCATTCTAAGTTGTATGCTAGTAGGTACATTGAACACGTTTTCAATTAACCGTTCATCTTTGAAGTTTCAACTTACTCCCGTCACGCACACACATCTGACATCACCCCCCCCCCCCCTGTCCTACTCACCCAGCTGCTCCAGCATCTTGTCACACTCATCCAGGACAAAGTGCTTCACGTTCTTCAGGTTCAGGGTCTTGTTGCGGATGAGGGCCAGGATGCGGCCGGGCGTTCCCACCACGATGTGGGGGCAGTTCTTCTTCAGCACGTCCTCATCCTTCTTGATGGACAGGCCCCCGAAGAACACAGCCGCCTTGACGGTGGGCATGTACTTGGAGAAGCGCTCATACTCTTTGCTGATCTGGAAGGCTAGCTCTCGTGTGTGGCACATCACCAGCACAGACACCTGGTAGACAGAGAGAGAGGTAGGTAGGGGAGGATGTTTAATACAGAGCTCTCTGGACATCAAAAAAAAAAAAAAAAAAGATTATCCAATAGGATAGAAAAGCGCTGTGTAAAACAGTGATAATAAAAGCAGAACAAATTCAGACAGCACATTAGGGTTTGACCGAGGTAGGCTGGCACTGTAAATAAGCATTTGTTAACTGACTTGCCTAGTTAAATAAAAAGTTGGCGATTAGATGTAAACACTTTATGCAAGTTTCCCAGATACAGATTAAGCCTATTTCTAAACTTAAAAGCACTCAATGGATTCTCCAGTGAAAGCCATTTTTAGTCCAGGAGGACTAGGCTTCAATGTAACTGCAATTCAATGGCTGCGTCCACAGTGTAAAGACAAATTTCATTATTCAACACTCACCTGCCCATCCACAGGTTCAATCTGCTGCAGGGTGGCCAGTACAAACACAGCCGTCTTGCCCATACCAGACTTGGCCTGGCACAGGATGTCCATGCCCAGGATGGCCTGTGGGATACACTCGTGTTGGACTGAAAGACAGAAACACAAGTCAGAAGTATTTTTTATTTTATTTAACTAGTCAAGTCAGTTTAGAACAAATTCTTATTTACAATGACGGCCTACGAAAAGGCAGGGACACAAAACTACATAGAGAGACCTAAGACAACATAGCAAGGCAGCAACACATGACAACACAGCATGGTAGCAACATGGTAGTAGCACAAAACATGGTACAAACATTGGGCACAGACAACAGCACAAACGGAAAGGTAGAGACAACAATACGTCACACAAAACTGCTACAACTGTCAGTAAGTGTCCATAATTGAGTCTTTGAATGAAGAGATTGAGATAAAAACGGTCCAGTTTGAGTGTTTATTGCTTTAGAGACAAGCGACCCAGGGATGTGCGCGCTTTGGGGACATTTAACAGAATGTGACTGGCAGAACGGGTGTTGTATGTGGAGGATGAGGGCTGCAGTAGATCTCAGATAAGGGGGAGTGAGGCCTAAGAGGGTTTTATAAATAAGCATCAACCAGTGGGTCTTGCTAGAGGTATACAGAGATGACCAGTTTAAGTATGATGTGATCCTTTAAGGGGCATACATGTATTAGTCATAGTTAATTACTTTCGACCAGGGCCCATATATGGAGCACTACTTTTGAACAAAGCCCTATGGGCCCTGCTCAAAAGTAATACACTACGCCAGGAATAGGGTGCTATTTGAGACACACAGAATGGACAAAGTCAAAGACGGTCCTTGGTTGACAGTAGGCAGTGCCTGTGAGACTCACCTTCAGAGGGATGTTCAAAGCCACAGTCGACAATGGCGCGGAGCAGCTCTGGTTTGAGCAGGAAGTCTCGGAAACCGGAGCTGTGGATGGAGACATAAGAGCCCTTTACCTCCTTCTTGCCCGCAGGTGTGGCGGTCTCCGGGGCAACTTGAGGCTCCTCATCCTCTTCATAGTCCAACAGCTCGTTGTCAACGTCATTCTCTGCCATTCTAGAGAAGGGGTACTTGCGTTAGTTGAAGCTAGGAAAGACTGGAGACTAGTAGTGGGGGGGGGGGGCGGGACTGTATGAACAGTAAATTCAGAAGGTTAATTGAAATGCCAATTCAATAATCTATCTAAAATTATTCACCATCTAACCTTAGTTATATTAAATGATTACGATTCTTGTGACTTAACTTCCCGAATTGAATCCTACTGAAACATCACGGTCTAGCACAGAGTTTCTCATACTCGGTCCTGGGGACTGTAAGGGGTGCACGTTTTTTTTGCCCTATCATTATACAGCTGACTCAAATAATCAAAGCTTGATGAGTTCATTATTTGAATCAGCTGTATAGTGCTACGGCAAGAACCAAAACGTGCAACCCTTAGGACCGAGTTTGGGAAACGCTGGTCTGACGTGTATTCCTACATAGCATTAGCTAGCTAACGGCTAGGCTGCTAATAATGCTAGTAGCAGGCCGCACTCACACCACCAAAGTTTGATAGTATACAAAATGGGAAGCGAATACATTTGACACAATCATTACAATGTACCTAGCTAGAAACAAGGATTGGACCAGCGACCACCCAGTTTACAGTAGTTAGCCAGTTGCCAGATTCAATTAAGTTGAATAGGGAGTCATGCCTCACAAACAATGGCAGCCGCCTCCACTCATTCAAACTTTGACAGAAAAGTGCTATAAAAAAGGACAATAATAGGTTCCAAATACAGGGTGAACATTCAGAAACAACGTTGACTCAAATTAATAACAAGCAAGACATTTCTAGGGCCTTACTTCACCTAAAATGTAATTCTCGGAACCAACCTGCGACACACTGCTAGCAGAAGTTAACTGCTAACTGACATGACCGTACTAGCATTAGCTTGACGCAATGCTAAATGTGTTAGCTAGCCAGATCGCACAAGGTTTTAGCAAAGACTAACAAAAATATAGTCGAACATTGCTGCTATTTTTGAGCGT
This sequence comes from Salvelinus namaycush, assembly GCF_016432855.1. Classification (NCBI taxonomy): domain Eukaryota; kingdom Metazoa; phylum Chordata; class Actinopteri; order Salmoniformes; family Salmonidae; genus Salvelinus; species Salvelinus namaycush. The sequence goes on along the minus strand of NC_052308.1, from coordinate 66,203,814 downwards.
TATGGAAAGAGAAATAGATGTCTCCATTTTATAATCCATGCGATATTGAAAATTACTCAATACAGCACATTTCTTATGCATTTAAAATACACTTACTTCTCGGTGTTAATTCAAATCGGCTTCGACTATCACTGCTAGCTAGGTTCACAGGGGCAGTACTCAAGTCCGGAAGCACTGTGCTCGTGTCGTCGTGGCCACTATTGGTTAATTTAAAAGGCAATCTCCCCAAACCGGTCTGAAAACGAACCATGATTGGCCTATTCAAATGCCGATCTTGAAAATGACAGTAAATAAGGCGGGATTTCACCAGCTACCCTTAACTTAATTGTGGGCATCATTTCTTGTTTGACAACACTGTTATGAAAAAAGTACACTGAGATAGCCTTATTCAGCAATAATGTAAACATTTCTGATTTCTGTAAATTATAGCTACGTATGACTAGGTTTCCTAACCCAGGAATGATTTCTGAATTTAGATTCGAATCGATTAGATTCATTTATTAGTCACATACATAGGGTCGCAGATGTAATTGCAGGGTACAGTGAAATTCTTAAGATCTGAACTCCAACAGTGCAGGTCAAAAAGATAAGTGAATGAAACAATATTAATATTAATAATTATATACACCATATATACATATTTATTTACAACATTTACAAACCAACAGCCTGCATTCATCCAGTTTGTATAAATTATGATAGAAGTGTGAAATGACTGTAATGAGTATCTTGGACTAATAGGCAGTTGGCTTAAACCATTTATTCATAATTGGCAATATGTGGGCCTGCCTTGATCATATCAGCTTACCACATCTGTCTTCCCTCACCAAACCCATCAATGATTTGATTTATTTGACCATAATTTGGTTGGTCCATTTTATTGACACTAAATAGATGTTATTTTAACCGTAGCTGTTAAAAGTCCAACAGTGGGAGTGTGCAGACTGATGATGGCGCGACTTTAATTCCTGACTATTTCAGTTATGGCCAACAGAGGGCAACATTTATCCATAAAATACGATTAAACCTCACTGAACCAAAGTGAATTAGGTTACATTGTAAACTTTATAGAGATTTCGTATGTGATCAGAAACAATGCCTTAATTTCCCAGAGTGGTCGCTCTGTGCTATTGTAGTTGACGTAATCATGTACAATGGCATGACGTAATATATGAGCCTATGACGTAAACGCACTCGAGGGAAGGTTCAGTGCCTACTTCTGGCTCAGTTGAGTTGATGATTTGCAAAGGACAGTCATCCTCATGTTCAAATAAATCACTTTGAGTGGACAAAGACGACATTCTGTGAGTACAGCAAAACGGGCCAAGATTTTGTAATAAAAAAAATATATAAGTATTTTAAAATGTATTTGTTTATAAAAAAAAAATGTCAGGTCCAATCTGAAGGGTGCCTGAAAACACAATGGATAGAAATCATAAACGGTTGAGAATAATTCTTCAAAAGGTAAGTCTCATAAGTGATAAAAAATTGTTTTTGTTAATTCTGGGGCTTTCTCTCTTGATATGTAATGAGGCTATCTTATTGGTAGTATAGCGTATATGCTGTAAAAACAGATTGACATGATTTATAGTTGGAAAAGTGGGCTTAATAATGGAGGGCTCAAGTTAAATGTATTTCCTTATGTTCAAAAACCCCAGGCTGGGACCCTCCAAGCTAGTGCTGGAGAGCAGGTGCTCCAGACAGACGTCCATTCCGCTGGCCATGATGGACTAAGGCTGCCAGCCCTGGGAGACTGCCCCAAGGACAGCCCCCTAAAGGTAAGAAACAGCTTTTAGTTCTGTTGCAAAACGTCTGGTTGTAACGGAGACCAGTTGGTTGTAATCTAGTAATATGACGGGTTGAAAACCAGTTTACAACAAGATAATAACGCTATTAAGACACATGGACCACCTACTAGTTAGAACTAATAGTATTGGAATTCTGATTTTAATTCTGATTGTTATTCTAAGGTTATGATTTATATTTGGAGAAGCGGGCATAATAATGGAGGGCTCAAGTTAAATGTATTTCCTTATGTTCCTGTACCCCAGGCTGGGACCCTCCAAGCTAGTGCTGGAGAGCAGGTGCTCCAGACAGACGTCCATTCCGCTGGCCATGATGGACTAAGGCTGCCAGCCCTGGGAGACTGCCTCAAGGACAGCCCTCTAAAGGTAAGAAACAGCTTTTAGTTCTGTTGCAAAACGTCTGGTTGTAACGGAGACCAGTTGGTTGTAATGTAGTAATATGACGGGTTAAAAGCCAGTTTACAACAAGATAATAACGCTATTAAGACACATGGACCACCTACTAGTTAGAACTAATAGTATTGGAATTCTGATTTTAATTCTGTTTGTAATTCTAAGCTTATGATTTATAGTTGGAGAAGCGGGCATAATAATGGAGGGCTCAAGTTAAATGTATTTCCTTATGTTCATAAACCCCAGGCTGGGACCTTCCAAGCTAGTGCTGGAGAGCAGGTGCTCCAGACAGACGTCCATTCCGCTGGCCATGATGGACTAAGGCTGCCAGGCCTGGGAGACTGCCCCAAGGACAGCCCCCTAAAGGTAAGAAACAGCTTTTAGTTCTGTTGCAAAACGTCTGGTTGTAACGGACAGATATTGGAAATCCGCTCGAAGGACCAAATTGTTGTATGATTTTGTAATCAATGTTCATAAATTTCAATTATCTTTATAGGTCTGCAACCCAGAGTGTGTAAAGTTCTAGTTTAAATGAAACAGACAGAATTCCCAACTCACAATTAGTCAAATCCAATTTATTTGCGAGAGCTCTACCGTGCATATACAAAGATGTTCCTTTTATAACATTCTCTTAACCTACGCACATACATACACACTAACATTAGGAGAGCTATCCTATCTACCTCTCTACAATTCTCACCACAGTTGATCACTACCCAACTGAAAGTTCCATTCCCCCCAAGATAAGGGAAACCTGGAGGGGTACTCCCTGTCCTATCTTATCTCCCCAGAGTTATAGCTGGGTCGGTTCAAACATTGGTTAAAGATTCTCTTTGCTTTCTTTCGGCACACACGTACATTCCTCTCTTCCCAACCTATTTGGACTTATGTTTATCAGCTTTAATTACTCCTTGTCTATGCTACATAACCTCTAACCCCTAATGGTTAAGTTTCCGGGTAGAATTATTTAATCATTTATCTCCAACCTTTATAAATTCCTTTAACAAATCTAGCAATATGACGGGTTTAAAACCAGTTTACAACAAGATAATAACGCCATTAAGACACATGGACCACCTACTAGTTAGAACTAATAGTATTGGAATTCTGATTTTAATTCTGATTGTAATTCTAAGGTTATGATTTATATTTGGAGAAGCGGGCATAATAATGGAGGGCTCAAGTTAAATGTATTTCCTTATGTTCCTGTACCCCAGGCTGGGACCCTCCAAGCTAGTGCTGGAGAGCAGGTGCTCCAGACTGACGTCCATTCCGCTGGCCATGATGGACTAAGGCTGCCAGCCCTGGGAGACTGCCCCAAGGACAGCCCCCTAAAGGTAAGAAACAACTTTTAGTTCTGTTGCAAAACGTCTGGTTGTAACGGAGACCAGTTGGTTGTAATCTAGTAATATGACGGGTTGAAAACCAGTTTACAACAAGATAATAACGCCATTAAGACACATGGACCACCTACTAGTTAGAACTAATAGTATTGGAATTCTGATTTTAATTCTGACTGTAATTCTAAGGTTAACCGTTATGTGACATGTCACTTAGTACCACCATGCCTATGGTGAAATAGGTGGTTTCTATGGTGATATGATTTCCCCACTGTTGTTATTTGTCTCAGAACCTTGTGCCGAAGCCCCCACAAGGCCCCAGGCCCAGCCGAGAGGCTATCAAGGCTAGAAGGGCTAGGGAGGCTAAGTCAGGGGTGGTAAACCTAAGCCGCCAAGTAGTTGGTGTGTTGGCACTGCCTCAAACGCTTCTATCTCGAACAACCAGTAACAGTGAGTATTGATCTCCACTTCCAAAATTCTTTGATTTTTTAATGGAATTCTAAAATGACATACAGTATGGTGGAAGGATCCACTATTATCTACGACTCTCCTCTTTCTGTAGGTGTCCTGCCAGCTATCAAGAAGGGCACTAAAGTTACTAAAATGGAGACAACAGGTGGGTATTGGTGACACAGTGTTTATTCCTGATTATACAACTTCAATAGAATCGTTGCTGTGGTCACTAGCTTGTTCGGTGGTAATTCTGATTGTCTTCTGTTTCAGAAACCCCAGGTCCCCTGACACCTAATGATGGGGAGATAATGATCTCCTTTCCATCTGTTGATGACCTCCTGACCCCAAAGAGTGATGTCACGTCCGAGGCTAAGAACGATGATGCCTCCTGTCCAATTTCACCTGAGGCGTTCTCTCTAACAAACTTCCTGAAGTCTCACCCGTGAGTCCTGCTGTGAACCTCATTATGTGCAGAAAAAATATAATCTACTGTATATAAACACTAGTTTAAGTTGCCAATGATTCCTGGTGTTTGTTTGTTTTCCAGTCAGAGAAAGCTTATCAGGAAGTTCCTCAAACAAATGGTAAGTCCCCCATTTTTTCTGCTTTTAAGGGTGGAGTGATCATCGGAAACAACTATCTTGTAACATAAAAACTACTAGCTGTCAGATTGTTGTTTTCTGGGCCTCCCGGGTGGCGCAGTGGTCTAGGGCACTGCATCGCAGTGCTAACTGCGCCACCAGAGTCTCTGGGTTCGCGCCCAGGCTCTGTCGCAGCCGGCCGCGACCGGGAGGTCCGTGGGGCGACGCACAATTGGCATAGCGTCGTCCGGGTTAGGGAGGGTTTGGCCGGTAGGGATATCCTTGTCTCATCGCGCTCCAGCGACTCCTGTGGCGGGCCGGGCGCAGTGCGCGCTAACCAAGGGGGCCAGGTACACGGTGTTTCCTCCGACACATTGGTGCGGCTGGCTTCCGGGTTGGAGGCGCGCTGTGTTAAGAAGCAGTGCGGCTTGGTTGGGTTGTGCTTCGGAGGACGCATGGCTTTCGACCTTCGTCTCTCCCGAGCCCGTACGGGAGTTGTAGCGATGAGACAAGATAGTAATTACTAGCGATTGGATACCACGAAAATTGGGGAGAAAATGGGATAAAAAAAAAAAAAAAAAAAAAAAAAGATTGTTGTTTTCTGTTTCTCTTTCTAAGAACGTGACAATAGGCGACCTGGACGAAGTCATCGAGTGGGTGGTGTGTGTCTCCAGTGAGGTGTTCCTCCCAGTGATGGCTCTGCACAGGACCTCCAGACCAGAGTCGTCAGACTCATTCCGCTGGGGGTCAGGTGTGCTCCAGATCATCTCTGAAAAGTTCCACCAGCGGAGTTCTGAGCCGAAGGGAAGGCTCCTGGGCGGGCAGCCGCCCACTCCCCCTTCTGAGACCGACAAGGAGCTTCAGGGCATAGCAGATCTGTCTGTGAGTAACATCCTGAAAAGGGCCCAGGAGGACCTCTTCTCTTCTGGTGAGGATGACCTGGAGAACACCCATCCAGGCATCACTCTGACCGAAGAGAAGCTCTCCAGCATCTTCTCAGAGCTGTTCAGGGGCGCCTGTGAGAGTGCCCAGGAGGCCGCCAGACGCATCCACCACATGAGGTCTGGAAGAGGCAACAACAGCCGAAATGGGAGACGCCCTGGGTCACCAACAGAGTTGGGAGAACTGGGGTCAGTGAGGAGTCCCAAGGGAAGTGACGTCCATAAAGTCCTTAGCGAGGGGTCCCTCCCTGTCTTTGCCCTGTTTGGGGAGAGGCCAGGGGAAGTTGGGGAGACCAGCAGCCCTGCTGGGGAGATGGACGAGACCCAGACTGCCAGCACTCCCAGCATTCCCCGGTCTGGGCATGGCGGCAGAAGTTGTAGCCAGACCACCATTTCCACCACCGGCCACAGAGAGGCAGGAGTCACAGCCAGTAACATCTTTGATGTTATTGTTCATCTGGCGCACTCCGACACTGACCGGGAACTCCACCAGGAGTTCAGCAGTGAGGATGATGTTTCACTGAATGACATCATGGACATTAAGTTAACCCCGGCAGTGGAGCCCCTGGGGCAGATCCTGTCCTCGTGGAGGCTGGTCAACAGGATCTTCAGGGGGAAGGTCCACTACTTTGGGAAGGAGCTCATCTGCAAGGTGTATCAGATGCTTCTGGACAGCGGTATGGGCAGGAGGCCAATGGCCCGCCAGAGCAGGTCCGAGCCCATCCTGAAAGACCTGGCTGCCAACCGTAGGCTCTCCAATGAATTCTTCACAGACGTGCTGTACATGTTCATCCAACGTGCCATTAAGAATCTGCTGGAGAACTTCTTGGGTCTGCCGACCACCCCACCAGGTAGAGACATTATGTGGAATGACAACTTCAACTGGATGTATAGGGACGGCTGGGGGAACACCCCCACATCCAGCGAGGAGGAGTTGTGGGACAGCGACTCCACCTGGTCAAGTGGGCTTGGGGAGGAGGAGGTGGCAGAGTCCCGTGGGAGGTGGGCCGCTCTGTTGGAGAAGGGCAGATTCCAGACCCTCCAGTCCTCCGGCTCCCTCTCCCTCTCCGATGACAACAAGGAGGCACTAGGTTAGTTATTATGTTGTTTTTACTGTCTTTTGCACCCGCATATTCCCCTTCTTTCTTTTCCCTTATTGTCAGTAATGGTATTTTCATTTTCTCTCTCCTCTTTTTTTCTTATTTTTCTATACAGTGTTTGGAGACATTTTATGTGTGAAGTATTACTTTGAATCAATGTCAAATTCATTCTATAGAAGGCCGGGTTTCTGCAGGTTTTCACTCCACCCTTGATTGATGAATTAAGGTCACTAATTAGTAAGAAACTCCTCTCACCTGGTTGTCTAGGTCTTAATTGAAAGGAAAAAACTAAAACCTGCAGACACTCGGCCCCCCATGGAATGAGTTTGACACCCCTGTATTAAATAAATGTTGATTTGACTAGGGGCCGTCTGCCAGGTCCTGACCTCCAGGGTGGGAGACATCCTGAACAGTACCTGCAACGACGATTACAAGGCCAGGCTCATCATCCAGAAAGGTACACTTATAACCTGTTTTACCCATATGACCAGTAATAACAATGTAATAACCTGTGTAATAACCAGTGTATTACCATTATAGTAAATGTGCCAGATACTGCATAGTGTTATACATGAATGTGGTTTTGAACCATTTCAGAATATGAGTGTGTTTTCTTAGGATTGGATTCCGGTGCCAGGGAAAGGTTCCCTGACTCTCAATGTCCCTCTTCACCCGAAGAAGAGGAGGTAGTAGTGAGTGCCATGACTGTCTCATACCCTAAACCCTCCACCTCAACCCAGGCAGCATGGGCAGCTCCTGCCCAGACTCTGGATGTTTTTCTGCCCAGACCCTGCCTGGATGAAGAAGAGGTAGTGCCCAGCACCTCTATGAAGGACAACTCTGTGACGACCACCCATGCAGCACGGGCAGCTCCTTCCCAGACCCTGGAAGAAGAGGTGGGAGAAGCTGAGGTGTCCGACGTGAGTGACAGCTCCCTGATGCCCACCAAGGCCCTTGAGAAGATTCCCTCCCTCCTACCAGGCAAGAATCTTATTGAGGAGGACATCCTCATTTGCAGCACTCCCTGGGCCACCGTCATAAGCCCCCAGACCCTGAAGTTTATCCTCCACGGCATCATGTGCCGACTGGAGGCCTCAGAGTCCCCCCAGACAAGGAGGGCCAATGACCCCTTCAGGCTGATGAAGGATCTCTTTCTGGAGGTCCAGCATGCCCTTAAGTATGCTGACATCTCTGTCGTCTTTGGCCTGGAGGAGAGCATCCAATTCATTGGGGAGGATGCGGTGAAGGCCATCGTGAAGACTGCAGCTCAAAGATTGTCCCTGCGTTCGGACTCCAACCGGGCTCAACTGCGTGCCGCACGCTCTGGTGGCGAGGGAGCCATCAGGTGCATGGCGGACACCATCACACAAGTCATAGATGACTATTCCGAGGACTGGAGTTCCGACTGCCATTTTGGAGCCAGGAGGAGCCGTGCTAGTGGGAGGTCACACTCCTCAACGTCCTCAAGGAGTGATATCACCCTCACAGAGGAGCTCCTGGCCCGGAGGGAAACCCTTGAAGAGGACCTAGAGGAGATGGCTGATGACAGCACTGGTTTGGAGAAGACCATTGTAAGCTCAGCCATCTCTGAGAAGTCCCAGGTAATTAGCTACATTTCTGAGAGCACCGAGTCCATCAGCTGTGCCCTCTTAACAGACCTCGAGTACATCACCTCCACACATGTGAGACAGACAAGAACCAGTAGATCGTTTAGTTATTTGGGCTGTTTGATTGTGAGGCATCGACTCAAATCTGTTTCTCTCTCTACTAAGGAGAAGGAGAAGCAGAAGGAGAAGGAAGAGGCTATTAAGGAAGAAGTGAGGAAGTCAGGAAAGAAGAAGCGAGGTAATAACAAGGACCAGAAGAAGAACAAGGTGTCTCCTCTTGGCAATGATAGTAAGTCCTCACTTCTTTTCAGTCAACATGTGCATCTGTCTTCAGCACACTATTGTAATGTAAGGACGGGAGACTATCAGGGTCTTATTCATTAGCCACTAAAGGGAAGAGAACAGACTAAAACAGGGAGGAACTTTCTTGAACTTGCCAATAACAAATGCTTGTTTTTGTTTTCTGTTTCAAAACATTTTGCTACTGTGTGCCTTAATGAACACGACCCTGATTTCATGCCCTGTTCTCTGTCACCTATTCAGGTACTGTGGCTGCAGATGAGCCGAAGAAAAAACAGGCTCTCTTCCCGCGGATCACAGCTGCCCTGGCAAAACTAGTTTGCTTCCCCTGCAAAAAAAGATGCAAAAAGTAACTGTGCAGAGACGAGTTTTGGAAACCCTGATGCCACCTCCCCCAACCCACTTTCTAAAAAAACATCAGAGCCATCAGAAGAGGGAGACAACCCCCGCTACTCACAACCCATTTTATTACCCCCCCCCCCCCCCCCCCCCCCATTTAACTTAATAAACACAACTTGCAGCTATTTTGATCTTCTTTTTTACTTTTTTTTACAGACCCACCTGCATGCTATAGATTCTTAAGGTAAATTTGCTGTGTACTGTCTACAGTATCATTGTTATGAGTATGTTCACTGTGCCAGTCATTATTTTTATTTTTACCTTTATTTAACTAGGCAAGTCAGTTTAGAACAAATTCTTATTTTCAATGATGACCTAGGAACATTGGGTTAACTGCCTTGTTCAGGGGCAGAACGACAGATTTTTTAGGCTACCTGTCGCTATATAGGTATAGGCTAAATGCCCTAACCTAATTGCAATTTACATAATAAGAGTCACATTTTAATAATTCCCGCATTTTATCTTTCTTGAGAGGGAATACATCTCTAATACACTATGCTCAATACCATACAGTAAGCACACCACTGTATGCCGATGACACCTGCAAGCCCCGCCTCCCTGCAGAATAAAGAATAGACATGAGTGGATAATTGCGGTGTCACTACAAAGGATACCTTAATTAAGCCAATTCATTGGCTTTAAACATGTCAATCATGTCTGTGTTGTAATCTGATTGGTGTGTGTGTACCACCTCAAGGCAAAAGGTGTAGAAACTCTGAAGCACTCCATTCTGTTTATGATTTCTATTTATGATTGACGCTGCTGTTTAAAGCTATGTTTATGTCTGCCTTATTTGTATTATTACATAGTTGGGGAGGACAGGGGAGAAAGGGTGGACAGCTCCCTGTCTAGTAGTTGTAGCTGGTTATAGGTCTTCTTGAGGAAGCGCCGACAGACGGACAGATGGGCGAGTTCGCATTTTCTAATAAAACAGCAGCACGAGCGATGGCTTCGGCGTAGCATTTCGTACTGTATTTTTCATAAAGCGGTGAAGTCGACATTGTGAAGGTTTTATTCTGTGCTAGTTTCGTGGTGTCCGTGTGTTGGCATGACATAGCAGCTACGAGCAAGAGCCGATTCGATTATGGGAACATTCAGGTAGGCATTGCTGTTTTATTCATAAATGTATTATTTACTGTTGTTCTTGTTATAATTGCATGTGTCACAGAAACATTTGTTATGCATGTAGATGGATCGAGCGAAGTTTACGTTTATGCTCCAAAACAAAGCACATAGACCCTGTGTATTGTTACATTGAGGAAGCCTTAATCTTCATCAGAGGTTACTCAGCGACAGCGGGGCTGATACTGCTCCATTTCTCTCTTGTCGAATTAATACAGTGGTCTTCATTTGCATATTTCCGGAAAGCGAATAGGCCCCTCAAATGAAAGGGAAGGCAAGCGAAAAAGAAAATAGCCGAAATAGGCTACAACCCCGTTATTTTTCTGTAGGCTACTGTTTTACGCACAGAAGTAAGAGGATACATTGTGGCCTCTTCCCCTGCGCGGCCTCAATTTCATATATCGTTTTACAATCGTTGCAATGTTTGAATGGCCTTCTTCTTGTCACATTGCACGGCAAGACATAGGCTTGAGCTGCCATTTGAATTGGTGACAGTTGCTGAAGCATCATCTGCAGCGCGAGAGCCTGTTGTACAGGTAGCAGCCATATGCATCAGCATATTGGCCTGAAATCCGGGCTAAGTGCCATCACACAAACATAAACTGAAACAGGCATAAACCCACGGAATTACATCCTCAGCCAGTTCTTTGTAGCCTATACAACGCAGGTTATTTGTCCTTCAGATGTATGCGTTTTGCTAGTGAAGGCATGCTACAGCCGTTACAATATTGTAGTCAGAAATGGATGTGCCTTGGGTTGGCTTTACTCAAATATTATGAGGGCGAAAGATCTCAAACATTAGTATGAATTGCAGCTAACATTTTATTATGGAAGGGGTATTATGGCTGACAATAAACAAGTGAAGTATTCTGCCACAGGCGTCTGCATTCAGTCTCTTTTGGGGACTACTATTCAAGGAATAAATTACCTTGCATTTCAGACCAATTATGGTTAATATTATAAACGGTGGAATAGAACAGACTAGAGACATGCACCACCAAGTGCAAGCGCTGGGTAGATTTCACCAGCACAGGGTGTGTTGAGTGAGAAATCAAGTCATTGCTTTTAGCCTTATCTAGGAAATGCACTCACCATACAGAGAGTGAAACACACGGGCTCTCAAGAAAACAATTATCTGATCTTCACACATCCCCATGACCTTGTTTTGAAAAGAAATGCTATACCCGTTTACCACACACACACGCAGATGGGGCATTTGAACATTACAGCTCAGTAAAAGTGACAGTTGGCATTCACACACAGCTGTGTAAACCTCACTTCTTTCTCATCATCCCTGCTACTTGCTGTTGCTACAGCAATCCATGCTGAGGTGAACTGTGAATGAATGGTAAGCTAATAGGCCTTTGTGATGTCAAATTAACAGTCTTTGTGTTTTACACCGGCTTGGCTGTGGCGTGCTTCTGCTGTACAAACTGCTGATTGCCACAATAAGGGCCGTGGTAGTAGGGGGGAGGGATATCATCTACCTGTCCTGATGTCTGTGTCTGTCTGGATTGCTGTCAGGTTCTGTATGTCTGTCTCTGCATCTCTGACAGGTTCTATCTGTTCGTCACACTGACTCTCTCACTGTGGTTGGTTGGCTGTAGCGATCAGCAGAGGCCTGCCCTGTGCTAAAGGTTCCACTCCATTATCCTGCTGTGCTGCTGACGCTGAGATACTGGGAGCAACTCCATGACCTGACATACCAAGCCTAAAACTCCAGTATCCTGCCCTACTGCAGCTACTACAAGCTCCCTTCTAGTCTGTTGTTCCTGTCATTTTGGTAGCACTTTACATTACAGCACGGAATCAAGCGGTAATAGAATGGTAACTAGTTAAAGTTACTCACAAAGCAAAACATTATTTGCCCAGATACAGGATGCTACAGATCAGTATAACTGTATTGTTTCAGAGACATTACATACTAGAGGGGTGATAATACAAAAACAACATGGCAGTGTTTCCCCTAAAATTCTCCAAATGTCTTGGCATGGGGCCCCCATTGATTTTGATATCATGTTTGAGTCACTCAGATACACTATATATACAAAAGTATGTGGACACCACTTCAAATTTGTGGATTCGAACATTTCAGCTGACAGATGTATAAAATCGGGCACACAGTCATGCAATCTCCATAGACAAACGTTGGCAGTAGAATGGCCTTACTGTCAAGTTCAGTGACTTTCAACGTGGCACTATCATAGGATGCCACCTTTCCAACAAGTCTGTTTGTCAAATGTCTGCCCTGCTAGAGCTGCCCTGGTCAACTGTAAGTGCTGTTATTGTGAATTGGAAACGGCTAGGAGCAACAACGGCTCAGCCACAAAGTAGTAGGCCACACAAACACACAGAATGGGACCGTTGAGTGTTGAAGCACGTAGTGCATAAAAATAATCTGTCCTCGGTTGCTACACTTACTACCGAGTTCCCAACTGCCTCTGGAAGCAACGTCAGCATAAGAACTGTTCATCCAGAGCTTCGTGAAAGGGGTTTCCATGGCCGAGCAGCCGCGCACAAGCCTAAGATCACCATGCGCAATGCCAAGCATTGGCCGGAGTAGCGTAAAGCTTGCTGCCATTGGACTCTGGAGCAGTGGAAACGCATTCTCTGGAGTGATGAATCATGCTCCACTAGTTGGCAGACCGAAGGACAAATCTGGGTTTGGCGGATGCCAGGAGTATGCTACCTGCCCCAATGCATAGTGCCAACTAAAGTTTGGAGGAGGAATAATGAATGGTCTGGGGCTGTTTTTCAGGGTTCGGGATAGGCCCCTTAGTTCCAGTGAAGGGAAATCTTAACGCTACAGCATACAATGACATTCTAGATGATTCTGTGCTTCCAACTTTGTGGCAACAGTTTGGGGAAGGACCTTTCCTGTTTCAACATGACAATGCCCCCGTGCACAAAGGGAGTTCCAAACAGAAATGGTTTGTTGAGGTTGGTGTGGAATAACTGGACTGCCCTGCACAGAGCCCTGACCTTAACCCCATCGAACAGCTTTGGAATGAATTGGAACGCCAACTGCGAGCCAGGCCTAATTGCCCAGCATCATTGCCCAACCTCACTAATGCATTTGTGGCTAAATGGAAGCAAGTCCCCGCAGCAATGTTCCAATATCAAGTGGAAAGCCTTCCCAGAAGAGTGGAGGCTGTTATAGCAGCAAAGTGGGGACCAACTCTATATTAATGCTCATGATTTTGTAATGAGATGTTTGACAAGCTTTTGGTCATGTAGTGTAGCATAATAACACAACATAAGACATAGCAAAATGTATACAATTTCAGGAAACTAGCTTTAAAACTGTAAAATGTTTTCTCTTCCCCATGGCAAAATGTCTAGAATTGCGAATAGCAGACAAATTTGCTTTAAAACAGCAACATTTTATCTCTGCTGCCATGGGAGGGCCTCTAAAAATGTTTGTCGGAGAAGGCGCCGTTGGTCACGCCCACTACCACGCCCCCCTATCCATTTCCCCACCTAGTCAGGTGAACAGGGCCTTGCCCTTTATTATGATAAACAAGCCTGGGCAACCATTTCACCAGAGCTGTTGTCTTGGTTGCACTTGTTTTCTAGGATCACTGGTGTCTGGTAATGTACAGGAATGATTCACCTCAGTTCACAGTTCACTCTCTCTGGGAGTATGATTAACGTCACCGCTCTATTGGCCCATTCCACTGTGTGTGGTAAACTATCCAGACCTGTTCTGAAACCCCAGAGGGAGGTTTCATATGGCTTTAAAATAGAGCTGAATGAACACACAATCAACTGGTGACACAATGTCCCGTGGCTATTGTACTAAAGTGGCACAGGTGTGCCAGTAATAGGTCAGATGGTTTCTGTTTGATGCCGCACTAACTATACTGGCCCCAGATCAGTTTGGATCAGTGCCCCAGAAAAGGGGATCTGGTTGGTTCATCTACTGTGGGAAAGTGAGGCTTAAACCAATCCCACGGACATCCCATGTATCGTTTATGTGTGTATTTTCTGTTAATGCCTAGGCAAATGCAAGGGCACCCTGGGTTATGTTGGTGTACAGTGTTTAATCTGTTTGTAATCCGTTTGAGGATGACGCAGCAGTGCTGGTGATCCTTTTAATCTGTATCTTATTGAATCACCTGATCAGGGTCAGATTGGCCTAGCCCCCCTCTGACAAAACACTCACTACCATTGCAGAATAAATTATTAGTCACATCGCATTGCTTTTGAATTCGTTTGGAGGGAGGATGGTGGAAATGTGTATTTTAAAGCCATGTTCCCCTTGGTATTCATGGAAATGTGATTATCAGGAGGGCGCTTATAGCTAAACTAGGAATTCAGGAAGCAATTCTTGTTCTGAATGTGCTTACGTTTAGGGAACTTGGGTAGTCTGAGGGAGCTTCACCGGATGACATGTCATTCTAATTAGCCCAAATGTGTCTGGTCATCATTCAAGCTTACCGTCAAAGCAACTTATTCATTAGATTCATCTAGATTCTAGATAACATCTGCTGTACAGGGCCTTGGACCGATATAATGAATGTATATATAATTCACTTTGTCAAGGAAGGTCATGTGGAGACCAGGCTGTCATTGCCATGACGATTTTGGATGACATGGGGAGGTCAAGCATATTAGAGACAATGGTTAATATGCAGCCATTACAGAATCAGAGGGAATACATCAACAACAGTGACTTCAGAAGAGCACAGGGTTCATAATACTAACCCTAGACACCAGAGTGGGAGAAGAACTGGGCACTACATAGTGGACTACTTTTGACCAGGGCCCATTCCCAGGTAGCACACTATATAGATCACAGGTTGCCATTTTGGATGCTGCCAGTCGCATGCACTTGGATGTTGTGGCGTTGAGGAACAAGCCACGTGTCAGCGGACAGAAGGGAACAAAGCTGTAAATGAGATGTAGCAACAGCGAGGTTAGGGCGTACAGGAGGTAGGACTGGGGGTTTAGCGTGGGGGCTGCCCTTGATGTCAAGCATGGCCTGAGGGGGAGGCACAGGACGTACAAGGAGGGAGAGAGGGGAAGGGATGGGTGGATTAGGGGTTCGGGGGGAGAAATGGGGGATAGAGAGGGTTGGTAGTTGGGGGTACAATAGGTCTGTCTGTTGCTGTGGACA
The DNA here is from genome assembly GCF_016432855.1 of Salvelinus namaycush. Lineage (NCBI taxonomy): Eukaryota > Metazoa > Chordata > Actinopteri > Salmoniformes > Salmonidae > Salvelinus > Salvelinus namaycush. The sequence continues at coordinate 66,188,654 of NC_052308.1, read as the reverse complement.
GTGGAAGCGAGGATAGGACGCGCTGAGGCGCACACACAATGCGATAATTGTGCACGTGGATAGAGGTTTACATACAAACTCGTGCATAGGCACAACACAGTGCTCACATTGAAGCTGCCCCATTCATGGCAAGGGTGAAGCTGCTGTTTACACACACACACAACAGGGCTCACATTGAAGCTCCCTCATGTGCTGGGTACAGCCTTTGTTCCCCCAAGGCTATCTCCATCTCCAGTACTCTGCAGTCCCAAGTTCACCATGGTGGTGTCTCAAATTGCACCGTATTCCTTAAATAGTGCAGTACTTTTAACCAGGGCCCATAGGGCTCTGATCAAAAGTAGTGCACTATAGAGGGTGCCATTTGGGAAGCACAACATACCACCTCCAGACACACTAAATGGGAGAACTTCTGCATTCAGCTACAGTCAGTGCCATTTTTTTGTTGTCCTACCGTTACCCTTAGAGAGATTTAATGCACTGATAGCCAGAGCAGCAATTGTCCCACATATTGCTGTAGTCTAGCATGACTCACAGAGTTTGGATTACAGCCTGGCTTCAATGACATTGCTGTATAGCCCCTCTGGTGTACATCCAACTGTAGCTGGACTGGAATGATTCCTGGTGAGATGACACATGGGGATGCCAGTAATTTAGGGGATTTGTTTTCAGAGGGAGACTAGTGTTATATTTTCAGAGATGTTAAGGTTATTTCTTGCATTGGTTTCTTAAAAGGTAACTACAGTTGAAGTCGGAAATGTATATACACCTTAGCCAAATACATTTAAACTCAGTTTTTCACAATTCCTGACATTTAATTCTAGTAAAAATTCCCTGTCTTAGGTCAGTTAGGATCACCACTTTATTTTAAGAATGTGAAATGTCAGAATAATAGTAGAGAGAATTATTTATTTCAGCTTTTATTTCTTTCATCACATTCCCAGTGGGTCAGATGTTTTACATACACTGAATTAGTATTTGGTAGCATTGCCTTTAAATTGTTTAACTTGGGTCACCCAATAAGTTGGGTGAATTTTGGCCCGTTCTTCCTGACAGAGCTGGTGTAACTGAGTCAGATTTGTAGGCCTCCTTGTTCGCATATGCTTTTTCAGTTCTACCCATACATTTTCTAAAGGATTGAGGTCAGGGTTTTGTGATACCTTGACTTTGTTGCCCTTAAGCCATTTTGCCACAACTTTGGAAGTATGCTTGGGGTCATTGTCCATTTGGAAGCCTCATTTGCAACCAAGCTTAAACTTCCTGACTGATGTCTTGAGATGTTGCTCAATATAGCCACATCATTTTCCGTCCTCATGATGCCGTCTATTTTGTGAAGTACACTAGTCCCTCCTGCAGCAAAGCACCCCCACAACATGATGCCGCCACCCCTGCTTCACGGTTGGGATGGTGTTCTTCGGCTAGCAAGCCTCCCATTTTTCCTCCAAACATAACAATGGTCATTATGGCCAAATAGTTCTATTTTTGTTCCTTCAGACCAGAGGACATTTCTCCAAAAAGTACGATCTTTGTCCCCATGTGCAGTTGCAAACCATAGTCTGGCTTTTTTATGCAGCTTTGGAGCAGTGGCTTCTTCCTTGCTGAGCGGCCTTTCAGGTTATGTCGATATAGGACTCGTTTTACTGTGGATATAGATACTTTTGTACCGGTTTCCTCCAGCATATTCACAAGGTCCTTTGCTGTTGTTCTGGGATTGATTTGCACTTTTCGCACCAAAGTACGTTCATCTCTAGGAGACAGAATGAGTCTCCTTCCTGAGAGGTATGACGGCTGCGTGGTCCCATGGTGTTTATACTTGCGTACTATTGTTTGTACAGATGAACGTGGTACCTTCAGGCGTTTGGAAATTGCTCCCAAGGATGTACCAGAATTGTGGAGGTCTACAATTTTTTTTCTGGGGTCTTGGCTGATTTCTTTTGATTTTCCCATGATGTCAAGCAAAGAGGCACTGAGTTTGAAGGTAGGCCTTGAAATACATCCACAGGTACACCTCCAATTGACTCAATGATGTCAATTAGCCTATCAGAAGCTTCTAAAGCCATGACTTAATTTTCTGGAATTTTCCAAGCTGTTTAAAGGCACAGTCAACTTAGTGTATGTAAACATCTGACCCACTGGAATTGTGATTTACGTGAAATAATCTGTCTGTCAACAATTGATGGAAAATGACTTGTGTCATGCACAAAGTAGATGTCCTAACCGACTTGCCAAAACTATAGTTTGTTAACATGAAATTTGTGGAGTGGTTGAAAAATTTGTTTTAATGACTCCAACCTAAGTGAACGTACACTTCCGACTTCAACTGTATATGCATTTCCATCGTCACAGTGAGCAGTCGTGAGAAATATCAAGGGTTAAAGTTCAGTATTTCTAGTGTCATAAGATTAGCTTTGATAAAATGAGGCTACATGTGAACAACTTTTCTCTGTTGCTATTGTTACATTGTTTTGGAGGAACTAGCTACATGTCATTTTGAGGGAGTATTGTGATGGTTTCGGGACGCCCGTTTTCCTGAGCCGCTGCTCTTCTTCTGATGCAATTGGTCTCATGCTAGTTAATGGCTCTTTTGATTGGCCTCTCCCAGCACATGAATGGTGTCCTTGTCCCTCCATCCCTCTGCAGTTTTTTCCCTTCAAACAATCTTTTTTCTCTTCTTCTTTGGGCAGTTTTTCTGTTTTCCTTGTTGTTGTCGTGCTTCAGTAGACGTGTGTATCAGTGTGACTATGGCTGATATTAAAACAGCTAGGGTGTGTGTGAGTTGTAGTCATAGAGCTGTTCAGCATTCCGATGATGGCTAGCCCATTCCCCTCATCTCACTTGCAGATGTGCATAAGCCCTACATTCTGGGATTCCATTTGTCAAATGTATGCTGAATTACCCTCGGCTTGGGGTTAGGCCTCTCTCTCCTCTCCCTCTATGTGGATTGGGGCCACCAGCTCGGCTTACCCAGTAATAGCGCTCCCATACATGATGCAGGCCAGGTCTGTACTTCTGTCCATAGAAACAGAATCACTAGAATGGAAATGTTATGAGGGTGCAGTCAAATTGCCATGACTATGAGGCTGTCAAGGTTTCTTTTTCATTCTAGTAATTCTATTTCTATGGTGCTGCCTGGCTGCCACAGACAGGAGTGGAAACACCATAGAACTAGAATGAGTAGAACATGAAACAACCCAGGCCACCGCCATTTGGCTGCACCCAATGGGATTCTCATTCTAGTAATTCCATTTCTATGGTGCAGCTTGGCTGCCACAGACAGGAGTGCAGAGAGGAACTGCTGAGCAGCGTTGCTACCTTCATGGTTAACATGGTTAAACAAGCTTGATGCCCTCAATCTCACACAAATTATCAATGAACCTACCAGGTACCACCCCAAAGCCGTAAACACGGGCACCCTCATAGATATCATCCTAACCAACTTGCCCTGTAAATACACCTCTGCTGTTTTCAACCAAGATCTCAGCGATCACTGCCTCATTGCCTGCATCTGTAATGGGTCAGCGGTCAAACGACCTCCACTCATCACTGTCAAACGCTCCCTGAAACACTTCAGCGAGCAGGCCTTTCTAATCGACCTGGCCCGGGTATCCTGGAAGGATATTGACCTCATCCAGTCAGTAGAGGATGCCTGGTTATTTTTTTTAAATGCCTTTCTCACCATCTTAAATAAGCATGCCCCATTCAATACATTTAGAACCAGGAACAGATATAGCCCTTGGTTCTCTCCAGACCTGACTGCTCTTAACCAACACAAAAACATCCTATGGCGTTCTGCATTAGTATCGAACAGCCCCCGTGATATGCAACTTTTCAGGGAAGTTGGAAACCAATATACACAGGCAGTTAGAAAAGCCAAGGCTAGCTTTTTCATGCAGAAATTTGCTTCCTGCAACACAAACTCAAAAAAGTTCTGGGACACTGTAAAGTCTATGGAGAATAAGAACACCTCCTCCCAGCTGCCCACTGCACTGAGGATAGGAAACTCTGTCACCACCGATAAATCCACTATAATTGAGAATTTCAGTAAGCATTTTTCTACGGCTGGCCATGCTTTCCACCTGGCTACCCCTACCCCGGTCAACAGCACTGCACCCCCCCACAGCAACTCGCCCAAGCCTTCCCCATTTCTCCTTCTCCCAAATCCAGTCAGCTGATGTTCGGAATGAGCTGCAAAATCTGGACCCCTACAAATCAGCCGGGCTAGACAATCTGGACCCTTTCTTTCTAAAACTATCTGCCAAAATTATTGCAACCCCTATTACTAGCCTGTTCAACCTCTCTCTCGTGTCGTCTGAGATTCCCAAAGATTGGAAAGCAGCTGCGGTCATCCCCCTCTTCAAAGGGGGGGACACTCTTGACCCAAACTGCTTCAGACCTATATCTATCCTACCCTGCCTTTCTAAGGTCTTCGAAAGCCAAGTCAACAAACAGATTACCGACCATTTCGAATCCCACCGCACCTTCTCCGCTATGCAATCTGGTTTCAGAGCTGGTCATGGGTGCACGTCAGCCACGCTCAAGGTCCTAAACGATATCTTAACCGCCAACGATAAGAAACAATACTGTGCAGCCGTATTCATTGACCTGGCCAAGGCTTTTGACTCTGTCAATCACCACATCCTCATCGGCAGACTCGATAGCCTTGGTTTCTCAAATGATTGCCTCGCCTGGTTCACCAACTACTTCTCTGATAGAGTTCAGTGTGTCAAATCAGAGGGCCTTTTGTCCGGGCCTCTGACAGCCACAGGGTTCAATTCTTGGGCCGACTCTCTTCTCTGTATACATCAATGATGTCGCTCTTGCTGCTCGTGAGTCTCTGATCCACCTCTACGCAGACGACACCATTCTGTATACTTCTGGCCCTTTGGACACTGTGTTAACAACCCTCCAGACGAGCTTCAATGCCATACAACTCTCCTTCCGTGGCCTCCAACTGCTCTTAAATACAAGTAAAACTAAATGCATGCTATTCAACCGATCGCCACCTGCACCTGCCCGCCCGTCCAGCATCACTACTCTGGATGGTTTTGACTTAGAATATGTGGACAACTACAAATACCTAGGTGTCTGGTTAGACTGTAAACTCTCCTTCCAGACTCACATCAAACATCTCCAATCCAAAGTTAAATCTAGAATTGGCTCCCTATTTCGCAACAAAGCATCCTTCACTCATGCTGCCAAACATACCCTCGTAAAACTGACCATCCTACCGATCCTCGACTTCGGCGATGTCATTTACAAAATTGCCTCCAATACCCTACTCCATAAATTGGATGCAGTCTATCACAGTGCCATCCGTTTTGTCACCAAAACCCCATATACTACCCACCACTGCGACCTGTACGCTCTCGTTGGCTGGCCCTCGCTTCATACTCGTCGCCAAACCCACTGGCTCCAGGTCATCTACAAGACCCTGCTAGGTAAAGTCCCCCTTATCTCAGCACCCACCTCCAGCAGGTATATCTCTCTGGTCACCCCCAAAACCAATTCCTCCTTTGGCTGCCTCACCTTCCAGTTCTCTGCTGCCAATGACTGGAACGAACTACAAAAATCTCTGAAACTGGAAACACTTATCTCCCTCACTAGCTTTAAGCACCAGCTGTCAGAGCAGCTCACAGATTACTGCACCTGTACATAGCCCATCTATAATTTAGCCCAAACAACTACCGCTTCCCCTACTGTATTTATTTATTTATTTTATTTTGCTCCTTTGCTATCTCTACTTTGCACATTCTTCCACTGCAAATCTACCATTCCAGTGTTTTACTTGCTATATTGTATTTACTTCGCCACCATGACCTTTTTTTGCCTTTACCTCCCTTATCTCACCTCATTTGCTCACATTGTATATAGACTTACTCCATGTGTAACTCTGTGTTGTTGTATGTGTCGAACTGCTTTGCTTTATCTTGGCCAGGTCGCAATTGTAAATGAGAACTTGTTCTCAACTTGCCTACCTGGTGGGAAAAAAAACAAAAAAAAACAGTAGCAGCGGGACCTCTGGTTTATCACTGACCAATGGTTCCCCCCTATTAGTTTTGTGGTTAGTAGCTGCATTGTGCGGTGCACAGTCTGTTCTTGGCTTTACTAGAGGGAGGAGATAGGGTAGTTGACTGAGAGTGTACCAGGCCTTGCCTACCTGGCCTCGCCTCACATAGGCCAGTAGAATGTTGCACATTGTGAATCACAAGCCTGAGTGCGCACACACACACACCACAACAGCATACACAAAACCTTCCTTATCAGAAAATGGGATTTCATGGATTTAACCTCAGCTGAAATTGCCATTATTTATTTCTTTGTCAATGGATTTGCATGAGAAAACAAACAATTAGAAAATATAATACTTCGACGAATGTTGTTTTGTATTTTCATAGCTCTGCAGATTTCTAGTATATCAACATGGCCTATCTTTCTCAACACATTCTTTCTAGTTTGCTAATCTCATAATTAATTATGACTCCAATCCAATCACATTTAATTCAGAGTCTCTTCCTGCTTGCTTTATATTCACAGCATGATGTCATCAAACATTCATGACATCACATTTAATGGTAATCTAGCTAATGTTGATCAATCAGTGAGTGATTTAAATGGTGTCTACAGTATTAAACACTGTGATGATGGTTTCTATGATTGGGAGTTGACTGTGTACTTCTAATTAAGCAATAAGGCCCAAGGGGGTGTGGTGTATATGGCCAATATACCACTGCTAAGGGCTGTTACGCATGACGCAACGCGGAGTGCTAGGACACAGCCCTTATCCATGGTATATTGGCTATATAACAAAACCCCTGAGGTGCCTTATTGCTATTATAAACTGATTACCAACGTAATTGGAGCAGTAAAAATACATGTTTTGTCATACCCATACGGTCTGATATACCACGGCTTTCAGCCAGTCTGTATTCAGGGCTCGAACCACCCAGTTTATAATACAGGATTACATCATGATCCATTAAATCCATACACTTATAATGGGTGCGTCCCAAATGGCATCCTAATTCCTATATAGTGCACTCCTTTGACCAGAGCCCTGGTCAAAAGTAGTGCACTATAGAGAATAGGGTGGCATTTGAGACACAAACCAATCTCTTTATAAAGAAGACTGTAAGTGAATGTTGAGCCACAGTGAGACAATGGCCATTATAGAATGTGATGTCATCATCCATGGTGACTCAGGCCCACACCCTGATAACCACTCCCTTAGCAAGTGGACGGCTATAATATCGTTCACTGTGGATTGACTGTGATCAATTCACTTAGATGGGAATCGAGGGACTGTATGTCAATTATTTTTGTTTGTTGTGTTTGACATAGAAATTGGCTCTGTATGAAAATGTCAAACAATCCAATGATCTTTTCATAGCACTTAACCATTTATCCCAGCAATCAACCAACAGTTGACCTCGTATAAGCATTGACTAACGAGACATAGGACTATGTACAGTGCATTCGGAAAGTATTCAGACCTCGTGACTTTTTCCACATTTTGTTACGCTACAAAATGCAAATTAATTACTTAAAAATCATACAATGTGATTTTCTGGATTTTTGTTTTAGATTCCATCTCTCACAGTTGAAGTGTACCTATGATAAATTACAGACCTCTACATGCTTTGTAAGTAGGAAAACCTGCAAAATCGGCAGTGTGTCAAATACTTGTACAGTGGGGAGAATACATACATACACCTAGGTTGGAGTCAATAAAACTCGTTTTTCAACCACTCCACAAATTTCTTGTCAACAAACTATAGTTTTGGCAAGTCGGTTAGGACATCTACTTTGCATGACACAAGTCATTTTTCCAACCATTGTTTACAGACAGATTATTTCACTTATAATTCACTGTATCACAATTCCAGTGGGTCAGAAGTTTACATACACTAAGTTGACTGTGCCTTTAAACAGCTTGGAAAATTTCAGAAAATGTCATAGCTTTAGAAGCTTCTGATAGGCTAATTGACATCATTTGAGTCATTTGGAGGTGCACCTGTGGATGTATTTCAAGGCCTTCCTTCAAACTCAGTGCCTCTTTGCTTGACATCATGGAAAAATCTAAGGAAATCAGCCAAGACCTCAGCTATTTTTTTTAGACCTCCACAAGTCTTTCATCCTTGGGAGCAATTACCAAATGCCTGAAGGTACCACGTTCATCTGTACAAACAATAGTACGCAAGTATAAACACCATGGGACCACGCAGTCGTCTTACCGCTCAGGCAGGAGACGTGTTCTGTCTCCTAGAGATGAACGTACTTTGGTCCAAAAAGTGCAAATCAATCCCAGAACAACAGCAAAGGACTTTGTGAAGATGCTGGAGGAAACAGTTACAAAAGTATCTATATCCACAGTAAAACAAATCCTATATCGACATAACCTGAAAGGCCGCTCAGCAAGGAAGAAGCCACTGCTCCAAAACCGCCATATAAAAGCCAGACTATGGTTTGCAACTGCACATGGGGACAAAGATTGTACTTTTTGGAGAAATGTCCTCTGGTCTGAAGGAACAAAAATAGAACTGTTTGGCCACAATGACCATAGTTATGTTTGGAGGAAAAGGGGGAGGCTTGCAAGCTGAAGAACACCATCCCAACCGTGAAGCACAGGGGTGGCAGCATCATGTTGTGGGGGTGCCTTGCTGCAGGAGGGACTGGTGTACTTCACACAATAGATGGCATCATGAGGTAGGAAAATGATGTGGATAAATTGAAGCAACATCTCAAGACATCAGTCAGGAAGTTAAAGCTTGGTTGCAAATGGGTCTTCCAAATGGACAATGACCCCAAACATACTTCCAAAGTTGTGGCAAAATGGCTTAAGGACAACAAAGTCAAGGTTTTGGAGTGGCCATCACAAAGCCCTAACCTCAATCCTATAGAAAATTTGTGGGCAGAACTGAAAAAGCGTGTACGAGCAAGGAGGCCTACAAACCTGAGTCAGTTACATCAGCTCTGTCAGGAGGAATGGGCCAAAATTCACCCAACTTATTGTGGGAAGCTTGTGGAAGGCTACCCAAAACGTTTGACCCAAGTTAAACAATTTAAAGGCAATGCTACCAAATACTAATTGAGTTTAAGTAAACTTCTGACTCACTGGGAATGTGACGAATGAAACAAAAGCTGAAATAAATCACTAATATTATTCTGACATTTCACATTCTTAAAATAAAGTGGTGATCCTAACTGACCTAAGCGACTTTTTACTATGAATAAATGTCAGGAATTGTGAAAAACTGAGTTTAAATGCATTTGGCTAAGGTGTATGTAAACTTCCGACTTAAACTGTATGTAAACATCATTATTAGAGCACTGAGGTTGTGGGTGGTGCAGTTGCCATACCAGGCGGTGATATAGCCGGACAGGATGTTCTCAATTGTGCATCTGTAGAAGTTTGAGGGTTTTATGTGACAAGCCAAATTTCTTCAGCCTCCTGAGGTTGAAGAGATGCTGTTGCGCCTTCTTCACCGCACTGTCTGTGGGTGGACCATTTCAGTTTGTCCGTGATGTGTACGCCGAGGAACTTAACTTTCCATCCAACTTGGGAAAGTTGGAGCGTCGCTGCACAGCTATTTTCAGGTCTCTCCATAGATGTTCGATCGGGTTCAAGTCCGGGCAAATCAAGGACATTCAGAGACTTGTCCCGAAGCCACTCTTGCGTTGTCTTGGCTGTGTGCTTAGGGTCGTTGCCCTGTTGGAAGGTGTACCTTCATCCCAGTCTGAGGTCCGGAGCACTCTGGAGCAGGTTTTCATCAAGGATTTCTCTGTACTTTGCTCTGTTAATCTTTCCCTCGATCCTGACTAGTCTCCCAGTCCCTGCCACTGAAAAACATCCCTACACCATGATGCTGCCACCACCATGCTTCACCGTAGGGGTGGTGCTAGGTTTCCTCCAGATGTGGATCTTGGCATTCAGGCCAGAGAATCTTGTTTCTCATCCTTTAGGTGTCTTTTGGAAAGCTCCAAGCGGGCTGTCATGGAAGCAACTCCTCAGTAAAATTCATGTCTTTTTACTCTACCATAAAGGCCTGATTGGTGGAGTGCAATAGAGATAGTTGTCCTCCTGGAAGGTTCTCCCATCTCCACAGAGAAATTGGAGCTCTGTCAGAGTGACCATCGGGTTCTTGGTCACCTCCCTGACCAAGGCATTCTCCCCCAATTGCTCAGTTTTGCCGGGCGGGCAGCTCTAGGAGTCTTGGTGTTTACAAACTTCTTCCTTTTAAGAATGATGGAGGCCACTCTTGGGGACCTTCAATGCTGCAAAAATGTTTTGGTGCCCTTCCCCAGATATGTGCCTCAACACAATCCTGTCTCGGAGCTCTACGGGACCTTATATAGACAGGTGTGTGCCTTTCCAAATCATGTCCAATCAATTAAATATACCACAGGTGGACTCCAATCAAGTTTTAGAAACATCTCAAGGATGTTCAATGGAAACAGGATACACCTGAGCTCAATTTGAGTCTCATCGCAAAGAGTCTGAATAAGTTTGTCACCTACTCATTACAGGGTTTTCTTTATTTTTACTATTTTCTACATTGTAGAATAATAGTTAAGACATCAAAACTATGAAATAACACATGGAATCATGTAGTAACCAAAAAAGTGTTAAGCAAATCAAAGTATATTTGAGATTGTTCAAATCAAAGTCGCCACCCTTTGCCTTGATGACAGCTTTGCATACTCTTGGCATTCTCTCAACCAGCTTCATGAGGTAGTCACCAGGAATGAATGCATTTCAATTAACAGGTGTGCCTTGTTAATTTGTGAAATTTCTTTCCTTACTGTGTTTGAGCCAATCAGTTGTGTTGTGACAAGGTAGGGTGTCCATATTATGGCAAGAACAGCTCAAATAAGCAAAGAGACATTACAGTCCATTGCTTTTTAAGACATGAAGGTCAGTAAATCCTGAAATTGAAGAACTTTGAAAGTTTCAAGTGCAGTTGTAAAAAACTAAAATAGTGAAAATTAAGAAAAACCCCTTGAATGAGTAGGTGTGTACTAACTTTTGACTGGTACTGTATGGTAATAAGGTATTTTTTATTTTTAATAAATTAGCAAAACTTTCTACAAACCTGTTTTTCGCTTTGTCATTATGGGGTATTGTGTGTAGATTGAGATTTTAATTTGATTTAAATCCATTTTAGAATAAGGCTGTAAAGTAACAATATTTGGAAAAAGTCAAGGGGTCTGAATACTTTCCGAATGCCCTGTATGTATACTGAACAAAAATGTAAACGCAGCATGCATTCAAAGATTTTACTGAGTTACAATTCATATAAGGAAATCAGTCAATTTGAAATGAATTCATTAGGCACTAATCTATGGATTTAACATGAATGGGAATGCAGATCTGTGTCTGTTAGTCACAGATACCGTAAAAAAGAAGGTAAGGGCGTGGATCAGAAAACCAGTCAGTATCTGGTGTGACCGCCATTTGCCTCATGCAGCGCGACATCTCCTTCTAATAGAGTTGATCAGGCTGTTGATTGTTTCCTGTGGAACACGCTGTAGTATACGTTGATCGGTGAGTATGCGGGCCATGGAAGAACTGAGATTTTCAGCTTCCAGGAATTGTGTACAGATCCTTGCGACATGGAGCTGTGCATTATCATGCTGAAACATGAGGTGATGGCGGCTGATGAATGGCACAACAATGGGCCTCAGGATCTCGTCACGGTATCTTTGTGCGTTCAAATTGACATTGATCAAATGCAATTGTGTTCGTTGTATGTAGCTAATGCCTGCCCATACCATGCCAATTGCACGCTGCTTCAGAACTTGTGGCATTGTGTTGTGTGACACAACTGCACATTTTAGAGTGGCCTTTTATTGACCCCAGCACGAGGTTCACCTGTGTAATGATTATGCTGTTTAATCAGCCTCTTGATATGCCACACTTGTCAGGTGGATGGCTTATCTTGGCAAAGGAGAAATGTTCACTAACAGGGATGTAATCAAATTTGTTCACAAAATTTAAGAGAAATAAGCTTTTTGTGCATATGGAAAATTTCTGGGATCTTTTATTTCAGCTCATGAAACATGGGACCAACACTTTACATGTTGCATTCATGTTTTTGTTCAGTGTATGTCCTCGTAATTCAAATGTTCTCTAAATTCACAACAGGTTTGAGGAACCCTGATCCGATTGGCTCCGGCACCGCCCTACCAGGTGATCCTACAGCGGGGGAGACGGGTAAGGAGACCCAGCCACAGCCTCCCCTGTCCAACAGTGCGTTGCACTGTGCCCACAACCATGTCCACCCCCAGCGGCAGCCCTGAGAGAGAGGGCTCCACAGGGGGACCCAACCAGCTGGAGTGTCCCCTCTCCTCTCCCCCTGGCATGGACCATTCCATGGGCAGCCCCCTGCTCAGCCCGGACTCATCTTGCCAAGATGCCATGCTCTCAGCCCCCGCCGCCTCCCCCGCTGACTCGGATTGCCTGAGCCCTGACGAGCTAGAGCTGCTGGCCAAGCTGGAGGAGCAGAACAGGTGAGAAAGAGATGGGAACTGGGGTTCACATGTGTTGCACAGTAGCTACAGGTAACTGCCAAAATAAAGGAAACACCAACATAAGTTGTCTTTAATAGGGCGTTGGGCCACCACGAGTGGCCAGAACAGCTTCCATCCACCTTGGCATAGATTCTACAAGTGTCTGGAACTCTGTTGGAGGCATGCGACACCATTCTTCCGCGAGAAATTCCATAGTTTATTGTTTTGTTGATGGTGGTGGAAAAGGCTGTCTCATGGGAGATCCTGGAGCAGTGCCTAAGTGTTCAGTTGGGTTGAGATCTGGTGACTGACACACGCTTTAAACCCCCTATACTCCTTTGAGACTCCTCTTTCAAAGTCACTGAGATCTCTTCTTTTAGACATGGTAGCCAAATTAATGGCCAACTGGGCGTTTTTATACATGGATGCTAAGCATGATGGGATGTTAATTGCTTAATTAACTCAGGAACCACACCTGTGTAGAAGCACCTGCTTTCAATATACTTTGTATGCCTCATTTACTCAAGTGTAATTTATTTAGGCAGTTACCTGTATGTTTCCATTAACTTGTCCAGTGGTTTTGTGTAGACATTTAGAACGTTTGCATAGAAAATAGATGTGACAATTTCCTGCCACGTTGCGTTTCCATTGAACTGTCTTGTGTCGATTTAAAAACATCTGGACTTAATGACATCCCACAAAAAACAACAAAAACTTTTAGCAAAAACGTGTCATATAAAAATGAAGTGGTTGAAATGTTTCCAATATCCATTTAAGGCAAATTGCACATTAATAAATTGGCGGCAGCCTCTATGCCCTCCCATGTATGCCCTCCCATGTATGCCCTCCCACCTATCTGTTTCATGTCTGAGGTAGCTCCCAAAAGCCAGCATGGATAGAATGCAAGCATTTATGAATATTTGCCATATTCTAATAATTCTCCTGTGCCACCTTGTCGCCATGGTGAAACTTGCACTCCTGTAGATCTGAAATAATTGGATCTTGAACTTGCGACCAGAAAAGCAACGCTAAGCAATTCAGGCGTTATTGAAAGTCACTGCAAAGGAACATTCTTTTTTTATAGTAAAATGTTTTATTTGGGAAGTAGTTGACATTTAGAATTAAATGTAGAGTCGATGTGCCCCTCGTAGGTCTACCTTAAAAAATTATTTGGCAATAATTTATTAGATGAACACTGTTTCCATCATTTGTTGCAATAAGGAAAGTTCTACAAAATAAAAATCCACCCCTATTGAACGGATAAAAATGTTGTTGATCTTTAGAACATTTCTCCTATATCGGCCGTTTCCATGACGCATGTCACAAAGATTTTGTTTTTGCAACATTGCTTTTCTCGAGTTAACTTTGTTCAATGGAAACCTACTGTTAGGTTGTGCCTGGTGACTGGTCTCGCATGGCTGCGTTCAAGATCACTTCGCTGTTGTGAGAATGGCGTTTGCAACTGGACAAGTCAGTTAAGAACAAATTCTTATTTACAATGACGGCCTACCCCGACCAAACTCGGACGTCGCTGGGCCAATTGTGCACCGCCCTATGGAACTCCCAATCACGGCCGGATGTGATGCAGCCTGGATTCGAACCAGGTACTGCAGTGACAACTCTTGCACTGAGATGCAGTGTCTTAGACCACTCATAAACAAACAGGTACTGTCCAGCGATTCAACTGCGTTACAGCACATTGCTATGAGGCTTCCAGGTCAGTATGGGGTAGCAGAGGTTAGCCTCTCCCCGCTGTGGGTAGATTCAGAGCAGATGCACTGAGCAGATGTGTCATTGGGCTGGAGGAGCTTCTGGCCAAGGCCTAGCGGGCCGGCTAGGCTAGCTGTGAGACGCTTTGATGCCAGAGCTGGAACATGCACTGTTGAACCTTCCTCTTTTGCCTCTGTGAGCTGGACATTTGCTGTTACTGGCACGGTATTATAACCAATGTGTTCAGTACTCAGGCTGCGTCCCAAATGGCACCCTATTCCCTATGTAGTGCACTACTTTTGACCAGGGTCCAGATGAGCTCTGGTCAAAAGCAGTGCACTATATAGGGAAAAATCTGCCATTTTGGATGCAACCTCAATGTGTCTCTACTATCAGAGTAGCTGCTACGGCCTTGGCACTGATAAGTATCTCAACAATAGGCCCAGTGTTTCACTATCAGAGAGGTGCTCAAGGCTCAGTGTCTTGACGTAGTAGTATTAAAGGTACTGCTGGTTGTTTGTGCCCTCCAGTGTTTTAGATGACATTCTCCCACACGTGATTTTCTACTACATGGGGTAATAATTAAAAACGGTTCAAATAGACAGTCTAATTTAATGCAAAAGAGAATATAACATTAAGCCTGAAAAGCTTAACATCATGGATTAACAATAAAAAGATCAAAACAAGACTAGTGTAATGAAAGCATAAGTGGCTCTTGATTCACTCATATGACCCTTGTCTGACGACCTTTGACCTCTAACCCCTTGATACCCCCTCCTCCTCCCCAGACTTCTGGAGGCGGACTCCAAGTCGATGCGTTCGATGAGCGGCTCGCGGCGGAACAGCGGCTCGTCCCTGGTGTCCAGCTCCTCTGCCTCGTCCAACCTGTCCCACCTGGAGGAGGACACCTGGATCCTGTGGGGACGCATCGTCAACGAGTGGGACGAATGGAGACGCAAGAAGGACAAGCTGCTCAAGGTGAGGGGGGTGGATGGATGAGTTATCGAGAAACTGATAGAGCAAAGGGAAGAGAGGGGAGAAGATGGAGAGAGGACAGGGGGAAAATTGGTGTTGGAGGGCCAGTAGGAGGCACCCTTCCCTCTGGCCTAAAAATAATATCCCAATTTCCCAGGGCAGTGATTGGGGACATTGCCCTGTGTAGGGTGCCGTCTTTCGGATGGGACATTAAATGGGTGTCCTGACTCTGTGGTCACTAAAGATCCTATGGCACTTATTGTAAGAGTAGGGGTGTTAACCCCGGTGTCCTGGCTAAATTCCCAATCTGGCCCTCATACCATCACGGTCACCTAATCATCCCCAGTTTACAATTGGCTCATTCATCCCCCTCCTCTCCCCTGTAACTATTCCCCAGGTCGTTGCTGTAAATGAGAATGTGTTCTCAGTCAACTTACCTGGTAAAATAAGGGTAAAATAAAATTAAAATAGGAAAGCAGACAGAGCCAGGGAGAGAGGAACAGAACAGCAGGAGAGATTAGAGGAGAAAATGGGAGTGAGGACAAATGAGGAGAGAGCACAGATGGAGGGATATGATAAGTGAAGATAAGATATGAGATGACATAGATATTCAGTATAGGCTAGGATGTAGAGTTCTACACTAAGCTGAGAATTAGATTTGTAAAATAAACCTTTCTTTTCACCTCCAGGAGCTGATCCGTAAGGGCATCCCACACCACTTCCGGGCCATCGTGTGGCAGCTGCTTGGTAACGCCACAGACATGCCAGTGAAGAACCAGTACTCTGAGCTGCTCAAGATGTCCTCGCCCTGCGAAAAGCTCATCCGCCGGGACATCGCCCGCACCTACCCCGAGCATGAGTTCTTCAAGGGCCAGGACAGCCTGGGTCAGGAGGTGCTCTTCAACGTCATGAAGGTGAGGATATTTTGACCTTTGACCTTGAACTGCATTATTAGAATGTTGTCTCTTAGGTTTACATGGACAAACATAATGGATTTGATATGATTAGTCATTTTTGTACTAGTGAGATGTGCAGTTGGATGAACAGTTAGAAGCAGTTACATCTGCATTGCTTGCTGTTTGGGGTTTTAGGCTGGGTTTCCGGTTTTAGGGCTTTATAAATAAATGTGATTGATTTGAGTTAAATGTGTATTTAAACTGTATGGGCTGGTTTCCCAGACTCTGATTCAGCCTAGTCCTGGACTAAAAAGCTTAACAAATGTAGAATCTCTAAACTTAATCTGTTTCTGGGAAACCTCCCCAATGAGTATAGGTTTGTTTATATTGATTGATGTCTGTGTGTCCAGGCGTATTCTCTGGTGGACCGGGAGGTGGGCTACTGCCAGGGCAGTGCCTTCATCGTGGGCCTGCTGCTCATGCAGGTAATGTCTCTTCAGCAACCCTCTAGTCTAGACATTCCCCTCTCTTGCTATCGCGCTACGTTGTGCTACATACGGAATTGTCCTGATTCTACCCTTTTTCGTTGCTTATACAGTATGAATAAATTACCTCTGAGCTCCTGATTTTAGTGTGAATGCACACAGTCACACAGCCTGACCCGGTCTCTCCTGTGGCCCTCTAGATGCCAGAGGAGGAGGCGTTCTGTGTGTTTGTGCGTCTGATGCAGGAGTACCGTCTGAGGGAGCTTTTCAAACCAACCATGGCTGAACTAGGTCTCTGTATCTACCAGTTTGAATACCTGCTGCAGGTAAATAAACTTTATCCATCTCCATATGTCACGCTGGCCAATGTAGAAGGTTGTATGTGTCCCAAATGGCAACTTAGACCCTATAAAGTGCACTACTTTTGAACAGGGCCAATAGGTCAAAAGTAGTGCACTATGTAGGGAATACAGTGCCATTTAGGATGCATCTATTGTCAAATGAACTAAAACCTTAAGGGCCTTGCAGGTGTCTGGGATTGAAATTATTATTATATTTTTTACCTCAAAAATGTCTGGTTTTAAGTAAGTATGTATACAGTGTACTGTAGTTGGGGAATAAGCACAGATATTGCAATTATAAAGTTGTCCACTATGGGGCAGCAAATAGATTCATACAGCAAAGACTTGAGCTAGGTTAGTCCTTACATTTTTAATAGTACCACTTTGAAACCATTACGGGTTTGTAGCTCAACTAAAACCCCTATTATAAACTGGGTGGTTCGAGACCTGACTTCTGATTTGCTGACAGCCATGGTATATCAGACCGTATACCACGGGTATGATAAAACATTTATTTTTACTGCTCTAATTACATTGGTAACCAGTTTATAATAGCAATAAGGCACCTCTGGGATTTGTGATATATGGCCAATATACCACAGCTAAGGACAGTGTCCAGGCACACCGCTTTGCATCGTGCATAAGGACAGCCCTTCGCCGTGGTATATTGGCCATATACCACACCCCCTCGTGCATTATTGCTTAATTAACTCCTCTCGTATCTTTCCCTCTCATCCACCCTCTTTCCCCTCTCTTTCCATATCACAACAGGAGCAGCTCCCGGAGCTGAACGTCCACTTCCGTTCTCAGAGTTTCCACACCTCCATGTACGCCTCCTCCTGGTTCCTGACTCTCTTCCTCACCTTCCTCCCCATGCCCGTCGCCACACGCATCTTTGATATCTTCATGTACGAGGTAAGAGACTCACCACTGGTGTCTTGTGTGAGAATGTGTTTGGGTGAACATATACTTGAAAAAATCAACATAGTGGATATACATTACATTATGTAACCTTTATTTACAGGTTGATGTAGCACTATGGTTGTGTTGACTTGAACTTTGATTCCCTGTCTTCAGGGTCTGGAGATTATATTTCGTGTGGGCATGGCCATTCTGCAGTACAACCAGACTGACCTCATCCAGCTGGACATGGAGGGCATGTCTCAGGTAACAACCACTAGCCCCCCATAGGGCTCTGGTCAAAAGTAGTGGACAATATTTGGAATAGGGTGCCATTTGGGATTTCTCCCATGAAAGGCACTACAGCAGGGTTCCCCAATAAGCTGTTTCACCATTAAGTAATCCAGCTTTAAGAGACCTAATTTGTGATTTTATTTGCCCCCCCTCAAGTTTTCTGAGATTTTATTTAAATAAATAAAAAATCTTTCTTGGATGTAAAAGACTGTAAAATTACCAGAAAATGAGCTCAGTTATTTTAATTTAGGACATCTATTCCCAAGTAGTCCCACGGATAAATGGAGGCACGTGATCGTATCACAATGTAATCAAGGTTTGAAATTCTAATTGTTTTGTCAAATACTATATCTGTTCTTGCGGTCAATTTGCAGTGTACAAATTATTTATAACTATGATTCCGGCCCCCCACCCATCCACTCAAGGAAAAAAAATCGGCCCACAGCTAAATGTAATTGGGGACCCCTGCACTATAGTATAAATCATGAATTATCACTGTAGATAGATACAAGACCGACTGAAGGCAAGAAAAACTAAAGAGTGAAATTAACCATTGTATAAGCATATGGGCATTTGTGAAGTGTCTTTACTTCAATTATCATGTGATACCTACTGAATGTATTATTCCCTTTCATAGTGTCTTAACAGGAGATATTCTCATTCTGAGTGTCTTAACAGGACATATTCTCGTTCAGAGTGTCTTAACAGGACATATTCTCGTTCAGAGTGTCTTAACAGTACATATTCTCGTTCAGAGTGTCTTAGCAGGACATATTCTCGTTCAGAGTGTCTTAGCAGGACATATTCTCGTTCAGAGTGTCTTAGCAGGACATATTCTCGTTCAGAGTGTCTTAACAGGACATATTCTCGTTCAGAGTGTCTTAACAGGACATATTCTCGTTCAGAGTGTATTCTATGAAGCTCTAACCATGTCTCTTCCTTCTCTCACAGCACTTCCAGAAGGTGATCCCCCACCAGTTTGACAGCTGCCCAGACAAGCTGATCCTGAGGGCCTACCAGGTCAAATACAACCCCAAGAGGATGAAGAAGTAGGCTCTGCTTCTGATAACAATACTGGCTTTAGGTTGTAGACTACAGTTAATATGGGCCAATGGGACCAGGCTTGTAGTGTTGTTACTATACAAAGCATGCTTTCAGTTTAAGATGATTCGTTTCAGTTTTATTTGCACACAGTCAAATGCATAAATGTAAAATAGAAACACATTGTTTGAATCTAACTCTACTAAAATGCTTTTATTTGCCAGGTTGGAGAAAGAGTACACCACAATCAAGAACAAAGAGATGGAGGAGCAGATAGAGATCAAGGTGTGCGTGTGCACATGCCCGTCTAACTTTTTCTTTGAGCGAATCTATTAATAGACCGACAGAATATATATATTTTTCTGCCTTGTATAATGACTAATACCGTTTCCTAACTGTCTCTCTACCCGTCTGCACATCCACAGAGGTTACGCACAGAGAACAGGCTTCTGAAGCAGAGGATTGAGACATTGGAGAAGGTAAGCGATGGAAACTTGGCTTCGAGTCAGACACTCACTTTAGCGCTTATGTGAATAAGGTTTATGATGTACAATAAAACACAGCCAGAAACATGAAGCTAAAATATAGCCATGCCAACTAAGACTTATATCCTGTCACATTTACAGAATAAGTGAGGTGACTTAAGTTGTGAATGTACCTAAGGACAGAGACCATGTCTGTTGATTTTGTGTGCGTGAGTGGATGATTTAAAAGGATGGGCCTTATTCTAGACCGGAGCCACTGAGTCTCTCTTCCTTTTCCAAGTACTCTGGCTTTTCTTCCCCTCTTGCTTCTCTCCTGTTGTCCTCTGAGTAATGCTTTTTGTCTTTTCCTTTCTTTTTGTATTCCTTCTCTCACACAAACCCTCTTTCACTCTGTATTATCGATTTCTTTCTCACCCTCTCTTATTTATTTTCTGTTGTCACATTTCCGTCACTCGTTTGCCCTGTTCATATCCTTCCTTCTTCGTGTTTGTCTTTATTTCTCCCTATTCTCTCCTTATCCTTTTCTTATCTTCTTCCTCTCCTTCACTCGTGTCGTAGGAAAGTGCTGCTCTAGCAGACAGGCTGATACAGGTACCGTACTGGAAAACCACCTCTCCTCTTCTAACACCTTCCTTCCTCCTGCACATCCTCTCTCTGTCTCCTTGACAGTGACCAATCAATGCCTGACTTCTGCATGAGAGAATGTTTTGTTTGTCCGTCTGTACGTCTGTCTGTCAGACCATGCTCCCCCTTGACCGCATGTGCGTCTGTGTGTCCATGGTAGGAGCTCTAATATTAAGGCCTACAGCCCTGCATGTGGAAACACAATGCCCTCTGTCATTTATTAGGATAGAAATGTCTTTGTAGGGTAATTACAACCTAATAGGAATGGATACAGAAGTGCCATTTATATTCTACTCTGTCAACTCCTAATATCTAACCTCCAATTGGGAAAGTGTTAAAGCTAAGCCCAATTCCCTCGAAATTCAAACCAACGTTGTCGATACAGCCCCCCACAGACATATTCCCTATAACTGACACGGCCCCCTCTGGTCTCTGACCCTGTGTCTTCACTATTCCAGGGTCAGGTGACGCGGGCGCAGGAGGCGGAGGAGAACTATGTGATCAAGCGGGAGCTGGCGGTGGTGAGGCAGCAGTTCAGCGTGACCAGTCAGAACCTGGAGAAAGCCCAGGACACCATCGGAGAACTGCAGCGGGAGAAGGTAAGGAATGATCTGGAGTCAGTGTGGGTGAGATATTGGGATGCTGCAGGGGCAGGGACTCAGATGTAGAACTGATCTAGAGTCAGGATTTGATGAACGGTGCACCCGTTTTAGGCTTTCACTCAGAGATTATGAGTAAAATTCTCAAATACAAGTCTATTGCAATGGATAACAAGCTCTAAAAGTTACAAATGACAAAACATGTTTTTGATGCACCAGTGACGGGTATTGAAAATGACCAGCACTAGGCTGTATAGACTGTGGTTGCCCCTGTGGATTTTTTTGTTGTTCTTGTTTGGGGAACTTGTTTGGTCTTCTGCTCGTAAAATAATTGACCAAATTTTTTGCACATTTTACTTGTCATTTAAAAAATAATTACGTTCTAAATCGATGACATTGACAAATTCTTCGGCGAGAAAAAAAATAAAGGCTGGTGTTGGTGAGAACGGTGAAGTGTCAATGTGAATTTCCCCAACTCAGTTTGTTGAGTTGTGGCCAGAGTGACACAGTTAGTGGATGTTGGATGATAGACAGTATCGGTATGCCTCATAATCAGTGATGTAAAGTGCTACTTAAGTCATTTTTTGGGGTCTCTGTACTTTACTATTTATATTTTTCACAACTTTTACTCCACTACATTCCTAATGAAAATAATGTACTTTTTACTCCATACATTTTCCCTGACACCCAAAAGCACTCGTTACATTTTGAATGTTTAGCAGGATAGAAAATGGTCCAATTCGCACAGAACATCCCTGGTCATCCCTACTGCCTCTGATCTGGTGGACTCACGAAACACAAATTCTGTTTTGAAATGATGTATGAGTTTTGGAGTGTGACCCTGGCTATCCGTAAATTAGAAATGGTGCTGTCTGATTTGCTTAATATAAGGAAGAAGAAATTATTCGTACTTTTGATACTTAAGTATATTTAAAACCAAATATGTTAAGACTTTTACTCAAGTCATATTTTACTGGGTGACTTTCACTTTTACTTGAGTCATTTTCTATTAAGGTTTCTTTACTTTTACTCAAAATGTATTATCTGTGTATATACAATTTTAAAGAAAATAGGTCTAGAAGTCAACTGTTGCAGTGTATACATGTTATTCTGCCCCTATGCTATTCATACCATGTAACATAATAACAACATGTGTTTTCCAAACAGTTCAGAATAATCTGTGTATGGATGTTTGTGATTTGTCAGTTTAGGATCAAGTTGATTATCGTCTTAACGTAAGTGTTTGGGTAGCGCTTTGATCGTGGACAGGCTGGCAAACACTTTCTTTGTTTCTCTTAATTGGTCATATCTGAAAACTTCACTTAAAATACAGAAACTGAATCACTACCAAAGTAACTGTTTGACGCTCACTTACAGTAATTCTGTGTGTTTTTAGGATGGTGTTGCTTGTCAAAGTATTGACTGTTTCTAATGTAGAATTATTGCTTTCAGTTGCCAGTTGAACAACATCGTACATTATAAATCAAAACAAATGTTATTTGTCACATGTACCGAATACGTACAAGCCCTTAACCAATAATGCAGTTTTAAGAAAATATTTACTAAATAAATGACAGTTAAAAAAAAAAAATGAACACAATAAAATATAAACGCCGCTATATACAGCGGATACCGGTACCTAGTCAATGTGCGGGGGTACAGGTTAGTCGAGGCAATTATGGTAATTTGTACATGCAGTTAGGGGTGAAATGACTATGCATTGATAATAAACAGCGAGTAGCAGCAGTGTAAAAAACAAAGGGGGGGTGTCGATGCAAATAGTCTGGGTGGCCATTTGATTAATTGTTCAGCAGTATTATGGCTTTGGGGTAGAAGCTGTTAAGGAGCCTTTTGGACCTAGACTTGGCATACCGGTAACGCTTGCCGTGCAGTAGCAGAGGGAACAGTCTATGACTTGGGTGACTGGAGTCTTTGCCAATTTTTTGGGCCTTCTTTTCCTGTCGTTCACGATCATCTACTTTGTCTTGCTCACGTTGAGGGAGAGGTTGTTGCCCTTGCATCACACTGCCAGTTCTCTGACCACCTCCCTATAGGCTGTCTCATTGTTGTCAGTGATCAAGCCTACCACTGTTGTGTCGTCAACAAACTTAATGATGGTGTTGGAGTCATGCTTGGCCATGCAGTCGTGGGTGAAAAGGGAGTGTACAGGAGGGGACGAAGCCCATACCCCTGAGTGGCCCTCGTATTGAAGATCAGCATGGCAGATGTGATGTTACCTACCCTTAACACCTGGGGGCGGCACGTCAGGAAGTCCGAGATTTAGTTGCAGAGGGAGGTGTCTAGTCCCAGGGTCCTTTGTTTATTGATGAGCTTTGTGTGCACTATGGTGTGGAACGCTGAGCTGTAGTGAATGAACAGCATTCTCACATAGGTGTTCCTTTTGTCCAGGTGGGAAAGGGCAGTGTGCAGTGCAATAGAGATTGCATCATCTGTGGATCTGTTGGGGCGGTATGCAAATTGGAGTGGGTCTAGGGTTTCCGGGATGATGGTGTCAAGGTGAGCCATGGACGGCCTTTCAAAGCAGTTCATGGCTACCGAGGTGAGTGCTACGGGGCGGTAGTCACTGTATAGAGTTTGATGTTTGACCTGTTCTAAATCCATAGTGTTATAACATTGTGTTCACCCAGGGCTGGTGTTGTATAAGCCAGTTGTATGAGCATTCTAATGCATAGATGTAGACAGACAGCCATGGTGAAGTGGACAATAGTGTGATGTTGAATGGGTAGACAGACAGACCATGCCTGTACCCCAGCTGGTCCAGCACAATAGGGGTTCAGTTATTCTATTGTGGCTGTGTGTTAGCGGCTGTGTGTCGCCTGTCCTTGTGCGTGTTAGTGTGTGTTGTATGCTACAGAAACACTGAATGCTCCTCTGTGACTTTGCCTCTAGGTGCAGTGCATCATGTGGGCAGCATGTTTTTTTTAAATTGTTTATCTTTCTCACACACGCACACTATTTTAGTCTATTCAAACACGTGTGAGTCACTTAGTGCTTGACTCCGTTTTGAATGCAAGTCCCCAACTACGGCAGAAACAAAAGATGATGTGTTTCTGTTACTAAATGTGTCAGGAACCACAACTCTTTCTACATACGTTAGTTTCACAGTTTCAATTTATTGGCAGGGGAAACATATGTTTACATTGCCAAACGGAATGGATAATCAACAAAAGTGAAATGAACAGTAAACTTTACACTCTCAAAAGTTTCAAAGGAATAGAGACATTTCCAATGTCATTATGGCTGTGTACAGTATGTACAGTGTTGTAACAATGTGCTGTTTCTCTTCATACTCAAGACACAGCAGTCACACTAATGACACTCATTCACCATGTGACGAATATGGTGTGAGAGTTCACACGAGTTTGCATGTCTCACCATTGTTTCTTGACTCCCTCCTCCATCAGGCTTTCAACATCAGTGAACTAAGTTTAGATCGACTAGAATCAGTGGTATAGGTGTGTGTGTGTGGTGTTGCTATGGAATTGGAGTTTCAGGTGTGGTCAGATAATGTGTTGTGCCTCCGATGACTAGCCTGGGTGTATTACCAAGCCAGAATTCACACACCCCCACCTCTCACTTCTCTCTCACATTGAAACTGAGTGGGTACTTTAATTCACAAAGAAAGAAAGGCCTTTATGCCATGCATACACATGCAAAGTTATTGGTTTGTCCCAACGTTCTCTCTCTATCTCACCATCTCTCTCTTTCTGTCTCTTCTCTCTGAAACGCATCTAGTGAGAAACGGACATGTTTTTGGTTGGTTGACCCCTTTGCCAACCCACATCCCTTCTGTCCATCCCACCACAACTATCACAGCTACACAGAGCCGTACTCCACATCTCCGTTTAGTACATCACTCATTTATCTGGTTGGGTGTACACAAATGAGGTGAATCTACCTGGTGGATGCACCAGACGTTGTAAGTGGTTCCCATATCCACATCAATAGAAAACGGCAATTTTAGACAGACATTCTTCTGACCCATCAATCAATCAATTGTATTTTAAAAATGCCATTTTACATCAGCAGTCGCAAAGTGCTGTACACATACCCAGCCTAAATTCCCAAAACAGCAAGCAATCCAGATGTAGAAGCACAGTGGTTAGGAAAAACTCCCTAGAAAGGAAGGAACCTAGGAAGAAACCTAGAGGAACCAGGCTCTGAGGGGTGGCCAGTCCTCTTCTGACTTTGCTGGGTGGATGATCTTTATCTTCTGATGCCTTAGTACACAGAAAAGTTTGATTGGTTGGTATGTGTAGTGTCAGTTAGGGATTGGTCCCAGTGTGTTATCTCAGTTTATAATTGGTCCATGTGTTGTGTCTCAGTACACAGAGCAGTTTGTAACCGGTCTGCAGACGCAGCTGGAGCAGTCCCGGCTGCAGGAGGCAGAGCTACTGGGAGCCCTCAAAGAGATGCAGGACAAAGTACTGGACCTAGAGAAGGTAAGAGAACACACCTGTGTGTGTGGTTATATCTGTGTGTTTAATATCTTCATTGTGTGTGTGTGTTCCAGAGGAGCAGCTCTCTGCCTGATGAGAACAACGTGGCCCAGCTGCAGGATGAGCTGAAGCTGGTGAAGCTCAGAGAGCTGGAGACACTGCACTCCTTCAGAGAGATGCAGGACACGGTGACCGAGCTTAACCAGCGCTGGCAGGTAAGTAACACATCACAGAAGACTGTACAGTAGGGAACTGAATGCTTCAGAAGGGGAGAGCATAGTAGAGGTGACTAGAAGAACAGGGTTTATGTAACAGTGTTGCTTCCGTCCCTCTCCTCGCCCCAACCTGGGCTAGAACCAGATACGCTCTACACACATCGACAACAGTCACCCTCAAAGTATCGTTACCCATTTCTCCACAAAAGCCACGGCCCTTGCAGAGCAAGGGAAACAACTACTTCAAGGTCTCAGAGCGAGTGACGTCAGGGAGAGATGGATAGAGAACCGATGCACCATGGTTGTTGTGGCTCTCTAACCTGTTCTTCATCTCCGCTCCTCTCTCTCTCCAGCTCCACATGTCAAAAGGTGGCGGGGGTCACTGGAAGGAATCCCCCAAGAAGAATGCCCTGAATGAGCTGCAGGACAAGCTGATGGGGGTGCGTCTGAGAGAGGCCCAGGCCCAGGCTGAACTCAGGGAGGTCAAACTCCAAGCCATACAGCTGGAGAGCCAGGTCAGTGGAATAACTTTAGTCTGATGCCAAATCTGTTTGTGCTCTATCTATATAAAAGTGATCCATTTTGTGTTATTTCCTTAGTCTGATCCCAGGTCTGTTGCATGTAACAATGACCATAGGAGTTGGCAAGACAGTGCTGGGACCAGCCTAGGGAAATACATTGTATTGGATCACATTTCTAAAAGAGACTTTCATTAGGCCTAAATGACTAAGGGGTAACTCATACATCAAATACTATGTGGAAATGGTAGATAAATGCCTAGGACAAGTTCAAGTGTGACATTATATGACATTGTGAAAGAACAATGCAGTATAAAAGTGGTCAGGAAGATGCATATACTGCCTCATCTTTTTGATTTATGGGAAAGTACCTCACTCAGTGTTTTAACATTCAGTTCCACACTCATGTTTCTCACCCTGATGAGTGAGATGTTTGACTTTTGTGGTGGATTATTCACAGCTCTATACAACACCATAGGCCTACACACACACATTTTTGTTACAGTTCATCACTTTGGGCCGCAGGTTGGCATTTATTGGGATGACTCATGTACTGGAGGCAGCTCTGCAGAGTGGTCACGAGCTAGCACAGCCAGTCATAATAGCAGATTTTAAACCTAACCTTAAATTAAGACCAAAAAGCGTATTTTTTTTCATGAATGTTTACAATATAGGCAATTTTGACTTTGTAGCCTGCCCATCTAGTGGAAATCTCTCGGCACTGCCTCCAGGACGAGATTCATCCCAATAAACGTTAACCTGCCTTTAGGCCTTTTTCTAACTTGACAAATGTGTGCATAACTCAGTTTCACATAAATAATGCATTGATGTCAACAGGTGATTTGCATTTGTGGAAGTACAAGTTGTTAATTTCTCAAATTAGCTTTTTGCTACAAACTGTTGATTGTCTAAGTGTTTTAACAATAAATAGAGGCAGACAACTAATATCATATATAGTACCAGTCAACATTTTGAACCCATCTACTCATTCAAGGGTTTTTATTTATTTTTACTATTTTCTACATTCTAGAATAATAGTGAAGACATCAAAACTATGAAATAACACATCATTTAGTAACCAAAAAAGTGTTAACTTCTTACGGCTGAAATCCCGTTAACGGGATCGATATGACAACAGCCAGTGAAAGTGCAGGGCGCCAAATTCAAACAACAAAAATCTCATAATTAAAATTCCTCAAACATACAAGTATTATACACCATTTTAAAGATAAACTTGTTGTTAATCCCACCACAGTGTACGATTTCAAAAAGGCTTTACGACGAAAGCATAACATGCGATTATGTTAGGTCAGCACCTAGTCACAGAAAAACACAGCCATTTTTCCAGTCAAAGAGAGGAGTCACAAAAAGCAGAAAGAGATAAAATGAATCACTAACCTTTGATGATCTTTATCAGATGACACTCATAGGACTTCATGTTACACAATACATGTTTACATTGGCGCGTTATGTTCAGTAATGTTTTGCTTCCAAAACATCCGGTGATTTTGCAGAGAGCCACATTAATTTACAGAAATACTCATAAACATTGATAAAAGATACAAGTGTTATGCATGGAATTATAGATAAACTTCTCCTTAATGCAACCGCTGTGTCAGATTTCAAAAAAGCTTTATGGAAAAAGCACACCATGCAATAATCTGAGTACAGCGCTTAGAGACCAAAACAAGCCATACAGATACCCGCCATGTTGTGGAGTCAACAAAAGTCAGAAATAGCATTATAAATATTCACTTCACTACTCATTCTTTGATGATCTTCATCAGAATGCACTCCCAGGAATCCCAGTTCCACAATAAATGTTTGTTTTGTTCGATAAATCCATTTATGTCCAAATACCTCCTTTTTGTTTGCGCGTTTAGTTTACAAATCCAAATTCACACGGCGCAGGCACTTAGTTCAGACGACAGTTCCATTAGAGTTCGTAGAAATATGTGAAACGATGTATAGAATCAATCTTTAGGATGTTTTTATCATAAATCTTCAATAATGTTTCAACCAGACAATTCCTTTGTCTTTAGAAAGGAAAAGGAACGCAGCTAACTCTCACGGGCACACGCGAGACTTAGCTCATGGCATTCTGCCAGACACCTGACTCAATCAGCTCTTATTCGTCCCCCCCCCTTCACAGTAGAAACCTGAAACAAGGTTCTAAAGACTGTTGACATCTAGTGGAAGCCTTAGGAAGTGCAATTGAATGACATTTTACACTGTATATTGGATAGGCAAAGACTTGAAAACCTACAAACCTCAGATTTCCCACTTCCTGGTTGGATTTTTTCTCAGGTTTTTGCCTGCCATATGAGTTCTGTTATACTCACAGACATCATTCAAACAGTTTTAGAAACTTCAGAGTGTTTTCTATCCAAATCAACTAATAATATGCATATCTTAGCTTCTGGGCCTGAGTAGCAGGCAGTTTACTCTGGGCACCTTATTCATCCAAGCTACTCAATACTGCCCCCCAGCCATAAGATTAAACAAATCAAATATGTTTGAGATTCTTCAAATAGCCACCCTTTGCCTTGATGACAGCTTTGCACACTCTTGGCATTCTCTCAACCTGCTTCACCTGGAATGCTTTTACAACAGTCTTGAAGGAGTTCCCACATATGCTGAGCACTTGTTGGCTGCTTTTCCTTCACTCTGCGGTCCAACTCATCCCAAACCATCTCAATTGGATGGGGTCGGGTGATTGTGGAGGCCAGGTCATCTGATGTAGCACTCATCACTCTCCTTGGTCAAATAGCCCTTACACAGCCTGGAGGTGTGTTTTGGGTCATTGTCCTGTTGAAAACAAATGATAGTCCCAC
The DNA here is from genome assembly GCF_016432855.1 of Salvelinus namaycush. NCBI lineage: Eukaryota > Metazoa > Chordata > Actinopteri > Salmoniformes > Salmonidae > Salvelinus > Salvelinus namaycush. The sequence goes on along the minus strand of NC_052308.1, from coordinate 66,159,773 downwards.
TAAGCGTAAACCAGATGGGATGGCATATTGCTGCAGAATGTTGTGGTAGCCATGCTGGTTAAGTGTGCCTTGAATTCTAAATAAATCACAGACAGTGTCACCAGCAAAGCACCATCACACCACCTCCTCCATGCTTCATGGTGGATAACCACACATGCTGAGATCATCCGTTCACCTACTCTGCGTCTCACAAAGACACGGCGGTTGAAACCAAAAATCTCAAATTTGGACTCATCAGACCAAAGGACAGATTTCCACCAGTCTAATGTCCATTGCTCGTGTTTCTTCTTATTGGTGTCATTTGTAGTGGTTTCTTTGCAGCAATTCGACCATGAAGGCCTGTTTTCACGCAGTTTCCTCTGAGCAGTTGATGTTGAGATGTGTCTGTTACTTGAACTCTGTTGCAATTTCTGAGGCTTGTAACTAATGAACTTTTCCTCTGCAGCAGAGGTAACTCTGGGTCTTCCTTTCCTGTGGTGGTCCTCATGAGAGCCAGTTTCATCATAGCGCTTAATGGTTTTTCGACTGCACTTGAAGAAACTTTCAAAGTTCTTGAAATGTTCCATATTGACTGACCTTCATTTCTTAAAGTAATGATGGACTGTCGTTTCTCTTTGCATATTTAAGCTGTTCTTACCATAATATGGATTTGGTCTTTTACCAAACAGGGTTATCTTCTGTGTACCACCCCTACCTTGTCACAACACGACTGATTGGCTCAAGGAAAGAAATTCCAAAAATGAACTTTTAACTAGGCACACCTGTTAATTGAAATGCATTCCAGGTGACTACCTCATGAAGCTGGTTGAGAGAATGCCAAGAGTTTTCAAAGCTGTCATCAAGGCAAAGGGTGGCTACTTTGAACAATCTCAAATATAAAATATATTTTGATTTAACACTTTTGGTTACTACATGATTCAATATGTGTTATTTAATAGTTTTGATGTCTTCACTATTATTCTACAATGTAGAAAATAGTAAACATAAATAAAAACCCTTGAATGAGTAGGTGTCCAAACTTTTGACTTGTACTGTACATGACATTTAAATACTTGTAATTTAGCAGACGCTAATCCAGTGACTAATTACGCTTTCAGCCTTCTGACACTGTCCCCACTCTCTCTTCACCTTCAGAACCAGATTCACAGCAAGCTGATTGGGCGCCATGAGGTGGAGAGCGCCGCCATGCAGGAGAGGCTGCAGCAGCTGGCGAGCCAGAACAAGGGGCTGCAGGCCCAGCTCACCGAGATGAAGAGGAAACAGGCCGAGCTCGACTGCAAGGTGGGGGAGAGGAGGATGGAGGTAGCCAATGGTAGCGTTGAAATGTGTGGAATAAGTGTGCTGCAAGTTAAGACAGGGGAGGGAGAGTGGGGATGAATGCGCAGAAAGAAAGAGGGATGGAGAATGGAAGCGGGAGGAGAGGGGGAGTAGAGAAGGTATATGGAGGAAGGTAGTGGAATAAGTGGACTGACTGCCAGGTGAGAGAGGAGAGGAGATGGAGAGGGTGGGGGAAAAGGAAGCAGCCTAGGGTGACATTGATAAGTGGGCTTTGTGTGTGAGCCTGCAATCTAAACAGACGCCATTGCACAACTAGATGGTCTAGTGGCTTTCACTCAGGCTGTGCGCCAGAGGTGATTTCTCTCTCTCTTGTCTTTTCTCTTCTACCACACTCTTCCCTCTCTCTGTAGAGTAAAGAGGAGGTGATGACGGTGCGCTTGCGGGAGGCTGACAGCATGGCCGCCATGGCTGAGCTCAGACAGAAGATGGCTGAGCTGGAGATACAGGTGGGATGTTTGTACACAGATCTGAACTTGACTTCCATATTGAATGGATGTCATTGTCAAGTGTGTTTAGATTTCTTCTGGGTGGTATGTGTGCATTGGAGAGATCGTCTTCCCTGCTTCTTTGGCGTTGACTGTTCGGTTGTGTACGTATGTGGGCGAGTATGTGAGCATGTGAGATTGTGTGTGTTTAATCCCCCTATCCCTGTCCTACAGAAGGAGGAGGGTCTGATCCAGGGCCAGCTGAACCACTCTGACTCCAGGCAGTATATCACCCAGCTTCGAGACCAGATCGGAGAACTCAAGAATGAGGTCACACACATTTAACAGTTATTTAGCAGACGCTCTTATCCAGAGCAACTTACAGTAGTGAGTTTGTACTTTTTGTGGTACTGGTCCCCCGTGGGAATGGAACCCGCAACCCTGGTGTTGCAAGCGCAATGCTCTACCAACTGAGACACACACACACACACACACACACACACACACACACACACACAGTAAAAGCCCTCGTGTCTGGGGTTAGTCTAGCCATTGAAACCCAGCTACATGTGAATCAGATCCCCTCATGCTTTTTGTATTTCTCTGAAATGATAGACGCCACATGAAGCATGACATACTAGATTCACTACTCTGGCCTTCCTCTGTATGACATTTCCAACCACACAGAACAGACGTACCCCCCCCCCCCCCCTTACCCCTTCAAAACCCCAGACCTCAGAAATAGAGCGACAAATGCGTGTGAGAACAAGACAACACTGATTCTCACATGCTTAAAAACACACACACACTAACATAGCTGAACCACGTAATATACACTTGCTCATTCAGAGAGCGGCTGTGCGTGAGAAGGATGTGTCAGAGGAGGGAGTGATGGGACTGCCTTGCCCTTTTCTGTTCACTAGTTCTTAGAGTGCATACTGTTGGTTGTATTTGTCATATGGAGCCTTTATGTAAAGAGTACCGAAACATTTGTGACAAAGTTGAAATTAGCAAGCAGTAATTTTCCTGTCTCAAATCTCAGGCATCTATTTTGCAAATTAATTCATGTTTTGTAACTGTCGAAGTTATGATTATAAAGTGTTTGTCATACCAATGACTTTTGAATATTCTGAATTGTCCCAGAACAATATGATACACTTCAACATAGTACAGTATTGATACACTTCGAGAAGGGCTGATCTAGAATCAGACCAGTATAGTGTACATGATTGAACTCTGCTGTGTAAACCGAGACAGAAGAGGAAGAGGTGGGCGAGTGCCTAGTTATAGTGTTCCTATTGGTTAACCACTACCCTCCCCCTCCTACCAGCCTAACTCGGTACAAATCTCAGAGTTTTCTGTAAGTACTGAATCAGTGTTGTATCTACACATGCGTACTCACGCAGACACACACAGGCACATCAGACTGGATTTAACCTTGTCACTGCAGGCTAGACCACCATACCAGGTTGCTATAGAAATGGGTCACTATCCAACCAGTGTACACACTCTTCTCACCAACAAACTGCATCAAAAGCCTTTCTTTGTGATATCAGTAATATCCTAGATGATTGTGACAATAATCTACGGGTATGAATGTCTTATCCTAATTTCTTTCTCTTTTAGATCAGGCAGCTCCGCGGGCAGCGCTCCAAGTTCGCTCCTAGTTCCCGGGGCGGGGGCTACCCGGATCTGTGTCTAGCTAGCCCCTCGTCGGCCGGAGGCGACTACCTGAGCTCGGATGAGGACCTTCTCCCCAGCCCCATCCCCCCCAACGCCATGTACCCCGCCCTGCCCCACCCCTCGGCCAGGCTGGACAGCGAGGGCAGCACCGACAGCGAAGCAGAGGTCCACCCGGACCACCCCCACCACGGCCCCTCGCAGCAGCTCTACACTAGCATGGTGTGTGCTGAGGTTCTGGACAACTGAGCCATGGAGGTCCCTGGAACTCCCTGGTCCTGACCTAGACTACTAAAGATACTGTACTCAGTATCTCTTTAGTATTAGAGATGCTGTACTCGCCCCAACTTTACTGTACTACTGTTCTCACCCTAAACTACTGTAACCTGTAACGGACATCCTCCCCTCCTTCTTCGTGTTGGTGCCATGGTCTCTCCTCTTTGTCATTCTCTTCTCTCCATTTCCCCCTTTTACTTCTCTGTTCACTCCTATCTCTCTTCACTTATCCCTCTTTATCTCCCTCTATCTCCCTCAATCTCTTTCTCCTTTACATTCTCACAGACCCTGTATTCCCTATGGGGTAGAGTCAATTCCAGTCCTATTCCCCTGTCTTGTCCTGTCCTTGGCATTAGTTTCCACATTGCACTCCGGACCTGAGTGAAGAACAGATAACTTCAGTATGCTCGCTCACTGTGCAGCAAGCATATCCTATCCGCACAGAAAGCCGAGAAAATAAAAGGGATTGAAAATAGACACAAAAAATTGCTTTCAACTTTCAATACTCCAACCATACCACACAGCAGTGACTATGAGATGCAAAGGACATCGCTTTGATGAAATGATTCCCCTCAAGTTTGGAAGGACTTCAATATGGACTTGGGATCGGTAAAAGAGGATATGGATGGATGACTTGTTGGGCTTGACCCTGCTCTTACTGTCCCGTGAGCGAGATGTGGAACGTACTGTCTCCCTCCATCTTTCTCTTTCCTCCTCCTTTTCTCTCTCTCTCCATCTCTCTTTCTGTCATTCCATCATTCCAAGAAGACCCATTGGCCACCTGCACTGCCTGTTAAAATGGAAACAACCATCCACTGTAACCTCACAATGCACACTTCAAAAAAAATGAGAGCGAGAGGGAACGAAGGAAGGATAGGGGTAGGAAAAGAGAGGAGTATGGCATGGACTTGTACACATCAATATCATAGGGATGTTACTAGATGACATGACATGCATAGATGAATATTAACAATTTCCCTTACTGAAATATGTTTGTTGTGTGTGTCTCAATGACTTGCAAATGAAACAAGGCAAGCGAATTACGATGGCTAATGTCAACAACAACAAAAATCTCAACATTGCCAAATCTTAGGTCATTTTTCTGCTATTATTTATGTTCTTATTTATTTGAATATTTTTTTTATATATCTATATCACAGGTGTCAAACTCATTCCACGGGGGGCCGAGTGTCTGCGGGTTTTCGCTCCTCCCTTGTACTTGATTGATGAATTAACATCACTAATTAGTTAGGAACTCCCCACACCTGGTTGTCTAGGGCTTTATTGAAAGGAAAAACCAAAAACCTGCAGACACTAGGCCCTCCGTGGAATGAGTTTGACACCCCTGATCTATATAGATACCAACGGCGGCCAAACTTTATATATACGTTGAGTTCCCTCGGTCCTTTGTGCCAACTTGAATCCCGAGGCTGAGGTGTCAACGGACGGCGTCCTTGACGATGCGTGTCAGAGAGACAGAGCAAATGCGCTGCTATGATTATCCTTTTTTCTCCCAGTCTTCTTTTATGTTCTGTTCTATCTGCACGACATACAGTTGAACTTTGCACCCCTTAGGAATCAGATGCGAGTGTGAAAACTACTGTGAAGAAATTGTTGAATGGTTATGGCTATGCTTCATAATGTCTCTACCTATGACTTCTGAAATAGCCACACATAAACAACTCCTTTTATAATCTATTTGAAATGTGTTAAGGCATTTTTAAACCCTAAGAGCAGGTATCAACCCACAAGTGTTTATAAGAGCAATGGCTCAGTCAATCATTCATTTTGTCTAATGGTGAGGCTGGAGTTTACTAGTTTGGGACTGATTGGCATGTGTCCGTCAAAATGCTGTGTGAGTGACGTGAAGGGGTTAATTTGAAGTTACCAAAAAAAAGAGAATTTGTTGAAATTGACCAATCGGAGGCAAAAAAATATATAATTTACCAGCTACAAGTGTACTGATCAGATCATCATAAATATCATTATCAAGTTGGACCAGGGTCATCACTCTGTTTATGTCTCTGTTGTTCTGTTCTCTGTTGTTCTCGTCTCAGTCATGGTGCTGTATGATGAATTATCAATACCTCTCCTTCCAGAATAGCCAACTGTGACATCACTTCCTCTTTCTACTGCCTGTTACCAATAGGATGGATGGAAACATTCAGTTGAACGTGTGGACTGAAAATGTCTGACTATCTGATGCATGCTGTTACTACAGCTTCAGATGGCTAAAATGCACAGGTTAACAGACTGGGGGTAGTATTTTGCCTAGTATATACCTCACTGGCTAACTATGTGGCATATCATCCCAATAGTCTTGAATATATGACAAATGCTTGTTAGAGTGGGGAGACGAATGCATCGCCTCGGTGTCATGTTTCCAAAGCATTCAAATGTTCTGTGTTTATATCAATGGGACAGAGTTGATCATGGGAATTGATGATAGCCAACTGGAAAGAAGCGCCATGTGGTTGCTTTCCCAATGTCAAGGGGGAAAGGATTCCATACAAACTCTATATTGTCTTACGTCTGTGGCAGACACTTCACATATCCCATTTTATATATTCTTACAACAGTGGAAGCAAAACATATTGTATAATTAAATAATATTCCATATGACAACCTGAACTGAAGTATTAATATAAATATATCACAAGAATAATTGAGTTGATTTGCTGATGCAGAGGATGTGTAGTAATATATTCAACAGGGTGATATACGATCCTAAGATTCTGGATATACGATCCTAAGATTCTGGATCTAAGATTCTAGATCTCCTCTTGACTTAAAGCAGTGAGTGCTGTTCTGGGAATATGGGAGTGGATGCTTGTAGTGGTTAGTGTAGCAAGCTAAGGCCCTGTCTCATGTCAGTATTAGTGAGCACTTGCAAGATTTCTTGGTAGTATTGAGGTACTGTATAATGCTATGCCACCAAGCCTATGCATCCCAACTTTGTATCATGTTTTCTTGTGTTCAAATTATGCCATGCACTCAGATTTGGTGTGTGCCTGGCTTTTGTTGCACAGTGATGCTGAATGAAGGGGGAACCCGTCGCCAACTGCCAAGGAAATAAGGGAGCTCCTCCAATGGGGTTCCACTGCCATGTAGCCCATCTTTCACTCGCTCAACTATTACAAATAACCACCTTTTAGAGGTTAAACCAGTGCAGCAGCTGAAATCACTGTTGTCTGTTGTAACATCCTGAACCAGTCAGTTAAGGTATTACTTTAGCAATGGGAGGGAGTTCGGATGCCATGTGTTGTCAACCTGTGGTAGAGTATAGTCTTGGTCAGTGGTGGAAAAAGAACTTGAGTCATACCTGAGTAAAAGTAAAGATACCTTTTAATAGACAATTACTCAAATAAAAATGAGTCACCCAGTAAAATACTACTTGAGTAAAAGTATTTGGTTTTAAATATGCATCAGTATCAAAAGTAAAAGTATTAATCATTTCAAATTCCCTACATTCAGCAAACCAGACTTCACCATTTTCTTGCTTTTTTTAAATGTATGGTTAGCCAGGGGCACACCGACACTCAGATATAATTACAAACAAAGCATTTGTGCTTAGTGAGTCCGCCAGATCAGAGGCAATAGGGATGTTCTCTAGATAAGTGTGTTAATTTGACCATTTTCCTGTCCTGCTAAGCATTCAAAATGTAACGAGTACTTTTGCGTTTCAGATCAAATGTATGAAGTAAAAAGTACATGTATTTTCTGTAACTTTTACGCCACTAAATTCCTAAAGTTGTCAAAAATATAAATAGTAAAGTACAGATACCAAAAAACTACTGAAGTAGTACTTTAAATAATTTTTTAGTTAAGTACTTTACTCCACTATTAGACACTACTAGACAGTGTCTAATTTACACAAAGTCTTGTGCACTCGCTCCACACTCGCATAACACCAGGGTGTATAACAACCCTGCATAAAACAAACACTATACTGCTGTTCAGAGATGGTGCTCAGACGCGGAGTTCCCCAGTGTCCCAACTACAACTGGTATAACTGTGACTAAAATACTTTTTGATACACATGAAGATGCCCTCTGATTCAGTATTTGTCATCCGTGTAGTTTTATGATTAGCGTTGGTATGGCTATTCTTTGATCTGAACCAAGATCATGTTTAAAATCTTAGGGTGTGGCGAATGGTAGGGTTCCATGTTTAAATCTATATAGTGCCATAATGTAGGTAGATTTATACATAGTATATCAAATACAATTTTCATAGACAGTTCAGCGTTTGCACTCTGGTTTAGGATGGTGTTCACCAAAAATATCTCAAAGGTGAAGGCCACTGTTGAGCTAGGACTGAAGGATCCCCAATATGTTTAAGATTTATATATATATGTATGTATGTGTGTAACCATGTTAGAATGAAACTGGAACGCTATACATGCCATTGTCTGTGTCTCAAAGAAGAAAGAAACTAAACATGGAGACTCCCCCTTATGGACGGTGTCCTCATGCATACCCTGGGTTGTATTCATTAGGGCACACAATGTAAAATATTTTTTAAATGTTCTGCAACAGAAAACAAAAATTAGTGTTTCTTATTGGACAAGTCCATGAAGTACCTCCCGGTTTCAGTCACTTTTCTTCCATTTGGTGCCTCAAACACAACCCCGGTGTAGGACTTCTCTCATGTATGTAACAGCAGGTCGGTATCCACTTTACTCCCCCCAACCTTGTTCAATCTCTCTTGCAATTCTACCAATGTGTTGTCAAGTATATTAATGACAGTAATAAAGATGATATTAATGACAATATTATGAAAACATTTGTGTTCTGTACTTGATGATATGAAATAAACATTGACACCACATTCTCAGATGCCATGTCGAGGTGGCACGGTGTTGTGTTGATTGTCTCCACCCCTGTCTTCATTTGGATATAAAATCCATTGTAATCTTCCATTGAACCTGTTATCCTCTTTGGCTCTCTGTCCCTCTCTTATCTTTCTCTCCCGTCCTGCTCATCACAACATTGGGTTACCAGTTAATTTCTGTTTGGGCTTTTCGTCTCCATCGCTCTCTGCTCTAACTTCCATTTTGAAACCCCCTCCTGTCTCAACACTTGTGTGTGTCGACACTTTGCCGCACATTACTCAAGTGACCCCACCAACCTCCTCTCATTCAGTTACTTGGTATTCTCTTGCCTCACTTCCACACATCTTCCTGTTTTGTGATCATGTGAATCATTTTGATATAACAATGAAGTAGACTGATATTAGAGATTTGTATACCAACCTCAAGTCAAAGAGGACATTTGGTCATTTGAAAGTGAAGTGATTAGAGAGAGTACATCTGGACTTGTTTGGTCCTATATACTGTAGCAGAGCGGCGATGAGTGGGTTTTTAGTGCAGCAGAAAGACCTGTTGCTCAGCAGTGGAGTCTGTCTGGTCTTTCTGAGGAAGCTCTGTGGTTGAGGTGGCTGCTGCTGAGTGGAGCGATGCTATACAGATACGCTCTTCCCCATCACTTTCATTGGGCTTCACTGAACTGAACACTACGTCTCAGTGGCAGAATACAGCCTAGAACTTCAACTTGAGCATATAGATAGATTTTTACTGTAATGATACATGATTTGAGCTTCCTATTCAATTTTCATTCGTTTACTACGTAGTTGGAGATTCAGGAGTAAAGTTTACAGTTTGGCATATCATATTTTGATATTTATTTTTGTTTTAATTCATTTAGAATTTGAGCCTGAATGTATTTGTTCAGCCTATTTGCTTGATGTGAAAGGTTGACATTTGTATGCCTTTTAAAGAACCTTATCTGGTAAGTTTGTATGAAACACTTTTTTGTAGTGAGATTTTCACATTTTCCATTCTCGCCGTAATGGCATAAATTACAGTATCACCATCTTTTAAAATCAAAGCTCTTTTGTCATCTCACCAGGTGACTTGACTGAAGACATCATCTCCAAGAGGGCTAGCTGCAGAGATTTCTCATTTCTCTTTTATTAGGTGAGTTTTTCTGCATTTACCGTACCAAATTAATTCAGCCAATGTGTTCAATCTAATCATTTATCTCCACGGGTGTATCTGCATCATACTTAGTTATGCTATTTCAAATATCACCTTGTATCTGCAAAATTGCACAGTAGAAAGAGTTCTGTGTTTTATTTACTGATCCATTGGCCCTTGGGCAAAAGAAATGAACTATTCTGCCTAGAACATAGAATACTTCAAATGAGAAATATTTTATATCTGAAGCTTTTAACCACTATGAATCCAGCAGAGGAAAAATAAATCAAGTTTTGCTATTTTTGGGAGCCTTTTTGTCCCTAGTCTTCTATCTTGTTATGTCTTCAATACTCTACCATTTGCCACCTGTAAGGCTGTGCAACCAGAGGGGAGAGAGCTCACAGGGTGAGTCGGGATAATACATAACGGTCTGCTGTGTTTGGTTGAATTTGGGTGGTAGCTGCTGTGGAATGGTTTCAAAACACTGGGTGCTAGTATATGCTGCCACAGTTTATGCAGCAATCCAACCAAGCTCAAGCGTAATGAGTATGTGCAATGACTTGGCTGAGGCGATCTGTCTAGAGATGTCTGTGAATTATACATAACACACATTTAATGCCAAATAAATTACCTCCTTTATGAATAGATACAATAGCAAAAGCTCTGCTGGGAAAATACTATATTTCCATTCAGCATATTTGAACTGATTTCATTATGGAGCTCGTTTTTATGGTTTCAAAATGTTGTCTTCATAATTTTAGTGTCAGCAAAACCCACAGTACTGTTACCTTCAAAGTGGTTGTGTGACCAGGGCCTGTACTCAGAAAGCATTTCCGATTAGGTGTGCTGATCTCGGATCAGGTCCCCCTTGTTCCTGTTATCCTATTCATAATGATCTGAAAGTTAACTACTCTGATAAGCTTTATGAATACGGCAGTGTAGTATGTGACCGTGTTAGTCAAAGCACTGCTGCCACCTGCTGTATGTTGGTTGATATGAATAACACCTGGACTATTATGTCAATTTTCATGTACTCCATATTGCAGGGCCTTCTACTTCCCTTCCATTAGACTGAGTCTACAAAACCCTCTGTGCTCCTGCTGCTTCTCGCTTCCCCACCATGCCTCGTTCTTTCCTGGTGAGGAGGGGGGGCTCTCACCCTCTGCGCCCCAAAGCAGGTAGCCCCTGCTTGGGCACAACCCTGGTGCCAGTAGGTCCCTCTGAAACAGACAAGAGGCAGGGGGGTACCCTTCAGGGCCAGCTGTCACCTAAGAGTGCAGTGTCTCTAGTGACACACAATGAGGCCTACCCATCACAGCCCTCTCCACCTCCAGCCCTCCACCCTGCCTCATATAGTCCCCCTTACCTTCACCCCACCAGTCCCATGTCTTCAGGTAGGTGTTGAACACTGAGGCTCAGCTAACACAAGCTCATGTACATCTGACAGTTTTGTGTATTATTGTTCTTTCATAATCGTTCATTCTTTAACAATTTTCATTCAAGTTAAGACTGAAACAGCAATGTGTTTAAGACCTAGAGATCAGTGATTGCTTGTAAGAGGGGCTATTAATGTAACTTCCTGCTATTCTCCATCTTAAGACGGTAGAGCTGCGCTGCACCACCACTCTCCCTCCCAGTTGAACCCTGGCAGCCCTGCTGAGGAGGTGGGCTCTCCCCTCCTGGGAGAGACCCGACACAGAGACTGTCCCCAGATCAGTGACCACAGGACCACTGGGACTGAATGTCCACTGTGTGGAAAGGTTAGTGGATGATCCCAAATCAGTTTTGTTATTCTAACCCTCTGACAAGTCCTCATTGCAAATAATAAAATGTTCTTAATTGATTTACCAGTATAAATAAAGATGAATTATTAAACATCAATCCTCCTCTCCATCAAAAAGGTTTGATATTAGTGATAAGAGAAAGCTATGTTTGCTTCCATCATGGATAGTAAACAATTCGGACTCATTGGAATAGCACTGAGGTGATTGGATAGACCTACACACAGCCTTCTTATTAACCAAAGGTCAAAGTGCAGCAACTGAAGTCTGACATGCTTTAACTCTCTATTCTGTTTTTTTTTTTACTGGAAGACCAGTGTGAGGATTAGATTAAGATAAGAGGTCTATTGTATTTACTACACTGCTCTCCACTTCTGCAAATCACATTAAAGTGTTTGTTTTCTTTTCAGAGTTTCTTTTCTTTCTCCAGTGTGGAGTCCCACGTCCACAAGTCCCATGGTGGCAGACACAAGCAGTCATCATCAGCACACATCAAGACTAACAGTCAGCCGTACGGCTATAGGCCAGACCTGGGTTTGAGCTACAGGGTCAAGGTAGGAATAACGCACCTAATAACGCCAAATAAGGTCTGTTACCTGCCACATTACATGTATAATGAAGGGTTTTAAAGCAGCTCTGGGGTCAGGTCTATTATAATCAGATCACATGGTGACGTCAAGATGTGGGACATAAGTTCCATCCCACCTGAAAAGGCTGATATTGCAGGCATTTTTTTCATACAGCTCTTACAGAAAAAGGGCATTATCATAATTTCACAATGTTATTTCGACCTCATAGTATGGAAATATCATAAAAAGAACTGGAAATCAAGTTATTAACTGCACTGTTCTACTAAGATATATGGAATTGTTTTAAGGTCATAGCAAGGATAATTTAGCTATTTGATTTTGAATTTTAAGACTCCTTGAAGTACCCAAAAAATATATAAAAAATATATTTTTGTCCTTACTGTTATTAGCCCATAAAAACGCATTGAATAACAGATTCACTACACGGAACAACAGATAGTCCCCCAAAAAGATCAAAAGGAAGTTAGTTCTGAAGTGTCTCTCCTATATCTGAGAGATTTAAGAAAGATCAGAAAATATATATATATATATACAGTGGGGAGAACAAGTATTGGAGTATTGGCTCCATGCAAGATCTCACCTCGTGGGGCATCAATGATCATGAGGAAGGTGAGGGATCAGCCCAGAACTACAAGGCAGGACCTGGTCAATGACCTGAAGAGAGCTGGGACCACAGTCTCAAAGAAAACCATTAGTAACACACTACGCTGTCATTGATTAAAATCCTGCAGCGCACGCAAGGTCCCCCTGCTCAAGCCAGCGCATGTCCAGGCCCCTCTGAAGTTTGCCAATGACCATCTGGATGATCCAGAGTAGGAATGGGAGAAGGTCATGTGGTCTGATGAGACAAAAATAGAGCTTTTTGGTCTAAACTCCCCTCGCTGTGTTTGGAGGAAGAAAAAGGATGAGTACAACCCCAAGAACACCATCCCAACCGTGAAGCATGGAAACATCATTCTTTGGGGATGCTTTTCTGCAAAGGGGACAGGACAACTGCACCGTATTGAGGGGAGGATGGATGGGGCCATGTATCGCGAGATCTTGGCCAACAACCTCCTTCCCTCAGTAAGAGCATTGAAGATGGGTCGTGCCTGGGTCTTCCAGCATGACAATGACCCGAAACACACAGCCAGGGCAACTAAGGAGTGGCTCCGTAAGAAGCATCTCAAGGTCCTGGAGTGGCCTTGCCAAAAATCTTGGAGGGAGTTGAAAGTCCGTATTGCCCAGCGACAGCCCCGAAACCTGAAGGATCTGGAGAAGGTCTGTATGGAGGAGTGGGCCAAAATCCCTGCTGCAGTGTGTGCAAACCTGGTCAAGAACTACAGGAAACGTATGATCTCTGTAATTGCAAACAAAGGTTTCTGTACCAAATATTAAGTTCTGCTCTTCTGATGTATCAAATACTTATGTCATGCAATAAAATGCAAATTAATTACTTAAAAATCATACAATGTGATTTTCTGGATTTTTGCTTTCGATTCCGTCTCTCACAGTTGAAGTGTACCTATGATAAAAATTACAGACCTCTACATGCTTTGTAAGTAGGAAAACCTGCAAAATCGGCAGTGTCAAATACTTGTTCTCCCCACTGTATATATATATATTTTTTTATTATATATTTTTTTACATGTATTTAACCCCACATTTTGGGCATTAAATAGTCTCCATATATACTTCCATACATTTTTTTTCAGCTGGTACCAGGGGACCTTCAGACGAGTCTTGCGAGAGTCCTAGAGCAGAACATGTATGTTGGTGAGAGTCTCATCAATCCATAGAGGGGTCAAAATAGTTTGTAGGACATTCGGAACACTACAGATGATTTTGTGCGAAGACCGATTTTCAAGATGTCTCCTGGTCTGACAAATACCGCTCTAGCTCTGTCACCTTTCACCTCAGATGTGAAAGTGCGACATAGGCGGATGCGGTGGATTGAGCATCTGCAACATCGGGGGATGTGGTGGATTGAGACGCATCCAATGCAAAAACAACATCTCTCTATCTTAAACTGGGGGATTTTTTTATGCTAATTAGATCAACATTAGGGAGTTTTAAGAGTTTGATGCTAGTTATAAACCATATACAGGAAAAAACACTACAGTAGACCCTATACATGACTATATGGCCCATATTATATGGCCTATATTTGTTTTTGTTTGGTGTAAAAAAATAAATAAGATTCATTAAACTTCTCATGAAACTGAGCCCAATAAATCTATTTTTTTTTACAAAATATATGGCCATATATGCTGTGTTCTCATGTGTTTCAGGAGCGTACGTTTGCCTGTAAGGTGTGTGGGAAAGTGTTCAAGCGCTCCTCCACCCTGTCCACTCACCTGCTAATCCACTCTGACACGCGACCCTACCCCTGTCAATACTGTGGCAAAAGATTTCACCAGAAATCTGATATGAAAAAACACACCTTCATTCACACAGGTGAATCAATATTTATTCTATGGAAATAGGGATCTTGTCTTTGTCACAGTCACGTTAGAAACATATAATCTATTTTAAATATGTTTAAAAAACTATGAGAGTGGTAGGGGCATGTGGTGCCTAAATGTAGTGAATACATGCCAGAATCCGGCGGGAAGTGATTTGGCCTTTAGAATTAATAAATATAACAGCCACTGCATGCCCCTACCACTCTCATTGATTTGGATTAAGTTAGCTGAAGTTTGTATTGGCTATTAAATTAAAGAAAACCGAACCATGCATTACAATTTTTCCTGGCTCACTTTCAGGGTGAGGAACCATCTAACATTCAGTTATAAAAGAGTGAACTTCCCCTTTAATACAGTATGTCCCCTCTGCCCTCCTATCCCAGGTGAGAAGCCCCATGTGTGCCAGGTGTGTGGCAAAGCCTTCAGCCAGAGCTCCAACCTCATCACCCACAGTCGTCAGCACAGTCGCAACCAGCCCTACCGCTGCCTCTATGGCTTCCAGCGCAAACAGGACCTGAGACAAAACCAGGAGAATCACCGTACATAGACCTTTAGGCCAAGACCCTAGCTAAGAGCTGATCTGAGCTCAGTTTTCACAATCAGGAGAACCACTGTACATAGATAGCAACAACAAAAAAACTCACATGGTCATAGCTGACCCCAGATAATGTTTTCATTATAAGGGGCACCACTGCACAAGCTAAACAGAAGCTGGGGATGGATGGAAGAAGGGAAGGATGCTCCACAAGAAAATTCTAACGAACATTTACCTTGTCTGTAGTTGAATCCCAACTGTATATTTTGCCTACATGTATATATTTAAGCTTTTTCAATGTCATCATAGGGTCATATCTGAAAATATGTTTAAAACACCTTTGAACTTTATTCCAAACTATCGCTGTCTTTTGTGTGTGCATTAAAAATCTTTTATCCACTTTCAGATTTGGATAACAACAAGATATTATTGTTATGAATGAATGATCATTGTTTTTTTAAGTGATCAAACTCCCTTGCTTTTTAATGATTTACCTCTCGGGGTGGTTTTAAAGGTATGTCACTTTGAGATAAAATAAGTTAAACCGTGTGCGACGCCCACGTAGGTTATCTGGAATTATCTGGAAATTAATCATTATCTTCATTCTCTTTGATTCTCTGGAACCAAAACATTTACCTGGATTTAAATACCTGTGATGGGCTGAGAATGCCCCCTCTCTCTCGGTCAGCGCTACCCTATAAAAGCACAGCCTCTCTTCACTCTGCACTAAAACACCTGATCCCTTCAACCCCCCACTGCACCACCAAGGAAGAACACACAGACGTAGGCAAATACATAATTTAGAATAAATGCTTTAGGTTTAGGTTTTAAATCACAATTGGCCTCATTGTGACCACATCCCCAGGCTTAATTGCTACAGAGAGAGAGCCGGTTGGGGACAAGATTAGCCTCATCGTGACATACCTGAGCAGGGATGACTGATGGACCTTACAGTTATGTTGTGTGTATGGGGTACATTACAGTGATGGATCAGTCATTCCAAAATCATGTTAACCACTGTCATTGCACACAGAGCGAATCAATGCAATTTATTATTCGATTTGAAGTAAATGTTTTGTCCTGAACTAATTTAAGCTTGCCATAACAAAGGGGTGTGAATACTTATTATAGGCACTGTGTATAGTGTAACATCCTGATGGTGGTACTGTTTATAGTTGTCTACTATTTTAATTCAAAATAAATTAATTGGAATGGGAATTCTCAAATCAATTCTGATTTGACACCCACCCTGGTCTCATTTCAAGACTTAAATATATATAGTTTTAAACAGTTTCAATCAGTATACAGACCAAGACATCACAAAAGACGTACTGTATGTACTGCCAGTTTATGCAATGAGTGGTGACTGACACTTAATATCAATTTCAGTATCTTCAATGGATGTTGTACCCTGCTTTCCATTTCCATTTGGAGCATCTTATTGTGTCTCTTCCTCTCACTCTTTTTCTCTGTTCTTCTCCATCGTAGCAACAATGGGTTAGGGAAAGAGTGTTCCAGCTTCAGGCACAGACAGCCGTGACGACAGCCGTGACGACAGCCGTGACGACAGCCGTGACGACAGCCGTGACGACAGCCGTGACGACAGCCGTGACGACAGCCGTGACGACAGCCGTGACGACAGCCATGACATATCAGGCGTAAACGAATCAGACCAAAGCATAATAGGTGTTAAGGGCGGTATTTCTATTGGCAAATCACCAATCAGGCTGGTAACCTGATCCAGCAGGAGGGGCTCTGTATATACATTTATATTTTATTATTGTGCAATGCCACTTACACTATGTGGCCCATCCCATATGCGATTATAAAACACATTGATAGACATTTCAAAGAATAAAGCAATTACATGTCTATATACAGCGAGCTCCAAAAGTATTGGGACCCTGACAAATACAGTATATAGATTTATTGGCTCTACTCCAACACTTTGGATTTGAAATTATACAATGACTGAGGTTAAAGTTCAGACTCTCAGTTTCAATTTGAGGGTATTTTCATCCATATCAGGTGAACCGTTTATATATTAGAGCACGTTTTGTGCATAGTCCCCCCCATTTTACAGGACCAAAAGTATTGGTACAAAGACTTGAATGTGTATTCAAGTCCAAAGTTAAGTATTTGGTCCCATATTCATAGCACGCAATGACTACATCAAGCTTGTGACTAAAAACATTTGTTGGATGTGTCGTGGAAATTACCACTAAGGACCCCAAAGTCAAGCTTAAATTATTTTATGTTTATTCACGCCAGCGGAGCGATTACAGACAAACAGCACTTCTCAGTACAAGTTAGTCAGAAGCTCTGAGGAGGTACTACCACCTCAGCATATCTATAGTATCCCAATGAGTTACACATAAATACATTTTTGATTCCCTCTTGGTCAAGTGTACAATTGCAGGCTGTATCTCCCACATGATTACTACCTTTACCTTTAATATGGGGCTCCCGAGTTGCGCAGCGTTCTAAGGCACTGCATCTCAGTGCAAGAGGTGTCACTACAGTCCCTGGTTCAATTCCAGGCTGTTTCACATCCGGCTGTGATTGGGAGTCCCATAGGAGTGGTGCACAATTGGCCCAGCGTCGTCCAGGTTTGGCTGGGGTAGGCCGTCATTGTAAATAAGAATTTGTTATTAACTGACTTGCCTAGTTAAATAAAATAAAACACTAAAATACACCAGGGGGCCACCAGAGAACCCACAATAGGGATAGGGGGGTTACTACTATTATCAGGACGTCCATAAGTAACACAGTTTGGGGGCTTTATACATCTAGTAAAAGGTCATGTCATCTGGTCTCTTTGGGGATAGGTGACAAAGGGCAGGAATGACATCACACTTAAGGTGTAATTCAAGCCTAGGGGGACCCCCATATATGGTAGTCCCTTGTTTCGCCCTTGAGGAGCAAGCCCACAGACCCAACATGACCTCTCACTAACTGTTGCTTTAGCCACCAACTCAGCTCTACTCAGAAATAAGTTGGACTGTTCTTCCACAGGGGGGGTTCCTTCAATGCCCTCCTCTGTCTGCTGCTTCTGACTTCTGGGCCTATATTCCAGGCCTGCGTCGGTCCCTTTGGCTCGTAACCTCCTTCCGCCACTAGGGTCTCTGGCCCAGGCAGAGTCTTTCTCAATTTATCAACATCAGTCTGTGGAGTGGGTCCTTCTGGCAGCTTACCAATAGGGAAACTGAGAGTCACTGCTGCAAAGACACACAGACAGACAGAAAAGGAAGCGGTGCTACGTAGTGGTGGGGAACCCTCCATACACTCACTGGATTCTTACGAATATTCAATTAGTTTCAAAAACCACCTGCAAGATGAACAGTGCACCCTCCCCTCACTTTGTGCTCTCTTCACAGTTTAGGGGCAGCTCTCTGTCTCTCCTTTTCACCTTTCCGAATCATAATTTGACATTGATCCAACCCAAATTTAGAATGACAGTCCCTAGTGTTCACATTGAGTCTATCACTCGAATGTTAGACCCTCAACTTAGCACACACTGGCAGAATGTACATTTACATACAGGAAACAAATATACAGTATTGTTAGGTTCTAATTATTATAGCAAGAACTCGACGCACACTATGAAAGCTCATACCATGTTTATTCATCATAAAGGGCCAAACAGCTATTTAACCCTTCCTCCTAGGCTGAGTCTCCTCCTACACATCTGAACAAATATTGTATCTTTACTGCTAGTCAGGAAACTAAAGGATATGGGCCATAAACTTTTCTTTCTCCCTTAATGTGACCTGACCTGACCTCGACCCCCTTCATCACTAATCCATTTCTCTCCCCTTATCAATGCTGCCATGTGTGATCGCTTGACCTGCCCTCAGCACATTACAAGCTTAATTGCACACACACCATATACCTTCCTCCTACAGATAACTTCTGGTGTAGACCCTCTAAACCTAAGCACTCAATATTTCAATAGGATACCTGATAATTAACCCTATCCCAAGTTTAGGAGTTAGTACCCAGAATCCATCAGTATGTACAGTGGGGCAAAAAAGTATTTAGTCAGCCACAAATTGTGCAAGTTCTCCCACTTAAAAAGATGAGAGAGGCCTGTAATTTTCATCATAGGTACACTTCAACTATGACAGACAAAATGAGGAAAATTGTAGTATTTTTAATGAATTTATTTGCAAATTATGGTGGAAAATAAGTATTTGGTCACCTACAAACAAGCAAGATTTCTGGCTCTCACAGACCTGTAACTTCTTCTTTAAGAGGCTCCTCTGTCCTCCACTCGTTACCTGTATTAATGGCACCTGTTTGAACTTGTTATCAGTATAAAAGACACCTGTCCACAACCTCAAACAGTCACACTCCAAACTCCACTATGGCCAAGACCAAAGAGCTGTCAAAGGACACCAGAAACAAAATTGTAGACCTGCACCAGGCTGGGAAGACTGAATCTGCAATAGGTAAGCAGCTTGGTTTGAAGAAATCAACTGTGGGAGCAATTATTAGGAAATGGAAGACATACAAGACCACTGATAATCTCCCTCGATCTGGGGCTCCACGCAAGATCTCACCCCGTGGGGTCAAAATGATCACAAGAACGGTGAGCAAAAATCCCAGAACCACACGGGGGGACCTAGTGAATGACCTGCAGAGAGCTGGGACCAAAGTAACAAAGCCTACCATCAGTAACACACTACGCCGCCAGGGACTCAAATCCTGCAGTGCCAGACGTGTCCCCCTGCTTAAGCCAGTACATGTCCAGGCCCGTCTGAAGTTTGCTAGAGAGCATTTGGATGATCCAGAAGAAGATTGGGAGAATGTCACTTTTTGCCCCACTGTATGTCTAAAGCCTGGTCACAGCCTGAGGAAGCCATTGGAAAAATAATCTGGTTGATACCCCTTTAAATGGAGGTTAGAAAGGAAAGGAAACAAATATATATATTTTTTAAATATCACTTCCGGTTTAATTTCTCAGGATTTCACTTGCAGAATAAATATTATTTTTCTCAGACAATATTTTGACAGTTTTGGAAACTTTGGAGTGTTTTCTATCCTAATCTGTAAATTATATGCATATTCTACGATCTGGGCCAGAGACAATTTCCGTTTACGTTGGGTACGTTATTTGGAGAAAAAAAAAGTAGATTCTGACCCCTAGCGCTAAGTGGCTAAATTTTGGATGGGTCTATGGATAACCATAGCCATCCTAATATTTCTGGCCCTGATGTTAGCAATAGGATGGGCCAAGAAAATGGGACTTCCAGTAGATAAAGTGCTGTATAAATTCTGGAAAGGGATAGCCTGGGCAGTCCTTAAAATATTAAAATGCATCTTATGGATAATGAGAATCATTATAAAATAATATGGAAACTGGTGAGAAGCTTAGTGATCTGGAGTATGGTGTATGAACGGGTCCTTAGACATCCGCCTGTACTAACACCTAAAGACGACTCTGTCTGTCAGGAAACCATGATGGGGCAACAGCAACAGCGGTTGCTGCAGAACCAAGACGAACAGGCGGTATAAATAAAACAACCGAGAAACCACAAACAAGTAAGGTTTCTGGCTTAAAGAGAGACAATGTGAAAAGGAGGGGTAGAAGAAAAAGGGGGGCTCGTATGGGATGAATACAGAACCTAGGTTGATAAAAAAATCATTGTGGCTGATTAGTTGAGACTCAACCACTCCAGAAAACTAGAACACTCAGAAAAACTACAACTATCTGCTAGACACCACTTGCAGAGTTAAGAAGACAAGCTCGATTTAAACTCAATAAAATGGCCTCAAACTACTCCATGACTGACAATGAGACTGATGAACAGCTGAACCCTGAAACCGGCCTGATGGTAAATAATTGTCTTTGCGAAGTTTTACAAGTAATAATATGGTGTGTATTGGCCTGTAAGAATAGACAGGGCCATGGGGTAGTTACAGGCCTAGCTATGTTACTAACGGTAACCTGTGCCTGTATACGATTTGGATTAAGTAAAGGAAAGAAAATTATGCTGACAATGGTACCCATAGTGGTAATACAGCAAATGTGTATCATACTTGGGAAACATTATGAGTTGATAGAAAAAAAAGTAGAGACTAACCCCTTGCTTCCCCAAAACATAATAGGAAGAAGAAAGAGTGGAGGATGAAGAGGGGAGTAGTGGAGATCAGCTCTGCACATATATAGGGGATATAGGGGATCTAAACTGATGCAAGAATTGGGGATAGAGGGTGCATCTGTCATTAGTAATGTTTCACAGTGACATGTCAAACTGACCCCTTTACAGAAATAGCTCGCCACAATGTTAGAATGTGACTCAGCGCTAAGCTGATTGGGTCCCGAAGAGAGTATATAAGAAGCATGCCTTCCCAAAAAAAGGTGTGATAGTGCTACTTGACTTATCACCGACAGACAGCGCGTGATACTTCCACTATCATCAACCTAAAAGGTCATATCTGACTTTCATACTCTAGAACAATTGTATCTCTTGACTTCTGATTTCTGAACGAGACATACTGAGTCAACTACCCTATACACTCCTTGCGCTGAATATATCCACCAAGCTGGAGTGGATGAATAGCGTCAGGGGTGTTATGAAGGGTCTTGTTCTCGAACCGTCTCTTCACTAATTAGTAAATCATAGTGCAACTTCTAGTAGGAGTAACAGATACATATCTGACTTTCGTACTCTAGAACAATTGTATCTTTTGACCGCTGGTTTTTGGGCGAGACCTACTGAGACAAGTACCCCGTACACTCTTAGTGGTGTTACAAAGGGTCTTGATCTACGATAGCAGTCTCGTTACTAATCAGAAAAAATATATAAAAAAGAAAAAGGTCATAGTACAACTTCTAGCAGGAGGAACAGATACTGAAGTGATTGGCTATACCGGTAGAGCAATTGTGAGTTGAAGAACATACTCTGGGAACCAAGCAGGTCAACCTACGCTAAGGTAATTAACCGCTTGTTGTAATACATAAATAAGGCATTAATAGTAGTAAGTGTTTTGATGATTATTGATGTTTTATTGAAAGGACGTAAAGAAACTGTAATGACGTGTATAACTGTGTGCTTTGCAAACATTGAATGAATAAAAAGTAGAAACTAGATCTTAAGCCCTATGGGAGAAAACTCCTCTGACACTCCCAAATCTAGGGAAATAAGTCTAGTTTCTACACTAAAGACAATATAATGGTTTGGACAGATTAATCATTTTATTGTAACAAGTATCCTCTATATTAATATTCAAGTAGTATTAGTCGACGGACATAGACTGTAAATCGTAACTACGTCATAGCTTACGTGAGCCTAGATATAAGAGCATACAAAGGGAAAGTGAGGTACTCTAAGTCTGATTAATATTATCTAAGATCCCGGAAAAAGCCTAACGGCATCAAATAAGGCTAATTTCCGAATAAAGGGCAGGATACATAACCAGGTCAGTCCGGCGGACCTGTGAGTCACCTGTTAGCCGGGTGACATAAGAACCTGAGTGAGACGACTTGTATCACTCTCGACGGGGGTACCTTAACGGTCTTATAGCAAAATCCCCTACCGCGACACTAGCATCACTACTCTGGACGGTTCTGACTTAGAATATGTGGACAACTACAAATACCTAGGTGTCTGGTTTGACTGTAAACTCTCCTTCCAGACTAACGTTAAGCATCTCCAATCCAAAATGAAATCTAGAATCGGCTTCCTATTTTGTAACAAAGCCTCCTTCACTTATGCTGCTAAACACACCCTCGTAAAACTGACTATCCTACCGATCCTCGACTTCGGCGATGTAATTGACAAAATAGCCTTCAACACTCTACTCAGCAAATTGGATGTAGTCTATCACAGTGCCATCCGTTTTGTCACCAAAGCCCCATATACTACCCACCACCTGTATGCTCTCGTTGGCTGGTCCTCGCTTCATATTCGTTACCAAACCCACTGGCTCCAGGTCATCTATAAGTCTTTGCAAGGTAAATCCCCACCTTCTCAGCTCACAGGTCACCATAGCAACACCAACCCATAGAACGCGCTACAGCAGGTATATTTCACTGGTCATCCCCAAAGCCAACTCCCCCTTTGGGCTCCTTTCCTTCCAGTTCGCTGCTGCCAATGACTGGAACGAATTGCAAAAATCATTGAAGCTGGAGACTTATGTCTCTCTAACTAACTTTAAGTATCAGCTGTCAAAGCAGCTTACCGATCATTGCACCTGTACACAGCCCATCTGTAAATAGCCCACCCAACTACCTCATCTCCATAGTGTTATTTATTTTTTTGCTCCTTTGCACCCCAGTATCTCTACTTGCACATCATCTTCTGCACATCTATCACTCCAGTATTAATGCTAAATTGTAGTTTATTTTGCCACTGCGGCCTATTTATTGCCTTACCTCCCTAATCTTACAACATTTGCACACACTGTATATAGATTTTTCTATTGTGTTATTGACTGTATGTTTGTTTATCCCATGTGTAACTCTGTATTGTTTGTGTCGCACTACTTTGCTTTATCTTGACCAGGTCGCAGTTGTAAATGAGAACTTGTTCTCAACTGGCCTACCTGGTTAAATAAAAGGTGAAATCAAAAATAAAATCAACCAGACAACCAGACAAACTCAATGCATTTTATGCACGCTTCGACATCCCTTACACACTTGACCCACTCCAATTTGCATATCGCCCCCACAGCTCCATACACGACGCAATCTCAATTACACTCCACACTGCCCTTGACCCACCATAGATAAGAGGGATACCTATGTGAGAATGCTCCTCATTGACTGCAGCTCAGCGTTCAACATGCTGTCCCTCAACATGGGTTCCCCCAGGGGTTTGAGCTTCGTCGCCTATTGTACACCATCAAGTTTGCTGACGACACAACAGTGGTAGGCCTGATCACCAGAAATGATGAGACAGCCTACAGGGAGAAGTGATGCCAGGACAACAATTTCTCCCTCAACGTCAGTAAGACCAAGGAGCTGATCGTGGACAACAGGAAACAGGGGGCGAGAGTTTCAAGTTCCTCAAAGTCCAAATCACTAAGGACTTAAAGTTGTCCACAGTCGCGAAGAAGGCGCGACAGCGCCTCTTCCCCCACAGGAGAATGAAAACGTTTGGCATGTGCTCTCAAATCCTCAAAAAGTTATACAGCTACACCATTGAGAGCATATTGACTGGCTGCATCATTGTTTGGTATGGCAACTGCACCGCCCTCAATCTCGTGTTGCTACAGTGGGTGGTACGGACAACCCAGTACATTATTGGGACTGAGCTCCTTGCCATCTAGGACCTCTATATCAGGCAGTGTGAAAGGAAGGCTCGGAAAATCGTTAAAGACTCCAGCCACCCAAGCCATAGACTGTTCTCTCTGCAAGCGGTACCAGTGCATCAAGTCTGACACCTACAGGCTCCTGAATAGCTTCTATCCCAAACCATAAGAATGCTAAATAGCCAACTAAATAACTAACAATATGACTACACAGACTGATTTGACCCTTGTATTTCATTTTTGCACTGGCATTTCATTAGACATGTCATTATACTGTGCCATTAAAAACTTGAAACTTAAACTGATAGGATTAGCAAAAAGTCGTCAATATAAGGGGATTTCATATTTTTGTCACCCTATTTTTTACCTAAATCCAATGACATGGTGACATTTTATGTTGATTTCACATTGAATTCACGTTAGTTGACAACTCAACCAAATGTAAATCAAAACTAGACATTGAACTGACCCTTGTGCCCAGTGGGTGGGGCGGTGGTGGAGTAACAGAAAACAGACATGCATAGTGAGTAACGCATGTTACAGCAACAGCATGTCACCAAGAAACACTGGCACATAACTTGCGCTTGGCAGCCATCAGAGAATGTGTGTGTGCAGAACCTGGTAAACTAACTAGACCTCCATATTAGGTAGATTGATGAATCTAATTGGTGTAATATCAGTTGATGTGAAAACTCGGGTTACCTGTCTGAACTGGCTTTGCATTATTGATTTTGATTGTATCAATGAGAATCCCAGTCTATAATTATAAACTGGGTGGTTTGAGCCCTAAATGCTGATAGCAATGGTATGACACAATATACCACGGGTATGGGTATGACAAAACATGTATTTTGAGCGAGTTACAGCTTGGACTTAAATCTGCGACAAGACTTGAAAAGGGTTGTCTAGCAATGATCAACAACCAACTTGACAGAGCTTGAAGAATAATGGGTAAATATTGTACAATCAAGGTGTGCAAAGCTCTTAGAGACTTACCCAGAAAGACTCAGTGTAATAATTGAGCTGTGAGTCGGGAAGCAGGTGCAACGTTTAATAAAACAAAACCAGTAATGAGACAATTCCATAAGGCTACACGTTGGTGAACAATACCAACTGGTGAGAAAACATAAGGGAGTGACATAAAGGGGAGGAAATGATGAAGGTAATGAAGTCCAGGTGTGAATCATAATTATTAACAGGTGTGCATAATGATGAATGCCAGGACCGGTGGTTAGTACTCTGGTGACGTTGTATGCCAGAGGGGAGGAGCAGGAGAAGATGTGACAGTACCCCCACCCCCCTCATCTGACACGCAGCTCCAGCTGCAGGATGCCGCCGTCCAAGGGATGAACCTGAGGACGAGGAGCGAGTAGGTCCGGGCGGAGAATGTGGAAATAACGGATGATGTTGGGGTCCAGAATGTCCTCCACCGGAACCCAACACCGCTCCTCTGGGCCATACCCCTCCCAGTCCACCAGATACTGGAGCCGACCCCCACAATGTTGGGAGTCCAGTAGGGATCTGACAGCGTACGCCGGACCCCCCTCAATGTCCAGGGGGGGTGGGGGTATGTCGTGGGGGACAGTATCAGCTAGGGGACCAGGAACCATTGGCCTGAGAAGGGAAACATGAAGAGGGTGACATGCGATAGTGGCTGGGTAACCTGTATGTAACTCGTTGACCCTCCGGAGAACCTTGAACGGCCCCACAAACCGGGGGCTTAGTTTCTTGCAGGGCAGGCGGAGTGGGAGGTTCCTGGTAGAGAGCCAGGTCCCCAGGTTGGAACACAGGGGTCTCACTGCGGTGGCGGTCTGCCTGTTCCTTCTGACGATGGACAACGTGTTGAAGTCTCATGTGCCCGTTGCTCCAAACCTCCTCCGTGCGCCGGAATCACTCATCTACCACAGAAGCCGCAGTCTGGCCCGGTGGCCACAGGGCCAGGGCTTGCTGGAAACCCAAAACACACTGGAAGGGGGTCAACCCAGTAGAGGAGTGATGTAGGGAGTTCTGGGTATACTCTTCCCAGGGAAGGAATCGTGCACCATGCACCCTGCCGATCCTGACAGTGACTCCTCAGGAACCTCCCCAGCTCCTGGTTCATCCTCTTCACCTGCCCGTTGGACTGAGGCCGATACCCGGAAGTGAAGCTGACCGTGACCCCGAGCTTCTCCAAGAAGGCCCTCCAAATTCGTGATATGAATTAGGGGCCACGGTCAGAGACGTTGTCCTCCGGAAGACCATAATGCCGGAAGACCTGCTGGAAGAGTGCCTCAGCGACCTGGAGAGCAGTGGGGAGACCAGGAAGTGGGATTAATCGACATGACTTGGAAAATCTATCCACTACCACCAGAATAGTGGTGAAACTATCAGAGGGGGGGGGGGAGATTGGTTACAAAGTCAATGGATAGATGTGACCAAGGTCGCTGAGGCACGGGAAGCAGAAGGAGCTTCCCTGCTGGAGCATTCCCGGGGGGACTTAGTTTGAGCACATATGAAACAGGAGTCGACACACCGAGTGACATCCTGCACCAAGGTGGGACACCAGTACAGTGGGGCAAAAACGTATTTAGTCAGCCACCAATTGTGCAAGTTCTCCCACTTAAAAAGATGAGAGAGGCCTGTAATTTTCATCATAGGTACACTTCAACTATGACAGAAAAAAAATCCAGAAAATCACATTGTAGGATTTAATGAATTTATTTGCAAATTATGGTGGAAAATAAGTATTTGGTCAATAACAAAAGTTTTGTCCATAGCCGTATTATCTGACGAGGTTCAGATTTGTAGAGGTTAGAATAAAATGAAACAAAAGTAGAATTAATATTAGAGGGATCACTTGTAAGATTACGGGAGGAGTCATATACCTGAGAGATAAGATGAGATGCTGCCGTTTAAGTTGGTGTGCCAAAAGGCGGCTGGCCTTGTCACCATATTCGTAGTATGTCACCTTTGTTCGTTGCAACAGAAACTGTGCTTTGTCAGTGGAAAGCAGATTAAATTGAGTTTGAAGTTTCAGCCTCTCTGTGTATAATTCAGGGGATGGTGAAGTTGAATACTGGAGGTCTATTGCCAGGATTGAGTCCACCAGTTCCTGATGTTTCAGTTCTTTGTTTGACATGATGAGCGTTGTAAGAAATGATCTTTCCCCATAATACAGCTTTGAAAGTCTCGCAAAGAATTGAAGGGGAGGTGTCATCATTTTCATTTGTTTGAAGGAATACATCTATGTTGGTCAAAATAAATTCACAGAATTCTTTGTTAGACAATCTCCAATTTGACTTTTTTTTTGCATTCGGGGTAAGTGCTAAATCCAGAATGTTGGGGGAATGGTTCGAAATCACTATCGCAGAATATTCTGTATTTTTAACTGAGGGAAGAAGGGCTCTATCTAAAAAAAAAAAGTTGTCTACGTGCGAGTAGGCTTGATGAACATGAGAAAAAGGTATTTTGTGACGGGGTGGAGGAAGTGCCATGGATCAACACAACCCATTTGGGTAATGAATGTAGAAAGAGTTTTTGCCATCCCGGAAGGAGTGAGTCTTCTGGGATTAGACCGGTCAAGTCTTGGTTCAATAACACAGTTAAGGTCCCCGCCGAAGATGAGGCAGTGGGTGTCAAGATTAGGGAGAGAGGCTAAAAGAGATGTCATAAATCGAGTGTCATCCCAGTTAGGGGCGCAAACATACGCAAGTACTACAGGGGTTTGGAAGAGTGTGCCAGTAACTATTGTATAACATCCTCCAGGATCTGAAATGATCTGTGAGGGTGAAAACAGTACTCGTTTGTGAATCACTATTGCTGTTCCCCTAGCTTTGATGTTAAAATTAGAATGAAAAACCTGTCCAGCCCATGCTTTACGCAATCTAGTATGGTTGTTAACAAGTAGGTGAGTTTCCTGAAGAAATGCGATATCAGTAATCAGGCTCTTCAGATGTGAAAATACTCTGGAGCGCTTAATTTGCCCCCCACAATCGCGAATGTTCCATGTCACCAGTCTGACTGGAAGCCCTAAAGTACCATCCTGACTTGTTGTTGAACTAGACATTAATCCTTATAAGAGAACTCAAATGAAAAAGAAAGTGGAAAAGAGAGATTGAGAGAGGAGCAGCATGAAAAAACATCTGAATAAAAAATGTATCAAATCCTAAAAAAGCAGAGCAACGTAACCCCCGACTCCAAGTACAACAAGGGAAAAATACAAATCCTAAACTCGTTATGAACGAGACAAGCAGTAGGAATGATCTTACTCAGCATCTGTTGATTACCCTACATGTGCAGTGAGGTCAAACCGACCTAGGAAAGAAGTTACATACGCCCTTGAAATAAAAAAAAATATGTCAATAGGCAAGTGAACATTTTGGGTTTCGGTCACACTTTAAACAACGAGTATAATAACCTTCTGCTTCAGTTATTGAAAAATTTTAACAGCGATCGGTGACATTTCATTGGGCATAAAATGAGTGTAGTCCACTAGGTGTCGCCACAGGGCTGAGGAATGAGAAACATTTGAAATTAATCAGTAGGCTATGAAAAGGGTCAGCCACTGTATTTGTAAATTGTTAAACGTTGTTAGGAGGAAACAATTCAATAAAAGTATACAAACGGACAACTAGCATTTTGGATATGTACAATTAGGCAAACGAACCGTGGGTCTATACTCTTCAGCTAGTGCAACAATTAAACAAGAGTGCAACTGGAAGAGAGGAGTGATATTATTAGACTCCAATGTCGTAGTGGAGTCCAAGATAAAGTGAATGTAACTGACGACCGTCAGGGACCAACATCACCAATCATGGCCAACGTAAACCACGGTAGTTCAGAGTGTCCGTAAAAAAAATACAATAACAAGAATGTTAAATATCATACCTACTGTAGCCAGCAAGCTTTAGCATAGGATTGTTTCACGAGAATCGGATCGACAGATGGCCATAGATGTATGTAGCCTAGTGTCCACACGGCCACTAGAACTAACATTACTCACATAACAGGCAGGTGAGACATCCTCCCAGTTCACATTTACATTTAAGTCATTTAGCAGACGCTCTTATCCAGAGCGACTTACAAATTGGTGCATTCACCTTATGATATCCAGTGGAACAACCACTTTACAATAGTGCATCTAACTCTTTTAAGGGGGAGGGGGGGGTTAGAAGGATTACTTTATCCTATCCTAGGTATTCCTTAAAGAGGTGGGGTTTCAGGTGTCTCCGGAAGGTGGTGATTGACTCCGCTGACCTGGCGTCGTGAGGGAGTTTGTTCCACCATTGGGGTGCCAGAGCAGCGAACAGTTTTGACTGGGCTGAGCGGGAACTGTACTTCCTCAGAGGTAGGGAGGCGAGCAGGCCAGAGGTGGATGAACGCAGTGCCCTTGTTTGGGTGTAGGGCCTGATCAGAGCCTGAAGGTACGGAGGTGCCGTTCCCCTCACAGCTCCGTAGGCAAGCACCATGGTCTTGTAGCGGATGCGAGCTTCAACTGGAAGCCAGTGGAGAGAGCGGAGGAGCGGGGTGACGTGAGAGAACTTGGGAAGGTTGAACACCAGACGGGCTGTGGCGTTCTGGATGAGTTGTAGGGGTTTAATAGCACAGGCAGGGAGCCCAGCCAACAGCGAGTTGCAGTAATCCAGACGGGAGATGACAAGTGCCTGGATTAGGACCTGCGCCGCTTCCTGTGTGAGGCAGGGTCGTACTCTGCGAATGTTGTAGAGCATGAACCTACAGGAACGGGTCACCGCCTTGATGTGAGTTGAGAACGACAGGGTGTTGTCCAGGATCACGCCAAGGTTCTTAGCACTCTGGGAGGAGGACACAATGGAGTTGTCAACCGTGATGGCGAGATCATGGAACGGGCAGTCCTTCCCCGGGAGGAAGAGCAGCTCCGTCTTGCCGAGGTTCAGCTTGAGGTGGTGATCCGTCATCCACACTGATATGTCTGCCAGACATGCAGAGATGCGATTCGCCACCTGGTTATCAGAGGGGGGAAAGGAGAAGATTAATTGTGTGTCGTCTGCATAGCAATGATAGGAGAGACCATGTGAGGATATGACAGAGCCAAGTGACTTGGTGTATAGCGAGAATAGGAGAGGGCCTAGAACAGAGCCCTGGGGGACACCAGTGGTGAGAGCACGTGGTGCGGAGACAGATTCTCGCCACGCCACCTGGTAGGAGCGACCTGTCAGGTAGGACGCAATCCAAGCGTGGGCCGCGCCGGAGATGCCCAGCTCGGAGAGGGTGGAGAGGAGGATCTGATGGTTCACAGTATCAAAGGCAGCCGATAGGTCTAGAAGGATGAGAGCAGAGGAGAGAGAGTTAGCTTTAGCAGTGCGGAGCGCCTCCGTGACACAGAGAAGAGCAGTCTCAGTTGAATGACTAGTCTTGAAACCTGACTGATTTGGATCAAGAAGGTCATTCTGAGAGAGATAGCAGGAGAGCTGGCCAAGGACGGCACGTTCAAGAGTTTTGGAGAGAAAAGAAAGAAGGGATACTGGTCTGTAGTTGTTGACATCGGAGGGATCGAGTGTAGGTTTTTTCAGAAGGGGTGCAACTCTCGCTCTCTTGAAGACGGAAGGGACGTAGCCAGCGGTCAAGGATGAGTTGATGAGCGAGGTGAGGTAAGGGAGAAGGTCTCCGGAAATGGTCTGGAGAAGAGAGGAGGGGATAGGGTCAAGCGGGCAGGTTGTTGGGCGGCCGGCCGTCACAAGACGCGAGATTTCATCTGGAGAGAGAGGGGAGAAAGAGGTCAAAGCACAGGGTAGGGCAGTGTGAGCAGAACCAGCGGTGTCGTTTGACTTAGCAAACGAGGATCGGATGTCGTCGACCTTTTTTTCAAAATGGTTGACGAAGTCATCTGCAGAGAGGGAGGAGGGGGGAGGAGGGGGAGGAGGATTCAGGAGGGAGGAGAAGGTGGCAAAGAGCTTCCTAGGGTTAGAGGCAGATGCTTGGAATTTAGAGTGGTAGAAAGTGGCTTTAGCAGCAGAGACAGAAGAGGAGAATGTAGAGAGGAGGGAGTGAAAGGATGCCAGGTCCGCAGGGAGGCGAGTTTTCCTCCATTTCCGCTCGGCTGCCCGGAGCCCTGTTCTGTGAGCTCGCAGTGAGTCGTCGAGCCACGGAGCAGGAGGGGAGGACCGAGCCGGCCTGGAGGATAGGGGACATAGAGAGTCAAAGGATGCAGAAAGGGAGGAGAGGAGGGTTGAGGAGGCAGAATCAGGAGATAGGTTGGAGAAGGTTTGAGCAGAGGGAAGAGATGATAGGATGGAAGAGGAGAGAGTAGCGGGGGAGAGAGAGCGAAGGTTGGGACGGCGCGATACCATCCGAGTAGGGGCAGTGTGGGAAGTGTTGGATGAGAGCGAGAGGGAAAAGGATACAAGGTAGTGGTCGGAGACTTGGAGGGGAGTTGCAGTGAGATTAGTGGAAGAACAGCATCTAGTAAAGATGAGGTCAAGCGTATTGCCTGCCTTGTGAGTAGGGGGGGAAGGTGAGAGGGTGAGGTCAAAAGAGGAGAGGAGTGGAAAGAAGGAGGCAGAGAGGAATGAGTCAAAGGTAGACGTGGGGAGGTTAAAGTCACCCAGAACTTCATGCCTGAAGTTCTGGGTGAATGCCTGAACCCAGGCAACCCTGAACCCAGGCATTGAATGCCTGAACCCAGAAGTTCAGGCATTCAATGTATGCGCTGTCGGTAGAAGGACTCAGTTTCTTCAGGATTTTCGAAAAAATTGACTCGCTGTGACACGGAGACGGGCAGGATAAATCAGCCCAAAGCGGATTCCCTTCTTGTACAGAGTGGACTTGATGTCGTTGAATGCGGCCCTTTTCTTTGGCAGGCTAGACCTGATATTGTAACGGCAGCCTTCCCTCTCTTCATGAGAAGAGAGAGTGTAACAGGGATCGGACCAAGACGCAGCGTAGCTCGTGTTCAACATGTTTAATTAACAAGACGAATACTGTGAACACTTACAAATACTACAAAATAACAAACGTGGCAAACCGAAACAGCCCTATCTGGTGCAGAGAAAACACAGAGACAGGAAACAACCACCCACCAAATCACAACACAAAACAAGCCACCTATATATGATTCTCAATCAGGGACAACGATTGACAGCTGCCTCTGATTGAGAACCATATTAGGCCGAACACAGAAACAGACAAACTAGACACACAACATAGAATGCCCACCCAGCTCACGTCCTGACCAACACTAAAACAAGCAAAACACATAAGAACTATGGTCAGGACGTGACAGATATCCTGGTATTACTTGATCTTGTGGCCTTGGAAAGTGACGTCGCCATGTTCCTTTGCCCACCGAAGGACGAGCTCCTTTTCTTTGTATCGACGGAACCACATTATGATGGGATGTGGTCGGCCGCCTGGGCGAGGTTTCGGTGCAAGGCTGCAAGGATGCGGTAGGCTCTATCGAGTTCTGGGAAATTGGAAAAAGCCTCATCGCCCAAAACTTCATTGAACAGGTCCGCCATGAACTGGGTTGGAGATCCTGTCTCAGAATCCTCTGGCAGTCCAATCACGTGGATATTCTGGCGTTTTGAAAGGGAAATCAAATCTTCCACTTGTAGCTGCAGAGACTTGTTGGCGGCGGCCACAACGTCAAGCCTGGTTTCCAGCATAGTGAGTTGGTCGCTGTGGCCCGAGAGCCCGGCCTCAACTTCAGCCAATGTGGTAGTGTGAGATGCCACAGAACGCCGGATGGTTTCCATGGTTGCCTGAAATGGAGCCAGTTATTCAGCAATTCGGTGAGTTCTGCTGCCAAACTTTCACTCGATTTCGCCAGCTCTCTGACAAGGATCTCCAGTGTTATCGGGTTAGCCGTATCACCCGGAGTGGCTACTGAAGCCTTCAATGAAGGTAGCCATTTTAGCTGAAGTTGATTTGGTGGAACGTGAAGTTTTTTCCAGAGATTTATCTAAGCGTGTGACTGGTTTGCTCATGCTAACTAAGGTACACTCGATTACTGGGTAATTAAAATGACTTTTGAGATCATGAGAAGTATGAATTTAGGCGAAATTGAGGATTATTTACAAAATTATTTACAAAACGTTGTCGAAGAGACTTCTTGCGACTTCTTTCTACATTGAAGCCTCCGTGTCCACATACTTTGTATATATAGTGTATTTTATTGTGGTGTCATGAGGCCATCCCACATGGGATTATAAAAACACACTGATATTAGACTCAGTTCCAGCACCAACATAACATTTTTTATTATTAAATAAACAATTACGAGGCTGTGTTTCTTCAAGCAGTGTTCCCAGAAAACTCCTAATACTGTTACTGGCTTCCAAGGAGAAAGTGACAATACACATAAATGCCCTGAGAAATATTCACTTTATAGGCTGGACAATCTCCTGGCAGAGTATGCTGAGAGTCACCCCAGGTCCTACTGTCACGCTCTGACCTTTAATATCTCTGTTTTCTTTATATTTTGGTTAGGTCAGGGTGTGACGAGGGTGGGTATGCTAGTTTTTGTATTGTCTAGGGTTTTTGTATGTCTAGTGGTTTTTGTAGGTCTAGGTATTTATATCTCTATGGTGGCCTGATATGGTTCCCAATCAGAGGCAGCTGTTTATCGTTGTCTCTGATTGGGGATTATATTTAGGTGGCCTTTTGGTTTTGTGGGTTCTTGTCTATGTATAGTTGCTTGTCTGCACTATTTGTATAGCTTCACGGTTCGTTCGGTTGTTTGTTATTTTGTTAGTTTGTTTCAGTGTTCATTCGTTTAAAAAAATAAGAATGTACTTATACCACGCTGCACCTTGGTCTCCTTCGTACGACGGACGTG
Source organism: Salvelinus namaycush (assembly GCF_016432855.1). Taxonomy (NCBI): domain Eukaryota; kingdom Metazoa; phylum Chordata; class Actinopteri; order Salmoniformes; family Salmonidae; genus Salvelinus; species Salvelinus namaycush. The sequence continues at coordinate 66,125,676 of NC_052308.1, read as the reverse complement.
ACACCTACATCCTCACTGGCGACAAAGAGGTGAAGTTAGCTGAGAAAGGAGAGATCTGGGTGGATGAGGACAGGGTGGATCACAACCCCAAAAAGTAATGCCACCAGGGAACCTCCTATATCTTAACACTATTAATCACAGATGAAACTCCATAACAATTATTTCAGCTAAAAAAAATATTTCATTCAAATACTAAATAATTGAAGAACACTCCAGACAACTACTTTCACGCCACCTGGCTCTGTCCACCTACCCTACAATTCTGGAAAGAAACTATACAAAAACTATCCACCCTTTTGGAATGTGAAAACAAAAATAAATAAAATTCTTCACAAAATATGTAGCCTATATAGTATGCTGTGTTCTCATGTGTTTCAGGAGCATACGTTTGGCTGTAAGGTGTGTGGGAAAGTGTTCAAGCATTCCTCAACCCTATCCACCCACCTGCTAATCGGATCTCACCAGAAGTCTAACATGAAGAAACATGTGCATTCACACAGGTGAGTTAACATGTATTCTATGGGAATAGAGGTCTTTGTCATGGTCACAGTCTAAATGTTTTAGTAACTTTCTGTTAGGCCGTACCATAACAAGGTTATTATAGTAAAGGAACATTGTAACTAAAATTCTAATAAAAATTGGAATTAGATTTAGTGATATAAAATAAACATTGAAACATTTGAAAAACTAAAACTATACTGAAGCTTATCTTTGACTGCAAAACAAAATTAAATTAAAACCATCATAAATTATGTTTAGTTTTTTTTCTTCTGAATCTGGCGGGTAGATGCCCATGTTTCAAATAGGGCTATTTTGTGTATCACGATCTAGTGATAATTTACATTTGGTTGAGTTTTCAATTAATGTGAATTCAATGTGGAATCAACAAAAAATGTCATCCTGTCACTGGATTTAGGTTAAAAGGTGGGTGAAAAAAAGACAAATTCCCTTAAATTGATGACTTTTTTTCAAATCCAATCAGATTTCCAAGTTGATTCAACGTCTTCATTTAAATGTTTCAGTTGAAATGACGTGGAAATAGCAATGATTAAAATAGTTTTAGCCCGGTGGGTAGCTAACAAGGAAGAAATCTGAGGGTGAGCACAGAGCATGACTGGGACAAGATAGATCATATGGGTAAGTTGCTGGAGCCATTCGCAATCCACACTGATAAACTTAAAACTGACAGCCAGTTGCTGTCTAATGTGGTGCCATGCCGTCTCAACCTTGAGCAGCAGGACCCCAGGTAGATGCCAGCACAATGAATCCAGCAAACATCTCGACCACAGTGCTTCAGAAATATAGCTTCCTCGCATCAAAGATTCTCTGAGGTCACTGACCAGCTGGAGGGTCAACCTGGCAGGGAATTAAGTGGCCTGTGTGAGCTGCGGAAATACCTGGAAGAAGTAAAGGGGAGCATGTTTACAGAGTCACCTCTCCAGTTCTGGAAAGCAAGGATGGCTGTTTATCCAAAACTGTGCCCTTTGGCACTGGATCTGGTTTCTGCCCCTGCATCCCAAGTGTTCGTGAACAGAATATAAAAATCAAATCTAATGTTATTTCTCACATGCGCCAAATATAACAGATGTAGACCTTACCGTGAAATGCTTACTTATGAGCCCTTAACCAACAATTCAGAGTTTGTAAAAAAGTAAATAAGAAAAATGTGCTAAATAAACTGAAGGAAAAATAGTTACACAATAAAATAACAATAACGAGGCTATATACATGGGGGTAAAGGTACCGAGTCAATGTTCAGGGCTACGAGTTAGTTGAGGTAATTGAGGTAATATGTAAATGTTTTTAGTGCTAAAGTGACTATGCATAGATAATAAACAAAGAGTAGCAGCATATGTGAGTGTGTGTGTGTTTGTGGCGTCAATATGCATGTGTGTGTGTGTTTTGGAGAGTCAGTGTAGTATGTGTGAAGTTGGAGTCCAGTGAGAGTACATCAAGCCTGTGCAAGAGAGTCAGTGCAAAAAGTATAATAAATATGAATAAAATAAGGGGTAATAATGCAAATAATCCAGGTATCCATTTGATTAACTGTTCAGGAGTAGAAGCTCTTAAGGTGCCTTTTGGTCCCAGACTTGGTGCTCCAGTACTGCTTGCCGTGTGGTAGCAGCGAGAACAGTCTATGACTTGGTTGGCTGGAGTCTTTCATCATTTTTAGGGCCTTCCTCTGACACCGCCTGGTATAGAGGTCCTGGATGGCAACGAGCCTGGCCCCAGTGATGTACTGGGCCGTAAGTACCACCCTCTGTAGCGCCTTGCAGTCGGATGCCAAGCAGTTACCATACCAAGCGGTGATGCAACCAGTCAGGATGCTCTCAATGCTGTAGAACCTTTATAGCATCTGAGGTCCCATGCCAAATCTTTTAAGCCTCCTGAAAATAGCCGTTGTCGTGCCTTCTTAACAACTATGTTGGTGTGTTTGGACCATGATAAGTCCTTACTGATGTGGACACCAAGGAACTTGAAGTTCTCAACCCGCTCCACTTCAGCCCCCTCGATGTGAATGGGGGCGTGCTCTGCCCTCCTTTTCCTGTAGTCCCCAATCAGCAGCTCCTTTGTCTTGCTTACGTTGAGGGAGAGGTTGCTGTCCTGGCACCACACTGCCAGGTCTCTGACCTCTTCCCTATAGACTGTATCATCATCCGTCTGTGATCAGGCCTACCACCGTTGTGTCGTCGGCAAACTTAAGGATGGTGTTCGAGTCGTGCGTGGCCAAGCAGTCGTGGGTGAACAGGAAGGGACTAAGCACACACCTCTGAGGGGTCCCCCGTGTTGAGGGTCAGCATTGCAGATGTGTTGTTGCCTACACCTCCTCACCTGGGGGTGGCCTGTCAGGAAGTCCAGGATCCAGTTGCAGAGGGAAGTGTTCAGAGGGAGGTGTTCAGCACTATGGTGAGAGGTATTCAGTACTATGGTGTTGAACTCTGAGCTGTAGTCAATGAACGAAATTCTCACTTAGGTGCTCCTTTTGTACAGTTGGGAAAGGGCAGTGTGGAGTGCAATAGAGAATGCGTCTTCTGTGGATCTGTTGAAGAAACTGAAGATCTCGTACAACGCTGTGTACTACTCCCTTCACAGAACAGCACAAACTGGCCCCAACCAGAATAGAAAGAGTGGGAGGCCCCGGTGCACAACTGAGCAAGAGCACAAGTACATTAGAGTGTCTAGTTAGAGTTACAGACGCCTCACAAGTCCTCAACTGGCAGCTTCATTAAATAGTACCCACAAAACACCAGTCTCAACGTCAACAGTGAAGAGGGCTCTGGGAGTTCCTCTGTCCAGTGTCTGTGTTCTTTTGCCCACCTTAATCTTTTCTTTTTATTTGCCAGTCTGAGATATGGCTTTTTCTTTGCAACTCTGCCTAGAAGGCCAGCATCCCAGAGTCGCCTCTTCACTGTTGACATTGAGAATGGATTTTTGCGGTTTTCTGCTGTGCTAACATAATTGCAAAAGGGTTTTCTAATGATCAATTAGCCTTTTAAAATGACAAACTTGGATTAGCTAACACAACATGCCATTGGAACACAGGAGTGATGGTTGCTTATAATGGGCCTCTGTACGCTTATGTGGATATTCCATAAAAAATCTGCCATTTCCAGCTACAATAGTCATTTACAACATTAACAATGTCTACAGTGTATTTCTGATCAATTTGATGTTATTTTAATAGACAAAAAAATTGCTTTTCTTTCAAAAACAAGGACATTTCTAAGTGACCCCAAACTTTTGAACGGTAGTGTATACACGGTCACTGTGGGGACGTCGTCGTCGATGCACTTATTAATGATTCTGGTGACTGATGTGGTATACTCCTCAATGTCACCGGATGAATCCCGGAACAAAATTCCAGTCTGTGTGTGAAACAGTCCTGTAGCCTAGCAACTGCTTCATCGGACCACTTCCATATTAAGAGCGACACTGGTACTTCCAGTTGGAGTTTTTGCTTGTCTTTTTTATTACATTTTTAAAACATTACTGCGTGTGTTTATTTAATGAAAGTAACTGTAAATATTCTCTAATTTATTTCCCTGAGCCTCAATTTACTTTAAAATGATTCAAACCAAATCGAAACTGTGTAGAAATGACAATGGACCTAAATACATTCATACAGTTTATTGACTGTGTCTAGCTTGCTAATCATCACCGAAATGAAAGCTAGACAGTCAGGGATCATGGAAAATTCCCCAAACTCAAATGTAACCCATTTTCAGTGCGGCCCTCCGGACCTCGTTGAAAACCGAATGTTGCCCCTGGGGCAAAATGTGTTTGACACCACAGCTCTAGAGCCTACCCCGCTTGCCCCTTCAACGTAGGAGGACACATGGAAATAAAATATGACTGGTCATTGGTCAGAATAATCAGATCAGCTATTGATGTCATACTGTGGGACAGAAACTCCATCCCACCTAAACAGGCTGAAATTCCAGCAGTTAGTTTTTTTAACAAAAACTGAAAGGGTGTTTTCATAATTTTTCACAATTTCTGTGTTATTTCGACCTCATAGTGTGGAAATATGATGGGGAAAAACTGGAAAATCACCTTTTTTACTGCACTACCCCTTTAACATATAAAATAGTGAGCTTCCCCTTTAATACAGTATGTTCCCTCTCCTTTCCTATCCCAGGTGAGAAGCCCCATGCGTGCCAGGTGTGTGGCAAAGCCTTCAGCCAGAGCTCCAACCTCATCACTCGCAACCGTCAGCACAGTGGCAATCAACCTTACCACTGACCTCGCTGCATCTTTGGCTTCAAACGCTAACTGGACCTGAGACAGCACCAGGAGAACCACTGCACATAGACTTTCAGGAAAATACCCTGCTACCAGCTGATCTCAGATCAATTTTAATAAGCAAGAGAACTCAGAGACTCTCACATGGTCGCACATTTTTTCATTCTTAGTCTGATCATTGTTTTATTCTTTTAGGTGATCAAACTCCCTTGATTGTCAGTGATTTACCTGTCAGGGGGTAGTTAAAGATATGTCCCTTTAAGATAAAATAAGAAGAACCTACGCCCACGTAGGTTCTCCGGAACAGAATCCTCCTCTTCAGTTCTCTGGAACATAAACATTTACCTGGAATGGATTGGGCCGAGAACTCACCACCCACCCTCCCTCCCTCTGTCAGCCCCTACCCTATACAATATTGATTAATTGAAACCGTTATATCATATCGTGGAACACAATCTTCAAAAAGTAACCTCAGCAGGCGCTTACTTGTAGAATGTGCAATGACATAGCCTTTTTTTGTTAATTTAGCTAACAAGACACTCTTATTTCCTGAGCCCTTATCATAGTCAAGACACCTATTTTATAGTAATAAATATATATAAATATATATGTAATATAACAGAATATTTTTCCAAATGAAAAATGTTTGCAGTATGAAGAGATGTGCAACTCATGTCTGGAACAGTTATTCTCATAGTGCTAATTTGAAACGGCTCAATTTGGCGAGTTGAACCACCAATTTTTCACGGTTCCAAACCAAAATCTGTCTTCTTTTCCATATACAGACCTTCGATGTAGTTGATTCTGTTGTGTTGAATTTTCTAAATGGACAATTCCACATTGAACACTGCATGGTGATGAATTACGGCCACACCATCTGTTTGTTGAACACAACAATTATTCCAAAACTGCAGCTTGTTGTTGGAACACATATTTCCTTACTTCAATCAACCAGTTCATTCTGAATTTGTGATAAAACTGTCTTAATTTGCTTGTGTGCGTACTTGGGATGCATGTGTAGAGGGAGTGGTAGAACGCAGTTGAGTGAGTGAGACATGGATGGGAAAGGGAATTTAGGGAGAAGGTCTGAGTGATGCTTTATGTCTATGTCCTGGGAAATGTTCTTGTTACTTACAACCTCGCATAAGCCTACGTTAGCTCAACCGGTAGGCTTATGCGAGGTTGTAAGTACAACATAGCTGGAAGGGAGGAGTTATGTATGATATAAGGTCTGAATACTTTCCGAATGCACTGTATTACAAAAGTATCGATTTAAGTGTGCATTAAAAACATGTTTTTTTTTATGTTACCCACTTTCAGATTTGCATAACAACAATACTCATATTATGAATGAACAGTGTTTTATTTCAGTGATCAAAGTCTTTAATGATTTACTTGTGGCGATGGTTATAAAGATAAAATAAGTTCCTCAACCCTATCCACCCACCTGCTAATCGGATCTCACCAGAAGTGAAACATGAAGAAACACGTTCATTCACACAGGTGAGTTAACATGTATTCTATGGGAATAGAGGTCTTTGTCATGGTCACAGTCTAAATGTTTTAGTAACTGTCAGTTAGGCCGTACCATAACAAGGTTATTATAGTAAAGGAACATTGTAACTAAAATTCTAATAAAAATTGGAATTAGATTTAGTGATATAAAATAAACATTGAAACATTTGAAAAACTAAAACTATACTGAAGCTTATCTTTGACTGCAAAACAAAATTAAATTAAAACCATCATAAATTATGTTTAGTTTTAGGTTTTCTTCTGAATCTGGCGGGTAGATGCCCATGTTTCAAATAGGGCTATTTTGTGTATCACGATCTAGTGATAATTTACATTTGGTTGAGTTTTCAATTAATGTGAATTCAATGTGGAATCAACAAAAAATGTCATCCTGTCACTGGATTTAGGTTAAAAGGTGGGTGAAAAAAAGACAAATTCCCTTAAATTGATGACTTTTTTTCAAATCCAATCAGATTTCCAAGTTGATTCAACGTCTTCATTTAAATGTTTCAGTTGAAATGACGTGGAAATAGCAATGATTAAAATAGTTTTAGCCCGGTGGGTAGCTAACAAGGAAGAAATCTGAGGGTGAGCACAGAGCATGACTGGGACAAGATAGATCATATGGGTAAGTTGCTGGAGCCATTCGCAATCCACACTGATAAACTTAAAACTGACAGCCAGTTGCTGTCTAATGTGGTGCCATGCCGTCTCAACCTTGAGCAGCAGGACCCCAGGTAGATGCCAGCACAATGAATCCAGCAAACATCTCGACCACAGTGCTTCAGAAATATAGCTTCCTCGCATCAAAGATTCTCTGAGGTCACTGACCAGCTGGAGGGTCAACCTGGCAGGGAATTAAGTGGCCTGTGTGAGCTGCGGAAATACCTGGAAGAAGTAAAGGGGAGCATGTTTACAGAGTCACCTCTCCAGTTCTGGAAAGCAAGGATGGCTGTTTATCCAAAACTGTGCCCTTTGGCACTGGATCTGGTTTCTGCCCCTGCATCCCAAGTGTTCGTGAATAGAATATAAAAATCAAATCTAATGTTATTTCTCACATGCGCCAAATATAACAGATGTAGACCTTACCGTGAAATGCTTACTTATGAGCCCTTAACCAACAATTCAGAGTTTGTAAAAAAGTAAATAAGAAAAATGTGCTAAATAAACTGAAGGAAAAATAGTTACACAATAAAATAACAATAACGAGGCTATATACATGGGGGTAAAGGTACCGAGTCAATGTTCAGGGCTACGAGTTAGTTGAGGTAATTGAGGTAATATGTAAATGTTTTTAGTGCTAAAGTGACTATGCATAGATAATAAACAAAGAGTAGCAGCATATGTGAGTGTGTGTGTGTTTGTGGCGTCAATATGCATGTGTGTGTGTGTTTTGGAGAGTCAGTGTAGTATGTGTGAAGTTGGAGTCCAGTGAGAGTACATCAAGCCTGTGCAAGAGAGTCAGTGCAAAAAGTATAATAAATATGAATAAAATAAGGGGTTCAATGCAAATAATCCAGGTATCCATTTGATTAACTGTTCAGGAGTAGAAGCTCTTAAGGTGCCTTTTGGTCCCAGACTTGGTGCTCCAGTACTGCTTGCCGTGTGGTAGCAGCGAGAACAGTCTATGACTTGGTTGGCTGGAGTCTTTCATCATTTTTAGGGCCTTCCTCTGACACCGCCTGGTATAGAGGTCCTGGATGGCAACGAGCCTGGCCCCAGTGATGTACTGGGCCGTAAGTACCACCCTCTGTAGCGCCTTGCAGTCGGATGCCAAGCAGTTACCATACCAAGCGGTGATGCAACCAGTCAGGATGCTCTCAATGCTGTAGAACTTTTATAGCATCTGAGGTCCCATGCCAAATCTTTTAAGCCTCCTGAAAATAGCCGTTGTCGTGCCTTCTTAACAACTATGTTGGTGTGTTTGGACCATGATAAGTCCTTACTGATGTGGACACCAAGGAACTTGAAGTTCTCAACCCGCTCCACTTCAGCCCCCTCGATGTGAATGGGGGCGTGCTCTGCCCTCCTTTTCCTGTAGTCCCCAATCAGCAGCTCCTTTGTCTTGCTTACGTTGAGGGAGATGTTGCTGTCCTGGCACCACACTGCCAGGTCTCTGACCTCTTCCCTATAGACTGTATCATCATCCGTCTGTGATCAGGCCTACCACCGTTGTGTCGTCGGCAAACTTAAGGATGGTGTTCGAGTCGTGCGTGGCCAAGCAGTCGTGGGTGAACAGGAAGGGACTAAGCACACACCTCTGAGGGGTCCCCCGTGTTGAGGGTCAGCATTGCAGATGTGTTGTTGCCTACACCTCCTCACCTGGGGGTGGCCTGTCAGGAAGTCCAGGATCCAGTTGCAGAGGGAAGTGTTCAGAGGGAGGTGTTCAGCACTATGGTGAGAGGTATTCAGTACTATGGTGTTGAACTCTGAGCTGTAGTCAATGAACGAAATTCTCACTTAGGTGCTCCTTTTGTACAGTTGGGAAAGGGCAGTGTGGAGTGCAATAGAGAATGCGTCTTCTGTGGATCTGTTGAAGAAACTGAAGATCTCGTACAACGCTGTGTACTACTCCCTTCACAGAACAGCACAAACTGGCCCCAACCAGAATAGAAAGAGTGGGAGGCCCCGGTGCACAACTGAGCAAGAGCACAAGTACATTAGAGTGTCTAGTTAGAGTTACAGACGCCTCACAAGTCCTCAACTGGCAGCTTCATTAAATAGTACCCACAAAACACCAGTCTCAACGTCAACAGTGAAGAGGGCTCTGGGAGTTCCTCTGTCCAGTGTCTGTGTTCTTTTGCCCACCTTAATCTTTTCTTTTTATTTGCCAGTCTGAGATATGGCTTTTTCTTTGCAACTCTGCCTAGAAGGCCAGCATCCCAGAGTCGCCTCTTCACTGTTGACATTGAGAATGGATTTTTGCGGTTTTCTGCTGTGCTAACATAATTGCAAAAGGGTTTTCTAATGATCAATTAGCCTTTTAAAATGACAAACTTGGATTAGCTAACACAACATGCCATTGGAACACAGGAGTGATGGTTGCTTATAATGGGCCTCTGTACGCTTATGTGGATATTCCATAAAAAATCTGCCATTTCCAGCTACAATAGTCATTTACAACATTAACAATGTCTACAGTGTATTTCTGATCAATTTGATGTTATTTTAATAGACAAAAAAATTGCTTTTCTTTCAAAAACAAGGACATTTCTAAGTGACCCCAAACTTTTGAACGGTAGTGTATACACGGTCACTGTGGGGACGTCGTCGTCGATGCACTTATTAATGATTCTGGTGACTGATGTGGTATACTCCTCAATGTCACCGGATGAATCCCGGAACAAAATTCCAGTCTGTGTGTGAAACAGTCCTGTAGCCTAGCAACTGCTTCATCGGACCACTTCCATATTAAGAGCGACACTGGTACTTCCAGTTGGAGTTTTTGCTTGTCTTTTTTATTACATTTTTAAAACATTACTGCGTGTGTTTATTTAATGAAAGTAACTGTAAATATTCTCTAATTTATTTCCCTGAGCCTCAATTTACTTTAAAATGATTCAAACCAAATCGAAACTGTGTAGAAATGACAATGGACCTAAATACATTCATACAGTTTATTGACTGTGTCTAGCTTGCTAATCATCACCGAAATGAAAGCTAGACAGTCAGGGATCATGGAAAATTCCCCAAACTCAAATGTAACCCATTTTCAGTGCGGCCCTCCGGACCTCGTTGAAAACCGAATGTTGCCCCTGGGGCAAAATGTGTTTGACACCACAGCTCTAGAGCCTACCCCGCTTGCCCCTTCAACGTAGGAGGACACATGGAAATAAAATATGACTGGTCATTGGTCAGAATAATCAGATCAGCTATTGATGTCATACTGTGGGACAGAAACTCCATCCCACCTAAACAGGCTGAAATTCCAGCAGTTAGTTTTTTTAACAAAAACTGAAAGGGTGTTTTCATAATTTTTCACAATTTCTGTGTTATTTCGACCTCATAGTGTGGAAATATGATGGGGAAAAACTGGAAAATCACCTTTTTTACTGCACTACCCCTTTAACATATAAAATAGTGAGCTTCCCCTTTAATACAGTATGTTCCCTCTCCTTTCCTATCCCAGGTGAGAAGCCCCATGCGTGCCAGGTGTGTGGCAAAGCCTTCAGCCAGAGCTCCAACCTCATCACTCGCAACCGTCAGCACAGTGGCAATCAACCTTACCACTGACCTCGCTGCATCTTTGGCTTCAAACGCTAACTGGACCTGAGACAGCACCAGGAGAACCACTGCACATAGACTTTCAGGAAAATACCCTGCTACCAGCTGATCTCAGATCAATTTTAATAAGCAAGAGAACTCAGAGACTCTCACATGGTCGCACATTTTTTCATTCTTAGTCTGATCATTGTTTTATTCTTTTAGGTGATCAAACTCCCTTGATTGTCAGTGATTTACCTGTCAGGGGGTAGTTAAAGATATGTCCCTTTAAGATAAAATAAGAAGAACCTACGCCCACGTAGGTTCTCCGGAACAGAATCCTCCTCTTCAGTTCTCTGGAACATAAACATTTACCTGGAATGGATTGGGCCGAGAACTCACCACCCACCCTCCCTCCCTCTGTCAGCCCCTACCCTATACAATATTGATTAATTGAAACCGTTATATCATATCGTGGAACACAATCTTCAAAAAGTAACCTCAGCAGGCGCTTACTTGTAGAATGTGCAATGACATAGCCTTTTTTTGTTAATTTAGCTAACAAGACACTCTTATTTCCTGAGCCCTTATCATAGTCAAGACACCTATTTTATAGTAATAAATATATATAAATATATATGTAATATAACAGAATATTTTTCCAAATGAAAAATGTTTGCAGTATGAAGAGATGTGCAACTCATGTCTGGAACAGTTATTCTCATAGTGCTAATTTGAAACGGCTCAATTTGGCGAGTTGAACCACCAATTTTTCACGGTTCCAAACCAAAATCTGTCTTCTTTTCCATATACAGACCTTCGATGTAGTTGATTCTGTTGTGTTGAATTTTCTAAATGGACAATTCCACATTGAACACTGCATGGTGATGAATTACGGCCACACCATCTGTTTGTTGAACACAACAATTATTCCAAAACTGCAGCTTGTTGTTGGAACACATATTTCCTTACTTCAATCAACCAGTTCATTCTGAATTTGTGATAAAACTGTCTTAATTTGCTTGTGTGCGTACTTGGGATGCATGTGTAGAGGGAGTGGTAGAACGCAGTTGAGTGAGTGAGACATGGATGGGAAAGGGAATTTAGGGAGAAGGTCTGAGTGATGCTTTATGTCTATGTCCTGGGAAATGTTCTTGTTACTTACAACCTCGCATAAGCCTACGTTAGCTCAACCGGTAGGCTTATGCGAGGTTGTAAGTACAACATAGCTGGAAGGGAGGAGTTATGTATGATATAAGGTCTGAATACTTTCCGAATGCACTGTATTACAAAAGTATCGATTTAAGTGTGCATTAAAAACATGTTTTTTTTTATGTTACCCACTTTCAGATTTGCATAACAACAATACTCATATTATGAATGAACAGTGTTTTATTTCAGTGATCAAAGTCTTTAATGATTTACTTGTGGCGATGGTTATAAAGATAAAATAAGTTCCTCAACCCTATCCACCCACCTGCTAATCGGATCTCACCAGAAGTGAAACATGAAGAAACACGTTCATTCACACAGGTGAGTTAACATGTATTCTATGGGAATAGAGGTCTTTGTCATGGTCACAGTCTAAATGTTTTAGTAACTGTCAGTTAGGCCGTACCATAACAAGGTTATTATAGTAAAGGAACATTGTAACTAAAATTCTAATAAAAATTGGAATTAGATTTAGTGATATAAAATAAACATTGAAACATTTGAAAAACTAAAACTATACTGAAGCTTATCTTTGACTGCAAAACAAAATTAAATTAAAACCATCATAAATTATGTTTAGTTTTAGGTTTTTTTCTGAATCTGGCGGGTAGATGCCCATGTTTCAAATAGGGCTATTTTGTGTATCACGATCTAGTGATAATTTACATTTGGTTGAGTTTTCAATTAATGTGAATTCAATGTGGAATCAACAAAAAATGTCATCCTGTCACTGGATTTAGGTTAAAAGGTGGGTGAAAAAAAGACAAATTCCCTTAAATTGATGACTTTTTTTCAAATCCAATCAGATTTCCAAGTTGATTCAACGTCTTCATTTAAATGTTTCAGTTGAAATGACGTGGAAATAGCAATGATTAAAATAGTTTTAGCCCGGTGGGTAGCTAACAAGGAAGAAATCTGAGGGTGAGCACAGAGCATGACTGGGACAAGATAGATCATATGGGTAAGTTGCTGGAGCCATTCGCAATCCACACTGATAAACTTAAAACTGACAGCCAGTTGCTGTCTAATGTGGTGCCATGCCGTCTCAACCTTGAGCAGCAGGACCCCAGGTAGATGCCAGCACAATGAATCCAGCAAACATCTCGACCACAGTGCTTCAGAAATATAGCTTCCTCGCATCAAAGATTCTCTGAGGTCACTGACCAGCTGGAGGGTCAACCTGGCAGGGAATTAAGTGGCCTGTGTGAGCTGCGGAAATACCTGGAAGAAGTAAAGGGGAGCATGTTTACAGAGTCACCTCTCCAGTTCTGGAAAGCAAGGATGGCTGTTTATCCAAAACTGTGCCCTTTGGCACTGGATCTGGTTTCTGCCCCTGCATCCCAAGTGTTCGTGAACAGAATATAAAAATCAAATCTAATGTTATTTCTCACATGCGCCAAATATAACAGATGTAGACCTTACCGTGAAATGCTTACTTATGAGCCCTTAACCAACAATTCAGAGTTTGTAAAAAAGTAAATAAGAAAAATGTGCTAAATAAACTGAAGGAAAAATAGTTACACAATAAAATAACAATAACGAGGCTATATACATGGGGGTAAAGGTACCGAGTCAATGTTCAGGGCTACGAGTTAGTTGAGGTAATTGAGGTAATATGTAAATGTTTTTAGTGCTAAAGTGACTATGCATAGATAATAAACAAAGAGTAGCAGCATATGTGAGTGTGTGTGTGTTTGTGGCGTCAATATGCATGTGTGTGTGTGTTTTGGAGAGTCAGTGTAGTATGTGTGAAGTTGGAGTCCAGTGAGAGTACATCAAGCCTGTGCAAGAGAGTCAGTGCAAAAAGTATAATAAATATGAATAAAATAAGGGGTAATAATGCAAATAATCCAGGTATCCATTTGATTAACTGTTCAGGAGTAGAAGCTCTTAAGGTGCCTTTTGGTCCCAGACTTGGTGCTCCAGTACTGCTTGCCGTGTGGTAGCAGCGAGAACAGTCTATGACTTGGTTGGCTGGAGTCTTTCATCATTTTTAGGGCCTTCCTCTGACACCGCCTGGTATAGAGGTCCTGGATGGCAACGAGCCTGGCCCCAGTGATGTACTGGGCCGTAAGTACCACCCTCTGTAGCGCCTTGCAGTCGGATGCCAAGCAGTTACCATACCAAGCGGTGATGCAACCAGTCAGGATGCTCTCAATGCTGTAGAACTTTTATAGCATCTGAGGTCCCATGCCAAATCTTTTAAGCCTCCTGAAAATAGCCGTTGTCGTGCCTTCTTAACAACTATGTTGGTGTGTTTGGACCATGATAAGTCCTTACTGATGTGGACACCAAGGAACTTGAAGTTCTCAACCCGCTCCACTTCAGCCCCCTCGATGTGAATGGGGGCGTGCTCTGCCCTCCTTTTCCTGTAGTCCCCAATCAGCAGCTCCTTTGTCTTGCTTACGTTGAGGGAGATGTTGCTGTCCTGGCACCACACTGCCAGGTCTCTGACCTCTTCCCTATAGACTGTATCATCATCCGTCTGTGATCAGGCCTACCACCGTTGTGTCGTCGGCAAACTTAAGGATGGTGTTCGAGTCGTGCGTGGCCAAGCAGTCGTGGGTGAACAGGAAGGGACTAAGCACACACCTCTGAGGGGTCCCCCGTGTTGAGGGTCAGCATTGCAGATGTGTTGTTGCCTACACCTCCTCACCTGGGGGTGGCCTGTCAGGAAGTCCAGGATCCAGTTGCAGAGGGAAGTGTTCAGAGGGAGGTGTTCAGCACTATGGTGAGAGGTATTCAGTACTATGGTGTTGAACTCTGAGCTGTAGTCAATGAACGAAATTCTCACTTAGGTGCTCCTTTTGTACAGTTGGGAAAGGGCAGTGTGGAGTGCAATAGAGAATGCGTCTTCTGTGGATCTGTTGAAGAAACTGAAGATCTCGTACAACGCTGTGTACTACTCCCTTCACAGAACAGCACAAACTGGCCCCAACCAGAATAGAAAGAGTGGGAGGCCCCGGTGCACAACTGAGCAAGAGCACAAGTACATTAGAGTGTCTAGTTAGAGTTACAGACGCCTCACAAGTCCTCAACTGGCAGCTTCATTAAATAGTACCCACAAAACACCAGTCTCAACGTCAACAGTGAAGAGGGCTCTGGGAGTTCCTCTGTCCAGTGTCTGTGTTCTTTTGCCCACCTTAATCTTTTCTTTTTATTTGCCAGTCTGAGATATGGCTTTTTCTTTGCAACTCTGCCTAGAAGGCCAGCATCCCAGAGTCGCCTCTTCACTGTTGACATTGAGAATGGATTTTTGCGGTTTTCTGCTGTGCTAACATAATTGCAAAAGGGTTTTCTAATGATCAATTAGCCTTTTAAAATGACAAACTTGGATTAGCTAACACAACATGCCATTGGAACACAGGAGTGATGGTTGCTTATAATGGGCCTCTGTACGCTTATGTGGATATTCCATAAAAAATCTGCCATTTCCAGCTACAATAGTCATTTACAACATTAACAATGTCTACAGTGTATTTCTGATCAATTTGATGTTATTTTAATAGACAAAAAAATTGCTTTTCTTTCAAAAACAAGGACATTTCTAAGTGACCCCAAACTTTTGAACGGTAGTGTATACACGGTCACTGTGGGGACGTCGTCGTCGATGCACTTATTAATGATTCTGGTGACTGATGTGGTATACTCCTCAATGTCACCGGATGAATCCCGGAACAAAATTCCAGTCTGTGTGTGAAACTGTCCTGTAGCCTAGCAACTGTTTCATCGGACCACTTCCATATTTTTGCTTGTCTTTTTTATTACATTTTTAAAACATTACTGCGTGTGTTTATTTAATGAAAGTAACTGTAAATATTTTCTCTAATTTATTTCCCTGAGCCTCAATTTACTTTAAAATGATTCAAACCAAATCGAAACTGTGTAGAAATGACAATGGACCTAAATACATTCATACAGTTTATTGACTGTGTCTAGCTTGCTAATCATCACCGAAATGAAAGCTAGACAGTCAGGGATCATGGAAAATTCCCCAAACTCAAATGTAACCCATTTTCAGTGCGGCCCTCCGGACCTCGTTGAAAACCGAATGTTGCCCCTGGGGCAAAATGTGTTTGACACCACAGCTCTAGAGCCTACCCCGCTTGCCCCTTCAACGTAGGAGGACACATGGAAATAAAAGATGACTGGTCATTGGTCAGAATAATCAGATCAGCTCTTGATGTCATACCGTGGGACAGAAACTCCATCCCACCTAAACAGGCTGAAATTCCAGCAGTTAGTTTTTTTAACAAAAACTGAAAGGGTGTTTTCATAATTTTTCACAATTTCTGTGTTATTTCGACCTCATAGTGTGGAAATATGATGGGGAAAAACTGGAAAATCACCTTTTTTACTGCACTACCCCTTTAACATATAAAATAGTGAGCTTCCCCTTTAATACAGTATGTTCCCTCTCCTTTCCTATCCCAGGTGAGAAGACCCATGCGTGCCAGGTGTGTGGCAAAGCCTTCAGCCAGAGCTCCAACCTCATCACTCGCAGCCGTCAGCACAGTGGCAATCAACCTTACCACTGACCTCGCTGCATCTTTGGCTTCAAACGCTAACTGGACCTGAGACAGCACCAGGAGAACCACTGCACATAGACTTTCAGGAAAATACCCTGCTACCAGCTGATCTCAGATCAATTTTAATAAGCAAGAGAACTCAGAGACTCTCACATGGTCGCACATTGTTTCATTCTTAGTCTGATCATTGTTTTATTCTTTTAGGTGATCAAACTCCCTTGATTGTCAGTGATTTACCTGTCAGGGGGTAGTTAAAGATATGTCCCTTTAAGATAAAATAAGAAGAACCTACGCCCACGTAGGTTCTCCGGAACAGAATCCTCCTCTTCAGTTCTCTGGAACATAAACATTTACCTGGAATGGATTGGGCCGAGAACTCACCACCCACCCTCCCTCCCTCTGTCAGCCCCTACCCTATACAATATTGATTAATTGAAACCGTTATATCATATCGTGGAACACAATCTTCAAAAAGTAACCTCAGCAGGCGCTTACTTGTAGAATGTGCAATGACATAGCCTTTTTTTGTTAATTTAGCTAACAAGACACTCTTATTTCCTGAGCCCTTATCATAGTCAAGACACCTATTTTATAGTAATAAATATATATAAATATATATGTAATATAACAGAATATTTTTCCAAATGAAAAATGTTTGCAGTATGAAGAGATGTGCAACTCATGTCTGGAACAGTTATTCTCATAGTGCTAATTTGAAACGGCTCAATTTGGCGAGTTGAACCACCAATTTTTCACGGTTGCAAACCAAAATCTGTCTTCTTTTCCATATACAGACCTTCGATGTAGTTGATTCTGTTGTGTTGAATTTTCTAAATGGACAATTCCACATTGAACACTGCATGGTGATGAATTACGGCCACACCATCTGTTTGTTGAACACAACAATTATTCCAAAACTGCAGCTTGTTGTTGGAACACATATTGCCTTACTTCAATCAACCAGTTCATTCTGAATTTGTGATAAAACTGTCTTAATTTGCTTGTGTGCGTACTTGGGATGCATGTGTAGAGGGAGTGGTAGAACGCAGTTGAGTGAGTGAGACATGGATGGGAAAGGGAATGTAGGGAGAAGGTCTGAGTGATGCTTTATGTCTATGTCCTGGGAAATGTTCTTGTTACTTACAACCTCGCATAAGCCTACGTTAGCTCAACCGGTAGGCTTATGCGAGGTTGTAAGTACAACATAGCTGGAAGGGAGGAGTTATGTATGATATAAGGTCTGAATACTTTCCGAATGCACTGTATTACAAAAGTATCGATTTAAGTGTGCATTAAAAACATGTTTTTTTTATGTTACCCACTTTCAGATTTGCATAACAACAATACTCATATTATGAATGAACAGTGTTTTATTTCAGTGATCAAAGTCTTTAATGATTTACTTGTGGCGATGGTTATAAAGATAAAATAAGTTCCTCAACCCTATCCACCCACCTGCTAATCGGATCTCACCAGAAGTGAAACATGAAGAAACACGTTCATTCACACAGGTGAGTTAACATGTATTCTATGGGAATAGAGGTCTTTGTCATGGTCACAGTCTAAATGTTTTAGTAACTGTCAGTTAGGCCGTACCATAACAAGGTTATTATAGTAAAGGAACATTGTAACTAAAATTCTAATAAAAATTGGAATTAGATTTAGTGATATAAAATAAACATTGAAACATTTGAAAAACTAAAACTATACTGAAGCTTATCTTTGACTGCAAAACAAAATTAAATTAAAACCATCATAAATTATGTTTAGTTTTAGGTTTTTTTCTGAATCTGGCGGGTAGATG
This sequence comes from Salvelinus namaycush, assembly GCF_016432855.1. Lineage (NCBI taxonomy): Eukaryota > Metazoa > Chordata > Actinopteri > Salmoniformes > Salmonidae > Salvelinus > Salvelinus namaycush. Next base: position 66,107,670 of record NC_052308.1, on the reverse strand, counting down.
CCCATGTTTCAAATAGGGCTATTTTGTGTATCACGATCTAGTGATAATTTACATTTGGTTGAGTTTTCAATTAATGTGAATTCAATGTGGAATCAACAAAAAATGTCATCCTGTCACTGGATTTAGGTTAAAAGGTGGGTGAAAAAAAGACAAATTCCCTTAAATTGATGACTTTTTTTCAAATCCAATCAGATTTCCAAGTTGATTCAACGTCTTCATTTAAATGTTTCAGTTGAAATGACGTGGAAATAGCAATGATTAAAATAGTTTTAGCCCGGTGGGTAGCTAACAGGGAAGAAATCTGAGGGTGAGCACAGAGCATGACTGGGACAAGATAGATCATATGGGGAAGTTGCTGGAGCCATTCGCAATCCACACTGATAAACTTAAAACTGACAGCCAGTTGCTGTCTAATGTGGTGCCATGCCGTCTCAACCTTGAGCAGCAGGACCCCAGGTAGATGCCAGCACAATGAATCCAGCAAACATCTCGACCACAGTGCTTCAGAAATATAGCTTCCTCGCATCAAAGATTCTCTGAGGTCACTGACCAGCTGGAGGGTCAACCTGGCAGGGAATTAAGTGGCCTGTGTGAGCTGCGGAAATACCTGCAAGAAGTAAAGGGGAGCATGTTTACAGAGTCACCTCTCCAGTTCTGGAAAGCAAGGATGGCTGTTTATCCAAAACTGTGCCCTTTGGCACTGGATCTGGTTTCTGCCCCTGCATCCCAAGTGTTCGTGAACAGAATATAAAAATCAAATCTAATGTTATTTCTCACATGCGCCAAATATAACAGATGTAGACCTTACCGTGAAATGCTTACTTATGAGCCCTTAACCAACAATTCAGAGTTTGTAAAAAAGTAAATAAGAAAAATGTGCTAAATAAACTGAAGGAAAAATAGTTACACAATAAAATAACAATAACGAGGCTATATACATGGGGGTAAAGGTACCAAGTCAATGTTCAGGGCTACGAGTTAGTTGAGGTAATTGAGGTAATATGTAAATGTTGTTAGTGCTAAAGTGACTATGCATAGATAATAAACAAAGAGTAGCAGCATATGTGAGTGTGTGTGTGTTTGTGGCGTCAATATGCGTGTGTGTGTGTGTTTTGGAGAGTCAGTGTAGTATGTGTGAAGTTGGAGTCCAGTGAGAGTACATCAAGCCTGTGCAAGAGAGTCAGTGCAAAAAGTATAATAAATATGAATAAAATAAGGGGTTCAATGCAAATAATCCAGGTATCCATTTGATTAACTGTTCAGGAGCAGAAGCTCTTAAGGTGCCTTTTGGTCCCAGACTTGGTGCTCCAGTACTGCTTGCCGTGTGGTAGCAGCGAGAACAGTCTATGACTTGGTTGGCTGGAGTCTTTCATCATTTTTAGGGCCTTCCTCTGACACCGCCTGGTATAGAGGTCCTGGATGGCAACGAGCCTGGCCCCAGTGATGTACTGGGCCGTAAGTACCACCCTCTGTAGCGCCTTGCGGTCGGATGCCAAGCAGTTACCATACCAAGCGGTGATGCAACCAGTCAGGATGCTCTCAATGCTGTAGAACTTTTATAGCATCTGAGGTCCCATGCCAAATCTTTTAAGCCTCCTGAAAATAGCCGTTGTCGTGCCTTCTTAACAACTATGTTGGTGTGTTTGGACCATGATAAGTCCTTACTGATGTGGACACCAAGGAACTTGAAGTTCTCAACCCGCTCCACTTCAGCCCCCTCGATGTGAATGGGGGCGTGCTCTGCCCTCCTTTTCCTGTAGTCCCCAATCAGCAGCTCCTTTGTCTTGCTTACGTTGAGGGAGAGGTTGCTGTCCTGGCACCACACTGCCAGGTCTCTGACCTCTTCCCTATAGACTGTATCATCATCCGTCTGTGATCAGGCCTACCACCGTTGTGTCGTCGGCAAACTTAAGGATGGTGTTCGAGTCGTGCGTGGCCAAGCAGTCGTGGGTGAACAGGAAGGGACTAAGCACACACCTCTGAGGGGTCCCCCGTGTTGAGGGTCAGCATTGCAGATGTGTTGTTGCCTACACCTCCTCACCTGGGGGTGGCCTGTCAGGAAGTCCAGGATCCAGTTGCAGAGGGAAGTGTTCAGAGGGAGGTGTTCAGCACTATGGTGAGAGGTATTCAGTACTATGGTGTTGAACTCTGAGCTGTAGTCAATGAACGAAATTCTCACTTAGGTGCTCCTTTTGTACAGTTGGGAAAGGGCAGTGTGGAGTGCAATAGAGAATGCGTCTTCTGTGGATCTGTTGAAGAAACTGAAGATCTCGTACAACGCTGTGTACTACTCCCTTCACAGAACAGCACAAACTGGCCCCAACCAGAATAGAAAGAGTGGGAGGCCCCGGTGCACAACTGAGCAAGAGCACAAGTACATTAGAGTGTCTAGTTAGAGTTACAGACGCCTCACAAGTCCTCAACTGGCAGCTTCATTAAATAGTACCCACAAAACACCAGTCTCAACGTCAACAGTGAAGAGGGCTCTGGGAGTTCCTCTGTCCAGTGTCTGTGTTCTTTTGCCCACCTTAATCTTTTCTTTTTATTTGCCAGTCTGAGATATGGCTTTTTCTTTGCAACTCTGCCTAGAAGGCCAGCATCCCAGAGTCGCCTCTTCACTGTTGACATTGAGAATGGATTTTTGCGGTTTTCTGCTGTGCTAACATAATTGCAAAAGGGTTTTCTAATGATCAATTAGCCTTTTAAAATGACAAACTTGGATTAGCTAACACAACATGCCATTGGAACACAGGAGTGATGGTTGCTTATAATGGGCCTCTGCACGCTTATGTGGATATTCCATAAAAAATCTGCCATTTCCAGCTACAATAGTCATTTACAACATTAACAATGTCTACAGTGTATTTCTGATCAATTTGATGTTATTTTAATAGACAAAAAAATTGCTTTTGTTTCAAAAACAAGGACATTTCTAAGTGACCCCAAACTTTTGAACGGTAGTGTATACACGGTCACTGTGGGGACGTCGTCGTCGATGCACTTATTAATGATTCTGGTGACTGATGTGGTATACTCCTCAATGTCACCGGATGAATCCCGGAACAAAATTCCAGTCTGTGTGTGAAACAGTCCTGTAGCCTAGCAACTGCTTCATCGGACCACTTCCATATTAAGAGCGACACTGGTACTTCCAGTTGGAATTTTTGCTTGTCTTTTTTATTACATTTTTAAAACATTACTGCGTGTGTTTATTTAATGAAAGTAACTGTAAATATTTTCTCTAATTTATTTCCCTGAGCCTCAATTTACTTTAAAATGATTCAAACCAAATCGAAACTGTGTAGAAATGACAATGGACCTAAATACATTCATACAGTTTATTGACTGTGTCTAGCTTGCTAATCATCACCGAAATGAAAGCTAGACAGTCAGGGATCATGGAAAATTCCCCAAACTCAAATGTAACCCATTTTCAGTGCGGCCCTCCGGACCTCGTTGAAAACCGAATGTTGCCCCTGGGGCAAAATGTGTTTGACACCACAGCTCTAGAGCCTACCCCGCTTGCCCCTTCAACGTAGGAGGACACATGGAAATAAAAGATGACTGGTCATTGGTCAGAATAATCAGATCAGCTCTTGATGTCATACTGTGGGACAGAAACTCCATCCCACCTAAACAGGCTGAAATTCCAGCAGTTTGTTTTTTTAACAAAAACTGAAAGGGTGTTTTCATAATTTTTCACAATTTCTGTGTTATTTCGACCTCATAGTGTGGAAATATGATGGGGAAAAACTGGAAAATCACCTTTTTTACTGCACTACCCCTTTAACATATAAAATAGTGAGCTTCCCCTTTAATACAGTATGTTGCCTCTCCTTTCCTATCCCAGGTGAGAAGCCCCATGCGTGCCAGGTGTGTGGCAAAGCCTTCAGCCAGAGCTCCAACCTCATCACTCGCAGCCGTCAGCACAGTGGCAATCAACCTTACCACTGACCTCGCTGCATCTTTGGCTTCAAACGCTAACTGGACCTGAGACAGCACCAGGAGAACCACTGCACATAGACTTTCAGGAAAATACCCTGCTACCAGCTGATCTCAGATCAATTTTAATAAGCAAGAGAACTCAGAGACTCTCACATGGTCGCACATTTTTTCATTCTTAGTCTGATCATTGTTTTATTCTTTTAGGTGATCAAACTCCCTTGATTGTCAGTGATTTACCTGTCAGGGGGTAGTTAAAGATATGTCCCTTTAAGATAAAATAAGAAGAATCTACGCCCACGTAGGTTCTCCGGAACAGAATCCTCCTCTTCAGTTCTCTGGAACATAAACATTTACCTGGAATGGATTGGGCCGAGAACTCACCACCCACCCTCCCTCCCTCTGTCAGCCCCTACCCTATACAATATTGATTAATTGAAACCGTTATATCATATCGTGGAACACAATCTTCAAAAAGTAACCTCAGCAGGCGCTTACTTGTAGAATGTGCAATGACATAGCCTTTTTTTGTTAATTTAGCTAACAAGACACTCTTATTTCCTGAGCCCTTATCATAGTCAAGACACCTATTTTATAGTAATAAATATATATAAATATATATGTAATATAACAGAATATTTTTCCAAATGAAAAATGTTTGCAGTATGAAGAGATGTGCAACTCATGTCTGGAACAGTTATTCTCATAGTGCTAATTTGAAACGGCTCAATTTGGCGAGTTGAACCACCAATTTTTCACGGTTGCAAACCAAAATCTGTCTTCTTTTCCATATACAGACCTTCGATGTAGTTGATTCTGTTGTGTTGAATTTTCTAAATGGACAATTCCACATTGAACACTGCATGGTGATGAATTACGGCCACACCATCTGTTTGTTGAACACAACAATTATTCCAAAACTGCAGCTTGTTGTTGGAACACATATTTCCTTACTTCAATCAACCAGTTCATTCTGAATTTGTGATAAAACTGTCTTAATTTGCTTGTGTGCGTACTTGTGTAGAGGGAGTGGTAGAACGCAGTTGAGTGAGTGAGACATGGATGGGAAAGGGAATTTAGGGAGAAGGTCTGAGTGATGCTTTATGTCTATGTCCTGGGAAATGTTCTTGTTACTTACAACCTCGCATAAGCCTACGTTAGCTCAACCGGTAGGCTTATGCGAGGTTGTAAGTACAACATAGCTGGAAGGGAGGAGTTATGTATGATATAAGGTCTGAATACTTTCCGAATGCACTGTATTACAAAAGTATCGATTTAAGTGTGCATTAAAAACATGTTTTTTTTTATGTTACCCACTTTCAGATTTGCATAACAGCAATACTCATATTATGAATGAACAGTGTTTTATTTCAGTGATCAAAGTCTTTAATGATTTACTTGTGGCGATGGTTATAAAGATAAAATAAGTTAAACAGTGTGCAACGCCCACGTAGGTTCTCTGGAACTGAATCATTATCATCTTTCTCTTGAACGGAAACATTTTCCTGGATTTAAATACCTATGGTGGGCTGAGAATCCACCCACCCTCTGTCAGCAGTACCCTATTAAAGCAGAGCCATCTCTCCACTCTGCACTAGAACACCTGATCCCTACAACCTTCAAGCCCTCCACTGCACCACAAAAGAAGAACACAGACAACAGGTAAATACATGATTTAAAATACATGCTTTAGGTTTAGGTTTTAAATCACTACTGGCCTCTTTGTATCCTCATACCTAGGCTTAATTGCTACAGAGAGAGTCAGCTGGGGACAAGATTAGCCTCATGGTGACATACATGGATGAGTAAGGGACCTTAGAGATATGTTGTGTGTATGGGTTACAGTGCATATATGGGATAGTTGCAATAATAGTTGTTAATATGATTTTTTAACAACTATTATTGCACACAGAGTAAGTCTATGCAACTTGTTTGATTTATGAATTAAATGTTTTTCCCTGAACTAATTTCAGCTCTTATCGAACATTTGTCTAAGACATTTTATCACTTTGACATTATGGAGTATTTTGTGTAGTTTTTCTGAGTACTTTTTTTGAGTATTTTTCAAAGTCAGTAATTTACTTCTACTTGAGTAAAATTTCATTAAATGAACAGTACTTTTACTTGAGTGGGATATTTCAGTACTCTTTCCACCCCTTGTTGTGACTGACAGTGTTAAATTAAAAAGACATCTTTGCTCTGTGAATTTGGTGGACAGTGTTTAATTACATTTATTTTAATTGAATCCTTTAGTTTAACCCATAATTTGTATTTTAGTATCTTAAATGCATGTTGTACCCTGCTTTACATTTACATTTGGAGCATCTCATTCTCTCTCTTCCTCTCACCATCTTTCTCTCCTCTCTCTATAGTAGCAGCAATGGGAAACCACAGCAGCACTGGCAATATTACCGTTGGCAATGTGTCCCGGAGCATCAGTCATACCGGTATGTATACCAGTCCAGCATGAGGGACTGTATAAATAAATTTATAAATCAATTAATATTTTATTGTTTTGCCATGTGGCCCATTCCACATGGGATTATAAAACACATTGATGTTAGACATTTCAAAGCATAAAGCAATTACATGTTCATATACATACATATTTCACAGCTCAGTTCCAGCACCAGCGTAAAAATACATAAAAATAAAGAATTATTTATTGTTGATCATAGCAGTGTTCTATGATCAGCAAACTCCTAATACTGACAACTGCATTTCTTTCAGCACTGTCCAATGACTCTCGCTCTCTTTCTCTTAGCTCAAGCAATAACTGTCGTACCCAGCATCACCATAGCCAACGCTACATGTGGGAAAGTGTGTCTCTACTACAAGGCAGAGAAGATGGCTCTCAGTGACCTCATCGAGGGGAGTCAACTCAAGAAGGGCGACTCCATCCTCATCCTGGAAGGCACCTTTGAGAAGACCCCCCTCACTCAGAACGTCTATGTCACTGGCTTTCAAGTAGAAAGTGGCAATGCACATAGCTGTCCTGAGAAATCCCCAATGAATGGGCTGAACAACCTCCTGGCAGAGCATGCTGAGGGTCACCCCAAGTCCTACATCCTCACTGTTGACAAAAAGGTGAAGTTCGCCAAGACCGGAGAGATCTGGGTGGATGAGGACGGGGTGGATCACACCCCCAAAAAGTAATGCCACCAGGGAACCTCCTGTATCTTAACACCCTTTACTAAATCAAAGATTAAACTAGATAAAAATGATTACAGATACAAATTCAAGAGTGATTAAATCACTGATAAATTCAATAGGGTCTTCTTACTGCTGATGCTTCCAGATTCACTCTAATTGTATGGTAGAAATCAGCAATGAAATCACTTTACTTTTTGACAAATAAATAAAATGTTACCAAACTGAGAAGTGAGTATGTTCTCTGTAAGATGTTATTTTGACAAGTAACTCAACGTGTTTGTGTTTGTGTAAATACATTACATGATTGGGGTTGCCACCAGATATCCTACATACTGATACTTATTTAAAAAAAGGGTCAACAACACAAGATTGTAATCAAGTTGTATTTTAAAGTTGTAGTCATGTTATTTCAAGCATACACAGTGATGGTTTAAGAAACTAACAGGGTGCATAAATAGGTCAGAAACATGTTATGGAAAATCATGTGAACAAGAATGTTAGATAAATGCAGTGTTTCCCAACTAAAGGTTTGATGAGTTGAATCAAGTGTGTTAGTGCTAGGTCAAAAACAAAAATGTGCACCCCTTTGGGTCACCGGGACCAGGATTGAGAAACACTATATTTTAATGCATTAGTGGTGTTCTCATCCGCATGAGTGGACATTATCTAGTCCCATATTGAAGGCCACTAATCCTCCTGAAAATATAAACACAACAGGCTGTATCCACGTAACCTATGCAGTTCCATACTATACCTAACTTTGTATTAAATGAATGACTCATCTCTATCAAACTCTTGGCAAGAAAGGGTGAGGGAAGTGGTACCTTTCAGCTGCTGCTTGTGGTACATGAAGGGAATTTTCTACCATATCAATTCAGACAAAACACCACGTATCCTTTCAACCATTTTAGAAAGTACATGAGAATACATTGCCTCTTGGCAATAGGCTCTGCAGCTTCAGGGTAGCTCATTGCCATATCAAAGCTTAATCATTACCATACCACTGGTTGGATCAACGTTGTTTCCATGTCATTTTAACAAGAAAATGTGATAACGTTGAATCAATGTGGAATATGTTCAGAGATTCCGCCAAAAACATCGACGAGCTAACCACTGGCTTCTTTAGAAAATTCCGCCAAAAACATCTAACCAGCTAACCACTGGCTTCTTTAGAAAAAGCATCAGCAACTTGGCCCACAGTGAAGGTTCACTGCTTCTTCAATCAAAAGCTCTGGATTAACAACAAGATTGGCACTAAGCTAAAGGAGAGGGCTACCACACACAGGGCTATTGCCGACAACACTGAGGCTGCGGCTGAGAACAGGAACAAGTACAAGAAGTCCCGCTATGACCTCTGCAGTGTCATCAAACAAGGAAAAGGAAAATATAGGAATAAGGTGGAATCATATTACACATGCGTCGACGACCGCCGCATGTGGCAGGGGCTACAGTCCATTACGGATTACAAAGGAAGACCCAGCCGTGATCTGCCCCACGATGCCTCTCTACCATACGAACTCAATGCATTTCTCGCACACTTCGACAATAACAACATCCTGCCAGGTATGAGTGCCCCCACCAACCTAGAGGACAAGGGGATCTCGCTCTCTGAGGCAGACGTGAGTCAGGTCTTTAATCAGATGAATATTCGCAAGGTCGGGGGGCCTGACAGTATCTGTGTGTGGAGTAAAGGTAGTCTCGAGTTTTTTTCCTCTGGTTGCACATTTAACATGCTGATAGAAATGAGGTAAAACTGATTTAAAGCATTAAAGTCCCATCACTAGGAGCGCCGCCTCTGGATGCTTATGGCGGTATACAGCTCATTGAGTGCGGTTTTAGTGCCAGCATCGGTCTGTGGTGGTATGTAGACAGCAAAGAAAATAACAGATGAAAACTCTAGGTAGATAGTGTGGTCTACAGCTTATCATGAGATACTCTACCTCAGGCGAGCAAAACCTAGAGACTTCCTTAGATATCGTGGACCAGCTGTTGTTTACAAATATGCATAGGCCCCCGCCCCGTGTCCTACCAGAGGCAGGTGTTCTATCCTGCCGATAGAGTGTACAACCCGCCAGCTGTATGTTATATCGTCATTCAGCCAGGACTCAGTGAAACACAAGATACTACAGTTTTTAATGTCCCGTTGGTAGGATATACAGTTGAAGTCAGAAGTTTACATACACTTAGGTTGGAGTCATTAAAACTCGTTTTTCAACAACTCCACAAATGTTTTATTAACAAACTATAGTTTTGGTAAGTCGGTTAGGACAGCTACTTTGTGCATGACACAAGTAATTTTTTCAACAATTGTTTACAGACAGATTATTTCACTTATAATTCACTGTATCACAATTCCAGTGGGTCAGAAGTTTACATGCACTAAGTTGACTGTGCCTTTAAACAGCTTGAAAAATTCCAGAAAATGATGTTATGGCTTTAGAAGCTTCTGATAGGCTAATTGATATCATTTGAGTCAATTGGAGGTGTACCTGTGGATGTATTTCAAGGCCTACCTTCAAACTCAGTGCCTCTTTACTTGACATCATGGGAAAATCAAAAGAAATCAGCCAAGACCTCAGAAAAACAATTGTAGACCTCCACAAGTCTGGTTCATCCTTGGGAGCAATTTCCAAACGGTACCATGTTCGTCTGTACAAACAATAGTACGCAAGTATAAACCCCATGGGACCACGCAGCCGTCATACCACTCAGGAAGGAGACGTGTTCTGTCTCCTAGAGATGAACGTTCTTTGGTGCGAAAAGTGCAAATCAATCCCAGAACAACAGCAAAGGACCGTGTGAAGATGCTGGAGGAAACAGGTACAAAAGCATCTATATCCACAGTAAAACGAGTCCTATATCGACATAACCTGAAAGTCCGCTCAGCAAGGAAGAAGCCACTGCTCCAAAACCACCATAAAAAGCCAGACTACGGTTTGCAACTGCACATGGGGACAAAGATCGTACTTTTTGGAGAAATGTCCTCTGGTCTGATGAAACAAAAATAGAACTGTTTGGCCATAATGACCATCGTTATGTTTGGAGGAAAAAGGGGGATTCTTGCTAGCCGAAGAACACAATCCCAACCGTGAAGCACGGGGTGGCAGCATTATGTTGTGGGGGTGCCTTGCTGCAGGAGGGACTGGTGCACTTCACAAAATAGATGGAATCATGAGGGAGAAAAATGATGTGGATATATTGAAGCAACATCAAGACATCAGTCAGGAAGTTAAAGCTTGGTCACAAATGGGTCTTCCAAATGGACAATGACTCCAAGCATACTTCCAAAGTTGTGGCAAAACGGCTTAAGGACAACAAAGTCAAGGTATTGGACTGGCCATCACAAAGCCCTGACCTCAAACCTATAGAACATTTGTTGTTACGATGAGCGAAGGGGGGGAACCCAAGAGCAGACTCAGAAGAGGAAGCTGGGATGAATGCACAAAAAGGTTAATTGATTACAGAGAAATGGGGAGTGCAGAACCGGAGTAGCTCAGATGAGTTGCAAAAACCAGGAGTGTAGAGTGAGGTTGGAGTTGGCTGAGTAGAACTGGGGAACAGGTTCTGAGGGGAATCCAAGGTAATGGTGGTGAGTGATATCCAGAGCAAGGTGGTGAGATGAGGAACAGGAGACAGGAGCCAGAGATAGAGCGGTAACTGCAAGGAGAGGACAAAAATGGTGTAAGACAGGAAAACGAGCAAAGCAGAGCAACAGGATCTTGAGAAGAGACAAAAGGCTAGACTGATACTGACTGAGCAGAGATTACGATCTGGCAGAGTGGAGGTGGCAGGAAAGAGTATATGATTTATGGGACGATTTGCAGCTGGTAGAGATCTGCTCTGACTCCAGCACACCTGTCTCCAACCACACAATCACACCAAGAGAGAGCGAGAGAGTATACAGGGGGAGAACTGCAAGTTAGGATGACACCGGATGGACACCAGAGGGCGTAGTGGGAGCAGATGTGACATTTGTGGGCAGAACTGAAAAAGCTTGTGCGAGCAAGGAGACCTACAAACCTGACCCAGTTACACCAGCTCTGTCAGGAGGAATGGGCCAGAATTCACACAACTTATTGTGGGAAGCTTGTGGAAGGCTACCCGAAACATTTGACCGAAGTTAACAATTTAAAGGCAATGCTACCAAATACTAATTGAGTGTATGTAAACTTCTGACCCACTGGGAATGTGATGAAAGAAATAAAAGCTGAAATAAATCACTCTCTCTACTATTATTCTGACATTTCACACTCTTAAAATAAAGTGGGGATCCTAACTGACCTAAGACAGGAGCTTTTTACTAGGATTAAATGTCATGAATTGTGAAAATTTAGTTTAAGCTGCAAGCCCGGTGTCGGTACACATATGACAACAGCCAGTCCAAGTGCAGGGCGCGAAATTCAAAAGATATTTTTTAGAAATATTTAACTTTCACACATTAACAAGTCCAATACAGCAAATGAAAGATAAACATCTTGTGAATCCAGCCAACATGTCCAATTTTTTTAATGTTTTACAGCGAAAACACCACGTATATTTATGTTAGCTCACCACCAAATACAAAAAAGCACAGACATTTTTCACAGCACAGGTAGCTTGCACAAAACCAACCAAACTAACCAAGAACCAACCAAACTAACCAAGAAACAACTTCATCAGATGACAGTCTTATAACATGTTATACAATAAATCTATGTTTTGTTCGAAAAATGTGCATATTTGAGGTATAAATCATAGTTTTACATTGCAGCTACAATCGGAAATAGCACCGAAGCGGCTAGAACAATTACAGAGACCAAATTGAAATACCTAAATACTCATCATAAAACATTTATGAAAAATACATGGTGTACAGCAAATTAAAGACAAACATCTTGTGAATCCAGCCAATATTTCCGATTCTTTAAGTGTTTTACAGCGAAAACACAATATAGCATTATATTAGCTTACTACAATAGCCAACCACACAACAGCATTGATTCAAGGCAACAGTAGCGATAGCGACAAAACCAGCAAAAGATATAAATTATTTCACTAACCTTCATAAACTTCATCAGATGACAGTCCTATAACATCATATTACACAATACATATATGGTTTGTTCGAAAATGTGCATATTTAGAGCTGAAATCCGTGGTTATACATTGTGAAAACGTAGCAAATATTTTCCAGAATCTCCGGATATATTTCTGACACTCACCTATTCTGACCAAATAACTCATCATAAACGTTACTAAAAAATACTTGTTGTACAGCAAATGATAGATACACTAGTTATTAATGCAATCGCCGTGTTAGAATTCTAAAAATAACTTTAGTACGACATGCAGCTTACGTTATAGCGAGACAGCGCCAAAAATCAAGGCGGAAAACACAACAACACATTTTCGACAGAAATAGGAAATAACATCATAAATGGGTCCTACTTTAGTTGAGCTTCCATCAGAATCTTGCACAAGGGGTCCTTCGTCCAGAACAATCGTTGTTTGGTTTGAGAATGTCCTTTTTCCCTCTCGAATTAGCAAGCAAAACTTGCCAAGTGGCGCGAAGCTGTCCATCGTGAACAAACGCAGAGAACGGAACACGCCAAAACTCGCGAAAAAATTTCAATAATCTGATAAAACTATATTGAAAAAATATACTTTACGATGATATTGTCACATTTATCAAATAAAATCAAAGCCGGAGATATTAGCCGTCTATAACAAAAGCTTTTCAGAAGCCAATGCTGATGTACTTCCTGCGCCTTCCTGAACAAAGGAATTTGGGGTCATGTCATTCCAAGCTCTCTCTTTTGACCATAGAAATAGCTATACACTCCATTTCACCTCTCACAGCCTATTGACATCTAGTGGAAGGCGTATGAAGTGCATGTATACTAATAGATTTCAAGCAAATGATTAGGGAGGCCCTGGAACAGAGCCTCGATTTCAGATTTTTCACTTTCTGACAGGAAGTTTGCTGCAAAATGAGTTCTGTTTTACTCACAGATATAATTCAAACGGTTTTAGAAACTTGAGAGTGTTTTCTATCCAATAGTAATAATAATATGCATATTGTACGAGCAAGAATTGAGTACGAGGCCGTTTGAAATGGGCACCTTTCATCCAAGCTACTCAATACTGCCCCTGCAGCCATAAAAAAGTTAAATGTATTTGGCTTATTTGTATGTAAACTTCCGACTTCAACTGTATGTCAATTAGATATTTATGGATTTAATTTTCAATACATTTGCAAAAATATGTTTTCCCTTTGTCATTATCGGGTATTGTGTGTCAATGGGTGAGAAAAAAAATCTATTTAATACATTTTGAATTCATTCTGAACACAACAAAATGTGGAATTAATCAAGGGGTATGAATACTTTCTGAAAGCATTGTAACCTCAGTTTCACCACCAGAAGAATCACTACACATAATAGACCTTCAGGCTACGAACCTGCTACCAGCTGATCTGAGATCAGTTTCTACCACAAGGAACACTACTGCTGATAGGCTCACAAATGCTGAGTTCAGTTTTAATTTATCATTGGCCCAATGATTCTCTCATTACTGCCCTGTTTGGCACTAGCTGAACATTTTAACTTCTGTGGTGTTTTGGACTTTAATAATACCAGCATCGTGTTTTCCAGATTTTATCTCTGGCATATTGAGATGACCTGATCAATGGAGATATACTCAGAAATAGGTGATACTGTCAGTCTTGGCTCAATATGATACCACATATTATGAGACCAGTATCTAGAGTCATTATTATTGATAATTTGTTTTCTTCTTTTTGCTTACTAAGTTTCATAATAACCTGCCCAAACATATACAGTACCAGTCAAAAGTTTGGACACATCTACTCATTCAAGGGTTTTTCTTTATTTTTACTATTTTCTACATTGTAGAATAATAGTGAAGACATCAAATGGAATCATGTAGTAACCAAAAAAGTGTTAAACAAATCTGGTTGAGAGAATGCCAAGAGTGTGTAAAGCTGTCATCAAGGCAAACGATGGCTACTTTAAAGAATCTCAAACATAAAATATATTTTGATTTGTTTAACACTTTTTTGGTTACTATTCCTTGTGTAATTTCATAGTTTTGATGTCTTCATTATTATTCTACAATGTAGAAAATAGTAAAAATGTATAAAAACCCTGGAATGAGTAGCTGTGTGCAAACTTTTGATTGGTAAAGTATGTCTTAGTGTAATGATGTTATAGCCTATTTTGTAAGGTTGTTTTCTCCCCACTGGGTAGAAGACCAGTAAATGCATTGATTTCATACATTTTTTTTTTTTATTTTTTTTTTTTAATTTGATCCCCTTTTCTCCCCAATTTTCGTGGTATCCAATTGCTAGTAATTACTATCTTGTCTCATCACTACAACTCCCGTACGGGCTCGGGAGAGACGAAGGTCGAAAGCCACGCGTCCTCCAACCCAAGCACAACCCAACCAAACCACACTGCTTCTTAACACAGCGCGCCTCCAACCCGGAAGCCAGCCGCACCAATGTGTCGGAGGAAACACCGTGCACCTGGCCCCCTTGGTTAGCGCGCACTGCGCCCGGCCCGCCACAGGAGTCGCTGGAGCACGATGAGACAAGGATATCCCTACCGGCCAAACCCTCCCTAACCCGGACGACGCTAGCCCAATTGTGCGTCGCCCCACGGACCTCCTGGTCGCGGCCGGCTGCGACAGAGCCTGGGCGCGAACCCAGAGACTCTGGTGGCGCAGCTAGCACTGCGATGCAGTGCCCTAGACCACTGCGCCACCCGGGAGGCCCTGATTTCATACATTTTAATTCATTATTTAAAAAATCTGTAAATATCCCAGAGTGGGCCTTTAAATTATGAAGGATGTGACACACCAGGTTTTTGTCATCTGTTCCTTTCAAGGGGCCAGGGTTCCGGTCTAGACAGTCATGGGTGGAAACTCTCCAGTTCACTTGAAAGGCAAGGCACTCTGGGAAATACGCAAATAAGGCTTTACACTAAGCAGTCTGTTAGTGGACGGCTCTGGCTGATCCTGGCTGGCGGACGGCTCTGGCTGATCCTGGCTGGCGGACGGCTCTGGCTGATCCTGGCTGGCGGACGGCTCTGGCTGATCCTGGCTGGCGGACGGCTCTGGCTGATCCTGGCTGACGGACGGCTCTGGCTGATCCTGTCTGGCGGAAGGCTCTAGCGGCTCCTGTCTGGCGGACGGCTCTAGCGGCTCCTGTCTGGCGGACGGCTCTAGCGGCTCCTGTCTGGCGGACGGCTCTGAAGGCTCCTGGCAGACGGGCGGCTTTGCAGGCTCAGTACAGACGGGCGGCTTTGAAGGCTCAGTACAGACGGACGGTTCAGACGGCGTTGGGCAGACGGGCAGTTCAGGCGCCGTTGGGCAGACGGGCAGTTCAGGCGCCGTTGGGCAGACGGGCAGTTCAGGCGCCGTTGGGCAGACGGGCAGTTCAGGCGCCACTGGGCAGACGGGCAGTTCAGGCGCCGCTGGGCAGACGGCAGACTCTGTCCGGCTGAGACGCACTGTAGGCCTGGTGCGTGGTGCCGGAACTGGAGGTACCGGGCTAAAGACACGCACCTTCAGGCTAGTGTGGGGAACAGCAACAGGGCACACTGGAATCTCAAGGCGTACTATAGGCCTGATGCGTGGTACCGGCACTGGTGGTACCGGGCTGAGGGCACGCACATCAGGGCGAGTACGGGGAGAAGGAACAGTGCGTACAGGGCTCTGGAGACGCACAGGAGGCTTGATGCGTGGTGCCGGAACTGGAGGCACTGGGCTGGAGACACGCACCACAGGGAGAGTGCGTGGAGGAGGAACAGGGCTCTGGAGACGCACTGGAAGCCTGGTGCGTGGTGTAGGCACTGGTGGTACTGGGCTGGAGCGGGGAGGTGGCGCCGGAAATACCGGACCGTGCAGGCGTACTGGCTCCCTTGAGCACTGAGCCTGCCCAACCTTACCTGGTTGTATGCTCCCCGTCGTCCGACCAGTGCGGGGAGGTGGAATAACCCGCACCGGGCTATGTAGGCGAACCGGGGACACCATGCGTAAGGCTGGTGCCATGTAAGCCGGCCCGAGGAGACGCACTGGTGGCCAGATGCGTTGGGCCGGCTTCATGACATCCGGCTCAACGCTCAATCTAGCCCGGCCGATACGTGGAGCTGGAATGTACCGAACCGGGCTATGCACGCGTACAGGAGACACCATGCGCTCTACTGCGTAACACGGTGTCTGCCCGTACTCTCGCTCTCCACGGTAAGTACAGGGAGTATGTGCAGGTCTCCTAGCTGACTTCGCCACACTCCCTTTTAGGCCCCCCCCAAGAAAATTTTGGGTTGTACTCGCGGGCTTCCAGCCTTGCTTCCGTGCTGCCTCCTCATATCGCCGCCTCTCTGCTTTCGCTGCCTCCAGCTCAGCTTTGGGACGGCGATATTCTCCTGGTTGAGCCCAAGGTCCCTTACCATCCAATTCGTCCTCCCATGTCCAGAAATCCTGTGTAGGTGGGTCCTGTTGCTGTTTCACACGCCGCTTGGTCCGATTCAGGTGGGTAATTCTGTCACGATCGTTTGTTGTTTTGTTTCAGTTTGTTAAAGTGTTCGTTGCGTGTTTTTTCCTTTTCTCTAAAATAAAAGAGAATGTATTTTGCACACGCTGCGCCTTGGTCCACTCTCTCTCAGCAAGACGATCGTGACAAGGGGACCACTTTTGGCTCGTAAGCACCACTTTTAAAACTACTGGCTGAAATTATCCAAAAGTTAGACAGTGCGTCTTTAGTGGACTATGGCATAGGCTGAACACATTCTTATCTAAACCTTAACTGCTGCCTCATTTTAAAATAACAATAAAGGCTAGCCCACAGCAGGAAGAAACCAGATGTCATTGTTTTCTATAGCCCTTTATATACCTGGCACTAACATTCATCCTGATCTTGTCCACATACATTGTGCCCACATTTAGATAGGTGTAGACTATTAAAAGACCAGTTGTGAACTAATTGTGATCAGATCCACCTGACCAGCTCCAGAGGTGGTCCGTGACACATTGTATCTGGATATCTTACAAGTGCAAACAGATCTGGATGGTCAAACCATTTAAATCATCATTATAGCGCCTTCTAAAATCGATTGATGGCACAATTGACTTAAGGCATCAGTTATTGTCTAAACATGTTTTTAAGTAATTCTTTTGAAACAATATCTTTCAAATAATTTGAATGTGTGAAGGGACCAGGAAATCTGGTCACAATGTGGACACAGTAGACGAATAAGAGACACATTTTAAAACCATGTGTTGTATCGTGGAATATTCTAATCAATAATGAGGAGAGACAAGGTCAATCACCAATCAGGATATTACTTTATTCAAAACGTATTAATAAGGCAAGCAAGTGCTCTGCAATAATGAGGCTGGTCGACCCAACACTCTTGAGCGTTGGGCTGAGAGCCTAACCTTTACAGAGGAATCCTGGTTCTTATATAGCTAACACTAAGGATGCTTAGTCATGGCTGGTTCCACTTCTCCCATACAGGTCGGGGGGAATCATAAGCCACCTTGGGTTCATCTTGTGGTTATCTGCACCTGGTGTTGTTTTAACCCCTAACCCGGCTTAGTCTCCCAGATGCAAGGATGATTAGACACAATTAAGGGTTTTTGTTCTACTCCTCCAGGCTATCTCTGTCTCGGGTCACACGCACCACATATTGTCTATGGAATGCAAGCTGTAGCCATCATAAATGGATTGTCAGCTCAAGCTCCAGAGGCCCAAATCAGTCCCACAGACACAGATGACAGAGTACTCATCAAAGCTATTCGGTGCATAAACAATATTATAACATAATCTTGTATTTTTCTACCATAGTAGACATGATAAACCTGATCAGATAGTGATTGGATCATCTTGATCAGATCATATTTGTATATCTGACATTACATGAATATGAATATTTGTATATCTGACATAACATAGGATAAAATAACTCTTCTACCCTAGGTGGGAAGCCCAACATGTGTCTGGTGTGTGGAAAAACCTTCAGCCAGAGCTCCAACCTCAGTTTTCGCAACCAGGAGAATCACAGCACAGACCTTCAGGCTAAGAGCCTGTCTAAGAGCTGATCTGATCTACCACCACGAACACTACTACAGATAGCCTCCAAATGGCTACAGCTGCTGACCTCAATTCAGATTTAATTAATCAGTATCCCAAAGATTGGTGCCTGTTTGGTGCCTGTTTGGCACCAGCTGAACCTTTTAACTTCAATTGTGTCTTGGATTTGTGCACTGGTTTGTGTCAAGAACTGCAACGCTGCTGGGTTTTTCACGCTCAACAGTTTCCCGTTTGTATCAAGAATTGTCCACCACCCAAAGGACATCCAGCCAACTTGACACAACTGTGGGAAGCATTGGAGTCAACATGGTCCAGCATCCCTGTGGAATGCTTTCTACACCTTGTAGTCCATGCCCGACTAATTGAGGCTGCTCTGAGGGCAAAAGGCGGTGCAACTCAATATTATGAAAGTGTTCTTAATGTTTTGTACATTCAGAGTATATTTTAGTGTAATGATGTTATTGGCTATGTAAGGTTGTTTTTCTTCAGTGATTGGAAGATCCGTGTATGCATGTAAGTGATATTCTTCAAGAATCAATGGGTAGCCTATATTTATTCATTTGATTTATTTAAAAAAATGGCTGCAAATATCAGAGTGGGACTTTAAATTATGGATGACGTGACACACCAGGTTTTTAATCGTCTTTTGTTCCTTGCACAGCTCAGATATATATAAAAAAAAACAGGATGGGTGTACTTGACGAGGGATTGTTTCTGGACAGAGCCGTGATTTCCTGGAAATCAGGCATACTAGTGGACACAATAGCTTGACTATATGAAAGAAAGCAGAGCTGCGTCTGTGTGAGGTTGAAGTCAGTGACTAACAGTCACATTTTCTTACAGCCTTTTGCAAAAAACTCCCAGCTAGTTATAACCATAAGATGCTCCATCTCTGCAGGTGATCAGTCTATCAGGTCAAGATCACTCCAGCAGGTCCCGACCATTTGAATATTATGTCTCCAGGAAACCTGGGTTCAAATAAAGGTCCTATCTATTGTTAGATTGTAAATAATAGCTTTTGTGTTATTAAGGAGAAGTAGAATGAGGAGATATTTTTCTATTGTATGGTTATAGTGAAAGTAGACAAAATGTTTATTGTATACTAGGGTGGGTATGGTTTTTGGGAACTGGCTGTTAGAAGGATTATTTCTGCCTGAATTTTTGTGCCACAACTCTTAACGGTATTGCGTGTTTTCTTGTAGGGAAACATGCACAGACAGAGACGAAAGCTACAAATCATTCCAAGCAAACAGTTTGAAGCACACTAATTAAATCTTCCTTAATCAAAATTATACTAAAAAGTTTATTTAATTTTCGCGCCTTATCAGAATGTCTTTGATATCACGGGTAGAGGCTGAAGTAGCCTAACGGTGGTTCTGTTTATAAAAAGTTCAATTGTGAAAGCAAGATGTGTTTACAGTCATAACATACAAACACAGTACACAGACACACACACACACAGCTTTACCGCAAGATCTAAGTGAGTGGTGTTTCACTTGTGCTGGCCCAGGTGATATTTAAGTGGCTGGCCCAGCACTCCAGTGGGTTGAGATGTGTTGGCTCTCCAGATTTGATTTCTAGGAAACCATTCCTTTGTCTAATCTTCCCTGTTTTTGTTTTGCTTAACTTTGAGGTTTGCTTCCTGTCTTTAAGTTTGGTGTGGGATTTTCTTTTGTTTGCCTCTTTTTGGGCAAATTTAGTGGGCACTCATGGTGGGTGTCTATTAGGTCCCAGTTGTTGTTGCTAGTCAACTTTCAGTGGACAACCCCATGAATGTCTTTCAGAACCCCTCCTAAATCCTCACCTGTTTAGTTTTATTTGTTAGTTCCCCCTTCTGTTTGAGCGAGAGAAAAAAATGTGGTTGTCTTGCTACGGAATGTAACAGTGAGCTTGATATGTTTTTTAAAAGATCATTAACCCAGTGTGATGACCATTGCACACCATACGATGCCCATTTTATGCCATCTTAATATATGGGTTAAAATAATTCGTAATTCTATAGTACAGTGAAACTTGAGCTAACATAAATACATTTTAACACAGTAAAAATGGATGGTAAACATTTTCTCACATCTGCCACTACAACATCACTAATCGATTATCATTAACATTGCACACCGTTGCTTCCTTGTGATCTTGGGGGAGAAGTTGAAGAAGATGAGATGAGAGGAGGATGTACACCATTGAAGCCAAGGAATAGAAGAGGAGCAGGAGACTCCAACCTGACTGCTGAAAGAGAAACCCAACGTGGTGAGGAAAGGACACACACATCAATTCTCTGTAGCCTCTTGCATGGTGTTCATTTCAATACTTGCCCCCTGGTACTTTACTCCAGAGTGGCGCAGCGGTCTAAGGCACTGCATCTCAGTGCTAGAGGCGTCACTACAGACCCTGGTTTGATCCCGGGCTGTATCACAACCGGCCATGATTGGGAATCCCATAGGGCGGCGCACAATTGGCCCAGCATCGTCCGGGTTAGGGGAGGGTTTGGACGGGTTAGGCCGTTATTGTAAATAAGAATTTGTTCTTAACTGGCTTGCCTAGTTAAATAAAGGTTAAATAAAAAAATAACTGTCCCTAAGATGAACATCTCTTGTCTCTCTATTTCCCTTACAGGTTTCTGAGGGGAACTATGGGGCGCAAACACAAGAGAGAGGCATCAGGCGGATGACAGGATAAAAGAGATGGAGGGGATGAGGACTTGCCCAGCGGCTGAAGACACACGCCCGAACCAGCCCCCTGCAGTCCTGAGCTGAGGACACACACACACTTTAGTTATTTTTATTTTTTTGTACAGTGTGGTAGAGTTCTTAAGCTATGTAGAATAGTATCACATTACAATCTGACTCTCTGAACAAAGGTACTAAGGCAATTTGCCTACTAATGTCAAAAGTGTTGGAAGACACAGCTGGTGAGTACGGCTCACTAACAGGCACAGCAGGAAAAGAGGCTAGCCTCGCTGTCTCTGCCTCCAGTTCCATCTGGCGCATTATGAACTCCAACTGCCGCTGTTCTCTTTCTGCCTCAAGTTTACACATTTCCAACTGCCGCTGTTCTCTTTCTTTTTCTGCCTCAAGTTTACACATTTCCAACTGCCGCTGTTCTCTTTCTTTTTCTGCCTCAAGTTTACACATTTCCAACTGGAGATTTTCTCACCTAATTTGGGCTCTCTCTTCCGCCTCCAGTTGGAGCCGTGTCGCACGGACATCCCTCATGGCATCACCGTTTGAGAGTGGGGAGAGTGGATCAAAACGGGGCAATGTGGCTGCAGCTTTATCCTCTCCCTCGTTCTCAGACACCAACGGGCTTACAGGAGCAGCAACATCCCCTACATGGGTAGTAGGCTCAGGCAGCGGTAACATAAGCACTTGCTCTTCCAACAAAACATTTAACACCAGTTGTTTAACCTCCGCTTTAACTAAACTCTGCGGAATAGATACAGAATAATGGTCAGCCATGGTCAGTAAATCAATTCTACAACATTTGTCAAAAACCTCCCACGTAGGGTTATCCAAAAAGGATTTCAAATCAAAAGTAGCCATTTTGAACTACCACTAATACACAAGAGCCAACAAATAGCAAACTCTAATGCTACATCAGCTATTCCCAGCGGTGACGCTCAACATTGAACTAGACCACCACAATAATTTGTACGAGTGGCATGAGTGTCAGTAAAGACATATCCCGGATGAGCCCCCACTTATGTTAAAAGAAAGAGGTATTATGTAGTCACAAACCCAGTGTACTTGACTTCTGTAATAAAACATACGCACCGTTCCAAATCAAACCCAAGTGTAGATTAGTGTAGTTCCAAACACCCTTGCAAAAAAGACTAAGTAAATCATCCAAATACTGAGCTATATTGTATGTATGTGCCTTATTGTATTATAATATTTTATACTAATACAGTTTAACAGAGAAAGATATGTAGTTTCATAAATTATTAATTTATCTATCAAAAAGATATGGAGCAAAATGATTGCCACCCGTTTTCAATACTCCGGCACCCTCCATTTGTGAGAATAACAGCACAGCCTTTTTATAAAATGTTTAATGAGGTTGGAGAACACATTGGGAACAATCTTAAGACTATTCCTCCATACAGGATTGTTCCAGATCCTTGATATCCTTCTGTCTGCTCTTATGGACTGCTCTCTTAAATTCTAACCACTGGTTTGAAATAAAGTCAGGAGACTGAGAATGTAGATGAGGTGAATTAATCGTTGCTTTATCAAGGATGCAAAGTATTTCAGACTTGGCTACATAAGTGGACTAGAGAAGATATACTTTAAGTAGGTGTCCATTTGGAATAGAGCAAGAGTCATGGTTATAAGCACACATCCCACCCACTCCTCCCTCCATTTCCTTCTCCAAGTACAAAGTTAAAATATATATTTTTATGCAACAATACACTTATACAAATATAGGCATAAGAACCTCGTAAGCCTTTTGAAATCACCTATACTAATTTCTGGTGGAAATCCACCAAGTAACATTCTTTAAAAAGACTGAAATTAAGTCAGACCAAAAAATATATCATATTCACGCACAGTATACATGTATATCGTAATTCTTACGATTGTGTATTTGGATAGTAAGCAAGCATAAAACATCACAGGAAAGGTATAGATGGCTCTAACACGTGTGTCCTCAGATCAGGAGTGCAGGGGGCTGGTCCGGGCACGTGTCTTTAGCCCCTGGGCAACACCTCTTCTCTGTTTGTCCTCCCCTCCCTCTTTTTTTTGATAAGGCACGAAAATGAAATAAACTATATTGTATAATTGTGATTATGGAATATTGAATAAGTGTGCTTCAAACTGTTTACTTGAAATTATTTGTAGCTATCGTCTCTATCTGTGCATGGGACTGCATTAGACTCAGTATCCCTACCAGAAACACGCGATACCGTAAAGTGGTAAAGTGTTGTGTATTCGTGCACAGAAATTCAGGCGGAAACTAATGAGGTTTTGCAAAAGCTCCCGGCTCGGCTCAGTTTAACATTTTGAGGATCCTCCAATTTCAAGAATTTCAAGAGAAAACATCAACATGGGTGAGATTTATGTTTTTTCAAATAGTGTACTTGTGTTTAGTAGTTGGAAAATATTTTGTAAATAAAATATGTTGTATTTTGGCATAGGCCTATTACCCTACAACAGGACAGTTCACCTCAGCTTGTGTTTGTCTTGTTGAGATAGGAATCTTTGGGTCAAAGTATGGAGACATTATGAAAGTTTAAACTAATGGTGCCTCTAAGGAGACAGCAGATGCTGACGGACATGCTAGAGGTATGTGGTCTATGCAACTAACAGAACCTACATCAATACTTATCCATCTCATTGACAAAAAACATTGAAAACACATTTACTTTACAAAATGTTATAAAGGGGTGCGTGCATCTGAGAGAATGGCAGAGTATGACAAGGATGACATAAAGAGGTACATTGACATCATCAAAGAGGTGGGGAAAGAGTATAAAATAGCCCCAGCTCTCATCTGTGGCATCACCTCAAGAGAGACCAGAGGTGGGAGAGCAATCTGTAACCCGTCCCCAACAATCATCCCAGCCCAAGGCTGGGGGGACTCTGGAAATGGCTTTGGGCTAATGCAGGTAGGCACTCATAATTTCTTTCAAGGACACTAATGGCAAAATAATTAAATATCTATGTCTGAACTCTGTGTCATGACGTTGCCTGCTTGGGTATAGCAAGCCCCATCCCCCTCTCCCTGCCTCTCCCTTTCCTCCTTCAACCCATGCTGTGGTCACAGAGAGACATCGTAAATTCCTGAGAATCTCCTCATGGCCAAACAGTATTAGAGAGAGGGTAAACTTTCAGGACAAAGGAAGTTTTCTTCCACCTCACAGAACTTGAGGTACGAACAGATTTCATGTTCCTGAAAAAGTATTAAAGATCGGTGAAGATCCCAGCTATTAACATGTCCGTTTGTCCCAATGTGGGAAACTCATGGGAGACTGTGGGACTACATTACCATACCGCTGTTTATATAATAACCTCAGATATGAGGTTTACATCTGTTTGTTGTATAAAATGAATGAGTGAGTATGATACTGTTTGTATAATTGTGTAATATGATTTTGGACTGTTTAATGAAGAAAAATACAAATCCCTTTTGATTTTAACTAAATCCAAGGACCGCCCCTGAGCCCAGTTAGGGTCAGACATCCTGGGACAGCCCCTTTCTGCTATCCGAATAAAAGCCCAACTCTGAGAAATTATCAACAGACCATGTTTTTCTCCATAGGAGGAGAACGAAGGTTAAGTACCATTGCTGAATCTTTAACCATACCACGTGGTTAAACTCTTAGACGAATAAGAACAAGTCTTTGATATTGACTACTAGTCTGCAGCTAGGAATTCGGTATCATTGAACGCGAAGAAAGACAACCGCCGAAACATCCATTCCATTCTATAACGAATGTCACTCTGAACTATCCACAATAACCGGGACAGAGACAGACGAATCTCCAACAGCAACTAACTTGCCTCCAGCTATCAAGACGACACACCGAGCGTAAATATATATATATTGATTGCAATTGTTCCCGAATGAGTGAGCGTTCATGTGTAAGGATTAGTATGTCAATTGTTATAATTATGGACTCTGTAGTGACTTCTTAGTCGAACGCAATTTTCCCTTTGTCTAACAAGCCGCCATGCCGGTTCAGCCCACTAGGGCATATTTCTCCCATCATTTCATATAACCATTTTAAGTTTGTTTGTTTGTTTGTGCATTTCTGTGAATTACTTAGTTAGTAATAAATAAATGATTTAAGACAATTGATGTATGGATGACTCAGTGAAGACTGGGTTCGTGCAGATAACCAACAATTTACGACGTTTGGAATGAGACTAACGTGAGGTAAAAATAAATAAATCATTAATCAGAAGACTATTGATCAGATATGAAAATATCTGAAAGGTTATATTGGGAAATTATAACTTTGTAATCTGACTACTTTCCCTGGTGCCCTCGAATTCATAGGTAATTAGTTACGTTATTAACCAGTTGACCGCGTAATCCCTAATTACAGGAATCTTTGATATAAACTATAAGTCTTCAATTTAATGATAGCAAAGACACGACATATATGTTAAAGAAACAGTGGCTGGGTTTCAATCTGAGCTCGTTGACAATGCAATGTTACCACCATGTCGGCTCAATTGGAAATTACCTGTAAATGTCAATCTTGCCATAGGTTTCAGATTGAATACTGGCCAGTGTCTAGTATATTTGTATGGACTACTCAAATCTGAGCCTCAGTACTACAGTAAACTACATTTTTTTTATCTTATATTAAGGTCGATGATTTGAACGAGATTCCACTCACCTGGGGCCTCATTTATCACACATTTGTGCACACAGATTTGATCGTAAATTGTGTGAGGTGTATGTCAGAATCTATACCAACATTGTGATTTATAAATCTTGAACTTGTAACGTTCGTCTTGTGGTGAATGAACGGACCAAGGCGCAGCGGGTGATGAATACATACTGAATTTATTAAATGAAAGACGAAACACTAAATGAACACTAGAACAAACTACAAAACAATAAACGAAGGCAACAGACCTGAAACAAACGAACTTACATATAGACGAAGAACGCACGAACAGGAACAGACTACCTAAAACGAACAAACAAACGAAACAGTCCCATGTGGTATACACAGACACAGGAACAATCACCCACAAACAAACAGTGAGAACAACCTACCTTAATATGGTTCTCAATCAGAGGAAACGTCAAACACCTGCCTCTAATTGAGAACCATACCAGGCAACACATTAACCCAACATAGAAAACACATAACATAGACTACCCACCCCAACTCACGCCCTGACCAACTAAACACATACAAAACAACAGAAAACAGGTCAGGAACGTGACAGAACCCCCCCCTCAAGGTGCGAACTCCGGGCGCACCCCTAAAACTCAAGGGGAGGGTCTGGGTGGGCATCTGTCCGCGGTGGCGGCTCCGGCGGTGGACGAGGACACCACTCCACCACTGTCTTTGTCCCTCCTTAGCGTCCCTTGAGTGGCGACCCTCGCCCCCGACCATGGTCCAGGAACCTTCACCAAGGCCCCTCCTAAATAGAGGAGACAACTCAGGACAGAGAGGTAGCTCAGGACAAAGAGGTAGCTCAGGACAGAGAGGTAGCTCAGGACAGAGAGGTAGCTCAGGACAGAGGGGTAGCTCAGGACAGAGGGGTAGCTCAGGACAGAGGGGTAGCTCAGGACAGAGAGATCGCTCCGGACAGAGAGGTAGCTTAGGACAGAGGGACAACTCTGGACTACTGGCAGCTCCGGACTGAGTGGCAGCTCCGGACTGAGTGGCAGCTCCGGACTGTAGGGCAGCTCCGGACTGTAGGGCAGCTCCGGACTGTAGGGCAGCTCCGGACTGTAGGGCAGCTCATGACTGTAGGGCAGCTCATGACTGGAGGGCAGCTCATGACTGGAGGGCAGCTCATGACTGGAGGGCAGCTCATGACTGGAGGGCAGCTCATGACTGGCTGGCGGCTCTGGCAGCTCCTGACTGGCTGGCGGCTCTGGCAGCTCCTGACTGGCTGGCGGCTCTGGCAGCTCCTGACTGGCTGGCGGCTCTGGCAGCTCCTGACTGGCTGGCGGCTCTGGCAGCTCCTGACTGACGGACGGCTCTAGCGGCTCCTGACTGACGGACGGCTCTAATGGCTCGGGACAGACGGGCGGCTCTAATGGCTCGTGGCAGACGGATGGCTCAGAAGGCGCTGGGCAGACGGATGGCTCAGACGGCGCTGGGCAGACGGATGGCTCAGACGGCGCTGGGCAGACAGATGGCTCAGACGGCGCTGGGCAGACGGATGGCTCAGACGGCGCTGGGCAGACGGATGGCTCAGACGGCGCTGGGCAGACAGATGGCTCAGACGGCGCTGGGCAGACGAGCAGTGCAGGCAGCTCAGACGGCGCTGGGCAGACGAGCAGTGCAGACGGCGTTGGGCAGACGGCCGACTCTGACCTGCTGAGGCGCACAGTAGGCCTGGTGCGTGGTGCCGGAACTGGTGGTACCGGACTGGAGACACGCACCTCAAGGCTAGTGCGTGGAGCAGGAACAGGGCACACTGGACTCTCGATGCGCACTATAGGCCTGGTGCGTGGTACCGGAACTGGAGGTACCGGGCTGAGGGCACGCACCTCAGGGCGAGTGCGGGGAGAAGGAACAGTGCGTACAGGGCTCTGGAGAAGCACAGGAGGCTTGGTGCGTGGTGCCGGAACTGGTGGTACCGGACTGAGGGCACGCACCTCAGGGCGAGTGCGGGGAGAAGGAACAGTGCGTACAGGGCTCTGGAGACGCACAGGAGGCTTGATGCGTGGTGCCGGAACTGGAGGCACTGGGCTGGAGACACGCACCACAGGTAGAGTGCGTGGAGGAGGAACAGGCCTCTGGAGACGCACTGGAAGCCTGGTGCGTGGTGTAGGCTCTGGTGGTAATGGACAGGAGACACGCACCATAGGGCTAGTGCGCGGAGCAGTAACAGGACGCACAGGACTCTGGAGAACCACAGGAGGCTTGGTGCGTGATGTAGGCACTGTCTTAACCAGACGGCTAGCACGCACCTCAGGACGAGTATGGAGAGCTGTTCCCGGTGACATCAACTCACCGACACGTTCAGTCGGACGGATGCCGTGCCTCATGCACCAAACCAGTACATCCCTCATAACTCTCTCCTCCAATTTCCCCATTAACTCCTTCACTGTCTCTGTGTCACTCACCTCCAATACCGCCCTCACCGGGTCCTTACGGTAAGCAGGGGGAGTTGGCTCAAGTCTACAACTTGACCCAGCTACACTCCCTTTTAGCCCCCCCCCAAGAAATTTTTGGGTGAGCCTCTCGGGCTTCCAGCCGCTCTGCCTTGCTAGCGCCTCATAATGCCGCCTCTCCTCTTTCGCTGCCTCCAGCTCCGCTTTGGGGCGGCGACACTCCTCTGGCTCTGCCCAGGGTCCTTCTCCGTCCAGAATCTCATCCCATGTCCATTCCTCCTTAAACCACTGCTGCTGTCGCTGCTGCCCGTTAACCCGCTGCTTGATCCGGGTTTGGTGGGTGATTCTGTAACGTTCGTCTTGTGGTGAATGAACGGACCAAGGCGCAGCGGGTGATGAATACATACTGAATTTATTAAATGAAAGACGAAACACTAAATGAACACTAGAACAAACTACAAAACAATAAACGAAGGCAACAGACCTGAAACAAACGAACTTACATATAGACGAAGAACGCACGAACAGGAACAGACTACCTAAAACGAACGAACAAACGAAACAGTCCCATGTGGTATACACAGACACAGGAACAATCACCCACAAACAAACAGTGAGAACAACCTACCTTAATATGGTTCTCAATCAGAGGAAACGTCAAACACCTGCCTCTAATTGAGAACCATACCAGGCAACACATTAACCCAACATAGAAAACACATAACATAGACTACCCACCCCAACTCACGCCCTGACCAACTAAACACATACAAAACAACAGAAAACAGGTCAGGAACGTGACAGAACCCCCCCCTCAAGGTGCGAACTCCGGGCGCACCCCTAAAACTTAAGGGGAGGGTCTGGGTGGGCATCTGTCCGCGGTGGCGGCTCCGGCGGTGGACGAGGACACCACTCCACCACTGTCTTTGTCCCCCTCCTTAGCGTCCCTTGAGTGGCGACCCTCGCCCCCGACCATGGTCCAGGAACCTTCACCAAGGCCCCTCCTAAATAGAGGAGACAACTCAGGACAGAGAGGTAGCTCAGGACAAAGAGGTAGCTCAGGACAGAGAGGTAGCTCAGGACAGAGAGGTAGCTCAGGACAGAGGGGTAGCTCAGGACAGAGGGGTAGCTCAGGACAGAGGGGTAGCTCAGGACAGAGAGATCGCTCCGGACAGAGAGGTAGCTTAGGACAGAGGGACAACTCTGGACTACTGGCAGCTCCGGACTGAGTGGCAGCTCCGGACTGAGTGGCAGCTCCGGACTGAGTGGCAGCTCCGGACTGTAGGGCAGCTCCGGACTGTAGGGCAGCTCCGGACTGTAGGGCAGCTCCGGACTGTAGGGCAGCTCCGGACTGTAGGGCAGCTCATGACTGTAGGGCAGCTCATGACTGGAGGGCAGCTCATGACTGGAGGGCAGCTCATGACTGGAGGGCAGCTCATGACTGGCTGGCGGCTCTGGCAGCTCCTGACTGGCTGGCGGCTCTGGCAGCTCCTGACTGGCTGGCGGCTCTGGCAGCTCCTGACTGGCTGGCGGCTCTGGCAGCTCCTGACTGACGGACGGCTCTAGCGGCTCCTGACTGACGGACGGCTCTAATGGCTCGGGACAGACGGGCGGCTCTAATGGCTCGTGGCAGACGGATGGCTCAGAAGGCGCTGGGCAGACGGATGGCTCAGACGGCGCTGGGCAGACGGATGGCTCAGACGGCGCTGGGCAGACAGATGGCTCAGACGGCGCTGGGCAGACGGATGGCTCAGACGGCGCTGGGCAGACGGATGGCTCAGACGGCGCTGGGCAGACAGATGGCTCAGACGGCGCTGGGCAGACGAGCAGTGCAGGCAGCTCAGACGGCGCTGGGCAGACGAGCAGTGCAGACGGCGTTGGGCAGACGGCCGACTCTGACCTGCTGAGGCGCACAGTAGGCCTGGTGCGTGGTGCCGGAACTGGTGGTACCGGACTGGAGACACGCACCTCAAGGCTAGTGCGTGGAGCAGGAACAGGGCACACTGGACTCTCGATGCGCACTATAGGCCTGGTGCGTGGTACCGGAACTGGAGGTACCGGGCTGAGGGCACGCACCTCAGGGCGAGTGCGGGGAGAAGGAACAGTGCGTACAGGGCTCTGGAGAAGCACAGGAGGCTTGGTGCGTGGTGCCGGAACTGGTGGTACCGGACTGAGGGCACGCACCTCAGGGCGAGTGCGGGGAGAAGGAACAGTGCGTACAGGGCTCTGGAGACGCACAGGAGGCTTGATGCGTGGTGCCGGAACTGGAGGCACTGGGCTGGAGACACGCACCACAGGTAGAGTGCGTGGAGGAGGAACAGGCCTCTGGAGACGCACTGGAAGCCTGGTGCGTGGTGTAGGCTCTGGTGGTAATGGACAGGAGACACGCACCATAGGGCTAGTGCGCGGAGCAGTAACAGGACGCACAGGACTCTGGAGAACCACAGGAGGCTTGGTGCGTGATGTAGGCACTGTCTTAACCAGACGGCTAGCACGCACCTCAGGACGAGTATGGAGAGCTGTTCCCGGTGACATCAACTCACCGACACGTTCAGTCGGACGGATGCCGTCCCTCATGCACCAAACCAGTACATCCCTCATAACTCTCTCCTCCAATTTCCCCATTAACTCCTTCACTGTCTCTGTGTCACTCACCTCCAATACCGCCCTCACCGGGTCCTTACGGTAAGCAGGGGGAGTTGGCTCAAGTCTACAACTTGACCCAGCTACACTCCCTTTTAGCCCCCCCCCAAGAAATTTTTGGGTGAGCCTCTCGGGCTTCCAGCCGCTCTGCCTTGCTAGCGCCTCATAATGCCGCCTCTCCTCTTTCGCTGCCTCCAGCTCCGCTTTGGGGCGGCGACACTCCTCTGGCTCTGCCCAGGGTCCTTCTCCGTCCAGAATCTCCTCCCATGTCCATTCCTCCTTAAACCACTGCTGCTGTCGCTGCTGCCCGTTAACCCGCTGCTTGATCCGGGTTTGGTTGGTGATTCTCTAACGTTCGTCTTGTGGTGAATGAACGGACCAAGGCGCAGCGGGTGATGAATACATACTGAATTTATTAAATGAAAGACGAAACACTAAATGAACACTAGAACAAACTACAAAACAATAAACGAAGGCAACAGACCTGAAACAAACGAACTTACATATAGACGAAGAACGCACGAACAGGAACAGACTACCTAAAACGAACGAACAAACGAAACAGTCCCATGTGGTATACACAGACACAGGAACAATCACCCACAAACAAACAGTGAGAACAACCTACCTTAATATGGTTCTCAATCAGAGGAAACGTCAAACACCTGCCTCTAATTGAGAACCATACCAGGCAACACATTAACCCAACATAGAAAACACATAACATAGACTACCCACCCCAACTCACGCCCTGACCAACTAAACACATACAAAACAACAGAAAACAGGTCAGGAACGTGACAGAACCCCCCCCCCTCAAGGTGCGAACTCCGGGCGCACCCCTAAAACTCAAGGGGAGGGTCTGGGTGGGCATCTGTCCGCGGTGGCGGCTCCGGCGGTGGACGAGGACACCACTCCACCACTGTCTTTGTCCCCCTCCTTAGCGTCCCTTGAGTGGCGACCCTCGCCCCCGACCATGGTCCAGGAACCTTCACCAAGGCCCCTCCTAAATAGAGGAGACAACTCAGGACAGAGAGGTAGCTCAGGACAAAGAGGTAGCTCAGGACAGAGAGGTAGCTCAGGACAGAGAGGTAGCTCAGGACAGAGGGGTAGCTCAGGACAGAGGGGTAGCTCAGGACAGAGGGGTAGCTCAGGACAGAGAGATCGCTCCGGACAGAGAGGTAGCTTAGGACAGAGGGACAACTCTGGACTACTGGCAGCTCCGGACTGAGTGGCAGCTCCGGACTGAGTGGCAGCTCCGGACTGAGTGGCAGCTCCGGACTGTAGGGCAGCTCCGGACTGTAGGGCAGCTCCGGACTGTAGGGCAGCTCCGGACTGTAGGGCAGCTCCGGACTGTAGGGCAGCTCATGACTGTAGGGCAGCTCATGACTGGAGGGCAGCTCATGACTGGAGGGCAGCTCATGACTGGAGGGCAGCTCATGACTGGAGGGCAGCTCATGACTGGCTGGCGGCTCTGGCAGCTCCTGACTGGCTGGCGGCTCTGGCAGCTCCTGACTGGCTGGCGGCTCTCGCAGCTCCTGACTGGCTGGCGGCTCTGGCAGCTCCTGACTGGCTGGCGGCTCTGGCAGCTCCTGACTGGCTGGCGGCTCTGGCAGCTCCTGACTGGCTGGCGGCTCTGGCAGCTCCTGACTGGCTGGCGGCTCTGGCAGCTCCTGACTGACGGACGGCTCTAGCGGCTCCTGACTGACGGACGGCTCTAATGGCTCGGGACAGACGGGCGGCTCTAATGGCTCGTGGCAGACGGATGGCTCAGAAGGCGCTGGGCAGACGGATGGCTCAGACGGCGCTGGGCAGACGGATGGCTCAGACGGCGCTGGGCAGACGGATGGCTCAGACGGCGCTGGGCAGACGGATGGCTCAGACGGCGCTGGGCAGACGGATGGCTCAGACGGCGCTGGGCAGACAGATGGCTCAGACGGCGCTGGGCAGACGAGCAGTGCAGGCAGCTCAGACGGCGCTGGGCAGACGAGCAGTGCAGACGGCGTTGGGCAGACGGCCGACTCTGACCTGCTGAGGCGCACAGTAGGCCTGGTGCGTGGTGCCGGAACTGGTGGTACCGGACTGGAGACACGCACCTCAAGGCTAGTGCGTGGAGCAGGAACAGGGCACACTGGACTCTCGATGCGCACTATAGGCCTGGTGCGTGGTACCGGAACTGGAGGTACCGGGCTGAGGGCACGCACCTCAGGGCGAGTGCGGGGAGAAGGAACAGTGCGTACAGGGCTCTGGAGAAGCACAGGAGGCTTGGTGCGTGGTGCCGGAACTGGTGGTACCGGACTGAGGGCACGCACCTCAGGGCGAGTGCGGGGAGAAGGAACAGTGCGTACAGGGCTCTGGAGACGCACAGGAGGCTTGATGCGTGGTGCCGGAACTGGAGGCACTGGGCTGAAGACACGCACCACAGGGAGAGTGCGTGGAGGAGGAACAGGGCTCTGGAGACGCACTGGAAGCCTGGTGCGTGGTGTAGGCTCTGGTGGTAATGGACAGGAGACACGCACCATAGGGCTAGTGCGTGGAGCAGTAACAGGACGCACAGGACTCTGGAGAACCACAGGAGGCTTGGTGCGTGATGTAGGCACTGTCTTAACCAGACGGCTAGCACGCACCTCAGTACGAGTATGGAGAGCTGTTCCCGGTGACATCAACTCACCGACACGTTCAGTCGGACGGATGCCGTGCCTCATGCACCAAACCAGTACATCCCTCATAACTCTCTCCTCCAATTTCCCCATTAACTCCTTCACTGTCTCTGTGTCACTCACCTCCAATACCGCCCTCACCGGCTCCTTACGGTAAGCAGGGGGAGTTGGCTCAAGTCTACAACTTGACCCAGCTACACTCCCTTTTAGCCCCCCCCCAAGAAATTTTTGGGTGAGCCTCTCGGGCTTCCAGCCGCTCTGCCTTGCTAGCGCCTCATAATGCCGCCTCTCCGCTTTCGCTGCCTCCAGCTCCGCTTTGGGGCGACGACACTCCTCTGGCTCTGCCCAGGGTCCTTCTCCGTCCAGAATCTCCTCCCATGTCCATTCCTCCTTGAACCACTGCTGCTGTCGCTGCTGCCCGTTAACCCGCTGCTTGATCCGGGTTTGGTGGGTGATTCTGTAACGTTCGTCTTGTGGTGAATGAACGGACCAAGGCGCAGCGGGTGATGAATACATACTGAATTTATTAAATGAAAGACGAAACACTAAATGAACACTAGAACAAACTACAAAACAATAAACGAAGGCAACAGACCTGAAACAAACGAACTTACATATAGACGAAGAACGCACGAACAGGAACAGACTACCTAAAACGAACGAACAAACGAAACAGTCCCATGTGGTATACACAGACACAGGAACAATCACCCACAAACAAACAGTGAGAACAACCTACCTTAATATGGTTCTCAATCAGAGGAAACGTCAAACACCTGCCTCTAATTGAGAACCATACCAGGCAACACATTAACCCAACATAGAAAACACATAACATAGACTACCCACCCCAACTCACGCCCTGACCAACTAAACACATACAAAACAACAGAAAACAGGTCAGGAACGTGACAGAACCCCCCCCTCAAGGTGCGAACTCCGGGCGCACCCCTTAAACTCAAGGGGAGGGTCTGGGTGGGCATCTGTCCGCGGTGGCGGCTCCGGCGGTGGACGAGGACACCACTCCACCACTGTCTTTGTCCCCCTCCTTAGCGTCCCTTGAGTGGCGACCCTCGCCCCCGACCATGGTCCAGGAACCTTCACCAAGGCCCCTCCTAAATAGAGGAGACAACTCAGGACAGAGAGGTAGCTCAGGACAAAGAGGTAGCTCAGGACAGAGAGGTAGCTCAGGACAGAGAGGTAGCTCAGGACAGAGGGGTAGCTCAGGACAGAGGGGTAGCTCAGGACAGAGGGGTAGCTCAGGACAGAGAGATCGCTCCGGACAGAGAGGTAGCTTAGGACAGAGGGACAACTCTGGACTACTGGCAGCTCCGGACTGAGTGGCAGCTCCGGACTGAGTGGCAGCTCCGGACTGAGTGGCAGCTCCGGACTGTAGGGCAGCTCCGGACTGTAGGGCAGCTCCGGACTGTAGGGCAGCTCCGGACTGTAGGGCAGCTCATGACTGTAGGGCAGCTCATGACTGTAGGGCAGCTCATGACTGGAGGGCAGCTCATGACTGGAGGGCAGCTCATGACTGGAGGGCAGCTCATGACTGGAGGGCAGCTCCTGACTGGCTGGCGGCTCTGGCAGCTCCTGACTGGCTGGCGGCTCTGGCAGCTCCTGACTGGCTGGCGGCTCTGGCAGCTCCTGACTGGCTGGCGGCTCTGGCAGCTCCTGACTGGCTGGCGGCTCTGGCAGCTCCTGACTGGCTGGCGGCTCTGGCAGCTCCTGACTGGCTGGCGGCTCTGGCAGCTCCTGACTGACGGACGGCTCTAGCGGCTCCTGACTGACGGACGGCTCTAATGGCTCAGGACAGACGGGCGGCTCTAATGGCTCGTGGCAGACGGATGGCTCAGAAGGCGCTGGGCAGACGGATGGCTCAGACGGCGCTGGGCAGACGGATGGCTCAGACGGCGCTGGGCAGACGGATGGCTCAGACGGCGCTGGGCAGACGGATGGCTCAGACGGCGCTGGGCAGACGGATGGCTCAGACGGCGCTGGGCAGACAGATGGCTCAGACGGCGCTGGGCAGACGAGCAGTGCAGGCAGCTCAGACGGCGCTGGGCAGACGAGCAGTGCAGACGGCGTTGGGCAAACGGCCGACTCTGACCTGCTGAGGCGCACAGTAGGCCTGGTGCGTGGTGCCGGAACTGGTGGTACCGGACTGGAGACACGCACCTCAAGGCTAGTGCGTGGAGCAGGAACAGGGCACACTGGACTCTCGATGCGCACTATAGGCCTGGTGCGTGGTACCGGAACTGGAGGTACCGGGCTGAGGGCACGCACCTCAGGGCGAGTGCGGGGAGAAGGAACAGTGCGTACAGGGCTCTGGAGAAGCACAGGAGGCTTGGTGCGTGGTGCCGGAACTGGAGGCACTGGGCTGGAGACACGCACCACAGGTAGAGTGCGTGGAGGAGGAACAGGCCTCTGGAGACGCACTGGAAGCCTGGTGCGTGGTGTAGGCTCTGGTGGTAATGGACAGGAGACACGCACCATAGGGCTAGTGCGCGGAGCAGTAACAGGACGCACAGGACTCTGGAGAACCACAGGAGGCTTGGTGCGTGATGTAGGCACTGTCTTAACCAGACGGCTAGCACGCACCTCAGGACGAGTATGGAGAGCTGTTCCCGGTGACATCAACTCACCGACACGTTCAGTCGGACGGATGCCGTGCCTCATGCACCAAACCAGTACATCCCTCATAACTCTCTCCTCCAATTTCCCCATTAACTCCTTCACTGTCTCTGTGTCACTCACCTCCAATACCGCCCTCACCGGGTCCTTACGGTAAGCAGGGGGAGTTGGCTCAAGTCTACAACTTGACCCAGCTACACTCCCTTTTAGCCCCCCCCCCCAAGAAATTTTTGGGTGAGCCTCTCGGGCTTCCAGCCGCTCTGCCTTGCTAGCGCCTCATAATGCCGCCTCTCCTCTTTCGCTGCCTCCAGCTCCGCTTTGGGGCGGCGACACTCCTCTGGCTCTGCCCAGGGTCCTTCTCCGTCCAGAATCTCCTCCCATGTCCATTCCTCCTTAAACCACTGCTGCTGTCGCTGCTGCCCGTTAACCCGCTGCTTGATCCGGGTTTGGTGGGTGATTCTGTAACGTTCGTCTTGTGGTGAATGAACGGACCAAGGCGCAGCGGGTGATGAATACATACTGAATTTATTAAATGAAAGACGAAACACTAAATGAACACTAGAACAAACTACAAAACAATAAACGAAGGCAACAGACCTGAAACAAACGAACTTACATATAGACGAAGAACGCACGAACAGGAACAGACTACCTAAAACGAACGAACAAACGAAACAGTCCCATGTGGTATACACAGACACAGGAACAATCACCCACAAACAAACAGTGAGAACAACCTACCTTAATATGGTTCTCAATCAGAGGAAACGTCAAACACCTGCCTCTAATTGAGAACCATACCAGGCAACACATTAACCCAACATAGAAAACACATAACATAGACTACCCACCCCAACTCACGCCCTGACCAACTAAACACATACAAAACAACAGAAAACAGGTCAGGAACGTGACAGAACCCCCCCTCAAGGTGCGAACTCCGGGCGCACCCCTAAAACTCAAGGGGAGGGTCTGGGTGGGCATCTGTCCGCGGTGGCGGCTCCGGCGGTGGACGAGGACACCACTCCACCACTGTCTTTGTCCCCCTCCTTAGCGTCCCTTGAGTGGCGACCCTCGCCCCCGACCATGGTCCAGGAACCTTCACCAAGGCCCCTCCTAAATAGAGGAGACAACTCAGGACAGAGAGGTAGCTCAGGACAAAGAGGTAGCTCAGGACAGAGAGGTAGCTCAGGACAGAGAGGTAGCTCAGGACAGAGGGGTAGCTCAGGACAGAGGGGTAGCTCAGGACAGAGGGGTAGCTCAGGACAGAGAGATCGCTCCGGACAGAGAGGTAGCTTAGGACAGAGGGACAACTCTGGACTACTGGCAGCTCCGGACTGAGTGGCAGCTCCGGACTGAGTGGCAGCTCCGGACTGAGTGGCAGCTCCGGACTGTAGGGCAGCTCCGGACTGTAGGGCAGCTCCGGACTGTAGGGCAGCTCCGGACTGTAGGGCAGCTCCGGACTGTAGGGCAGCTCATGACTGTAGGGCAGCTCATGACTGGAGGGCAGCTCATGACTGGAGGGCAGCTCATGACTGGAGGGCAGCTCATGACTGGAGGGCAGCTCATGACTGGCTGGCGGCTCTGGCAGCTCCTGACTGGCTGGCGGCTCTGGCAGCTCCTGACTGGCTGGCGGCTCTCGCAGCTCCTGACTGGCTGGCGGCTCTGGCAGCTCCTGACTGGCTGGCGGCTCTGGCAGCTCCTGACTGGCTGGCGGCTCTGGCAGCTCCTGACTGGCTGGCGGCTCTGGCAGCTCCTGACTGGCTGGCGGCTCTGGCAGCTCCTGACTGACGGACGGCTCTAGCGGCTCCTGACTGACGGACGGCTCTAATGGCTCGGGACAGACGGGCGGCTCTAATGGCTCGTGGCAGACGGATGGCTCAGAAGGCGCTGGGCAGACGGATGGCTCAGACGGCGCTGGGCAGACGGATGGCTCAGACGGCGCTGGGCAGACGGATGGCTCAGACGGCGCTGGGCAGACGGATGGCTCAGACGGCGCTGGGCAGACAGATGGCTCAGACGGCGCTGGGCAGACGAGCAGTGCAGGCAGCTCAGACGGCGCTGGGCAGACGAGCAGTGCAGACGGCGTTGGGCAGACGGCCGACTCTGACCTGCTGAGGCGCACAGTAGGCCTGGTGCGTGGTGCTGGAACTGGTGGTACCGGACTGGAGACACGCACCTCAAGGCTAGTGCGTGGAGCAGGAACAGGGCACACTGGACTCTCGATGCGCACTATAGGCCTGGTGCGTGGTACCGGAACTGGAGGTACCGGGCTGAGGGCACGCACCTCAGGGCGAGTGCGGGGAGAAGGAACAGTGCGTACAGGGCTCTGGAGAAGCACAGGAGGCTTGGTGCGTGGTGCCGGAACTGGTGGTACCGGACTGAGGGCACGCACCTCAGGGCGAGTGCGGGGAGAAGGAACAGTGCGTACAGGGCTCTGGAGACGCACAGGAGGCTTGATGCCTGGTGCCGGAACTGGAGGCACTGGGCTGAAGACACGCACCACAGGGAGAGTGCGTGGAGGAGGAACAGGGCTCTGGAGACGCACTGGAAGCCTGGTGCGTGGTGTAGGCTCTGGTGGTAATGGACAGGAGACACGCACCATAGGGCTAGTGCGTGGAGCAGTAACAGGACGCACAGGACTCTGGAGAACCACAGGAGGCTTGGTGCGTGATGTAGGCACTGTCTTAACCAGACGGCTAGCACGCACCTCAGTACGAGTATGGAGAGCTGTTCCCGGTGACATCAACTCACCGACACGTTCAGTCGGACGGATGCCGTGCCTCATGCACCAAACCAGTACATCCCTCATAACTCTCTCCTCCAATTTCCCCATTAACTCCTTCACTGTCTCTGTGTCACTCACCTCCAATACCGCCCTCACCGGCTCCTTACGGTAAGCAGGGGGAGTTGGCTCAAGTCTACAACTTGACCCAGCTACACTCCCTTTTAGCCCCCCCCCAAGAAATTTTTGGGTGAGCCTCTCGGGCTTCCAGCCGCTCTGCCTTGCTAGCGCCTCATAATGCCGCCTCTCCGCTTTCGCTGCCTCCAGCTCCGCTTTGGGGCGGCGACACTCCTCTGGCTCTGCCCAGGGTCCTTCTCCGTCCAGAATCTCCTCCCATGTCCATTCCTCCTTGAACCACTGCTGCTGTCGCTGCTGCCCGTTAACCCGCTGCTTGATCCGGGTTTGGTGGGTGATTCTGTAACGTTCGTCTTGTGGTGAATGAACGGACCAAGGCGCAGCGGGTGATGAATACATACTGAATTTATTAAATGAAAGACGAAACACTAAATGAACACTAGAACAAACTACAAAACAATAAACGAAGGCAACAGACCTGAAACAAACGAACTTACATATAGACGAAGAACGCACGAACAGGAACAGACTACCTAAAACGAACGAACAAACGAAACAGTCCCATGTGGTATACACAGACACAGGAACAATCACCCACAAACAAACAGTGAGAACAACCTACCTTAATATGGTTCTCAATCAGAGGAAACGTCAAACACCTGCCTCTAATTGAGAACCATACCAGGCAACACATTAACCCAACATAGAAAACACATAACATAGACTACCCACCCCAACTCACGCCCTGACCAACTAAACACATACAAAACAACAGAAAACAGGTCAGGAACGTGACAGAACCCCCCCCCCTCAAGGTGCGAACTCCGGGCGCACCCCTAAAACTCAAGGGGAGGGTCTGGGTGGGCATCTGTCCGCGGTGGCGGCTCCGGCGGTGGACGAGGACACCACTCCACCACTGTCTTTGTCCCCCTCCTTAGCGTCCCTTGAGTGGCGACCCTCGCCCCCGACCATGGTCCAGGAACCTTCACCAAGGCCCCTCCTAAATAGAGGAGACAACTCAGGACAGAGAGGTAGCTCAGGACAAAGAGGTAGCTCAGGACAGAGAGGTAGCTCAGGACAGAGAGGTAGCTCAGGACAGAGGGGTAGCTCAGGACAGAGGGGTAGCTCAGGACAGAGGGGTAGCTCAGGACAGAGAGATCGCTCCGGACAGAGAGGTAGCTTAGGACAGAGGGACAACTCTGGACTACTGGCAGCTCCGGACTGAGTGGCAGCTCCGGACTGAGTGGCAGCTCCGGACTGAGTGGCAGCTCCGGACTGTAGGGCAGCTCCGGACTGTAGGGCAGCTCCGGACTGTAGGGCAGCTCCGGACTGTAGGGCAGCTCATGACTGTAGGGCAGCTCATGACTGGAGGGCAGCTCATGACTGGAGGGCAGCTCATGACTGGAGGGCAGCTCATGACTGGCTGGCGGCTCTGGCAGCTCCTGACTGGCTGGCGGCTCTGGCAGCTCCTGACTGGCTGGCGGCTCTCGCAGCTCCTGACTGGCTGGCGGCTCTGGCAGCTCCTGACTGGCTGGCGGCTCTGGCAGCTCCTGACTGGCTGGCGGCTCTGGCAGCTCCTGACTGGCTGGCGGCTCTGGCAGCTCCTGACTGGCTGGCGGCTCTGGCAGCTCCTGACTGACGGACGGCTCTAGCGGCTCCTGACTGACGGA
Organism: Salvelinus namaycush; assembly: GCF_016432855.1. Classification (NCBI taxonomy): domain Eukaryota; kingdom Metazoa; phylum Chordata; class Actinopteri; order Salmoniformes; family Salmonidae; genus Salvelinus; species Salvelinus namaycush. The sequence goes on along the minus strand of NC_052308.1, from coordinate 66,067,260 downwards.
CGGCTCTAATGGCTCGGGACAGACGGGCGGCTCTAATGGCTCGTGGCAGACGGATGGCTCAGAAGGCGCTGGGCAGACGGATGGCTCAGACGGCGCTGGGCAGACAGATGGCTCAGACGGCGCTGGGCAGACGGATGGCTCAGACGGCGCTGGGCAGACGGATGGCTCAGACGGCGCTGGGCAGACGGATGGCTCAGACGGCGCTGGGCAGACGGATGGCTCAGACGGCGCTGGGCAGACGGATGGCTCAGACGGCGCTGGGCAGACGGATGGCTCAGACGGCGCTGGGCAGACAGATGGCTCAGATGGCGCTGGGCAGACGAGCAGTGCAGGCAGCTCAGACGGCGCTGGGCAGACGAGCAGTGCAGACGGCGTTGGGCAGACGGCCGACTCTGACCTGCTGAGGCGCACAGTAGGCCTGGTGCGTGGTGCCGGAACTGGTGGTACCGGACTGGAGACACGCACCTCAAGGCTAGTGCGTGGAGCAGGAACACTGGACTCTCGATGCGCACTATAGGCCTGGTGCGTGGTACCGGAACTGGAGGTACCGGGCTGAGGGCACGCACCTCAGGGCGAGTGCGGGGAGAAGGAACAGTGCGTACAGGGCTCTGGAGAAGCACAGGAGGCTTGGTGCGTGGTGCCGGAACTGGTGGTACCGGACTGAGGGCACGCACCTCAGGGCGAGTGCGGGGAGAAGGAACAGTGCGTACAGGGCTCTGGAGACGCACAGGAGGCTTGATGCGTGGTGCCGGAACTGGAGGCACTGGGCTGAAGACACGCACCACAGGGAGAGTGCGTGGAGGAGGAACAGGGCTCTGGAGACGCACTGGAAGCCTGGTGCGTGGTGTAGGCTCTGGTGGTAATGGACAGGAGACACGCACCATAGGGCTAGTGCGTGGAGCAGTAACAGGACGCACAGGACTCTGGAGAACCACAGGAGGCTTGGTGCGTGATGTAGGCACTGTCTTAACCAGACGGCTAGCACGCACCTCAGTACGAGTATGGAGAGCTGTTCCCGGTGACATCAACTCACCGACACGTTCAGTCGGACGGATGCCGTGCCTCATGCACCAAACCAGTACATCCCTCATAACTCTCTCCTCCAATTTCCCCATTAACTCCTTCACTGTCTCTGTGTCACTCACCTCCAATACCGCCCTCACCGGCTCCTTACGGTAAGCAGGGGGAGTTGGCTCAAGTCTACAACTTGACCCAGCTACACTCCCTTTTAGCCCCCCCCCAAGAAATTTTTGGGTGAGCCTCTCGGGCTTCCAGCCGTTCTGCCTTGCTAGCGCCTCATAATGCCGCCTCTCCGCTTTCGCTGCCTCCAGCTCCGCTTTGGGGCGGCGACACTCCTCTGGCTCTGCCCAGGGTCCTTCTCCGTCCAGAATCTCCTCCCATGTCCATTCCTCCTTGAACCACTGCTGCTGTCGCTGCTGCCCGTTAACCCGCTGCTTGATCCGGGTTTGGTGGGTGATTCTGTAACGTTCGTCTTGTGGTGAATGAACGGACCAAGGCGCAGCGGGTGATGAATACATACTGAATTTATTAAATGAAAGACGAAACACTAAATGAACACTAGAACAAACTACAAAACAATAAACGAAGGCAACAGACCTGAAACAAACGAACTTACATATAGACGAAGAACGCACGAACAGGAACAGACTACCTAAAACGAACGAACAAACGAAACAGTCCCATGTGGTATACACAGACACAGGAACAATCACCCACAAACAAACAGTGAGAACAACCTACCTTAATATGGTTCTCAATCAGAGGAAACGTCAAACACCTGCCTCTAATTGAGAACCATACCAGGCAACACATTAACCCAACATAGAAAACACATAACATAGACTACCCACCCCAACTCACGCCCTGACCAACTAAACACATACAAAACAACAGAAAACAGGTCAGGAACGTGACAGAACCCCCCCCTCAAGGTGCGAACTCCGGGCGCACCCCTAAAACTTAAGGGGAGGGTCTGGGTGGGCATCTGTCCGCGGTGGCGGCTCCGGCGGTGGACGAGGACACCACTCCACCACTGTCTTTGTCCCCCTCCTTAGCGTCCCTTGAGTGGCGACCCTCGCCCCCGACCATGGTCCAGGAACCTTCACCAAGGCCCCTCCTAAATAGAGGAGACAACTCAGGACAGAGAGGTAGCTCAGGACAAAGAGGTAGCTCAGGACAGAGAGGTAGCTCAGGACAGAGAGGTAGCTCAGGACAGAGGGGTAGCTCAGGACAGAGGGGTAGCTCAGGACAGAGGGGTAGCTCAGGACAGAGAGATCGCTCCGGACAGAGAGGTAGCTTAGGACAGAGGGACAACTCTGGACTACTGGCAGCTCCGGACTGAGTGGCAGCTCCGGACTGAGTGGCAGCTCCGGACTGAGTGGCAGCTCCGGACTGTAGGGCAGCTCCGGACTGTAGGGCAGCTCCGGACTGTAGGGCAGCTCCGGACTGTAGGGCAGCTCCGGACTGTAGGGCAGCTCATGACTGTAGGGCAGCTCATGACTGGAGGGCAGCTCATGACTGGAGGGCAGCTCATGACTGGAGGGCAGCTCATGACTGGAGGGCAGCTCATGACTGGCTGGCGGCTCTGGCAGCTCCTGACTGGCTGGCGGCTCTGGCAGCTCCTGACTGGCTGGCGGCTCTCGCAGCTCCTGACTGGCTGGCGGCTCTGGCAGCTCCTGACTGGCTGGCGGCTCTGGCAGCTCCTGACTGGCTGGCGGCTCTGGCAGCTCCTGACTGGCTGGCGGCTCTGGCAGCTCCTGACTGGCTGGCGGCTCTGGCAGCTCCTGACTGACGGACGGCTCTAGCGGCTCCTGACTGACGGACGGCTCTAATGGCTCGGGACAGACGGGCGGCTCTAATGGCTCGTGGCAGACGGATGGCTCAGAAGGCGCTGGGCAGACGGATGGCTCAGACGGCGCTGGGCAGACGGATGGCTCAGACGGCGCTGGGCAGACGGATGGCTCAGACGGCGCTGGGCAGACGGATGGCTCAGACGGCGCTGGGCAGACGGATGGCTCAGACGGCGCTGGGCAGACAGATGGCTCAGACGGCGCTGGGCAGACGAGCAGTGCAGGCAGCTCAGACGGCGCTGGGCAGACGAGCAGTGCAGACGGCGTTGGGCAGACGGCCGACTCTGACCTGCTGAGGCGCACAGTAGGCCTGGTGCGTGGTGCCGGAACTGGTGGTACCGGACTGGAGACACGCACCTCAAGGCTAGTGCGTGGAGCAGGAACAGGGCACACTGGACTCTCGATGCGCACTATAGGCCTGGTGCGTGGTACCGGAACTGGAGGTACCGGGCTGAGGGCACGCACCTCAGGGCGAGTGCGGGGAGAAGGAACAGTGCGTACAGGGCTCTGGAGAAGCACAGGAGGCTTGGTGCGTGGTGCCGGAACTGGTGGTACCGGACTGAGGGCACGCACCTCAGGGCGAGTGCGGGGAGAAGGAACAGTGCGTACAGGGCTCTGGAGACGCACAGGAGGCTTGATGCGTGGTGCCGGAACTGGAGGCACTGGGCTGAAGACACGCACCACAGGGAGAGTGCGTGGAGGAGGAACAGGGCTCTGGAGACGCACTGGAAGCCTGGTGCGTGGTGTAGGCTCTGGTGGTAATGGACAGGAGACACGCACCATAGGGCTAGTGCGTGGAGCAGTAACAGGACGCACAGGACTCTGGAGAACCACAGGAGGCTTGGTGCGTGATGTAGGCACTGTCTTAACCAGACGGCTAGCACGCACCTCAGTACGAGTATGGAGAGCTGTTCCCGGTGACATCAACTCACCGACACGTTCAGTCGGACGGATGCCGTGCCTCATGCACCAAACCAGTACATCCCTCATAACTCTCTCCTCCAATTTCCCCATTAACTCCTTCACTGTCTCTGTGTCACTCACCTCCAATACCGCCCTCACCGGCTCCTTACGGTAAGCAGGGGGAGTTGGCTCAAGTCTACAACTTGACCCAGCTACACTCCCTTTTAGCCCCCCCCCAAGAAATTTTTGGGTGAGCCTCTCGGGCTTCCAGCCGCTCTGCCTTGCTAGCGCCTCATAATGCCGCCTCTCCGCTTTCGCTGCCTCCAGCTCCGCTTTGGGGCGGCGACACTCCTCTGGCTCTGCCCAGGGTCCTTCTCCGTCCAGAATCTCCTCCCATGTCCATTCCTCCTTGAACCACTGCTGCTGTCGCTGCTGCCCGTTAACCCGCTGCTTGTTCCGGGTTTGGTGGGTGATTCTGTAACGTTCGTCTTGTGGTGAATGAACGGACCAAGGCGCAGCGGGTGATGAATACATACTGAATTTATTAAATGAAAGACGAAACACTAAATGAACACTAGAACAAACTACAAAACAATAAACGAAGGCAACAGACCTGAAACAAACGAACTTACATATAGACGAAGAACGCACGAACAGGAACAGACTACCTAAAACGAACGAACAAACGAAACAGTCCCATGTGGTATACACAGACACAGGAACAATCACCCACAAACAAACAGTGAGAACAACCTACCTTAATATGGTTCTCAATCAGAGGAAACGTCAAACACCTGCCTCTAATTGAGAACCATACCAGGCAACACATTAACCCAACATAGAAAACACATAACATAGACTACCCACCCCAACTCACGCCCTGACCAACTAAACACATACAAAACAACAGAAAACAGGTCAGGAACGTGACAGAACCCCCCCCTCAAGGTGCGAACTCCGGGCGCACCCCTAAAACTTAAGGGGAGGGTCTGGGTGGGCATCTGTCCGCGGTGGCGGCTCCGGCGGTGGACGAGGACACCACTCCACCACTGTCTTTGTCCCCCTCCTTAGCGTCCCTTGAGTGGCGACCCTCGCCCCCGACCATGGTCCAGGAACCTTCACCAAGGCCCCTCCTAAATAGAGGAGACAACTCAGGACAGAGAGGTAGCTCAGGACAAAGAGGTAGCTCAGGACAGAGAGGTAGCTCAGGACAGAGAGGTAGCTCAGGACAGAGGGGTAGCTCAGGACAGAGGGGTAGCTCAGGACAGAGGGGTAGCTCAGGACAGAGAGATCGCTCCGGACAGAGAGGTAGCTTAGGACAGAGGGACAACTCTGGACTACTGGCAGCTCCGGACTGAGTGGCAGCTCCGGACTGAGTGGCAGCTCCGGACTGTAGGGCAGCTCCGGACTGTAGGGCAGCTCCGGACTGTAGGGCAGCTCCGGACTGTAGGGCAGCTCATGACTGTAGGGCAGCTCATGACTGGAGGGCAGCTCATGACTGGAGGGCAGCTCATGACTGGAGGGCAGCTCATGACTGGAGGGCAGCTCATGACTGGCTGGCGGCTCTGGCAGCTCCTGACTGGCTGGCGGCTCTGGCAGCTCCTGACTGGCTGGCGGCTCTCGCAGCTCCTGACTGGCTGGCGGCTCTGGCAGCTCCTGACTGGCTGGCGGCTCTGGCAGCTCCTGACTGGCTGGCGGCTCTGGCAGCTCCTGACTGGCTGGCGGCTCTGGCAGCTCCTGACTGGCTGGCGGCTCTGGCAGCTCCTGACTGACGGACGGCTCTAGCGGCTCCTGACTGACGGACGGCTCTAATGGCTCGGGACAGACGGGCGGCTCTAATGGCTCGTGGCAGACGGATGGCTCAGAAGGCGCTGGGCAGACGGATGGCTCAGACGGCGCTGGGCAGACGGATGGCTCAGACGGCGCTGGGCAGACGGATGGCTCAGACGGCGCTGGGCAGACGGATGGCTCAGACGGCGCTGGGCAGACGGATGGCTCAGACGGCGCTGGGCAGACAGATGGCTCAGACGGCGCTGGGCAGACGAGCAGTGCAGACGGCGTTGGGCAGACGGCCGACTCTGACCTGCTGAGGCGCACAGTAGGCCTGGTGCGTGGTGCCGGAACTGGTGGTACCGGACTGGAGACACGCACCTCAAGGCTAGTGCGTGGAGCAGGAACAGGGCACACTGGACTCTCGATGCGCACTATAGGCCTGGTGCGTGGTACCGGAACTGGAGGTACCGGGCTGAGGGCACGCACCTCAGGGCGAGTGCGGGGAGAAGGAACAGTGCGTACAGGGCTCTGGAGAAGCACAGGAGGCTTGGTGCGTGGTGCCGGAACTGGTGGTACCGGACTGAGGGCACGCACCTCAGGGCGAGTGCGGGGAGAAGGAACAGTGCGTACAGGGCTCTGGAGACGCACAGGAGGCTTGATGCGTGGTGCCGGAACTGGAGGCACTGGGCTGAAGACACGCACCACAGGGAGAGTGCGTGGAGGAGGAACAGGGCTCTGGAGACGCACTGGAAGCCTGGTGCGTGGTGTAGGCTCTGGTGGTAATGGACAGGAGACACGCACCATAGGGCTAGTGCGTGGAGCAGTAACAGGACGCACAGGACTCTGGAGAACCACAGGAGGCTTGGTGCGTGATGTAGGCACTGTCTTAACCAGACGGCTAGCATGCACCTCAGTACGAGTATGGAGAGCTGTTCCCGGTGACATCAACTCACCGACACGTTCAGTCGGACGGATGCCGTGCCTCATGCACCAAACCAGTACATCCCTCATAACTCTCTCCTCCAATTTCCCCATTAACTCCTTCACTGTCTCTGTGTCACTCACCTCCAATACCGCCCTCACCGGCTCCTTACGGTAAGCAGGGGGAGTTGGCTCAAGTCTACAACTTGACCCAGCTACACTCCCTTTTAGCCCCCCCCCCCCCCCCCCAAGAAATTTTTGGGTGAGCCTCTCGGGCTTCCAGCCGCTCTGCCTTGCTAGCGCCTCATAATGCCGCCTCTCCGCTTTCGCTGCCTCCAGCTCCGCTTTGGGGCGGCGACACTCCTTTGGCTCTGCCCAGGGTCCTTCTCCGTCCAGAATCTCCTCCCATGTCCATTCCTCCTTAAACCACTGCTGCTGTCGCTGCTGCCCGTTAACCCGCTGCTTGATCCGGGTTTGGTGGGTGATTCTGTAACGTTCGTCTTGTGGTGAATGAACGGACCAAGGCGCAGCGGGTGATGAATACATACTGAATTTATTAAATGAAAGACGAAACACTAAATGAACACTAGAACAAACTACAAAACAATAAACGAAGGCAACAGACCTGAAACAAACGAACTTACATATAGACGAAGAACGCACGAACAGGAACAGACTACCTAAAACGAACGAACAAACGAAACAGTCCCATGTGGTATACACAGACACAGGAACAATCACCCACAAACAAACAGTGAGAACAACCTACCTTAATATGGTTCTCAATCAGAGGAAACGTCAAACACCTGCCTCTAATTGAGAACCATACCAGGCAACACATTAACCCAACATAGAAAACACATAACATAGACTACCCACCCCAACTCACGCCCTGACCAACTAAACACATACAAAACAACAGAAAACAGGTCAGGAACGTGACAGAACTTGACATGATAATATGCAATTTACAAAAACTGTGCATATTATGTACACAACTTAGTGTGTATAGACATTTAAAAGCCTGTTTTATAAATGAGGCCCCTGGTTCGCAGGTGGGAAGAATGAAAACCAGCAAGGTGGTAGACCCTTAGACCTGGATTTGAGAGTAAGGCCAGGATTCAATCTGATCCCATGTTATAGGCACTGCGGCTTTTAAAGGCAATTTCAGATTAGCCGTCATATGCAGTGTTTGCCGTGAATGGGTTCGGTTTGCCCCTAGCAGAAGTCGGCTAGGCGAAGTGAACATATATGCTCGCATATTCCCTTAAAATACCTTCGCTTGAAAAATGAGGGAAATTAAAAAATACAAATAAATAATTCAACAATATTACTGTTTGCCCCTCTTGAGACGCCGTAACCAGTACACTTCCTCAAAAGTCTGAATGAGTCTAAGATAAAATGAATTACAGATTTCTTGAGTTTACGTTTTTGCAGAGGTCTTAGTCGCGCAATTTTACATCTAACTAAGATATTTGGTGCAGTATTTCTCAAGTGAAAAATGTTGCTATAAAACTAGTCGTCTGTCGTTGAATGACAACAAACACTACATTAAAGGATCCCTACTGTTGACCAATCACTGACGTTGGGACGTGGACTTCGGCTTCCGAACTTGGACAAGCCTCAAGAAAAAAAATGGTGCTCTCGAACAGCCGAAAAAACATCACAATATATGCGTAAACTGTTTTGACTGTGACACACACATATGGTACGCTTTAGTAGCCTAGCACGAGTAAGCCAGAACAGCATATATCCTGTGTCTGTAGTATGAGGTAGGCTGATGTAAAAGTACACCCCCTGAACAGGATGCTAGTTTATCACATGGTCTTACCCCCAATCTATCTCCTTAATGCCAATCAGAGAGGAATTCTTACAATTTTTATTATGACTCAACCGGGGATCAAACTTGCAACCTTCTAATCTCAGGGCAGAAACTCTAACCACAAGGCCACTGATTTGGTATCTGGATTTGTGAAGGGGGATGTTCATGGAGTTTATACAGATTCATAAAGACATTGAATCCATTTGTGTTTCCATTACCTTTACGGTTTGATGCTGAATGACATGTTTGAATGGCATTACAACATAAGTGAAGTACTGTCCATTGATTTCCATAATATATTTCCTAGGTTGATGTTAACCCAAATGGCGACAACCACAAGAGAAGGGGTGAATGGGACAGTAAGGAACATCTTGAACAAGCCACTGGGATTCTAATTCGTTTCATCAAAAGAATCAAAAACAAGTTTCCTGAATGTACCAAGGAGCAGCAGCTTAAAGGTACGAAGTTTGATAGTTGATAGATACTTGCTGTGAGTGGGGGATATGGGGGTGGGGGGAATACAAGGCAAAGAATTCTAACGAAATCATCTGCACTGCATGACTGGTTGTTTATCTGGCCATGATTGTTACTTTTCAGGGGGAATAGCTGCCTACAACAAGGGGGATGGAGCGATCAGTTCGCTATAGGAAGTGAATAAGAACACCACTGGAAAGGACTATTCCAATGATGTTGTTGCCAGGGCTCAACGGTATCACACCAACTTGGTCTGAGTGTAAATAAACCAGAACATTACATTGTGTGGTTCACAGTTTTATCCAAAATATTCTCAGACGTTGAGTCTTTAAATTATTCTGATGTGTTAGCCTTGCAATTCAGCAAGAGACATACACATTTGGCAAAAACTTTTAGTCAAAGAAAATACACAGTTAAAGGGGCAATCTGCAGTTGCTATATCATGGAATGTCAGTCCTTGCAAATCAAATCAAATTGTATTGGTCACATACACATATTTAGCCGATGTTATTGCGGGTGTAGCGAAATGCTTGTGCATCCATAGCTCTGTCTAGGAATTTAGTGGTTACATTTCTCCAGCCCCATCCCTCAGCTTTTTACCTAAACAGTGCCGGCGAGAACGTTTTGTTATTGTTTCAACTAATGATTGCCCCTTTAAAGTAGGCTAACTGTAATCAATACTACAAACGCTCAATACTACAAACTCTGGTGATTGATTTATAAAACTGCATAGATAATAGCTAAAACTTTTTTTTCTTCTTCTTCTTCTTCAGTTCATATCATGAAAGAGATAGTAGCTTTTGGACTCCCTATCATAGACCAGCATCCAGACCATGGAATGACAGAGGATCTGATAGGTGACATTGTGTAGTTCAACTCTTTCAAACTTCCTCAGTTGTTGGACCATTCAGTAACCTGCTATGATGATTAATGATACATTCACAATATGTTATACACAATGTAATATGAAGGTTTAGTTTGACGCATTTGTCTAACATTGTAATTGCTACGTTTTTTTTTCTAGTTCAGTAGTCTGGTTTTTCAACATGAAGATCAATGTAATGAGGAATGTGTAATGGTTAACATTGTGTTAAAAAATATATTATAATGTTATGTTTGAGTCATAAGAGGCAGGCAGGCATCAGGCAATAAAGCCTCATGTAACAACTTTTTGGAAGTTTTTTTTTTCTTTATTAGATTTTTAAGTGTTTGAAAAATATTTTTTAAATCCTGAGCTATTCACAATATAATGGCATTTATTCTGTTTGAAATATTGAGGAAATGAGACAGGGAAATGAAAGACAACAAAAAGCAGTGAGACAGTAGCTGTGTAGATTGATACAACTGTCAGAACAAACCCTTTGAGTCATACATATATGCATACAAAAAGCATTGGATTTGAAAAAGCCATGGGAAAAGTACACCATTTCCCCCTTGCAATAGAGCAAGTCATGCAATACTGCATTTAGAAACCCTAGGGAACACAAGCAAATGATTCTCTACCAAAACATTTTAAAACAGGGGTTCCACCTTGCTACAGAGCGCAGATTAAATACGAGTCTACTTCGGCATGTATTACTATTTCAGTCATAATATGCTTAAAACGTTGACTGCTAGTGTGTTTCATGAGAACAATTCATTACTTATTGTGTTTTAAAACCAATCCAAGTCTCAAATAATAGGAGCTAATTAAAGTGGTTGTTAGCATAGCACTATATCTCTAACACACCACCTACGCCTAACCGAACAAACACCTGCTCTCACCGTCAGGAAAACAATACCCGACAGGCGGGGGCAAAGGACACTGTCTACCAGTGTACAGCTAGCTAGCTACCAGCTCCTTCTTTTGTGGAGTTTATTGGCAGCTGGCATCCAACGGTTTCGTGCATTAACACCACCTACTGTACTGGAGCACCCCCGTCTTCCACCTGTCCTAGCTTAAAAATGTACGAATGGGAAGGCTTTATGGGAAGGCTTTCCACTAGATGTTGGAACATTGCTGCGGGGACTTGCTTCCATTCAGCCACAAGAGCATTAGTGAGATTGGGCTCTGATGTTGGATGATTAGGCCTGGCTTGCAGTCGGCGTTCCAATTCATCCCAAAGGTGTTCGATGGGTTTGAGGTCAGGGCTCTGTGCAGGCCAGTTAAGTTCTTCCACACTGACGTCAACAAACCATTTCTGTATGCATCTCGCATTGTGCAGGGGGCATTGTCATGCTGAAACAGGAAAGGGCCTTCTCCAAACTTTTGCCACAAAATTGGAATCACAGAATCGTCTAGAATGTCATTGTATGCTGTAGCGTTAAGGTTTCCCTTCACTGGAACTAAGGGGCCTAGCCCGAACCAGGAAAAACAGCCCCAGACCATTATTCCGCATCCACCAAACTTTACAGTTGGCACTATGCATTCAGACAGGTAACGTTCTCTTGGCATCCGCCAAACCCAGATTCATCTGTTGGACTGCCAGATGGTGAAGCGCGATTCATCACTCCAGAGAATGCATTTCCACTGCTCCAGAGTCCAATTGCGGCGAGCTTTACACCACTCCAGCCAACATTTGGCATTGCACTTGGTGATCTTAGGCTTGTGTGCGGCTGCTCGGCAATGGAAACCCATTTCATTAAGCTCCTGACGAACGGTTCTTGTGCTGACGTTGCTTACAGAGGCACTTTGGTAGTGTCCATTAATTTGAAGGGGTATCCACATACATTTGTATATATAGTGTATAAAGAGCCCACATGCAGCCCTGAAGCCCTGAATTGCAGGCCGCAATTGCACGCATCTCTTCTGGAAGGTCTAGACAAGTCACTACTGACTGAGAGCCAATAGTGAGCAATAGCCTAGTTTTCCAATGCTTTTGTAGTTGTGTGTGACAATGGCAGAGGCTGCAGCAGGAATTATCAAGGAGGATGTAGTGGCTAATTTGTTAGCATCACCCTTTTTAAGACTAACTTTCAACCAGAAGTTAAATGTTGTAATTTTATTTAGAAATTTTTATTAGGATCCCCATTAACTAACGCCATAATGCTAGCTAATCTTCCTGGGGACCAACACCAATTAACAAGACATTACAAACAACCACAATCAAGACTTCACAAACATTCAACAAGTAGACAATACAGATAATTACAATACCTGACAGGAAACACATTTAACATGCAGTTGATGCTTTCTATTTCCTGTCCAGTCATATGGTCTATCACATTAGATGTTTTTTTTTCTTTTTTCTTGAAGGTGGATTTACTTTTTGCCTGAGAAATACGGATTGGTAAAAAGTTCCATTCAGCTATGGCTCTATATAAAACTGTAGATTTAAGTCAATTTGTCCTTGGCTTGAGTTGTTTTAGCTGCCCTGAATTTGCCTGTCTGGTTTGGTGGTTATGCGTGTTGCTAGTATGTACTAATTGGACTGAAAAATACAGTGGTTTTTTGAAAAATATAACATTCCTAAAGAAAATCAGAAGACTAGATAGTAATTTGTTTTTAACGTGAAGCCATGAGAGATTCTGATGCATTTGCTCTAACCAAATGAATATTATCCAATGAAGAGATAATCTGGCAGCACTGTTTTGAGCCATTGAGCTTTTTTATATATGTTTTTGCTGCAGATGACCATATAACCGGACAGTACTCTAAGTGTGATAGGACCAGGGATTGACCATATAACCGGACAGTACTCTAAGTGTGATAGGACCAAGGATTGAATCACCTCATTCAGTGCGCTAGATGTTACATATTCTGAACATTTTCTTGTGACAGCAATTCCCTTACCCATCTTAATAACAATATTATCTATGTGTTCTGACCATGATAAAGCTGCGTCCAACATGACGCCTAGTAGTTTCGTTTCTTTTCACTTGCTCTACATGCATTCTATTCATCAACAAATTCAATTGGGGATCATCAGCAAGCATATATCTTGAATCAAATACAATACATTTAGTTTTAGAAATGTTCAACACCAATTTGTTCATATCAACTCACTCAGACACCATTCTTAGTTCATTGCTCAGTACATCTGTTAGTTCATTACATTCTGATGCCGCTCTATACATTTTGGAGTCATCAGCATACATGACCACTCTTGCTTTTTTCATTACTGAAGGTAAATCATTAGTAAAGATAGAGAAGTGGGCCTAGGCAACTTCCTTGAGGAACACCACAGTGTATATCTTTACTGTTTGAAAAGCTACCATTATGGAACACGTTTTGCCTTCTCCTGGATAGATAGCTTTCCATCCAGGATAGAGCTGCAGACTTAAAAACATTTGAGTTTTCCTAGTAACAGTTCATGATCAATTACATCAAAAGCAGCACTGAAATCCAGCAACACTGCACCAACTAACTTCCTGTCATCCATACTCTTTAACCAATCATCTGTCATTTGTGCTAAGGCCGTACTCGTAGAATGCCCTTCTTTGTATGCATGCTGGAAACCGGTTATCAGACAATTACATCTGAAATAATCCTGATTTGTACAGATACATTTTTTTCCAATAATTTACTTCACAGGCAACAAGCTTATAGGACGACTATTAGGACCAGTGAATGCAGATTTTTGATCCTTAGGTAGTGGAATAACCTTTGACTCTTTCCAGACTTCTGGGCACACCCCCATACATCAAGCACTTATTAAAAACATGAGAGATTGGTGTAGATATTTGGTTAGCTGTAACTCTAAGCAATTTGGCGTCTAGATTATCTGTACCAGGCGACTTGTCATCCGAAAGAGACAACAGCATCCTTTCTACCGCTTCCCTTTCTACTTGATGAAATTTGAACCTGCATAGCCTCTCCTTCATGATACAATCTTTTATAAGGGGATATGACATGGAGACATCAGTTGGATGGCATAGCATTCCTCAACTTGTCCACTTTGCCTGTAAAATATTAATTAAAAGTAGTTTGCGATGTCATGTGGTTTTGTAATAAATATACCCTCTGATTCAACAAAAGAGGCAGACATGTTTGAATTCCTACCCATAATAGTGTTCAACATTCTCCACAGCTTTTTCCCATCACCCTTTACTTCATCAATTTTGTGCTGATAGAATCCCTTATTTTTCCCTTTGTTTAGCTTGGTCACAAGATTTCTTAATTCACAATAACTTTGCTTATCAAACAGAGTACCAGATTTATCTGCTACTTTTTTGGCATCATAACGTTGAATCATTCAATTTCTCAGCTCATCATCAATCCATGGGGCACCATTTGACCTCACAGTGCATTTTCTTAAAGGGGCGTGCTTAAAAGCTATACTCATAAATAATTTCATAAACAAACTTAGTGACATTTCAGGATCATCCTTACTACACACTTCTAACCATTGCACATTCTTAATCTCATCCACAAATGAGTCCTGATTGAACCCTCTGTAGGGCCTGCGGTAGATTATTTTAGGGCCAGACTTTGGTATTTTCAAATCAAATCAAATTTTATTTGTCACATACACATGGTTAGCAGATGTTAATGCAAGTGTAGCGAAATGCTTGTGCTTCTAGTTCCGACCATGCAGTAATATCTAACAAGTAATCTAACCTAACAATTTCACAACAACTACCTTATACACACAAGTGTAAAGGAATGAATACGAATATGTACATAAAAATATATGAATGAGTGATGGCCGAACGGCATAGGCAAGATGCAGTAGATGGTATAGAGTACAGCATATACATATGTGATGAGTAATGTAGGGTATGAAAACATTATATAAAGTGGCATTGTTTAAAGTAGCTACTGATACATTTAATTACATCAATTTTTCCACTATTAAAGTGGCTAGAGTTGAGTCAGTATGTTGGTAGACACCGAGGTATTTGTAGTTGTCCACATATTCTAAGTCAGAACCGTCCAGAGTAGTGATGATGGACGGGCGGGCGGGCAGGTGCAGAGAGCGATCGGTTGAAGAGCATGCATTTAGTTTTACTTGTATTTAAGAGCCATTGGAGGCCACGGAAGGAGAGTTGTATGGCATTGAAGCTCGTCTGGAGGGTTGTTAACACAGTGTCCAAAGAAGGCCAAGAAGTATACAGAATGGTGTCGTCTGCGTAGAGGTGGATCAGAGACTCACCAGCAGCAAGAGCGACATCATTGATGTATACAGAGAAGAGAGTCGGTCCAAGAATTGAACCCTGAGGCACCCCCATAGAGACTGCCAGAGGCCCGGACAACTTGTACTGCGCGCGTTGTAGCGTAGGTTTTGTATGGCGTCGTGTATCGTTAGGAGTTTGTCGCTTTGTTGTGGAGTGGGGGAGACCAGCACTGACAGGATTGGTGCAACGAAGAAAGAGCTTTGAAAGACCAAGAAGCTGTACTGCTGGGATTGTCAACTCTTCAGCACCGACAAGACGCAAACCTGGTCCCAATGGCGGACTGGCCGTCGGGAGCACCGGGAAATCCGGTGGCCTGAGGGTCGTTTTGGCCAGTGGTGAATAGTCAACTTGACCAGCAATAATATAGCAAGCAGGAATGAGTTGACGAAGAATCCACGCATCAGGCGCGACTCTCACTCACTCGCTGCAGTGTCCCCGGGCACCAAAAATGACATCAGGTCTCTTCGCGACGCACATAGCAACCGTCTACCTGCCTCTCTACAGATAACATGTTAGACAAGTCGCACGGCGAAATGGACAGTCAGAAGAGGAAAGGTGGAGCAGAGAGGGAGAGAATAAAAAAGAGAAAGGCCCTTGCCACAGACGCTGCAAAATAAGCGACATGTTCGCCAGTAAGGGACCAGGTCAGTCAAAAACACTAGCTAAACCACACACACGACACCCAGCATGGCTAGCTAAGTAG
Organism: Salvelinus namaycush; assembly: GCF_016432855.1. NCBI lineage: Eukaryota > Metazoa > Chordata > Actinopteri > Salmoniformes > Salmonidae > Salvelinus > Salvelinus namaycush. The sequence goes on along the minus strand of NC_052308.1, from coordinate 66,051,698 downwards.
TCTAGCTAATAATAGTGACACAACGGCCGGTAGACTAAACAGTTTGCACGTCTTACGTCTTCGTGGAGGAATTATATCATAGCAATGAGTGCAACATAGCAATCATAATATGACATTGAAGGCAATATATTTAAACTAGTAAAAAATCGTAAACCTAGACTATGGACTTGCCAGCATTTGGTCAAGACTCATGCCACATAAGCTAGGGAATGTGCACATACACTTTACAGCGAAACAGGCTACAGTAACGTAACCATAATAACGTTAAATCCATGAACGTAACACGGTAACGTAAACTCACCCCATTCCGTACAAATGTGCGTAACCACGACATTCAAACGAGGCTACAAAGAAAACTAATGGGACTGTGTTGACTACAAAATCGGGGGTGTGAACTAGGTTTCTTTTCAAGCATTGATCGACATGGTAATGGCTCTATAGTATTGGAGAAAAGTTGAAAAAACTGACCCTCCGTTACATCTTGACGTGTCATGTCGTAACGTACAGCACGCATAAAGCAACTATTTCTGTCTTACAATCTCTCTCCACCAGGTGTAGCACTTCTCCCATCGTTTAAAAACAAGAAATGGACAGTGAAGGGGTTAAGGGGGGATACCTAGTCATTTTTTTCATCATCATTGCATGCGATCATCATTCTCAAAGTCGCTGTTTACTTCTAAGATCACTTTAGCACCGCCCTAAAAACCCGATTCAAATTCAACACAAACCTTCAAATAGGTATGTAATGACACATTATATAAACTCTTTATAGTGTTTTATTTACATTTTAGAGGCATTAAGGTGATAAGTTGGACAGATCGAGTGAAAAAAGCAATTTTCCCACACGACATCTGTCCTTCTCACTATCACGCATTAGTTTCGCTTCCCCACCCGCCATTTTTTTAAAGACCCGACGGGGCTTATTGCCTGCTTGAATTATGCAGAAACGGGCAGTGTTTAGGTCATGTAATTGATTTTGTTGGAAAGGGGAGAAATTGTGCTTTACAATGGTATTGACATTACAGTTGATCTGGAAGTATTACGTTTTGGGGCGCTAAAATAAGGGTAATTGTATGGACCAAGGCAATGTACGAGTTTACGTGAGTTTACGTTAGCCTGTGTGACACAGCACAGGCAATGACAAAGATCATTAGCGCCATTAGTACCAGCATTACAAGTTACTACAATAATATACAGCTCTGGGAAAAAATTAAGAGGCCACTCCAAATTAAGAGACCACTCTTAATTTTTTCCAGAGCTGTATTAATGTAGCCTACTGATACACTAATGATAGTGAGTATGATAATAGAGTATTTTCTTTGCAAAGGTGGAGAAGGAAGCAGCAGCAGCACTAGAGCTTCAGGTGCTTCTGCAGAACTGGAGATGGTGGTCAGTTCAGAGTCTGACTCAGAGCAGGAACCTTCAGGTACAATTTACATGTAACGGATTTCCTCTTCGTCTGAGGAGGAGTAGCAAGGATCGGACCAATGTGCAGCGTGGTAAGTGTCCATAATGAGATATTTAATAAATCAACAGAACACTGAACAAAATAACAAAAGTACAAACAAACAACCGAAACAGTCCCGTATGGTGCAAACACTAACACAGGAAACAACCACCCACCAAACACAATAGAAAACAGGCTACCTAAATATGGCTCCCAATCAGAGACAACGACTGACACCTGCCTCTGATTGAGAACCATACTAGGCCAAACACATAGAAATATAACAACAGAACAAAACATAGAAAAACAACATAGAATGCCCACCCCAACTCACGCCCTGACCAACTAAAATAAAGACATAAAAAAGGAACTAAGGTCAGAACGTGACATTAAAAGCACAAACCTAAACATGTAGGCTATGATTTTAGATGAATATGTACTTTATTTATGAGATTATCAGTAGGACTGTAATCAGGGGGCATACAATTGATGACTGCATAAGTAATACAAGTTTAAGTTGAGGTTATTTACAATGTTAATCTCATTCTGCAGAGCAACCAGATGTGCAGAGAGAGAGAGGTTCAGAGCCCAGTACAGGGAAAATAGAAAGGGACAGCGAAAGCACTGAAAATCCATTTGATTATTTTGCCCGTCCTCAGTCCAAGGATTTTGACTTATTTTTTCACCACCACCCAAAACAAACCCCTCAAAGAGTCCTTCCCAATGTATTCCATTCCAAAGATGGCACAAACAGAAAATGGCTGACATACAATGACATACACTCCTTGTTCTGCTCAGTTTGTCTTGTATTCGCAAAACCTTCAGCCAGTGATAGTGCATTTGTCAAAGGAGGCATGCAGGCCTGGAAACATGCCCATCAGAAAGTACAGGAACATGAGAGAAGACCCATAGAGAAAGTGCAGAAACCTTTTTCCTCAGAGCCAGCAAAGCAGACATCTGTACCCTTCTGAGTGATAAGCAAATGTCAGTTCAACGAGACCAGGTCAGAAAGAGGAGGCAGGTCATGGAACGTGTGATTGATGTAGTTAAAGTTATTGGGAAATGTGGGCTTAGCTACAGAGGACACAGACACGAAGCTGCATGTAACTAGGAAATCATGGCTAGTTTTTTGAGCTTATATTGTTACTAGTGGTAATTACTTCCTGGTTACTCTGAAGTAGCTATGCTATGACTCTTCCTTAACAGGCTGACAAGGGTGAATGTTCATTTGCTGTGAGTCAAAGCTTTTGTACAGAGGCATGTTTTGTGGACTTTCGTATTATACTTGCAGTTATGTAGCCAATGTTCAATTTCATTGACTCAGTGTATAGATGTGTTTATTGTGTGCTGTTGGCTTTATAGACACCAGTGAGGGAACATTGTAATCTACAATTCTTTGTAGAGGAGTGCTTTTTTGACTTTTGTATTATACTTACTTACATTGTTGTAGCTTATGTTCAAGTTCTGTGAATGTGTGTGTGTGACGTTTTTTGATACTTTTGATATGCTTGATGCTTGAATATAAAGATAATCATTTGAGCTAACTCTGTATATCTCAGTCTCTTTTTAAAAAGTGTAGGCTAATTGTTTTGTGTGTCTAGCCTTGTACATTTGTATGTGCTATGATTGGTGTATTCCTAGTGAGTTTGAGGGTGCACCCATAGCCATAGCATACCTTGAAAACTCAGTGTTCAGATAGGCTACTTGTTGGTCAGTCCCAAATGTTTGTATTTTGTAATGTGGATATAGTATATACCAAGTGTTTCTGCTTAACTGTCTGGTCTTAACCATTCCCGTGTACACTGCCTCAGTTGAAAGGATATTCTCCGCCTTGAAACAGATCTGGGCAGGCCCAGCCGTCAGCCTTAGCTTTGATCTCAATCGAGAAAGTACTTCTCTCAGATATAAAATCAAAGGACAAGCTATATGACTCTGTGATTGCCCATTTCATAAAGGACTGGAGGATGGACTTTGTTTTCAAATGGTCATCACCTGGTGAGTGGGACAGTTACAATTTTTTTTCAGTTTGCTTGTTGTTATTAATCTCTTTGATATAACTTGTGTAAAATATTGTTGCATTTGAACTTTAGACCACAGAATGTGATAAAATATTTTTGCAATGGGAAGTAATAGCTGGCTTGTTCATTTTGTGTTGGAATTGCTAAATAGTTGTGTTCTTGTATTGGGGTCTACTTATTATTTTTGAGTGAATGGGCTGCTTATTCTTGAAGATAATTTTATGCTGTGTGTGACTGCTGTTTCTATCTGCTTTCTCTTTCAGCATGTTGCTGAAATAGCGGAGGCAGTGCGCCTGTTTTCTTTGCTCTGATGAGCACTAACTGTCCTTGGTCCTGAATTATAGTTAGCCCTATGTGTGGTGTTGAATTTATTCCACCACCGTGTGAGTATGACTGCCTTTTTGGAACTGTTTCTGTGAAACAATGTCTGGCTTTTTCAGCCTTATATACCACGGTGGCATAATAATGCATTTCTAACAGATTTTAGAGTAGCCTAAATAACACAATTATCATAACATAAGTTGTAATATGGCTATTTTTGTCTGTGTGCTGTCTCGTTGAGCTGCAGCCCGAGGCACGGCTCAGGCCTGTTTGAATTTTGTCATCAGAAAGCTTATTTTGTCTGTGTGCTTCTCCTGCGCTAGAGTCTGCACTCGAATGGTCAGGCGCATTAAGTGATCCTCTGTTTCTATATGACGTATTGGAAATGTATTCCCCAACTGAAGGCCTAGGTACAATAGTCACAGTTCGCCACTGCTTTCCGCAGTGCTGAACTGAGTGTCGCTGTCCACTGTGCTGCAGCCAGTGCCGCTGTCAATGGTGCTGAAGTGAGTGTACCTGTCTCTTGTGCTGAAGTTGGTGGCTCTGTCCATGGAACTGGGCATACATGTCTTTTGTGCTTTTACTTGTGGCCATGTACATGTTGCTGAACGGGGTGTCCTTCAGCCACATTTATGCCCATGCCTCTCATGGCTCCCAGTCCAGTTCCAGAGACGTCTGTTTGGACGACGAAAAGCCGGGAACTTTAGCAAATTTTCAACTACTTACTACTTTTTAGTTACTTTTGAACTACTTAGCATGTTAGCTAACCCTTCCTCTAACCCTAACCTTGCCCTTTTAGCTAACTCTTCCCCTAACCCTAACTCTTTTAGCTAACCCTTCCCTTAACCCTAACCCTAGCCTAGCTAACGTTAGCCAGCTAGCAAAAATTCATAACATATCATATGTTTTCCAATTGTAACATATTGTAAGTTTTGCAAATTTGTAAAATATAATACGAATTGTAATTCATAGCATACCATACGAAATGTAACATATCATACTAAATGGGGACATCCACAAATGAATACATACCATACAAAACGTAACATTTCATACTAAATGGAGTGTCTCGGATTCACGTACAGAATAATACGAAATGCTTTGAGACTAGGTTGCAAATAGTAAAAGTATGCTAATCAGGTAGCCAAGTGAAGCTCTTTTCACCAAAAAGAGCCGTTCAAAAAGAGCTGTTTGTTTGCGAACGACCCATCACTAGCAGCTACCCATGCTTCGTTATTTCTGGACAGAGCTGTGACTTCCTGTAAATCAAGCACACTATAGAGAGGGGAAATCCATGTAGACTATATTTAAAAATACACCGTCCATGCACAATCAGATTGGTGGATATAACTGAGGCTTCAGTTTCAGGGAGAAAGACGAGGTGCGACTGTGTGAGGAGGAAGTCAGTAGCTAACGGTTACATTTTTGCGACAGATTCTTGCAAAAGCTCCTGGCTGCACTTAGTGTATAGTTTTGAGTGTCCTCCAGTTAAAGAATTTTAAGAGAAAACACAAAAATAGATAAGCTTTATTCAGTGCTGTCAAATGGTGTAACTGTGTTTAATATTTGTAAAACATCTTTAATAAATTTGTTTCGTGATATCTCAATTGGCCCAAGGGGGTCGCTGCATCATTCGTGGGGGATGACATGTTTACTGTTGCCTTGTTTCTTTACAATCTCTGTCAATTTATATAAAGTGATAGGTTTGGTTTCTGAGCTTTAACTATTATTAATCATTCGTTATAAAATAGACATGAGGGGTGCCATAATGAAGCTTGGGAGGGGCTGAGTGCAGGGAAAACGGTCACATGTGGCAGTACTGATAAAGGGACGAACCGTTTAAGGCCCAGATCACTTAGCTCCCTGCCTAGCAATAATGATGCAATGTTTAGCGATAAGGAGGAGACTCCACCCAAAGTGGGGTATGTACCACGGGTGAAACCATGTCTTTGTCTAATGCAGCTGTATTGACCCTCTGGGTAGAATAAACCTGGTTTAAGCTTTCATAGTGTCCGGTGAGTTTTTACTCTGAGAATTAGAACCTAACAAAGGGATGCATGCATCTGAGAGAATGTCTGACGATGATAAGAATGACGTAATGAAGTACAAGGCCATTATCAAAAAGGTGGGGGAAAAGTATGAAATAGATCCAGCTATCATTTGTGGCATCATCTCAAGAGTCCAGAGGTGGGAGAGCAATACTGGACAAGAATGGCTGGGGGGAACCATGGAAAGTCCTTTGGGCTTATGCAGATAGGCACTCAGACTATAATTAATTAATTGAAGTCGCTGATTGGCCAAACAATTCCAGTCACTTGGGTCGTATTCATAAGGGCAGGCAACACAAAGCATTTCGGAAAACAAAAAAAAGGCAGCTTTCTTATTGGACAAATCCAGGTAGTCCCTCTGTTTTCTTCCGCTTGGTGCCTAATGAATACATCCCTGGTGTCCAAGGTATGAATCAGGCCCTCGAAGCCCAGATTTGAGAGCTATGAATGGAATTTATAGCTTAATAAAGTTGTTAATCTTATTTCTGTTTCCATTACCTTAGTTTGATGCTGAGTGCCATGTTTGAATGAGATTACAGTGGAGGCTGGTGCGAGGAACTATAGGAGGACTGGCTCATATTAATGGCTGGAATGGAATTAATGGAACAGTGTCAAACATATGGAAACCACATTTGGCTCTGTTCCATTAATTCCATTCTAGCCATTACAATGAGCCCGTCCTCCTATAGGTCCTCCCACCAGCCTCCACTGTAATCTCATTCAAACATGGCACTCAGCATCAAACTAAGGTAATGGACCACCATCCTCTTCTGATTACAATATAAGTGAAATGCTGTTCATTGATTTCCATCCTACATTTCCTAGGTTGATGTTACTCCAAACGGTGGCAACCACACTACAAAGGGAGAATGGGGAGGTCAGGAACATCTCAAACAAGGCACTTAGATTCTCATCAATTTCATCATAAAGATCAAGAGAAAGTTTCCTGACTGTACCAAGGAGCAGCAGCTGAAAGGTACGTTTGATAGTTGATACTTCCTGGACTAACCAAATTTGTGGCCTTTGTCAAGAACATTTTAGCCTCTTATGGAAAGCATTGCTAATACCTACCTTGTTTTTACCCTAAGATGACAAGTGTTATTTTGACTAATATTATTGTACTGCCAAATCTCATGAGAGAATGGACGGCTACACTACACGGAAGGACTATTCCGTGATGTTACCTAAACTTAATACATTGCAAAATGGTTATTAAAAGTAAACTGTGGGACCTACCATCCTTTTGAGCCAGACCATTCTAATGACATGTCCTCTGCGGTCTGAGTAGCCTAAATGTATCTGGAGGTTAGGCCATACAGACTTAAACTGTTAACAAGATGTATTTTTGAGGAAGCAAGCAAACAAATCAAAAAGTTAGCTTTGTAAAAAATACTATAACAACATTAGTTCATCCTCACTACATATTAGACATTTTTCTAGGATCTCAGTTGTCAAGACCCCATTTGTGTCAAAAGTAGAATAGAGTCAACAGGGGTATCCATTAAACAGTAAATCAACGTTGTTTGGCCTTAGGTTGCATTTTAGTTTAGTTAAGTTTATTAATTCGGCCATTTAAAAAAACAAGCACACATAAAACTTAAAAGCCATACATGCACAATAAAATCATTGAGGATAACACACAATAAAGTCTGGGACTTATTGTCAGGGTTGTGTGCGGAGAAGTATCGGAGTCAAGCGCAGGACACAGGTGTTGAGCGAAACCACAGTGTTTTTACTCAAAATATAGGCAAAAGTTCCACAAATGGAACTAATCACAAACACACACGTATAAACCACAACCACTAACGCACAAACAATCACGGACAAAACAGAAATGAAAGCCAGAGGGTTAAATAGGGAACATGATGGGGGAATTGAAACCAGGTGTGTATAATACAGACAAAACAAAACTAAACTGAAAAATGGATCGACGGTGACTAGAAAGCCGGTGACGTCGACCGCCGAACACCACCCGAACAAGGAGAAGGGCCGACTTCGGCGGAAGTCGTGACAGTACCCCTCCCCTGACACGCGGCTCCAGCAGCGCGACGACACCGGCCTCGGGGACGACCCGGAGTGCGAGGCGCAGGGCGATCCGGGTGGAGACGGTGAAACTCTTGTAACATGGACGGATCTAGAATGTCCTCCACCAGTACCCAGCATCTCTCCTCCGGACCGTACCCCTCCCACTCCACGAGGTACTGAAGGCCCCTCGCCCGACGTCTAGAATCCATGATGGCCCTTACGATATACGCCGGGACCCCCTCGATGTCAAGAGGGGGCGGAGGGACCTCCCGCACCTCAGACTGCTGGAGCGGACCAGCCACCACCGGCCTGAGGAGAGACACATGGAACGAGGGATTAATACGGTAATCAGGGGGGAGTTGTAACCTATAACAAACCTCGTTCAATCTCCTCAGGACTTTAAATGGCCCCACAAACCGCGGACCCAGCTTCCGGCAGGGCAGGTGAAGGGGTAGGTTTCGGGTCGAGAGCCAGACCCGATCCCCCGGTGCATACACCGGGGCCTCACTGCGGTGGCGGTCGGCACTCGCCTTTTGTCTCCTGATGGCCCGTTGTAACCGCACATGGGCAGCGTTCCAAGTCTCCTCTGAGTGCCAAAACCATTCATCCACCGCAGGAGCCTCAATCTGGCTCTGATGCCATGGTGCCAGGACCGGCTGGTAACCTAGCACACACTGAAACGGTGATAGGTTGGTAGAGGAGTGGCGGAGGGAGTTTTGGGCCATCTCCGCCCAGGGGATGTAAGCTGCCCACTCCCCCGGCCGGTCCTGGCAATAGGACCTCAGAAACCTACCCACATCCTGGTTGACTCTTTCCACCTGCCCGTTGCTCTCGGGGTGGAAACCTGAGGTAAGGCTGACCGAGATCCCCAGGCGTTCCATAAACGCCTTCCATACTCTAGACGTAAATTGGGGACCACGATCAGAAACTATATCCTCAGGCACCCCGTAGTGCCGGAATACGTGGGTGAACAGAGCCTCCGCAGTTTGTAGAGCCGTAGGGAGACCGGGCAAAGGAAGGAGACGGCAGGACTTAGAAAACCGATCCACAACGACCAGGATCGTGGTGTTACCCTGCGACGGGGGAAGATCCGTCACAAAATCGACCGATAGGTGTGACCACGGTCGCTGTGGAACGGGAAGGGGTTGTAATTTCCCTCTGGGCAGATGTCTAGGTGCCTTGCACTTTGCACATACCGAACAGGAGGAAACATAAACCCGCACGTCCTTAGCTAAAGTGGGCCACCAGTACTTCCCAGCAAGGCAGCGCACCGTCCGACCGATACCAGGATGACCAGAGGAGGGTGACGTATGAGCCCAACAGATCAAACGATCGCGGACATCAAACGGAACGTACATACGCCCAGCTGGACAGTCAGGTGGAATGGGCTCTGAACGTGACGCCCGTTCGATGTCCGCGTCCACCTCCCATACCACCGGTGCCACCAGGCGAGAGGCTGGAATTATGGGAGTGGGATCTGAGGACCTCTCCTCTGTATCATACAGCCGGGACAGTGCGTCTGCCTTAACGTTCTGGGAACCTGGTTTGTAGGAAAGGGTGAAATCAAAACGGGTGAAAAACATGGCCCACCTTGCCTGGCGAGGGTTCATTCTCCTCGCCGCCCGGATGTACTCCAGATTGCGGTGATCAGTCCAAATGAGAAAAGGGTGTCTAGCCCCCTCAAGCCAATGTCTCCACGCTTTCAGAGCCATGACAACAGCCAGCAACTCCCGGTCCCCCACATCATAGTTTCGCTCCGCCGGGCTGAGCTTCTTCGAAAAGAATGCACAGGGGCGGAGCTTTAGTGGCGTACCCGAGCGCTGAGACAGCACAGCCCCTATCCCTGCCTCGGACGCGTCCACCTCAACTATGAATGCTAAGGAAGGATCAGGATGAGCCAGCACGGGAGCTGAGGTAAACAGAGCCTTCAGGTGACCAAACGCCCTGTCCGCCCCAGCTGTCCACTGCAGTCGCACCGGTCCTCCCTTCAGCAGTGAGGTAATGGGAGCCGCTACCTGACCAAAACCCCGGATAAATCTCCGGTAGTAGTTGGCAAACCCTAAAAACCGCTGCACTTCCTTTACCGTGGTTGGAGTCGGCCAATTACGCACGGCTGAAATGCGGTCATTCTCCATCTCTACCCCTGACGCTGAAAAGCGGTACCCTAGGAAGGAGATGGACTGTTGGAAGAACAGACATTTCTCAGCCTTGACGTACAGGCTCCAACAGTCAACCAAGCACCCTGCGCACTAGGGACACATGCTCGGCGCGTGTAGCGGAGTATATTAGAATGTCATCTATATACACCACTACACCCTGCCCGTGCAGGTCCCTGAAGATCTCATCCACAAAGGATTGGAAGACTGATGGAGCATTCATTAACCCGTACGGCATGACGAGGTACTCATAATGCCCAGAAGTGGTGCTAAATGCTGTCTTCCACTCATCTCCCCCCTTGATACGCACCAGGTTGTAAGCGCTCCTGAGGTCCAATTTTGTGAAGAAGCGCGCCCCGTGTAATGACTCGGTCATACTGGCTATAAGTGGTAGCGGGTAACTGTATTTTACCGTGATCTTATTTAATCCTCGATAATCAATACACGGGCGCAAACCTTCATCCTTCTTCTTCACAAAAAAGAAACTCGAGGAGACAGGTGAGATGGAAGGCCGAATGTATCCCTGTCCCAGAGATTCGGTGACATATGTCTCCATTGCCACCGTCTCCTCCTGTGACAGAGGATACACGTGACTCCTGGGAAGTGTAGCGTCTACCAAAAGATCTATCACACAATCCCCCGGTCGATGGGGTGGTAATTGAGTCGCCTTCTTTTTACAGAAGGCGAGTGCCAAATCGGCATATTCGGGAGGAATGTGCATGGTGGAAACCTGGTTTGGACTTTCCACCGTAGTGGCACCTAAGGAAACACCTACACACCTCCCTGAACACTGACAGGACCATCCCTTGAGAGCCCTCTGTTGCCACGAAATAATCGGATCATGAGAGGCCAACCAGGGAAGACCCAACACAACAGGAAACGCAGGAGAGTCGATCAGGAAGAGACTAATTCTCTCCTCGTGATCCCCCTGCGTTCTCATAGCGATGGGCGCTGTGACCTCCCCAACCAGCCCCGACCCCAAAGGACGACTATCTAAGGCATGTACAGGGAAGGGAACATCAACAGGAATAATAGGGATCCCTAAGCTATGAGCCAAAGAGCGGTCAATAAAGTTCCCAGCTGCGCCTGAATCTACTAGCGCCTTATGCTGGGGATGCGGGGAAAACTCAGGAAATTCTATAGGTAACCACATGTGTGCAACAGAAGGCTCTGGGTGAGTTATGTGCCTACTCACCTGAGATGACCCACCAGTGCTCCGCCTGCTACCTCGACTTCCAGGAGAAACACCCCAGCACCGGACAGCAGTGTGCCCTCTGCGTCCACAGTTGGTACATGGAGTGGTTCCCCCTCCGGTCTTCCTCCTAGCAGCCCCTCCCAACTCCATAGGAGTTGGATCCAAGGTGCTGGGTAATGGAATGGGCGGACCCCGATCTAGACGCCCCGCGGGAGGCCAACAGGTTATCCAGCCGGATAGATAAATCCACCAGCTGGTCCAGGTTGAGAGTGGTGTCCCTGCAGGCTAGCTCCCTACGAACGTCCTCTCGTAGACTACACCTGTAATGATCGATCAGGGCCAGCTCACTCCATCACGCACCAGCGGCCAGAGTACGGAAGTCCAGGGCGAATTCTTGAGCGCTCCTCATCCCCTGTCTTAGATGGAACAATCGCTCTCCCGCCGCTCTCCCTTCAGGTGGATGATCAAAGACTGCCCGGAAGCGGCGAGAGAAGTCATCATAGTTATCCAGGGTAGAACCCTCTCTTCCCCAGATGGCGTTAGCCCACTCCAGGGCTTTACCAGTCAGACAGGAGATGAGGGCGCCCACCCTCTCGTGTCCCGAAGGGGACGGATGAACAGATGCCAGGTAGATCTCCAGCTGTAGGAGGAACCCCTGGCACCCGGCTGCTGTTCCGTCATACGCTCCTGGGAGCGAGAGCCGAATCCCACTGGGTCCGTACGATGGAGGGATGGATGGTGGAGGTAGAGGTGCGGGTGGAGGTGATGGGGTATGATTGACTGGGAGACCTCCTCTCTCCCATCTGTCCATTGTTTGCAGCACGCGATCCATGGCTGTCCCTAAACTGTGCAACATGGTCGCGTGCTGTTGAACCTGCTCCTTTACTGGGAGAGACGGGCCGGCTGCGCCTGCTGACTCCATTTGAAGACAGTCCGTGATTCTGTCAGGGTTGTGTGCGGAGAAGTATCGGAGTCAAGCGCAGGACACAGGTGTTGAGCGAAACCACAGTGTTTTTACTCAAAATATAGGCAAAAGTTCCACAAATGGAACTATTCACAAACACACACGTATAAACCACAACCACTAACGCACAAACAATCACGGACAAAACAGAAATGAAAGCCAGAGGGTTAAATAGGGAACATGATGGGGGAATTGAAACCAGGTGTGTATAATACAGACAAAACAAAACGAAACTGAAAAATGGATCGATGGTGACTAGAAAGCCGGTGACGTCGACCGCCGAACACCACCCGAACAAGGAGAAGGGCCGACTTCGGCGGAAGTCGTGACACTTATTTCCATTGTGGTCCTCTTGAGACAAGATGGCTATACAAGATCGAACACAGTATGGCGGTGAAATAATAAAACAAAAACATAAAAGAAGAACATCTATCTCATCATTCCAGTTACATCATAGGGGTTATTCATATGGGCACAGAGGACATCAATTATATTTTTACTTTATTTTTAAAGCTGTCCAGAGAGAACGTTGTTGTTATAGGCAGAGGCAACTCATTTCATTCTGAGGCTCCAGTATACAAGAAAGTACCTTTCCCAGCATTACTCGTGAACCTGTATAAGCACACATCAGCAACACCTGATCTGGTGCTGTGATTGTGTGCATCCCTAACGCGAAGAAAGTAATCACTTAAATATCTGGGCGCAGGACCATAAATACTCCTGTAAACCAAACCTAGTCTAATCTGGGACACCCAAGCCTCAACAGGCAGCCAGTTTAGTTCCTCAAAGCAGCTCCTGCCTATGTGAGTACGTGGACTCACCTTCAATACTACCCTGATCAACTTATTCTGGGCTATCTGGAGCTTCCCCTTCATAAGTTTAGATAAGCTCCCAAATCAGGAAGTACTAGCATAGTCAAAATGGCATTGAATGAGGGCAGTAGCTAGAACTTTCATGGAGTCCTTATCAAGCAGCTTGGACTTTCTAGCCAAAAACTTTGTCCTGGCATTAACCTTCCCAAGCACCTTATTGGCCATGCTCACACCTCCCAAGTTTCCATCAAGGATACATCCCAAGTAGCTAACAGAGGTTTTAGTAGTCAGCACCTCACCCCCTAACTCCACTCTGATTTCAGACAACCTACACAATTTAGGTCTGGATCCCAAAATAATTGCTTCAGTTTTCCGTAAGTGCAGAGATAGCTTATTATCTCCAAGCCATTTGCTAATGTTAGTAAGCTCTGTGCTAAGTATGCTCTCCAACATAGTTTTACTTTTGTGAGACACCAGAAGTGTAGAGTCATCCGCATAAAGAAAAAGACGGCAAGAACAAGCATCTTTCATATCATTAATATACAATAAAAACAGCAGAGGCCCAAACACACTCCCCTGCGGAACGCCACAACTCATTGGTTTTGCCTGAGACAGTGAACCATTAACCTCTACTACTTGCTCCCTTCCTGATAAATAGGACTATAGGAGATCAGGAGACAGTGGTTAACTGTATCAAAGGCCTTCTGTAGGTCAAGCAGTACCATTCCACACAGATTTCCCTCATCAACCTCTTTCCTGATGAAGTCAGTCAAGTAAAGTAGACATGAATCAGTGGAGTATGTTTTTCTAAAACCCGACTGATAATCATACATTAGACCCTGTTTGTTAACATATTCATACATTTGCTCTTGTACAATTCTCACCAGGATCTTTGATGTTACACAGAGGATAGATACAGGCCTATAATTCCCAAGGTCAGACTTTATCCCCTTCTTATACAGAGGTATAACTTTAGCTTGTTTCATGTCCCTGGGAAAGGTGCCTTGTTCAAGAGAGAGATTAACAATATGTGTAATACAAGGGCCAATTTGCTCAGCAGAATCTATTAGAAACCTTGCAGGAATATTATCCAGGCCTGTGGCTTTGGAGCATTTAAGCTCTGCCAGCATACTGACTATTTTGGCTGTTGCTACCTTTGCAAAAGAAAAAGAGTTTGGCTGAACCCCTAACTCTACATAATACTTCTTGATTTGGTTGCTTCCATACAAACCAGAACTGGTGGGCAGCTTGCTAACCAGCTTGCTGGCAACAGAAGTGAAAAAAGAGTTGAATTCATTGGCAACCTCTGCTTTTTCAAATACCATCTCCCCTTTGATGTTCAGTCCAATACTGTTTAGTTTGTTTTTGGTAGTACTACTACAGCCTAGTTCCTTAAATGATTTCCAAAGCTTTTTAGGGTCATTTTTGTTTTCAAATATTTTCTCAGCAAAGTAACCCCTCTTAGCTTCATCCATCCTGCTCTGTGCTTAATTTCGGTGATGTTTATATAGGACAAAATCATGCTGCTCTTAAGAGTTCTTAAAATTCTTAAAGGCTTTATTTCTTGCTTGGATAGATTCTAGAATCTCATGATTAAACCACGGGCTAGATCTCTGCTTTACCCTGACCCGTCTAATGGGAGCCATCACATTCACCACATCAAGGAATCTACATTTAAAGGCTTCCCAGTCACTGTCTACCCCTACACTATCTAGCACAGGTGACCAGTCAATTTTACCCACTTCCTCCCTAAACTTTTCTACACAGTATTTTTTGAGTCCTCTGATTCTAACAGTTTTGTGACACTTAAATATATCTTTAAAAACACTCCTTGTGCAAAATGTAATAAAATAATCACTGATTCCATAGACTATTACTCCACTCTGCGATATTTTAGATTTATCAGACACCAATATTAAGTCAATTGTACTTTGCACTGTTTCACATATCCTGGTGGGATCTTTTATAATTTGGGTCAGAGCAAGTGATCGACAAAAGTGCATAAATACATTGTGGGTTGGGCTATTCTTTTTGCAGACATCAGTATTGAAATCTCCTAACAAAATGATTTCCTTCAACAGCGAATCATTACAGTTTGACACCATTTCAAGACCTTCATAGAATGCATTCTGCTTGGGCGGCCTATAACACACCCCCCAAAAAATTGGCTTGGTTTTGGGAAGGCAGATATCCAGCCAGACAATCTCCAGATCAGCGTTTAAATCTGATCTGACGTTAAAAGCAATGTCTGATCTTACAAACGCACATATTCCCCCCACCGTTCCGATTCCGATCCTTCCTGACAACAGAGTAATTACCTATCTCAATTTCTGAGTCACAAACAGATGAATCCAACCACGTCTCAGTAAAACATAAGACACCCACCTCTGATTTGTAAACCAACAGGCGTATCTCATCGATCTTCGGTAGTAGGCTTCGGACGTTTAAGTGCACAAAATGTAAGCCCTTCTTCCCAAAGGCCTCATTGAATTCCCCGATCCACTTGTAACTCGCCTCCCACTGCGCTGCCATCTTCCCACTGCCCTGCCTCCGGTGGCCTCTGTCGACATGGAGCACCCCTCCCCAGGTGCCACTCCATCGTCCTCACCACCATGTCCCCCGTCACTCGCCTCTGGTTGCCTCCGCTCCGCTGTGCACTCTCCACCCTCGTGAAGTCCTCTGATATCACTCCACCTTCAATGCTCACACACCGCATGGGTACAGCACACTGACAGCAACGGTAAGCTTCATTGACCCCATGTCCAAAGATAGAGTCACTGTATTTTAAATGAATCCACTTTGCGCATTGTGTTTTTACAGTAGCTCGATCTCCTGATCAATGTTAAATTCACAAAATGTTATGAAGGTTTAATTAAATGCATTTGTCTAACATTCTAGTTGTTTTCAATTGACACGAAGATCATGTAATAAGGAATGTTTCATGCTTTACAAAAAGTACAGCTTTTCCCAATCTATTTGTAGGACTCCTACTGAAAATACAGCAATATGCTTAAGCTTTATAAAACTAACATTGTTTGAGTCAGAGGCAGGCAGGCTTCAGGCAATAAAGACTCATGTAACACATCTCAGCAACTTTTTTTCTTTATTTGATTTGTCTCCAAAAAAATCCTGAGGTATTCACAATATAATGGCATTTATTCTGTTTGAAATAGAGGAAATGAAACGGAAAATGAAAAGACAGCGAAAAGCAGAGTGAGACAGTAGCTGTGTAGATTGATACAACTGTCAGAACAAACCCTTTGAGTTATACATACAAAAAGCCATGGAATTGCAATGGATGGAAAAAGTAAACAATTTTCCACTTTCATATCGAGCAAGTCATGCAATACCGTATTTAGAAACCCTAGGGAACAAGCAAATTATTATTCACCAACATTTTAAAACAGTTTCCACCTCGCTACAGAGTGCAGGTTAAATATGAGCCAATCAGTCCACTTCAGTCAGTATGCATAAAACGTTGACTGCTAGTCTGTTTCAGGAGGACAATTCATTACTTGTGTAAAACCAATCCAAGTTTCAAACAATGAGCTAAGTTAAGTGGTTGTTAGCATAGCACTCTCTTTAATACCACCCATGTTGTAAATGTTAAGATTTAAACCATAACCTGTTTGGCTTGACTGAGCAGGATTTCAATGAAATGAGTGCACACACCATCTAGACTTTAAACCACTCCATTATAATAGCAATGTTTCCTGTGGGTTAGTGTGGTTTGATATATTTGGCTTTTGTATCAACGGCAAGGCCAATGACAGACAGACAATTCTCTCCACCATGTGTCTTGTTTGGCTTAAAATATATATATAAAAACAGACTAATAAATAGTGAAAATACATACATTTGTTGAAATCAGTTTTTTTCCCTGCCAGTCGCAGCTCTGTGATTGGTCAAACTGGACGTCTGCAACACGAAAGAGCTCCTAACGACTCCTCCCCACCCGACTCAAAAGCTGCCCAAGTGCAAACGCCATTCATGACAATTTCAGCATTAATAAGACGCTCTCTCATTGGCTTCGTCTCAAATGGCACCCCATTCCCGATGTAGTGCACTACTTTAGGTGCACCATTTAGGGAATAGGGTGCCATTTCAAATGTAGTCAAATTAGTTTGACCATACAGTTTAATACAGCATCAGAGAACCACACAAAACAAAGTGGGGCTTCTGGGTAGAAATAAAAAAATAAAATAGCACACAAAAGATTTAAACCGAGAAACAATCGCGATATTTTGATCATGGAAAGACATAAAACAAATTCAGTTAAGAGGATATCGGAGGACCAAGGTTTCACAGCGACACAGGGTGAAGAAGTGGCTAAACGGAGCAGTGAACGTGATCGCTCCGCTTTGCGAGAAAAAGACACCTTTGACCCTGGCGTTCCGGAACGACAGAAAGAAGACTTCTCCAACTACACTGTCACACTCTCGTCATCTCAACCGCTCTCTAGGATCTTCTGGAAATGTATTTATTCAATTTGGTGTCATCTTTTCCCTGAATATAATAAAAGTTGTAAAAAAATATTATTTTTAAAACAATGGACAAAAAAGATAAATAATAAGACTTTTGGTAGACAAATTCCAAGAGACAGATCTTGCCCTCCATCCATCCTCACTCACAGCTAATTGAAAGAAAGACACACGGCACATTTAGGAACGGACAAAAAAAAAAAAAAAAAAAAAATGGTCTGCTGCTAAGATCTACACAAATGACAACTCATTTTCGCCATGAAACCAACTAAATGACAATACAAGTAAAAATGCGTATTGCAAATAGCAGATTGAAAACAAGTCAAAAGAACATAAAGGCAAAAGTGTGTCTTTTCCTAAGTACACAATTAAACATTTCGCAAAAAAAATATGTAAAAATTATAAAGATAGTTTTGTGCCCCCCCAAACATAATCTAAAATCAATAGCAGTTACATCAGCGACAATAACATGCAATTGATATACTTACAGCATTGGACTAGCAACTCCCAAACTACAAATCTCATTTAACCCACCCCAAAAACTACAACCCGACAGCCCCACCCCAACCCCAATACAATCCTTAAATAGTCAGCTCACTCAAAAACACATCTCGCTTTACTCATTTTCCCTCTGGACTAGCTGAAGGCATGATTTCAACCATACTAGGGAGAAGATCTCATATTGTCACCAAGTCCAGTTTCATCCCCATATGTTTATATACAGGAGGACTCCCTAACGTACAGCAAGCTGACGGATTTGAATGACTGCATAGTGAAAATGATATTTGGTTTTACTTACAGATGGGGCGATGACACACCCTCCCACCCCCAAGGTACAGCGCAGCAGCAGACTACTATGTGCATCCAAAATGGCACCCTAGTCACTAGATTGTGCACTACTTTTGACCAGGGTCTTATGAGCCCTGGTGATAAAGTAATGCACTACATAGGGTGTGATTTCAGAGGCACCCTACCAGAGTACATCTTTAACAGCGCTGGCTTTGCCACTGCCTGCTAAGAACACACAAAGCCACTAAACGGCAGTCAATCAGCATCACTGTGGACATACTGTCTATAGCCTACATTTGGTGTGTGTGTGGCGCGCCACCGCTGTCCTTGGCAATGGGTTAGAATTAGTATTCAAACTTTTTTATTATTATACATTTTACAAACGCACACACTAAAACACCCAAGTCATTCGGTTTTGGACTAATCCAAAAAAAAAGTTCCTACCGTTTTCAGAAAGGTGAAGAGTGGCACAGTCACCTGTCAGGTGTTTTCAAACCACGTACAGACCACGTGTGTGTGCTTGTAAACAGACAACAGCAAAACAAAAGAGAAAGTTGACAGTGGGAGACTGGGTCTGACACAGCACTGGACAGCCAAGACTGGGGGAATAGGGTGCACTTTGAGTAGAGTGCACTTTCTAGTGATTTTGGACAACCCAAGGGGTAGAGAGCATGTAAATAGTACTAATAGAAGTACATAGTCAGTATTTTAAAACTTTGTTTGAGCAAGTGGGCCAGGCAGCCTAGATTGTATAATAATGTGTCTGTCATTACTACCCGATTGCCTATAGAAAGTAGGCACATTACTATCTGATTGGTTCAAAGTAGGTACATGATGATTTGTGGCGGGGCAACAACAAACAGAATGTTGCAGACTGAAACATAACTCAAAGAACCAACACTGTTCTCTATTCCACAACGATAAGAGAACCATGTATATTCTACCTGCAACACAGCCAATCTCATGAACTCTCCCAAGACTTGGTGATGGTGAACAGTGGCTTATTACAGTACCAGTTTACACAGTAAATAGGTCTGTCTGGCTGAGTGGGTGTGATTGCTGTGCCCAGGCTTTGTCGGAGTACAAGTCTCTCCCTGTATTCTACACACACAGGCATTGCTACCCCTAAAGTGCCCCCTCCCCCTATCCCTCACTAGCTACAGAGAAACTCTGAATATATCGTAGTCCTAGTAATCAATTAGAATATCAATAACTTGTTTTCGTTGATGACACCTTTGGTGTGTAACGTCAAGGGTCGAGCTTGCAGGAGGCCCACGGACAGACAGACGGACAGGTAGACAGACCAGTCTAAATCAGGGTGACCCTGGACTACAATGTCCAAGGTCAGGGAGCAAAAGGTCAAGGTTCACAGGTCAGGACGGACAGACGGACACTCCTTCACTAATAACGACTAGACTTTGCGGTGCTGTAGTGCGATATAATTGTGACTACAACATACTATTACATTGTTAGATACAGGTGAGATGTACATCATTTGTGTGGATTAGTTTTGTGACGTTAACCTATGCTACTCATCTATCAGTGTTCCCTCACACCATTCCCCATCATCAGACTTGCTTTTCTGTATTTGGTAAATGTAAAGACATTGCATTACTTCACTTATTTGGTTTAAAAGATAAAAGTATTTGTCCTTTGGGGGACAATTATCGACAGCAGAGTCTAAAGCAAAAATTTAGCAGCAGTAGTAGCAATGTAATAAATAATTAAATATTTTTTGAAAGATACAATAATGAATAGAACAGCAAACAATTCAAAACACAAATCCTAATTCGCTCTAAAAATCATAATTGGTATATTGGTGCAACACCATTGAAAGATTTTACAATGTCCAGCTAGCTTCAACATCTGATCCATAGCCTGCCGATGGCTGAATTCAGGGCTACAAAATCTCTCTCCTTTACATCTCTCCGTTATCAAAACACTCACTTCTCTGCTCAGTCACTCATCCCTCACTAGCTCGAGACGGCCCTTAACTTTCTGTCGCGTACCCCTCTTGACCTTCTGTCTTACTTTCTTATCCTTTTCTTCCTCCGCTCCTTTTCACCTCATCCTTTCATCCTAAATACTTTTTTATCCAACTCTTTCCTTTCCTCGTCTTGCTTCTCCCTAGCGCTTCTTCTGCACATATTCATAGTCTACGTTTCCGGTTCCCACTCTCCATTTCTCTGACATACCGTTGATCTCTCTCTCTTATCGTGTCTGTGTCTAGCAGGGATTTGGCTTGGTGTGTGTTGGGGAAGTCTGATCCCAGATCTGTCAGTGCCATCTTGCAAACTCCTAATGCTGGGGGGGGGGGGGGTAGTCTTCTCTACCTGGCTTTGGCTCTGGCCCTGCAGGAGGGGAAGCAACAGTCAGGAGCAACGAGAGGGCCTTGTGTGACACCCTCAACTGACAACTACCACCTTTGGTTTGACAAAACTGTGGAGCCTCTAAAAGATGGAACAGCAGAAATAATGAAAGAAAGAAGAGAGGGTGAGTGGCTGAGTGCCATTGAGAAAGAGCAGAGAGAGGGGGTTGAAATGCTCCACAGCCAAAAATATGTTATTGTATTATTTGTAAAGGGCAAGCTCCTCTCTCTTACCTATTTCTTAACAAAAATAACTCACGCCTCCCCTCCAAACTGTTTCCTTTTGTAACACTTCTATTCAACCATAAGCAACACGGCTTTAAACCATGGCAGTACAGTTTCCCTGACTGAGTTTCACCACAGCAGCTGGGGTAAATGCAGTAAACCAAGTCCGATAAAAGGCAGACTTTTGTCCTCTCCCCTCATCCTTTTCTCCACCTGTTATCCCTCCACCTGTTATCCAGTTCCACTCAAAACCATCCTGAACTCTAAATAAATAAATACAAAACACCTTTTCTACAGCGCTACGCATAACCCTACTTTTTTTGTATTTTTTGCAATTTTTCCCAATTCAAAGCTGCTAGAACATGTACTTGTTAATATTCTCTCTAAGCATTTGAATCAAAGTTAATGTTTCTGTCATCTACAGTATTTTCAAAACTATGGTTAAAAACCAGACTGAATCCAGACCGAAACAAATACAGCGGGTCTAGTTGGTCTGTTAGAGCTACAGTGGGACAGCTATTTGCCATCCATAATAGTGAGCGTACACTTGTGTCTTAGTACACACACTCATACACAACCTGTTGAAGAGTAAGTATAGAAATAAAACACCCGGCTGAATATTGCACTGAACCTTCCACTTCTGAGCCTAGCCATCACTGCGAATGAAACTGGGCCTCTGGGCTTGCCGTAGGGACTTTTACATTGTCTTAACACTACATGATGTAGCAGAAATTAGCTCCAGTGTGTATCGACTACTCTGTTGTCAGACCCCGTAACTATGACTAGGGCTGGAGCTGAACAAGATTACACAGGCGTGTGAGATATGACTAGTGAGTAGTATTTCTGTATGTGTTTAACCACGTAAATGTATTTACGGTATCACTACTGTACGTCAGTATCTAATGGATGGAAAAGTGAGCATGCATTAGAGTAACCTACAGTATGTGTTCACGATAATAACGTACATGTGCTGATATGACTTCTGATGACGCCTAACTACAGTGTGAAGCTCTACTCTCCCGCGTGTCTGTCTGTCCTGATCGACTCAATCAGTCAATCAACCAGACTCAATCAATCAATTCACCGAGCCAGTCTGTCTGTCTAGGGTTATAGGCCTACTCCGTGTCTCCGTCCCTCTCCGGGGTCTCCCGGCTGCAGGCTCCAGTGGCTCCGGGGCAGGGCCAGTAGCTGGGGGCTACCTGCTGAAGAGCGAATGGAGCTGGTGCTGGCTGTAACATTGGCTACTGCGTGGTGACTCAGTGCGCTCCATCACCGCCTGGAACCAGCCCGCAACGTCCACCACCAGCACCTCATAGCGCCGAATGAAACTGTGCTCCTGGGGGAGAGGGAAGAGAGGGATAACAATGAGAGGGAGGGGAAGGGCAGAAGAGGAGAGCTAGGGTTAGAACACTGCGTCCATTCGCTTTCTCTAATGTACAGATTCTTTTATTCTACTAAACATTTAATTCAGACAACATTCTTCCCTTTGTCTCTTTCTTGTAATCCCTAATCATGGTTTAGAGTGGTGGTGGTTAATCAGTGTGTGAATAGCTGGAGGAGACTTACGAGCAGCTTGTGGTATTTTGGCCTTTTTCTGTGATCCTTTGTGAGGCTGTGGAAAGAGGCAGTCGATGACGTAAAAATTAACAGACAAAAAGCACTTGATATTACTTAGCAACTGTACTGTCAGTAGAGACTGGTTTTGAGAGCAGTAAGACTGCATAAATATATAATAAACTCTCAATGAGTCACACAGTGTGTTTTGTCTCACCAGTCTTTGACGAAGGACTGGAAGTCGAGGGAGAAGTCCATGCTGAGGGGGAGCGAGGGAGGGTCTTCCTGCAGCACTTTGGTCAGGACCTCAAAGTCAGTCTTGCAGTTCTTATAGGGGAACTGTCCTGTGGCCAGCTCCACCTGCAGGCCGAGGTGACACATTACAGTGTTAAGGCCAGTTTATACTTGGTCTAACGACATGTCCGTAGACAATTAGATTGCGACAAGCGACAAGTCAAAACTACTTTAAAATTTATACTCCAGTGGAATGTCTGTAGACCGGCGCTGTGACTGTCAGTTTTCTTGTTGCGACTGTCGCTATGTCCGTTGTTGTGGTTACCAGACTGCCACAGCAACCAGACCAAATCCTTCTGTGAGTTGATGTATGAGTCCTAAAATTCTCAGATACAATGACCAACTTATTTCGTCACACTGTGGCAGGAAGTTAAATTTTCTGTAAGTATACAATTACCTTGTAAATAATGGTGTTGAGTTTATTTTCATTATTATAGGAATAAAAAGCTAAAGTTAAGACGTTGTCAGCTATACTCTGGTCATTATTTGAACTGGCTAACGAACCAAAACATTGTTTAGAAAATTGCTTTTAGTTGCCTGGCTTGCTAGGTTGACATTAACTGAATTAACTTTTAAACAGATGGGTTTACTGGCATTAAAATAGAGAAAGTATGTTATTTTGAGCACCGGATTGCTGACGTCGTTGTGTGTTTATACTTTTCCATAATGACAAGTTTGATGTCGGACGACAATAGAATGTTCATGATGTCGCTACGTAAATTGGACACCATACGTAAACCTAGACACCATTTCATGCTCCCTTGAAGATGTGAAAAGCTGGATGGGTGTAAACAACATGGCGGAAAGTCCAAGCCTACCAAAAGGCTTGATGGAGCAATTATCATACTGCTTACACCCATTTTGATCCTTTCAGATGGATGACGGGACATTGAGAAGTGTCAAAGCGTAGAAGGTAGGTAAAGCTCTCAACTTTTGGCCAGGGCCACATACGAAGGCACAGGACTGACCAAAAGAAGTGCACTACATAGGGAATAGGGTGTGATGCAGTAGTGTGGGTGTTTTACCAGAGAGATGCCCAGGCTCCAGACGTCTGCTCTGATGTCATAGTCAGGCTTGCTGGGATCTGGGGGGTCTATTCTCTCAGGCTGGGAACACACAGAAACAGGCTTGGGTTAGGGGGAAACTGCATTTCTTGTACCAATACACAGGGAAATTAAAAACATTTACAGAGGACAGCAGAATTCAGCATTTTTATGTGCAACCCAGGTGGAAAAATAGTGGCGCATTAAAATTGCAGCCTTCACTTCGGTAGGTTAAACGTGGTAGAGTGCAATGGTAGTGTGTGTGTGTCCACCAAGGTGACTCACAGCCATGTAGGCAGCACAGCCGGCGCTGCGGGTCTTGGCCTTTGAGTCGACGAGTCGTCCACTGATGCCAAAGTCACACAGCTTGATCTGGCCCTTGTTGTCCAACAGAATGTTGGAGGGCTTCACGTCCCGGTGGATCACACCGTGCTTCTCCTTCAGGTACAGTAGAGCCGACACTATCTGTAGACACAAAGGGTAACACACTACTACATTGAAGAGAAATTGAACAAACTTTTTACGGGATGGGGTCAATTCCATTTGAACTAAATTCAGGAGAAACTGAACATAAAGAATCCTAATTGAAAATGAAGGGCAATTTCTTATTCAGAATTTGAGTTTCAGTTCAAAGCCTGAAAAGAGGGTATGACAGAGCAAGAAATAATAGATGAGAGATGGAGAGACTCACTGCCACAGTCATCTTTCCCAGGATGCGTTCAGGGATGGGCCCCTGGATCCTCTTCTTGAGTTTCTCAGCACACGTCCCCATCAGCTCCATTGCGATGAACACATCCGTCTGAGGACCAATCACAGTCAGTCACACAACATTGGCAATTTAAACAGAACAGTGGTTTAAATGTGACATACTAAATTATCTGTGCGTGTGACTCACGTTGGTAACTATGGCGCCATAGCACTGGATGATGTAAGGGCAGTCGTGGCTCTTCAACACAACATCCAGATCCATCAGAATCCTCTTGTTCTCGTCCTTGTTTCCTGTCCGGCGCATTTGCTGGTGACACACACACAATAAATCGGTCATCAATATTGAACGTTGATATTTCAGTTGAGGGAGAACTTCAAGCAACTGGATGGCATCACTAATTTACAACGCCGCCCGCCCCGCACACCTGTCTAACACTTAACGATTAGCCAATCACATACTGCCAGTTTCCCGGACACCGATTAAGACTAATCCTACACTAATAAGGAGATTTAAAGGGGATTATCCACTATAAGTGCTTCATGGTCCAATCTGTCTCTGGGTAACCATAGTAACCTACCTCACTCCAGAATACCAGCTGTTTCCAGCATCGTACCTCCACAGCCAAATCCAAACCAAAATCACCCCCCACATCCAAACCTATTCCCACCACCCCCTCATCCAAATAGTCACCAGCTGGTGAAAAGTGAAACTGTATATGATTGAAAGATAGAGGTAGGCCTATGTATTTTTACAGAACACACTGATTATAATGTTTATACCAGCCAGTTAAGGCTGAAAAAAACAATAGCATTCTACATATTAAATTGCATCGCTATAATAGATCATTTACAGGCTCCAGTGGTCTGCCATTATCCCTGTAGGCCATGTTGTTTGTGCTTGTAACCATGACTGTGTATACCAAGAATAAGCATTGTAAGCAACTCCCCATAGACTAGTAGTGACTGACTTCCTAATAGTTAAACAGTTAAGATAAATGGGGGGGGGGTTTAACAATGCTTAATTGTAGCGGTGGCGATACAGTATAATTACTATCACTGTGTGAGGATAAACAATGGAAGGCAAAGCCCAGAGAGAAACCGATAGAAAAAATAATAGTGATACTGAACTGACAAACAGCCCAGAGCTGCCTCCAACAGTTATATCCTCTGGTCAAATCGGCTGCTATGGAATTATGTGTTCTGCCACAGTAGGAAAAACCAATGCTATGGCCTTAACCCAAATAGCGGCAATAGAACATCCACACAGCACTTGCATAACAGAATAGGCCTAACGTTTCGAGCTGCTGCCCTCTGGAAGGCGATTAAGGGTCCCACTGTTCAGCAAGAATAGGAGCACGGCTAGTTTCATGCCACTAGGCTGTTGAACAGTGGGACATAGGACAGATGCAGACCCAATACAGTCAGACAGTAGGCTGCAGAGACTTTGAATATGTGAAAATGTGTACCAACTTTCCAGTTTTCTGTACTGCATGCCATGTGTTGTGTTTATATGCTGACACCACTAAATTAATGTCCATCTAAATGGACAATAATGTATAGTGTATCGTAAGTGTCAAACTGCAACAAGACAATGCACAAGACAAGGACAACAGAAACAGAGCGGAGGCCGGAAGGACAGACTTTTCATCCTCAAGACATGAGGTGCTAATAATGAAAGTGAAGTGACCACCTGCCAGACAATGTAACGTGCTTTCAGACTGCCTGTTTAAAATGCAATCCAGTACTATTATATATTGTCTTAAATGCCAACAAGCTGTGGTTGGAGGAGGACAAGGCTTACTTTGACGGCGATGACGTGGCCCGTCTTCTTGAAGCGCACTTTGAACACCTGACCGCACGTGCCACTGCCGATCTCCCCCTCGCTGATCAGGTCACTGACCTCGGCTGGGTACCGCTGAGGAGGGGAACAGGTGACGAGTCACAACATGTCAATGACAAACATACATGGCATATGTAGCATGATGTACTACAGTACCCATAATGCTCTGTGTATGATATCCAGTTATAATGGTGCCCCCTTGTCAAAACAGCACATTATTTTAATGAGTAGCGAGATATACAAAAAACAAAATAACTTCAGGCAATTATATAGTCCCTTACCTGGCCGTCAATCTTTAGGTAGCCTGTCTGTTTCATGATCTCCTGCAGCTTCTGGTCTATCTCCGCACTAAGGGGACACGGCACAAGCACACAAAAAGGTTAGGTGTGTCATTTGACGCATGCGTGTATATGGAAGTGTTATTATTTATTTTTTAAACTTTCTGTATCCCTTTCCAGAACATGAATGCTCCGTGTGTGTATGCTCCGTTTCTCTTACTTCTCCAGGCTCTTCACCAGGCCGTACTGTGGCGTGGGCAGGTTGAGCATGTGTCGCGGGCGGCTGGGGTAGGAATGGTGCTGGGGTGAGCTCTCAGAGGACGAGGAGCGACTCCCCCCTCCGTCGTTGGCCAGGGGCAGCTGAAGAGCTGGGGGGGAGCAGGAGAGGAGGATCATAAATAAGGGAAGGTAAAAGAAGAAGACTGGGGCTGTCCTTTATTAGCCTGGGGCCAGTCTGTTTTAGACCGTTTCTGCTTTAGGAAACATGTCGTTGTCAGAAACAGACTGGCACCCAGACTAGTGTTACTGTAATCAATTCCACTCTTTCCTCATCTCTCTTCTTAATGATAATTGAGCTTACAGCATTGAAGAGGGCAGCGTTGTAGTGGAATCTATCTAGCTCTTTGACCAAACAGTGACACAGAGAGAGACCTAAGGATAGGAAGCCAAATAGCAGAATCCCAGTGCTCCAATGCTAACTCCCTGTCACTGACGGGCTATTCAAAACACACTGACAGTTAAAGGTCTACAGTGCATTCAGAAAGTATTTAGACCCCTTGACTTCACACATTTTGTTACAGCCTTATTCTAAAATGGATTAAATAAAAAAAATCCTTAATCTACACACAATACCCCATAAGGACAAAGCGAAAACAGGTTTAGACATTTTTACAAATTTATTACAAACAAATATCAGAAATACCTTATTTACAAAAGTATTCAGACCCTTTGCTATGAGACTCGAAATTGAGCTCAGGTGCATCCTGTCTCCATTGATCATCCTTGAGATGTTTTCACAACTTGACCAGAGTCCACCTGTGGTAATTTAAATTGATTGGACATGATTTGGAAAGGCACACACCTGTCTATATAAAAGGCCCCACAGCAGACAGTGCATGTCAGAGCAAAAACCAAGCCATGAGGTCGAAGGACTTTTCTGTAGAGCTCCGAGACAGGATTGTGTCGAGGCACAGATCTGGGGAAGGGTACCAAAAAATTTCTGCATTATTGAAGGTCCCCAAAAACACAGTGGCCTCCATCATTCTTAAATTGAAGATGTTTGGAACCACCATGACTCTTCCTAGAGCTGGCCGCCCGGCCAAACTGAGCAATCGGGCCTTGGTCAGGGAGGTGACCAAGAACCCGATGGTCACTCTGACAGAGCTCCAGAGTTTCTCTGTGGAGATGGGAGAACCTTCCAGAAAGACAACCATCTCTGCAGCACTCCACCTATCATGCCTTTATGGTAGAGTGGCCAGACGGAAGCCAATCCTCAGTAAAAGGCACATGACAGTCCGCTTGGAGTTTGCCAAACGGCACCCAAAGGACTCTCAGACCATGAGAAACAAGATTCTCTGGTCTAATGAAACAGAGAGTGGACTCTTTGGCCTAAATGCCAAGTGTCACGTCTGGAGGAAACCTGGCACCATCCATACGGTGAAGCATGGTGGTGGCAGCATCATTCTATGGGGATGTTTTTCAGCGGCAGGCACTGGGAGATTAGTAAGGATCAAGGGAAAGATGAACGGAGCAAAGTGCATAGAGATCCTTAACACACAGCCAAGACAACGCAGGAGTGGCTTCTGGACAAGTCTCAATGTCCTTGAGTGGCACAGCCAGAGCCTGGATTTGAACCCGATCGAACATCTCTGGAGAGACCTGAAAATAGCTGTGCAGCAACGCTCCCCATCCAACCTGAAAGAGCTTTGACAGGATCTGCAGAGAAGAATGAGAGAAACTCCCCAAATACATGTGTACCAAGCTTTTGCGTCATATCCAAGAAGACTCGAGACTAATTGCTGCCAAAGGTGCTTCAACAAAGTCCTGAGTAAACTGTCTGAATACTTACGTGAAATGTGATAACAGCTATTTAATTTTATTGAAAAAATTTGGAAAAACAGTTCTTGCTTTGTCATTACGGGGTATTGTGTCGATTGACGAAGAAAAACAAATGTCATACATTTTAGAATAAGGCTAAAGTAACAAAATGTGGGAAAAGTGAAGGGGTCTGAATACTTTCTGAAAGCACAGTATAGGTTGGCTTATAAAATTCAGTGTCATTCTACTTCAAGGTCTCACCCATTGCCTCTCAGTTTGTACACATTTAGTGTACATCCCAAATGGCCCTCTAGTGCACTATAGACCAAAGCCCTATGAGAGCCCTATATGCCCTGGTCAAAAGTAGTGCACTATAAGGGGAAATGGTACCATTTGGGACTCCATGTTTCTATTCAGACTTCGAAAGGAGTGAATGAAAGCAGTCCATGCTCAATTTGACCTTGACGGACAGACAGAGCAGGCCAGTGTAAGTAGAACGATATCAGTTCAGTCTCCAACAGAGGTCAGCTGTGAATGTCTATAGACCACAATACAAACACTTCGACAAGACATTCCTTAAGTATTAGCAATAGCAAGACAACCCTTAGCCTGTATATTAGCAAAGCATAGGAAAACAACTTCAATTGAACTTGAAGGCTTGTTCAATCGATCCATTTTTACTTCATAATTTGACACAAAGGCAAAAAGTGTTATTGTTCAAGGAGACAACACTTCAAAAGGATATAGACAGGGTGAGCACTGAGCAGTGGAGACCAGCTACGAGAGTAGTGTTAGCTTTGACCCGCCATGCAACTACACAAACAGACCATGCGTTCAGACTGCTGCTCAGTCAGTATCTAGCTAGCAGCACCACCAAATGGAGTGGACCCTCTGCTGCAGAACATTGGAGCGCTCTCAGTGATCTCTGACCTCAGAGACCACCCTGAATAGGACATGGAGAGGACTCCAAAATCCCCCCTAACCCTCAGTTCAGACCGTTCAATGCATTTACTTCAGATGAAATCAATCCATTTATGTTTTATACACTGTGTGAAGAGCGCACCATTCCTAATCTGTGAATGGTGTCATTTGGCAAAGGGCACCTTTGGAGCCTTTGGTTTGTTTGAGGTTTTCAAAGCAACGAGGTAGTGTTGAGCAGTTCTTTAAAACGCCTTTTCAAGAGAAATACACCGCCAGGCAGTAGCTTTAATCCTTGGTTCAATCACCTGTAGCCAGGACCTGCTCACTGGAGAGAATTGGTTAGTGGGGGTTAATAGTAGACTCAGGGTAATTCTTGGTTTGGCAAAGACCAGACAGTCCTCCACACAGCTAGATCCAGACAGACACACACATCAGCCACTTAGGCACCTCTGGCAATTGACAGTGCCACTGCAAGGGGGATGCCAGGAGACCAGGACAGAATGCTTAGTTAGCACACAAAGAACATTATCTGACCCTGAGAAAGAAAGCATGGAACAGCATGGACAGACGCACAACAAGACAGACAGAAATTGACCTGTCAGACAGCCTGAACTGCAGAGCAAAGAGAATGCC
Source organism: Salvelinus namaycush (assembly GCF_016432855.1). NCBI lineage: Eukaryota > Metazoa > Chordata > Actinopteri > Salmoniformes > Salmonidae > Salvelinus > Salvelinus namaycush. The sequence continues at coordinate 66,021,541 of NC_052308.1, read as the reverse complement.
AGCTTGGACACAGACATAGGCCCAGCCTGGATGGAAGACATGACAGACAGACTGAAGGACAAGTCTACAGACATGAAAAGAGGAAGAGGTGGTCAGATTTGGCCACAGCAGCACTCCTGCAGACCAACCGGTGGTGGGATGCTGGATTAGACTGTGTAATAAAAACCGTGCAGGAAGCCACATGCACCGTGTCTCTGCATCCAGCAAAACAGGGGTTAATAATATCCTCACACACACGCAGACCCAGGCATACACACTCACTGCCCTGCCACTGGCACTCACACGGAGAAGAAGGGATGGAAAGATGGAGGGAGAATGAGATTAGAGTGGAGGTGAGGTGAGAGTGGCGACCAACTGGGGATACAGTGCAAATGGCCATTTGAAAAGAAAAAAACGGGTCAGAATAGTCTTAGAATATTTTAGGTGTGCTGTACACAATTGAGGGCTAAATATCAATTTTACACAGCAATAGCCTTAGCCTATTACACATATTTTGTGAGAGGAGAATACATTGGCTGTGTGTTGTGTACTGCAATTAATTTAGGTCTACATTCAAAACTAAGGACAATGTATAAGCGCTGGTAAGGTATCATTCAGGCCAGTCATTCAGGTTTGGTGAAACCATCTAAAGAATATATGAAGTTACTAGCGTCTGTACGTTCTTTTCTGAGCTACTGAGTGTGAAATATTCCCTTGCTATTGAATAGGAGGAGTGGCATGGAGATGGGGAGAGAAAGGAGAGTAAAGGGGAGGGATAAAGAATGGATTGTGAGAAAGAGAGGGAAGGATGGAGGGTGCAGTGGCAGAGAGAGAGAGCGATGATTGAATGATACCTGCACGCTGGGAAGGAGCTGGAGCAGGACTGAGCTGGATCACGATGACTGGACAGAGAAGAGAAAATACACACGTGCACATTACTGCACTGTTCAATGCCAGGTACTCACTCACACATTCTCTGTGGGTGTTAGACAGGGTCTCACCAATAAACTACCACACACATACCAATGAACTACAACCCCATACTAACACACAAAACAAAATGAAGGAAGGTTCAATCAATCAAGAGCACCTCAGTTGATATGCTGTGTGTGCTAAAAATAAAAACCACTAGCACCTCAAATGCTGAGCTCGTCAAAGATAAGAGGGAGGCATTACCACACCGTCTTTGCTTTCCCATGCCTTTAGCTTTCCAATGAGGCTGGTTGTAAAGCAAACACCACTGGATCATTCATGTTGTCAGATTTGGTGGGGGAAATAAGTGAGAAGAAAACACATCAAATACCTTGATTGAAAAGTATAGAAATTGGGGTGGGTATAATTTGTGGAACGTTCCAACAGGAATCTGTTCCAATAACTTCGTAAATACCAAGGTTGCCAACAAACAACGCACACAAAGTTGTATAGCGACAGAATAAAATACATGGTAGGGAGTGGGCTATTTAATTATGTTTTTCACTCATGTTTATTCTGAAAAATGTCTGTACTCTGGTAGGCTATCGACAAACATTAAAAATAAGTTACATGGTGAGTTGATGCCTATTCGGCAGCTAGTTAGCTAGGTGGCTTGATCGTGTTACTTTGTATGCGTCGTTTGTTGGCAACCTTGTACTTCAAAGTTTTTGGAACAGATTCCTGTTGGAACGTTCCACAAATTATACCCACCCGAGAAATTGACCTCAGAACAACACCACCACTATCAGCATAGGGTTGAGTACCCATATCACCACATTACACTGAATGTGGCTGGCATTGAATAGTGTAAGATGAAATTCACCCATAAGCATTGGGCTGGAGCCTGTTTGAAATGTTTGACCTTCATATCGGCTGTAAGCTGATCCTAAATCGGGGCTATTGGGATAAATTCCACATGGTGCATTTGGTGGCTTGGCTGGCAAAGTCTCTAACTAGCCAGTTATATTATACCCAAACATTCTGCCAGATGTGTACATTATGTCTACATTATCGTCTACATTATAACCAAAACATTATCTGCCAAAGATGTTCAAGACTTCCGAAATAAAGAAATATCCATCATGCCCAAAATATGAGAACAACATTCATGCAAAACAAATTACGGGCTTATCAGATATATAGAATTGGTTTATAAAATGGAAAACCCAAAAAGATAACAGCTATTGTTTAGTGTTGTATTTACTAACAGCACAATATTCGTGCAATTTGTGACGTGACAAGAGCCACTTTCAGGGGTAGGTTGCTAGCTATCTTGAACGTTATAGCTGACAAGTTTGTTCACGCAACTAACTGGCAAGCTGCGTTAGCTCGAAAAGCTAACGCTAGCTTAACTGGCTACTAACATTGACTCGGTCAAAATCATACTGGCAGTTTCGCTAGAAATGTATATACACACAAGCCATGTCTGCTTAATGAACCATATTAGACCAGATATACATGTCAAATACTAAAAGACAGCTAATTGTTCCATGCCGAGAAATTAACAACAAATTGTCTGACGGATGGATGATAAGGCCTGCTAGAGCTAGCTGCTAGCCAGCAGTTGATAGGACCGAACCAAAACACAGTTCGGGATTTAAATTGAGTTGTTTCTGTTACAACGTTGCACTGATATCAAATGTTGGCTTACATAGTTTCAAAAAGTTTGTGATATGTTTATATACATGCACACGCATGACACCTCTGGGCAGGGCAACATCCAGAACTGGGGTATTTGTTTATCCATTTAGCCTGTTAGCATGTTAACTAACAGCAGCAGCATCATATCCCTATTACACCCCCTCTCTCTGCCTCTCCTTTCGCCTATTTTCCCTGTCCTCTCTCCGTTACCGACTCCCCCACGGATACTCACTTGGCCTCGGACGTGAACGTTGTGGACTCATGTCGATATTGAGGTCAATTCTTCTACGAGCATCTTTATTTTCTTGCTTTAGTTTCTCCTCGATTCTGGAGAGTCTCTGTTCCAGCGACGACATCTTGAAAAACCGAACACTATCAAAGATGATCTATTATATTTGAGTAGATAACCGAGTGACCACTTTAACGATGGAAATATATGCCCTCAATGATTGAAGGCAGGCGCGATCAGGTGGGACCATTCTAGCCAATGAGAGGGCATATACGAGTGTTAACATGCACAACTAAGTAGTTTTTCTCAAAGTTGCCAGAATGCCACGTACATTCTCTTATACCAATATATGTGTAATAGCCTAAACATTACGAAACTTCTATTCGATCAAATAAGCCTAACGTAATTCAACTTCTGACACTCTCATATACCTCCGTACAGAAAAAGGGCTTATCTCACTCGGACAGATTTTGGGCGGAGTAAATCCTCTCGATTCGCCTCTTCCTCTCTGGCACCATTGAGCGTAACCAGCTAGCTCTAGACTCCCTCTCTTGTGGACTATACAGGCAGGGACGGCTGATGTCCCAATGCCCTCCCTGATTGAAACATTCTCAGGTCAGACATTTCCATAGGAAATTGGCTTGCTTGCATGTTTGAAGGTGGATGTTGTTGTTGTTTCATACATTAATTTTAGAGGACATGAGTTGATACTTTCAGGATATTCTTCATGAGTTTACATGGTAAAGCTTGTCTAAAAATTACTTTTGTTTTATGACCATCTTACTTGTGAAGATACAGTATTGCATTAATAGCAGGGAGGTGACAGAGAATGGTCTGATGATGAGACGCCCAATCAAACACAGTAAACCATATACACATGTTTTTCCACCAGATTTTCTTTATAAATAACTCATCTCATACTTTCACTTCCTTTTGTATAGTGTACACAAGATAAGTAGTCTGCAGCCAGACAAACATGATTCACAACACACCCCCATACACAGAGACAAGGGAGGTCAAGTATGTTTTCTATTGACTTCTGCAGATGAGCATGTATTGTAGTTGGAGGATGAAGCTGCCTCTAAGTTCTGATCTAAGGTCAGTTTTCTTTTCCTAATGGATGCGGTTAGAACAAACTGATCCTAGATCCGTTCTTAATGGTCACTTCAACCTGGAGAAGCATTGAGCATGATTCATTGCTTCAATGTGTTTCCGCTTCATGCCACTGATTGAATTTGAGTGTCTTGAGCATTAAAGTCTCTCAGTGTTTGTGTGAATATTTAAATGTTAGGAACGAGACATGCATCCTTCAGCCTTTCTTTTGCGTGTGTGTGTTCAAATATGACCAAATGGCACAGGTGTAGACTGCCACATGACACACCCTTATATAAAGTTCACAGACTGGACCAATTAAAAGGCAACAGGATAAATTCAATAACGCTCTGTTGCTTTTCTCAACAACTTCATCATTATCAACCAAAAACAGAACCATAAGCACTGTCACCGTCATTTTTTTTGGCCATAATAACAACTAAAATCAGGACATTTTAAAGAATGTTAAAAGGGCAACAATTGCCCATTGTGAATGCACTAGTGATCTGGTTGGATCAGAATTGACCATTCCTCCAAGCAGTGGTTCTTTACCCCTTTTGAGACACAAGACTAGCATTGGGTAACTTGATGGGTGATTGTTCACAACATTGTAACAATGTAGAGTAATATATATGATTCTACACACTGTTGATTCACCTTCCTTCAAGCAACCATTGATAGGCAGATGGAGGTACTTCCTTTTCTCCTCTTAGCATTAATGTAAAACATTATCACCCTTATTGCATACCAAGGACCACAGTTGGTTACTAAGGACCACAAAATAACAAAATGAAATGCATTTCTATAGATCCCAGTAGAAATGTAAGGCATCATTTCAAGCCATGCACCCACCCCACCACACCCTCTCCCAAATATTATTTGTGTTTTGTCACAGTATGAAGGAACCAGGGTTGGGGTCCATTCCATTTCAATTCAGGAAATAAACTGGAATTCCAATTGACTTCCTGAAATGGATCCCAACCCTGAATGTTCCATGGAGATCCTCCTCTATCCTCAGAGCAGACTACAACACTGGCACAAAGGAGGATGGAACTGGAAGGCAAAGTTAAAGGGGTTGACTGTATAGTAGAGGTTACACATGTTATGACAAGTTCTTGTAAGGACACAGCCATTGGAGTGTTCTAGATAGGGAGGAGGTGGCACAAGCTTAACGGGCATCACAGCTTCTTTTTTTCTATCTTCTTTTCCTTTGGAAAACATAGTCATGTCTCATTGTAACAGAACTTCATTTCCCATCAACCACTAGTCCTCTTGATGGGCCCCTTCTCACAGTTATGTGAGATGCTGCTGCAGTGTCCATTTTTTTTCTTTTTAACACACAGCCACAGAGTGTACATAGCAACACAGCCACAGAGTCTTGGCCGGGGTCTGCATTAATCTCCTCTAGTTCATACCTCCCACACAGACAGACTACACTACAGACCGACCCTTCTCAGTTTCTCATATCACATTCACAGTGTGGTGGATGCAGCAGACCACCCTTGCAGACTGCCGTGACCCTCATATGATGATGTGATAAGAGGTCACGACCTCTCGACCCCTAGCAGAGGTCGGAGACGTAGTCGAAGTCGCAGAAGCCGTCCTGGTCCTTGCGGGAGAGCGTGCGGGGCTCGCGCGGCGGTGTCAGGGTGGGAGGCTCGGCGGTGAACTCCTCGTCGAAGTTGCTGACGTCCTCTCGGCCCTTGATGGAGGGAACGAAGGGAGGGGGCAGCTTCCTCTGTAGCAGGGCCTCCCAATCCAGACCCTGGAGGAGAGAGAGAAAAAAAGAGGGTTAACAAAAAGCTAAATCATGGTGGAAAAATATGTTCCTGTAAAAAAAAAAAAATGTGGGATGAAGAGAAATGGAAAAAGATGAATATGGTGTCATGGATTTCTGACTCACCCGGAAGAAAGGCTGTTTCTTTATCTCATCAGCATCTTTCTCACCAGAGCCTAGTCTTCTCTCTGGGTTCCTCCTCAACAGCTGTTCACACACACGAATATTGATAGCCATTATAGAAGTCAAATTACCAGCTGTTATACTAAACTTGCTAAGGAGAGAATTATGGGGGTTATTGGGAGAGAGTCTTATCAGAACTGCTGTTCCCAGGTAAACAAAATCATGAATTTAAGAGACAATAACTACAACATTACCATCATTAAATGGACAAATCTGTGAGGTGCCACAGACCATGGACCTATGGTGTGAGTGTGTGTGTGGCCACTTACCCTCCTCATGATGGCGATGGCCTCTGTGGAGAGGAATCGTGGGTAGCGGACCTCGTCATTCACGATGCTGTCAAACACCTCCTCCTCATCGTCACCAGGGAAGGGCGACTAGCAGAGAAATACACTCAGACAGTTGAGTGGGAAACCCATTTCTAAATACCTGACCTCACAATAATAGACACAAACCAAACCCAAGGGGATTTGTCGCATCACGGAAAAGATAGTACATTTCTGTTCACTGTATGTATACTGCCACCAAGTGACGTTCATTGAATAGGTCTACTCAAATATAGAGTGAATAGATATTTTCTGTCCTTCCATAGCTATATTTTGTCCAACTCTTCAATGATGTCTCACCTCTCCCACCAGCATCTCATAGACGAGGACTCCGAGGCCCCACCAGTCTACTGCTCTGGTGTAAGAGGTGTCGGTCAGGACCTCAGGGGCCAGGAACTCTGGAGTACCGCAGAACGTACTGGTCCTGTCCCCATAGCCCATCCCTACAGAGGGGGAGATGTTATTACACAGTGTTACGCGTGCAGGCAGGACGAGACGCACGCAGGCAGACACACACAAAACTCGCACTCACATAAGTGTTCACACACACACTAGGTATCCAGACGTACGCGTCATAGAAGTGTAAAGATTCGACAAACTTCTGACCACTCACCTTCTTTACAGAGTCCAAAGTCGGCAATCTTTACATATCCGTCTGTATCCAGCAGTAAGTTGTCTAGTTTAAGGTCTCTGGAGGAGATAGAAAATGTTACAGACCGGTCAGGGACTTGGATGGAACGCTAAGTGTGTAGATGTGTGTCGAGTGTGTCGTTGACTCACCGGTACACAATCTTGTGGTCATGGAGAAACTGCAGCCCCAGAACCACACAGGCTGAATAGAATCTGTAGACAGAGACAGAAACATGTAAGACACCTCTTCAAAAAACAAAATGGAGTACACACACACACACACACTCTGGGACTACGTACACAGCCCGTGGTTCAGTGAAGACATCAGCGTGGATGTGCATCATGAGGTCACCGCCAGCCGTGTACTCCATGACGAAGCACACATGTTCCGGGGTCTGGAAACACGCAAACAGGTTGACCAGGAAGGGGTGGTGGGAGACGTTCACCGTCTCAAAGATACGCTTCTCACACATCAGACTGGAGGCAGGGAGAGGAGGAAAACAACAACGGAGGTGGTGAAAATGAGATCTGTGCTTTCAGAGTTCAATTTCAAGCCCTGTGTGCTGACAAATTGTTGCAGTCATGTAAAAACAAGTCAAGTTTGTAAATGCATAAATGAAAGGTCCACACACGCACACGCACACGCACACACACACACACACACACACCTCTCCACCTCGTCCCGTGCAACAATATCTCCTTTCTTCAGGGCTTTGATGGCGTATATACTTCCTGTCTTCTTATACTCTGACAGCAGCACCTAAGAGAGAGGACAGGTAAAACAGAAAGGGTTCAAGGGTCACATTTCAGACTAATTCAAAGTGTTTATTTGAACTTTAAGGCCAGAGGGAGGTTAAAAAAGCGTACCTTTCCAAAGTGTCCCCGGCCCAGCACAGCGATCAGCCTGAAGTCCTGGAGGCACAGGGGTTTCTTATGTTTACTGTAGAGAGAGACACACATTACCACAATAAATACTATCTACACAGTAAACACAGTGACTGGTCCAGCATGGCCAGAGGTGTGTACTGCATTCAACAGTTCATATGTTAACGGAGGTGCCTGGAAGGCACATGGTCACTTGTAGCCGCCAATATAACATTGTTGTGTGTGTGAAACCATTGTGTGTGTAGGTGTATGTAAATGACTATTAGTGTGTCTGCATAGTGACCGCATCCGTGGGAACAAGTGTGGGTGCACACCTGCTCAGAGGGGGGGTTTGGGCAGGGCGATCAGGGTTGAGGTCTGGGGGAGAGAAGGGCTCAATCACTGGCAACCGCTCCTGAGAAAAAGATAGCAGAGGGAGAAGAAGGGGATAGAGAGATGGAGGGAAGAAGCAAAGCCAGGAGTGAGAGAGATAAAGTGTGCGAGGTTCCTCTCATGTTGTATTTTGCTATTCTCTTGTTGGGTTTCGCGTCTTTCTGTCCATCTCTCACCGGGGTGTTATTATCAGAGTCTCTCCTGTAATCATGCCTAACTGGAGAGTCACTGTCCAGACTTAGTTTCTCCACTGAGATCTCCCTGAAAACACATGCAAACACACACACACGCGTATACGCAAACACACACATACATACAGACAGAAAAGGGTCGTTAGCTACAGGGTTCAGAGTGCACAGCATGCTACATGGAGTTCATTCAACAAGTAGAGGGATTAATTTGAGGAGTAGATACTTGGGTACAAGTTGCTTATGTGGGCCACACATCAAGTCGTGTGTTTGTGTGTGTATTACCCAGAGTTGAGGTTGTGTGCATTGGGGCTGTAGGTTCCGGTGTTGTTGACGGTGGGGATAGCGTTCCTCAGCAGTCGGACCCAGGTCCCAATGTCAACGTTCATCTGACGAGCTCTCAGGAAAGCCTTGCCTGCAAACACACACCGGAACAGTTCACACACACACCGGAACAGTTCAAACACACACCGGAACAGTTCAAACACACACCGGAACAGTTCAAACACACACCGGAACAGTTCACACACACACCGGAACAGTTCACACACACACCGGAACAGTTCGCACACACACCGGAACAGTTCACACACACACCGGAACAGTTCACACACACACCGGAACAGTTCACACACACACACAATAAATCCAGCTGGACACAGCAGCAAACGCACCCATTTTTTAAAAGACACCATGCTGTTAAATCTGTTATGACCACAAGGGGGTGCTATGGTGAGGTCAACCCTTCCATTTTCATCATATAAAAAAATGCCATAGAAATACAATCTCATCCTAGTTCTGTGGGAAATACTGTAGTAAGATATCCACTGTACCAGTAGGTTCTGGATTTTTCCCTGCCCTCTCTCACCGTGCTGTTTGGAGAAGACCTTCTTCTGTCTCTGAAGGCGTGGGACTCTCTCAATCACCGGGTTGAAGAATATCACCTGAACAACAAAATCACACACATCACACCTGCACTCTATATAATGGATCTATCAACTCAATTACCAAACACGGTTTTGATACTTCTTTAACGACATCAAGTTCACAGCGTGTGTGTGTGTGTGTGTGTGTGTGTGTGTGTGTGTGTGTGTGTGTGTGTGTGTGTTGAAACCTACCTCAGCCAGAAGCAGTCCCTGAGGCTCCAGTTCCAGCTGAACTCTGTGTTTCTGGTTGTCCAGGAAGTCCTCCAGCTTCAGGTACTTGAGAGCGCACAGCGAGCGGTAGTCCTTCCAGTACACCGCTATCTCCATCTCCCTGGACTGGAACACACACACGTAACAGGTTCCAACTAAGATACACACAGACACATGATACCTCTTCAGAGAGCTGACTCCGAAGTGTAGGAGTAAGAGTGTGTGAAGACTTGTTTCTTTTGTGTGTGTATGAGTGAGTACGTGCGTGTGAGAAACAGAGAGGACATTTGTACTTGTGTAAGCATATTTGAATGCACAATATTGTCTGTCTGTGTGTGTGTGTGTGTGTGTGTGTGTGTGTGTGTGTGTGTGTGTGTGTGTGTGTGTGTGTGTGTGTGTGTGTGTGTGTGTGACCTCTCACCCTCTCCAGCTCCACAGTGAAGGTCTGGTCCCAGGCCTGCTCCCCTACACTCTTCCAGGCTGTCTGACCCACCACTGAGTTATCCATCTTCAGCACCGCACTCACCTCCGCTACACACACACACATACATGTATTATACACACACACACATTACACAAATACACGTGTACATAAACATCCATTTAACAGCACAATCCATATGGGTAATTCCATGGTAACGATATGGTTAATTTGACACACACACACACACTCTACCCTAGCCACTCACAGGAGAGTTCGTCAGTCTTGCTGGGAGTCTTGCCGCTGACGCTCCCGCTGCGTGCGTACAGGTTGCTCTTGCTGCTGCGGTTCATGAAGGAGCGTCCCTCCCCAGGGCTGTAGCAGGGCAGCATGACCGCCGTGCCCTTACTGCGCCCCGGGACCACCTCCAACACCCCCACACAGCCCAGCAGCTGCACCTGGAGAGTACCTGAAGACAAGGGGGCGAGGTCAGAGAAAGACAGTAAGCACATGGGTCATGTTCCCGAGACACCACCATCTAACCTAAAGCAAAAGCTTAACCACTTGATGTAAAGATGCTCCTATCAAAGTTTATTTGAAATAATCTAGATATTGTGCCCGCTTTGGCATTGTGAAGCTAACCGCTATGAAACCACTATCAATAGTTCACAATCAAGAACAATCCATAAGCCAGGGCATGATGCCAGTGAAACAGAACGAGTGTGAATGTATGTAAAATGTATGCATGCATGACTAAGTCTCTTTGGATAAAAGAGTCTGCTAAATGGTATATTATATTAGTAGACTATTGAATGTGTTGGATACTATTGAGTGTTGTGTGCAGTCAATCCTATTGACACATTTAGACCAGTGTCTCTCACCAGTGAGCGGGGAGGGCTTGCTGAGGGTGCTGTACTGGTTGTGACGGTAGGGGGCACTGTGGCGGGAGCTGAAGGCCGGGGAGGAGGCCAGGACTAGTTCCTCCTTGATGAGGCAGGCCTTGGGGTGGTCCTCCGGCAGGTCAGCCAGACGCCGGTCCAGAGAGTCCTTCAGGACGTCCAACCGCTGGGACGCCTCGCTCAGACGACACTGGGCCTGGAGGAGATGAGAGGGGGGGAAGGGGGGTGAGATGCTCAAAAATAGACCAGGTGTGTGTGTACTGTATAGAAGTGTGGGTTTACAAATGACTGGGCCTGGAGGTAGAGAGATTCAGGGATTTGGAAGGATAAGGGTGAGACCCTAAAGACCAAACCAGGGTCGTGCGCGGTAGGCATGAAAAAGTTTAAATGAACTTCAAAAGAAGGTGTATTTTCAGATTCTGTTTGGACACATTTTCATCTGTTTGTACCCAATGAATACAACCCTGGAGAATGGGGTTGTAAGTGTGTGTTCAGACGTGAAGGTAATTATGTACAGTATGTATAGACTCATATGCATCCATGTAGAGTGAGTTTGCACGCAATGAGTTCTGTTTTGTGTGATCATGTTCTGTGTGTCTGCACATGTATGTGGTGTGTACCTCTGACAGGGCCTTCTTATCCTGGACCTTGCTGGCCCCCAGTAGCCGGAGGACATTCTTCGCTCCATCTGCCACAGCGTGTTCTACTCTGTAGTGATGCCTGAGCTCCTCAATACGCAGCTCCACACCACACATGTCCTGGTTACCTGGGGGGAGAAAGAGAGAGAGAAAGAGAGAGAGAGAGAAAGAGAGAGAGAGAGAGAGAGAGAAAGAGAGCGAGCATGTGATCGACATCGGTTAACTTCAATAATAGTTTCGCAGTTCCTGATATATTCTGATAAACACTGAGGTATAGAAATAAAAAACTATTATCTGGAATGTTTTATTTATCAGGAAAACTGTAGCCCTGAAAGGGGGTCAGTGTAGTTTAGGTACTGTACTTCATGCTTTCTGTCACAACCACTAATCTGAACTGACTTGACAGGTGAACGGACTAGACTGGAACGGTCCTTCTACCATTCTGCTTTCACCCATCACTGGTGACATGTTAGAAGAGACAGGGAAAATAGGGCTCCTCTCCAGGAGTACTGGGATACAACCTCAAGATGACACATCCTTTTATTCAGACTGCGGAATAGCAGAGGGGTTGAGACAATTCATCAATATGTGTTGGAATAATGCCGATGATAACACCGATGCCCTGTATTGGTTTAGAGTGCACACTGTGCTTATGTGAGAGGGAGGAGAGAGAGAGAGAAAGAGAGAGACAGAGAATGGGGGGACAGAGTGAAGGAGAGAGTGAGAGGGCAGAGAGGGAAGGAAGACAGAGAAACAAAGAGAGAGAGCAAGAGAGAGAGGGAGAGAGTGAGAGGTGGGTTGGGGAGCGAGAGAGGGGGAAGGAAGAGAGTCAAGTAGAGAGGGGCAAACAGGAGAGAAGTGGGTATGTGGTTGAATATGAGAGAGAGAGAGAGAGAGAGAGAGAAAGAGAGACACAGAAGAGAAAGGTGGCTGGGTATGTGGTTGAATTCCTTTATCTCCTAATAAGGTCTTCGGCTGGGTGCCGGAGACCCTTCTGACTGACCGTAAAGGGGGAGTGTGTGTGTGTGTGTGTGCGTTTGTGTGTGTTTGTGTGCGCTTGCGCACGCATTTATGTATATACAGAGGGAGTGTGTGTTTACCTTTATGCGAGTGTGTGATGGGGGTCTGTTTTTGCAAGTGTGTGTGTGGAAGTGGAAGTCATTGGCTAACCAACCACTAAAGCCACTTAGGGTGAAAATCCCATCCTCAACACCACATTCACCCTGCTACATTTTAACAATGATCCCTCGTCATACATGTCTACATTTTAAAGTTAAAGAAGTTGCTTCTAACCAGTGACGAGGAAAACACCTGTTAGACATATTCCATAGGGAAAACACTATCCTCACTAGCCAGAGTTCCGTTGGGTACAGATGAGTACACCAGAAAACGTCTGCCCATAGGAATACATTATCCTTAAAATCCCTCCAAATAGCTTTCAGTTCCCCTCTCCTCCTTACTGCTTTCCTTCCATCTACCTCTCCTGACCTCCATCAATCCCTCTCTTCTCCAAATGACCCCATTAGCTGTTTCCTGAGGATGGAGAGCCCATAAAGGCCCATTCATGTGCCCTGCTGCCACTGAGATTCATCGATCGCCTGCTAACTCATAATGCACGATGAGTGCTAGTGTGCATGTGTGTGTGTGAGTACGGGTATGTCTGTGTGTGTGAGTACGGGTGTGTGTATGTAACATGTACTTTGAGAGTCAGTGTTTGTGTGCAAAAGCGTTTGTATGCGTGTTCTCTCCAGGTTCTGCTGAGCCCACAGCTTTGAGAGGGCAAGAGACAGACACACACGGGATGTCAATGAGTCTCGCTGCCCTCCTCACTCCAGGAGAGAACCATCCAGACAGTCCCTGAGGCTGTAGAGTATTGATCTGTTTAAGGTTAGCCTCGTCTCAGTCTGGACGGATACGCGGCTAGTTGGGGAGAGGTCAGAGCTGGGCAGTATTTATGGCCTTTTGACTGAACTGCCATTTGACGGATTGAGGTAAAGTGAAATGTGCTGGCAACCTTCCAGCCTCACAGACAAAAAATGTGTCTCGGAGGTACAGGTTATCTCCACAGTCAAAAATAGATAGATAGATTTTGCAGGCAGACAGTTGGACAGAGGCAAAGTGTTGACCTGCAAATCAGACAAATAAACGGACAGAGACACAGACAAACAGAGAGAGGGCCGCCCAGACAGAGGGCCGCCCAGACAGATGGGCACACAGAGAGAGGGTCGCCCAGACAGTAAGTATACACTGTCCTACCCTGTGTGTCTTCGGTGTGCTCAGTGGCCTGCACGTTCTTGCGGATCTGCATGCGGATGATGTCGATCTTGGTCTTGCTGTCCTGCAGCATCTGCTGGGCCGTCTGCAGCATCTTCTTGTCCTGATTGGACGAGGAGAAAGACACAGGAAGTCAAGACCCAGGTCACATGACAGGAAGTAGAAGATGTGATGAATCATCTTAAGTCTAAATTGCTTTCTTTTCTTTCCTTTTCTGCATCTGATGTGATATACACTGATGTGACATACACTGATGTGACATACACTGATGTGACATACACTGATGTGACATACACTGATGTGACATACACTGATGTGACATACACTGATGTAACATACACTGATGTGACATACACTGATGTGACATACACTGATGTGACATACATATGCAGGTGAAAGCTAAATCCTGGTATGAATCCACCATGTTGCTTTTCCCGGTTTCTGTGTAATCAGATCACTGTAGATTAAGGAGAAGCATGCATTTAAGTGGTAAGCGGGGAGGACATAGGAACAAGGCCAATCAGAGACCCGAGGTGACAGGAAACAAGGACAATCAGCAGATGGGGAAGGGAGGAAAGAGGTGCGGTAAGTACAGAGGGAATGAATCAGCAGATGGTTGGTTGGAGAGGACAGTACCTTGGTGGATCCGTTGGCGTAGATTGGAATCATGTTCTCGGCTCCCTGTTTGACCTTGAGCTCGATGTTGAGCTGTCTCTCCAGGGCGGCAATGCGGTCCTGGCTTGCTGACGAGCGGCTCTCTGCCCCCGGGGACTGGGGTGGGTCATCTGGGAGTCAAAGGTCAGATACATGTTGTCATTGCAATACCAACACAACACCTTGAGGTAAATCTACCTTGGCAACCAACATCTCCATAGCCTGGCTATGACTATGCATTGGTGACACATAAAACGAATGGAATCGTCTAAAAACATACCCTTGTTGTCGTCTCCTCCCTTGACCATGATGTGAGCGTCCAGCTCCTGTAACTGAGCATGCAGGTCTTCCAGCTTACGGTTGGAGCTGCGTAGTTGGGAATCCACCTAATAAATAACACACAACAACCGATGACATTCATATAGCGCCTTTCCAATGCTCATAGCACTTTACATCAATGCTCGTCAGTGAATGCGTAATGTGTTGTGTTGTGTCACTATGTTACTACACTTTATTTGAGGAGACCCAATAAACACAATAAAACGAAACAAAAACTATTATATTACATTGTAAGAGGGGGGACTTATACTAAGAGTGTAAGGGGAGGAAACCTATCCTACCTGGGAGGCATTCCTCTTATCGGTGGTGGCCCTGCGGAGATTGTCAGCTCCCTCCTTGATCTTCAGCTCCTTCCTGATCTCCCTGCGGATCTTCTCCCTCTGCTCATCAAGACGCTGCTGCACCGTGGTGTCTGAGAAGTCCGAGCTCTGGTCCAGACCCAGCTGCTCTAAGACGGACAGCCCACCTGGGTCACTCTGGATAGGGGGAAGAGGGAGCGGAAGGATGAGGGGTGAAAACGGGGAAGGAGAGAGAGGAAAGGGGGTAACAGAAGACAGAAAGAGGGAGAGGAAGGAAATGGGAAAGAGAGGATAGAAAAAATATTAGCATGTGTTTGTAGAAAACTCAAGTGCAGGACAGATACATATTTCAGGAGAATGATAGCTAGCTACAACATTCAAGACTTCACATCTCTAGTCCACAGTCCCCCTGCAATTGCCAATGTTTTGAGCTCTAAATCTGAACTTGACTGTACAGTCAGAGACACAGTGGTTACCACAAGCTACAATTCCCTCAGGGAGAAAGTCAGCCAGCAAACCAGCCAAACAATCAGGGAACCAGCGGGAGACAGAGTGAATCACTGCTGGAGAAATCACAGCCCTGTCCCCCCAAAACCGTAAACAATACAAAAACAACACATCACCTCATGGTTGTCGTCGTCCTCAAATAGCCCATCGCCATACCAACACATGGTACCCTTTCACCTTCAAATTACAACCGCCAGACCACAGCGACAGAGAACCTCTGACAACGCCGCTTGCTAAAACCACACCAAGGCTCATTGAGTTGGAGTAGAGAAACAGAAAGGAAAAGATAGTCAGGGTTGTAGAGGAGTAACGTTAGGGGGGGACAGGATATCCGTCCCACACCAGCTCAGGCCCTTCCTGTTTCCTGCCTGTGTAGCTCTGCTATCAGGGAGAGAGAGAGAGGGCCCCGTTCCAAACATACTAAAATGCATCCTTCCGTCCTGTCTTCTATGAAGTAAATGACTAACCATGTTTCCATCCACTGTTTTTATGTGAGTAAAGTCATAGCGTATATAAAAAAAAAAAATTTTTTAAACGACAGCTGTGATGGAAACGGGAAGTGTCGGTACAATTTTATAAATGCCGACAGATCATTTGTCCGTTCAACACGGTGGGATCTTTTTGTGTCGGTAAAATGTATTATGCGAGAAATGGCGGTGGAAACACCATTATGTGCAAATATTGATATAATAACTTGGAGTCACGCGTTGACATGTTGTGTGGTCCTCCCACTACGACTCTAGTAACCATGCAGTTTAAATTAGGCTACAGATGAAATATGTTATGAACTTCACAGGGTGGTGAAAGTGCAAGGTGATGAGCTTGATGCTCCTTTCCAATAAATACCCAGGGTCTCATTCTGGTGACATGATCATCAATGCTTGACTGCCGTTTGACAAATAAAAATAATCTTGAGCTTATCCATTAATCTCATCGTGTAGCCTACCAGCACTGTATCTGCGAGCTTTTGACTATAGCGCACATACCAAGACCAGAGTGGGCACGTTCGCTATTTAACGCAACAGCAAAACTACCGGTAGAGTTGAAAATGCAATGCAAACACATTGACTGCACGGCCAGGCACGACTTCAACACCATCATTAAGTTTGCCGATGACCCAACATCGGTAGGCCTGATCACCGACAACGATAAGAAAGCCTATAAGGAGGTGGTCAGAGAACTGGCCGGGTGGTGCCAGAACAACAACCTCTCCCTCAACGTGATCAAAACTAAGGAGATGATTGTGGACTACAGGAAAAGGAGGACCGAGCACGCCCCCATTCTCATCGAAGGGGCTATGGTAGAGCAGGTTGAGAGCTTCAAGTTCTTTGGTGTCCACATCACCAACAAACTAACATGGTCCAAGCACACCAAGACAGTCATGAAGAGGACAGAACAACACCTATTTCCCCTCAGGAGACTGAAAAGATTTGGCATGGGTCCTCAGATCCGCAAAAGGTTCTACAGCTGCACCATCGAGAGCATCCTGACTTGTTGCATCACTGCCTGGTACGGCAACTGCTCGGCCTCCGACCGCAAGGCACTACAGAGGGTAGTGCGTATGGCCCAGCACATCACCAGAGCGAAGCTTCCTGCCATCCAGGACCTCAATACCAGGCGGTGTCAGAGGAAGGCCCAAAAAATTGTCAAAGACTTCAGCCACCCTAGTCATAGACTGTTCTCTCTGCTACCGCATGGCAAGCGGTACCGGAGCGCCAAGTCTCGGTCCAAGAGGCTTCTTAAACAGCATCCCCAAGCCATAAGACTACTGAACATCTAATCAAATGGCTACCCAGACTACTTGCATTGCCCCCTGCCCCCCCCCCCCCCCCCCCCCCCTTATTTTACGCTGCTGCTACTCTGTTATTATCTATGCATAAGTCACTTTAATAACTCTACCTACATGTTCATATTACCCCAACTAACCGGTGCCCCCGCACATTGACTCTGTACAGGTACCCCCTGTATATAGCCTCACTATTGTTATTTTACTGCTGCTCTTTAATTATTTAAAACTTAAGCGAAAAAGTAAATTGTGTGTGCACTACGTCATCACGCACTGATTTTTATCTGCAATAAGTCAGTTTGCTGGAAACACAACTGGTGAGAAAATGTTCATATTTTCTTTATGCAGATTTTAGAATATTCTCATGAAAATCTTTTGCCAATTGGATGGAAACCTAGCTACTAATAGACATGGCTGAGAGTGGGAAAGCTGTGAACCCTTGGCTTTCACCAATCAAAACGTGTTACATCCGTGATTAGTGATTACCTTATCGAAGGATGGAAGGACACACTTCAAAACTACTGGAACGGGGCCAGTCAAATAAGTATGGGAGGATGTGCCTTTTTGACCTTTGACTTCCTCTGAGTTCATAATGTGCACTGGACTGAGTGCCGTGGCCACTAAAAGCTAACCGCTACTCTTTAACAAGAGGGACAAGAAGCAGAGCAGAGCAGAGAGCAAGAGAGCATCCTTGCCCTGGCTGTCAGCTCACATTACAGGAAAGAAGGAGGAAGGGAGGCTAACGGTTAGCAAGCGCCTCATCCAGATCATATGACAGGAAAAGGCCAACGGTTAGCTAGCGCCTCAGCCTCTTCCTATCATATCTGTTGGATAACGGCTAGCTAGCGCCAACATCCATCTGATATGATAGGAGCGGCTAACCTAAAGTTAGCCCTTAGCACTCCCTGCCTGTGGTTCCTAGTGAACTCACTCTAGAACCCTGGGGCTAACGGCTAGCTAGCGCCAACATCCATCTGATATGATAGGAGCGGCTAACCTAAAGTTAGCCCTTAGCACTCCCTGCCTGTGGTTCCTAGTGAACTCACTCTAGAACCCTGGGGCTAATGGCTAGCTAGTGCCAACATCCATCTGATATGATATGAGAGGCTAATGCTAGCAGTTAGGCTCTAGGACCCTGGGGAGGTGCTCCGGGCCCAGACTGAGTGGGTGGGAGGTTTGCAAGGTCTTCGGGCCGACGCGACCTGAATTAAAGATGACAAAGTTTGCTGCTGTGTCTGTAAAGCATGGAGGAGGAGAGCGAGGCGAGAAAACCTCTCGCTCTGCAGACTGGCTGGTGCACTCCCTGCACTGTACTGTTAGCCTGGTTAGGGAAACACTGTACTGTAGTGTAGAAAGCAGTGGGTGTTGAGTTGACTGGGGTTTCAGCATGACTGTGCTGCTTTGTTGTGTTCTACTTCTGCCACATCACAGGTCTAGAGGACGCCTGAACTGAACCCATGTCTGTTTCTGCTTCAGGAACTTGGTTTGCTGGCAAGGCAATGTTGTTGAACGCAGAAAGAGTCTGGTACACAGGATGTCTGAACTGTAGCCGTGCGTTTCTGCGTTTCTGCTTTAGCAAACTTGTTGTCTAGCCACATCAGTGTGGCAACTGGCAGGGCAATGATGTAACCAGTGTTGTTGAATGTAGAAAGAGTCTGGTACCCAGGTTAGCTGAGCTGGCCCTTAGCACAGGAAGGCCAAGGTTGATTATTTGGTAAATATTTTCTTAACTCTTCTTGAACTGCACAGTTGGTTAAGGGCTTGAAAGTAAGAATTTCACGGTAAGGTCTACACTTGTTGAATTTGGCGCATGTGACAAATAAAGTTTGATTTGATACCACAAAGAGATGTCCTTTATATAGAGAGTGTGTGTGGGGGAGGGGTTGCAGGTGAACACAAAAGATAGTAACCCTGATAGAGGAAGTTAGTGTGTGAGGTTACTGTGGGTAAAAGTTGCCCTTCGGCACAGATCTAGGATCAGCTATGTCCAAATCCTGACCTTGACCATTAGTGGGGAAAACACAAAACTGACCTCAGATCAGTGTCTAAGGGCAACTTCGTCCCACTCCAGTTACTGCACCAACAGAGCTCCAATTAAATGGCAATTGAATTAGGCCTATGTCATCGTCAACACTGCAAGTTGTCCAGCTACTCCTAGACCCGCTCGGACTTTCACACAACTGCACCAATGTGTAATAAGTAGCCTTCAGGTATCCCCAACGCAGTTAGTACCGATAAGTGCATAGAGGTCATGACTGGCTAATTCAATAGATAGTGGTGCCATTAGCTATACGCTAATAGAGGTTAATTCAATAAGACCAGCGGAGGACAGAGAGGAGAAGGAGCTGAAGAGAAGGAGAGAACATGGTCAGAGTGCATTAGAACGTCACGATGGAAAACTTCCTGCTCCGAGATAACGATTTGAACAGAGATACTGAACAGAGATACTGTCAACACACACTACTGGCACGAGATACTGTCGCCCACGCTCACACACACACACACACAGAAAGCTGACACTCACTCACATACACCAAAATCCCTGACTTAAACGCTCTACATTACAGCAGGTCTCTGGAGTGTGTCGACACCTATGACCCATTGCCGGGGTATTGTTATTGTAGAGGGTGTGATCTGTGTACTGACTGGACTCATACTTCATCCCGTCGTGTGTGTGTGTGTGTGTGTGTGTGTGTGTGTGTGTGTGTGTGTGTGTGTGTGTGTGCCAGAGAACCCAGATACACCGCCGTGAACCATTGACACTCCCCTGCGACTCCATTCCATTGTGATGTAATGGAGCTCACAGGTCGTCCATCTTGGGAAGTCTTCTAGGGTCACCAGACATACACAAACTTCAGTGAAAAACGTGATCAAGGCGCCAAAGCAGAGGCACTGACAGAGTCTGTGTGTCCTGGTTGCCGGTCCCAAATAAAGAGCAGATATTTATTACACCCGTCTTTATGGTACACAGAGTCTATCTGACAGGAGTGTGTGTGCGACTGTGTGTGTGTGTTACATCCAGAGGGAGTGTGTTCTGTGTCTTGATGAGGGAGAGAGTACAGTCAGTATACAGTTAGAGCAGAGGGCCTCTCATGAGGTAAACAGACAGTTTCTCTCTCTGTGCTCCCACTTCTTGGCAGTCTACACAGTGTATAAACACACACACACCCTATGTATGGGGCCGTGGCTGGTGAACACACACACACAGGCACGTATACAGAAAAATGTGTGCGCGTATGCAGGTACAATGGCTGCTTTTTGAAATAGGGTTTCTGTACTAACTTAGTACGCCTAATCAACTTTCCCTCTCATCAAGTGCAACATGGTCACATCTTTCTGTTTGCCTACTTGCAACAGCAGGGAATAACCAGTTACCACATATAAAGTGGATGAGAAGGCAGACGGGGGAGATGTTGAGAGACAGGGAAAACAAGTGGAAATAGCATGTCATCCCCAGGGCTTGGAGAGAGAGAGGGAGAGAGGGAGGCAGGGTGCGAGAGCGAAAAAGAGAACGAGAGAGCACACCTGCAGCTTTACTGCCCGTATGTCTCTCAGTGGCTCCAGCCCTGCAGTAACGAGAGAGAGAGAGAGAGATGAAGGGAGAGACAGAGAAATAGAGCGAAAGGCGGCCAGACTAGTGGAGGACCGTGAGAGAGCGAGAGTAGTGAGATAAAAGATTCTAGGATAAGTAGAGGAGACAGAGGAAACACAGAATGCAAGAGAAAGAGAGGGAGCCAGGGCAAGCAGTGTGAAAGAAAGAGAAAGACAGATAATGGCTGTAGGACGAGCGGCCAGAGAGAAAGAGAGGGAGCATGCGGAGTGAAAGAGAGAGGGGAAGTGGAAAGCCAACACAAACAAAGAGAAACAGCACGAGGGGGACAGGAAGAGAGAGGCAGATGACGCACAGCTGGGCCAATGCGACATGGAGAGAGAGGACAGAACGAGACGGACGGGGGACAAAACAAATGTAGCCAGGAGTACAAAGAGGAGAGGGAGACCCAGACAAGAGGAAAAATAGCCTAGTCATTCAGCTAGAGACAGAAAATAGAAAGCAATTTAAAAACATTATGAGAAGTGGACATGGAGGGAAAGAATAGTAAGCAGACAATAAAGGAAGTAAACAGCTGCCTGTAAGGCAAACTGACATAAACAAGAGAGACCCAGAAACTCAAAAATACAGACACTTGTGAATTGAATGTAACAAGACACAAAATGAAACACATATTGGACGGACGGACACAGACAGACAGACAGACAGACCCACAGCCATGGGAAAGAAGGCACAAACACTGACTACAGCAACAAACAGACAGTACAGCACAATATGTACATACGCGCCCTTTGAACCCTACCGCTGTGTCAGGGTGACCGCTGTCTTCCGACCGCTCCCCCGGGCTCTTCCCCACCGCCTCTTCGCTCGCCATCACCCTCCTTCTCTTGCTCCCTCCCTTCCTACCTCTCTCTGAAAGTCTCCCCCCCTAGAGCACTGCTTTATCTCTCCCTGCTCAAACCCACCGCCAACTTCCCTCTTCAAAAGGGAAGAGAGAGAAAAAGGAAACTACAGGGGAACTAGAGAGGGAAAAGGCTGCCTGGTCGAGAGACGACGAGAAAAGAAAGAGAGCCCTTAGACGGACGGAAAGGAAAAAAAGAGACTGAGTGTGACAGATCTCTACCCTGCACAGCTTCCTGGTCTTTGAGAAAGAGAGAGAGAGCAAGAAAGAGAGCCAAAAAGCGAGAGGGAGAGAGAGCAAGAGTGTGTAATTGTAAACATTCATTTAGGCAGGGTCGTTCTAGAGACTGAACATCAGAGCGAGAGGAGAGCAGTTCTATGTGCTCATTGTGTGTGACAGAAAATATGACCAGAGGGCATAATAACAGAGGTACTGAGAAAAAGAGGTAGGGGGATGGCGAGAGCGAGAGCGAGAGGAAACAGACAAGAGAGTCTCTAGCGCCACTACATCACTCATCCTCCCCCAGCTCAGATAAGGCCTGACGGATGAAGGGAAGGAGGAAAGGAGAGGGGGGAGGGGGAAGTCGAGAAAATTATCCTGGCGCTTTCTCCTTCCATCTCTCCCTGGCTTCCCCATCATGTTTAAAAAGCACATAGTTCAGCACGTCAGAGGAGAGCGATGTTCCGTTATGCAAACTCTAGGTACAGTGCCTTCGGAAAGTACTCAGACCCCTTGACTTTTTCCACATTTTATTACATTACAGCCTTATTCTAAAATGGATAAAAAATTATAAATCCTCATCAATCTACACACAATACCCCATAATGACAAAGCGAAATCAGGTTTATACATTTTTGCAAATTTATTACAAATAAAAAACAGAAATACTTTATTTACATAAGTATTCAGAACCTTTGCTATGAGACTTGAAATTGAGCTCAGGCGCATCCTGTTTCCATTGATCATCCTTGAGATGTTTCTACAACTTGATTGGAGTCCACCTGTGGTAAATTCAATTGATTGGACAAGATTTGGAAAAGCCCAAACCTGTCTATATAAGGTCCCACAGCAGACAGTGCATGTCAGAGACAAAACTAAGCCATGAGGTTGAAGGAGTAGTTCGTAGAGCTCCGAGACAGGATTGTGTCGAGGCACAGATCTGAGGAAGGGTACCAAAACATTTATGCAGCATTGAAGGTCCATTCAAGAACAGTCCGTTCTTAAATGGAAGAAGTTTGAAACCACCATGACTCTTCCTAGAGCTGGTCACCCGTCCAAACTGAGCAATCGGTGGAGAAGTGCCTTGGTCAGAGAGGTGACCAAGAACTCGATGGTCACTCTGACAGAGCTCCTCTGTGGAGATGGGAGAACCTACCAGAAGAACAACCATCTCTGCAGCACTCCACCAAATCAGGCTTTCATGGTAGATTGGCCAGACGGAAGCCACTCCTCAGGAAAAGGCACATGACAGACCACTTGGAGTTTGCCAAAAGGCACGTTTGGCCTGAATGCCAAGCGTCACATCTGGAGGAAACCTGGCACCATCCCTACGGTGAAGCATGGTGGTGGCAGCAGCATCATGCTGTGGGGATGTTTATCAGTGGCAAGGACTGGGAGACTAGTCAGGATCGAGGGAAAGATGAATGGAGCAAAGTGCAGAGATCCTTGATGAAAACCTCCTCCTCAGCGCTCAGGACCTCAGACTGGTGCGAAGGTTCACCTTCCAACAGGACAACAACCCTAAGCACACAGCCAAAACAACGCAGGAAAGGCTTCGGGGCAAGTCTCTGAATGTCCTTGAGTGGCCCAGCCAGAGCCCAGACTTGAACCCGATCAAACATCTCTGGAGACCTGAAAACAGCTGTGCAGCGACGCTCTGCATCCAACCTGAGAGCTTGAGAGGATCTGCAGAGAAGAATGGGAGAAACTCCCCAAATACAGGTGCCAAGCTTATAGCGCCATACCCAAGAAGACTTGAGGCTGTAATCGCTGCCAAAAGTGCTTCAACAAAGTACCGAGTAAAGGGTCTGAATACTTATGTAAATATGATACGTTTATTTTTTATACATTTGCATAAAAAAAGTAATTATGGGATATTGTGTGTAGATTGATGAGGGAAAAACAAATTAATCCATTTTAGAATAAGGCCGTAACGTAACAAAATGTGGAAAAAGTCAAAGGGTCTGAATACTTTCCGAATGCACTATACGTCCCAAATAGCTCCCTATTCCCTTTATAGTGCACTACTCTGGTCAAAAGTAGTGCCCTATAAAGGTAATCGGATGCCATTTGGGACGCATCATATGGGTGGAGCACTGACTGGCTTATTGCTGGCTTACCTGGCTTATTGCTCACATGCTACATTAGATCACACTCAGTTGATTCACATATACATACTGGGGCGGCAGGTAGCCTAGTGTTTAGAGCGTTGGACTAGTAACCGGAAGGTTGCAAGATCAAATCCCCGAGCTGACAAGGTAAAAATCTGTTGTTCTGCCCCTGAACAAGGCAGTTAATCCACTAGGTCATAATTGAAAATAAGAATTTATTCTTAACTGACTTGCCTAGTAAAATAAAAAAATACACAACACTTAAGCCTATCAACACACAGATTTAGCCTAACATAAGACAATGTCAAACACAAGGGGTTTAACACTGGGTATTCTCACCAAAAGGCACCGAGTTACAGCTAATGACAGTATTGTCAGACCAAATTGTTAAGCTGGTCCGCACTCAAAAAGGAGATTCAAGGTTTATTTTTAGTATTAATTTCATTCAGGTGTAGGTAGAGAGAAAAATACTTCTGCCTTCGTCAGCCGCACAGTCACAATCTTCAGTGGAAAGAGTTCTACATGGGACTGAAAATAGTTATTCATAGGGTTCTCCTATGGGGACAGCCGAAGAACCCTTTTTGGTTCTAGATGTCACATTTTTCTAAGAGTGTATGCCCTACCCTCTGTAGCGCCTTGCTGTCGGATGCCAGTTGCCATACCAAGCAGTGATGCAGCCAGTCAAGATGCTCTCGATGGTGCAGCTGTAGAACTTTTTGAGGATCTGAGGACCCATGTCAAATCATTTCTGCCTCCTGAGTGGGAAGAGGCGTTGTCGTGCCCTCTTCACAACTGTGTTGGAGTGTTTGGACCACGATAGGTCCTTAGTGATGTGGACACCGAGGAACTTGAAGCTTTCGTCTCCTTCCCACACTCCTCCTGTCCTTGCTATCTATCTTTTCTCCCCCTGTCCTCTGCTCCATGTTGTCTGACACTCCTCCCTGCTGTCTCTGTGGGAGTGTTGGTGATGGATATTGCTCTCCTCTGGGAGTGATGGGTGAGGTCCTCCCTGAAATATAGGCATGATGTCACAAAGAGCCAAAGGTCTGGGCGATATGACGATGTATATCGTGTGACGATATATATCGTGTGACGATTATGCTCTATCGTTTATTTTGTTGATTCGCAAATCACACTCTTTACAGCAATAACACATGCCGTGTGGAAGGACATTTGCAACACAAACAAACATGGAGGAGAGTGAACGTGACACAGAGCTCGTAACTAAAAGAGGGGCTACTTCGGTCGCACGGATGTGGTTTGGGTATGAAAAGTCTGACACGGACCAGAAAACCATCCTCTACAAAATATGCCGCAGGCCGGTCCCAACAACAGGCTCAAACACCACTAACCTCTTTTACCACCTACACAAGAATCATGTGAAACAGTACGGAGAGAGTCTACGGATGAGACCCAAACAAGTACAGTCGAGTGCTCAAAACAAACCCCCGACTCAGACGTTGCAAGAGGCTTATGCCCGCGGCACACCATATGGCAAAGAATCACGAAGATGGAAGGAGATAACAGCTGCAGTTACAACTTATATCTGCAAAGACATGGCCCCAATTTACATTTACCTTTTTAGATTTTATATATTAATATTTTATATTTTGTTACATGCTTAATTGAAAATTTCCACAAAGGTTCTAAATAAAAGGAGAAATAATCAAATATGAGTAAGTACCTTTTATTTGTTTTTTCAACATGTAATAAGAAATAGGCCTTTACATGTGGTCATTTTATACAAACTATTTATTCATTGAATTTACAGAATGTGCTTTATCATGTTACGTATCATTATTGGGATATGAAATGACCTCTAATCGGGATATGAGATTTTGGCCATATCGCCCAGCCCTACCCCCAAGTCATAAGACTGCTGAACAGTTCATCAAATGACTACCTGGACTACTTGCATTGACCCCCTTATTTTTTGTTGCACACTCACTGGACACTACACACACATACTACACTGACACACACATACTCTCACACAAACACAAAAACACACATACTCCCACACAAACACGCATACTACACTGACACACACATACTCTCACACAAACACACATACTACACTGACACACACATACTCTCACACAAACACACACGCCTGCAAATTGACGCCACACACAGACACACTTTCACACTCGTTGCTGCTACTGTGTTTATTATCTATCCTGATTGCCTAGTCACTTTTACCCCTACCTACAGTTGAAGTCGGAAGTTTACATACACTTAGCCAAATACATTTAAACTCAGTTTCACAATTCCTAACATTTAATCCCAGTAAAAATTCCCTGTCTTAGGTTAGTTAGGATCACCACTATTTTAATAATGTGAAATGTCAGAATACAGTTTTTTACGATTGCTGACACACTACAATTTAACTTTTCCCACAATTAGCAAAACCTTACACTCAAGGAGCAAAACACAAGGCTAGATTTGCACAACTGTAAGCACATTGTCAGCTTCACACTATTTGCAAAACATTACACACAGTGATTTGCAAAACACTAAACACACTTGTATACATCAGACACAGAAGTATATCATAATGTCACTTCCTTGCAATTCAAAAGCACTGACTGTCAAATTACCACACCTATGAGCCAATCTGTTAAACACAGCCATCAGGTGCACAAACACATGATTGCTAAATTGTAGACACACCAATCAGGTTTAAGCACTATAAAAATGCAGGAGGTAGGTTCACCTGCCTTCAACCAAAATGGAAGGAGTCAGAAGAAGAGTGAGGGTGAGAGGAGGAGTACACAGAGAAGGAGGTAGAGGAAGAGGCCGAGGCAGAGGCAGAGGCCGAGTCAGAGTCAGAGGTCGAGGAAGACCTGAAGCAGGAGGAGAATGTGCACAAAGAAGAAGAGGACCAAACTTATCAAATGACATTCGTGCAACACTAGTGGACCATGTTGTGAACCACGGATTGACGCTGAGGGAGGCTGGACTGAGAGTTCAGCCAAATCTTAGCAGATATACAGTGGCATCTGTCATAATGTCACTTTTCGACAGGAAAACAGGTAAAAGAAGATCTGTCTACAGTTACAGTAATCAGCCGCTTATTGTATGCACCATATCCGCACTTGTGATACCCCTTCCTGTGACATTGTACAGTAAGTTACATGTATTATTCTCTACATAGGATTGAGGGTCGGGAACGACAAGGAGGAAGGGGGCCCATATTCACGCAAGAACAAGAGAGAGAGATAATAGACATGGTTTTGGCCAATAATGCTATCAGGCTCAGAGAACTACAAGCCAACATTATCAGTGACCATGCCATTTTCAATAATGTCCATCAGGTCTCTCAGTCAACACTGGCACGCATCCTGAAAAGACATCAGGTTCAAATGAAACAACTTTATCGAGTGCCTTTTGAGCGGAATTCAGAGGGTCAAACGGCTGCGACATGAGTATGTGGAGGTTTGTATTGTTCACTTTAGCACTGTGATGTTGCATACTGCACACAGGACTTTTTTACATTGACTGTATACTAGACCTATCCTGAACTACACAATCTTGTCTTTCACTGTATTTCAGGGAGTTTTGCAGATGGATGCTGAGGAAATCCTGCATGAATTCATAGGCGAGGCAGAAAGGCGAGGCAGAAATATCATTGGCCACAGGGCTATAATCAATGTCCCAGGGCAACGTGGGGATAACATCACCCTTTGCGCTGCCATTTCACAGCATGGGGTTGTCCTCCATCATGCCAAAATGGGCCCTTACAACACACCTCACATTCTCGCATTTTTGGACCGATTGCACCACATCGTCACAGTAGGTAATGAAATGCACCAGATGCAATACACGGTCTTCTGGGACAATGTGTCATTCCACCGCTCTGCTTTGGTCCAGAACTGGTTTCAACACCATCCACAGTTGACAGTACTATACCTTCCACCATACTCTCCGTTTCTAAACCCTATCGAAGAGTTTTTCTCTGCATGGCGGTGGAAGGTTTACGATCTCCAGCCCCAGGCTCAGGTACCCCTCATTCAGGCCATGGAGGACGCCTGTGACCAAGTCGACGGCGCAGCTGTGCAAGGATGGATTCGACATTCAAGACGGTTCTTCCCGCGTTGTCTTGCTAATGACAATATTGCTTGTGATGTTGATGAAATTCTCTGGCCAGATCCAGCTAGGCGAAGAGATAATGTATAGTATGTTTACTGTAGTATTTTCTGTACAATATTGTCAGTTTTTTTCTGATTATTTTTTATGTTTGTTGTTGTTGTTATTTACTGTAATTGTAACCTGTACTGGATACAGTATTTTAAGTTTGTCTGTTGTTTGCTGAGCTAACAGTGTTATGCACACTACTGTAGTAGCATGAAAACTGGGACATGTTTTGTTGTGATTCTCCATGTTGACATGTTGACTGATTTGGGTATATGGAGAGAAATAAATGATATTTTCCTCAGTCTGCAGCGTTGGTCTTGTGTAGTGTTTGTATAGTTGCACTTTCTCTGTGTACTTCATTTACACTACTCTAATCACTGACAATTAGACTTGCTAAAAGTGTTTTAGGTTAGCAACAGCAGTGTGTAACTGGTTCAAAAAGATTGAAGTCATATGAAATGTGTGTGTTTCGTATGGTAACAAAATATTCTTTTTATGAAGTCGTGTATAGTTTTGACAAAAGTGTTCCATTTTGCAAATGATCTGAAGTGTTGTGCTACTTTGGTGTAGGGTTGTGCTAATTGTGTGTTGTGTTTTGACAAACCGGGCCCTGTTTTCAAAATTGTGCTTAAACAATTGAAAAAAACTGTAATAGTAGAGAGAATGATTTATTTCAGCTTTTATTTCTTTTATCACATTCCCAGTGGGTCAGAAGTTTACATACACTCAATTAGTATTTGGTAGCATTGCCTTTAAATTGTTTAACTTAGGTCAAACGTTTTGGGTAGCCTTCCACAAGCTTCCCACAATAAGTTGGGTGAATTTTGGCCCATTCCTCCTGACAGAGCTGGTGTAACTGACTCAGGTTTGTAGGCCTCCTTGCTCGTACACGCTTTTTCAGTTCTGCCCACAAATGTTCTATGGGATTGAGGGCAGGGCTTTGTGATGGCCACTCCAATATCTTGACTTTGTTGTCCTTAGGCCATTTTGCCACAACTTTGGAAGTATGCTTGGGGTCATTGTTCATTTGGAAGACCCATTTGCGACCAAGCTTCAACTCTCTGACTGATATCTTGAGATGTTGCTTCAATATATCCACAATTTTCCTCCCTCATGATGCCATCTATTTTGTGAAGTGCACCAGTCCCTCCTGCAGCAAAGCACCCCCACAACATGATGCTGCCACCCCCGTGCTTTACGGTTGGGAAGGTGTTCTTCGGCTTGCAAGCATGTTCCCTCCAAACATAACGATGGTCATTATGGCCAAACAGTTCTATTTTTGTTTCATCAGACCAGAGGACATTTCTCCAAAATGTCCTCTGGTCTGATGAAACAAAAGCACGATCTTTGTCCCCATGTGCAGTTGCAAACCGTAGTCTGGCTTTTTAATGGCGGTTTTGGAGCACTGGCTTCTTCCTTGCTGAGCGGCCTTTCAGGTTATGTCGATATAGCACTCGTTTTACTGTGGATATAGATACTTTTGTACCCGTTTCCTCCAGCATCTTCACAAGTTCCTTTGCTGTTGTTCTGGGATTGATTTGCACTTTTCGCACCAAAGTACGTTCATCTCTAGGAGACAGAACGCGTCTCCTTCCTGAGCGGTATGACGGCTGCGTGGTCCCATGGTGTTTATACTTGCGTACTATTGTTTGTACAGATGAACGTGGTACCTTCAGGCGTTTGGAAATTGCTCCCAAGGATGAACCAGACTTGGAGGTCTACACATTTTTTTGTGAGGTCTTGGGTGATTTCTTTTGATTTTCCCATGATGTCAAGCAAAGAGGCACTGAGGTTGAAGGTAGGCCTTGAAATACATCCACAGGTACACCTCCAATTGACTCAAATGATATCAATTAGCCTATCAGAAGCTTCTAAAGCCATGACATATAGTTCTGGAATTTTGCAAGCTGTTTAGGCACAGTCAACTTAGTGTATGTAAACTTCTGACCCACTGGAATTGTGATACAGTGAATTATAAGTGAAATAATCTGTCTGTAAAGAATTGTTGGAAAATTCACTTGTGTCATGCACAAAGTAGATGTCCTAACCAACTTGCCAAAACTATAGTTTGTTAACAAGAAATTTGTGGAGTGGTTGAAAAACGAGTTTCAATGACTCCAACCTAAGTGTATGTAAACTTCCGACTTCAACTGTACATACCTCAAATCACCTCAACTACCTCGTACCTCTGCACATTGACTCAGTACCGGTATTCCTTGTATATAGCCTCATTATTGTTCTTTTATTACTATTCCTTTTTTATAGTAGGAGGGAGGGAGAAAGGCCCGTGGAGAGGAAAAGTGGGGAGAGATGTTTGAAGGACAAACATTCCCACCTGGGATGTAAACAGAGCGAGGTCTGGTGGTGAAGTGGCTCATATCCATAAACAGTGAACCATCTGAATAACTCATACTGTGGCATAGAGGGAGGAGAGAGAAGGGAGAGACATGGAGGGAGTGAAAGAGCAAGGGAGAGAGAGATGGACAGATGGAGAAAAACAAGCCCTAGAGAAGCCCACAGAGACTGAAGGCCTTGGCAGCAGTTGCAACAGTATAACACACACACCGCCAGCTGAGCCCATGGCTGTTCACTCAGCAGCGGGGGGGGGCTCACCACACCAGCCTGTCCATCACTCACCGTCTCTCTCCCATGCTGAGTCAGTGAGTGTGCTAGACACCTGTCAATTATCCCAAGGCCTGGAGTCAGTAGGCTAATACATCTGAGGGCGGGATTAGTTGAACTTGACACTTGTTTGACAAGTGGTGGAAGGTTTCCTGCTGTGAAGGCATGTTGGCGGTCTTGTTGAATTAACACTGTTCATGAAGAATCAGATATAGGCCTATG
Source organism: Salvelinus namaycush (assembly GCF_016432855.1). Lineage (NCBI taxonomy): Eukaryota > Metazoa > Chordata > Actinopteri > Salmoniformes > Salmonidae > Salvelinus > Salvelinus namaycush. The sequence goes on along the minus strand of NC_052308.1, from coordinate 65,990,552 downwards.
CCACAGTATGCTGCACAACGTAGTAAATATGGCCTCAGTTCTGTTCCAAGACAGGTCTTGTCATTTTAGTCTTTATGATAAAGGAGGTAGTAACAGCTGATCCTAGACCAGCCGTTAGGGTAGAATCTCTCACTGGAGGGCCCTTACATGCTATTACACCATGCACCGTGCTGTGTGTCCCACTACTAGACACCTGTGAAAGCTGCATTCACTCCGCAGTGATGAGGTGTGAAACTAGTGTAGCCAACAGAGCAGTGACAAGTGGATGCACAGGCCTTTCACACCCCAATGTGTGTGTGTGTGCGTGCGCACAATGCCAAATGGACTTTGGCAGAAGTCCTGTATAAAGTACCTATTTTAAATACATTTTATATGCTTGTACCTAATATCAAATACTGTACACGGATAAACACAGACATGCAAGACCTAACCACAGACAAAGACAACCCAAAGGCACAATGACACAGAGACACACAGTCTGTGTGTGTGTGCGCGCGTACGTGTGTTTTTGTGCATGCACAATGTGCTGTCTGGGAAGCCTGACTTGAATGAAGATTTAATGGAGTGATTGACTATTAAATATGTCCTGTGTTCTGTCTGAGTCCGGGTCACGTTGACACACTGGAGGAGATCAGGAGAACCAATTCTCTACTATTGTACTGCTCTACAACAGAAAACCAATTAAGTTCAACAACACACTCCTGAGACTTCCTGGATAGCTAGGAGTCACAAATAATAAACAGCATCAGAGTGAAGAGAATGGGGGAACAGCAGCATCAAGGATACATTTTAGATAGGGTTAAACAGTCTCATCAAGACAGACAATATTAAAACATTGATTTATATTGTGTGGCAAGTACACCCGACTGAACTGGGATGATCTCGATGGGTGAGTTCCATATTCACTCTAATCAAATCAAATTGTATTTGTCACTTGCGCCAAATACAACAGGTGTAAACCTTACAGTGAAATGCTTACTTACAAGCCCTTAACCAACAATGCAATTCAAGAAAGAGTTAAGAAAATATTTACTAAATAAACTAAAGTTAAATTATTTTATTTTTTAAATAGAATCAATCAAAAAGTAACAAAACATTTACATAACAATAACATGGCTATATACAGGGGGTACCGGTACAGAGTCAATGTGCGAGGGTACAGGTTAGTCGAGGACTCTATGTCAGAAATCTACATCTGTGGTTTGTCTCGACCGAACATTATTATTGAGTAAACATACAGACTGAAACCTGGATGGCTCCCGCTCTCCCTCCCCCACATCCCTACGTTCGCTCTTCCTCTGTTAATTAGAAGTCTGGCCCACAAGGCCCTGAGGGAGCCACACAACTCCCCTCTCTATGTCTCCTCTCAACCACAACAATACACTATTGTAGAAGAATAACACATAGGGCCTAAATACAGAGGAATTATGACTTGTTATAACCGGCTGATGAAAATTACATAACGCAGGATGTTTCTGTTCCCACGATATTTCACCTCTACGAACAGACAATTCTCATAAGTATAATTAATGTAGGCCTCTAAGTGTGTAATTCACTCGCTGTACCAGATAAATAAGTCAGTGTGTGAACCTGAACTGAACTAAATCTCCTTCTCTCTCTCTCTCTGCATATAATGTAGGCAATGCAGAGAGTATCGAGGTGAGGATGTATAAGCACTAAGTAGGGGGGAAAGATGAATTATAGAGACTAGTTATGAATAAACCAGTGCGAGCTAGCTGCAGTGTTACTGCGTCTGCTAGTGGAAGAGACTGGGATGAACTGTGCTCCTAATTGGAATGACAAGCCCAGAGTTAATCCTCCAGCCTACACTGAACTGAACAGAGTACCCCCCCCCCTTCCTCTCTGAATCATGAGTCATAGTAGAAACATCTGGAGGGGTGGATTCCTGGGATGCCTGTGTGGTGACGTCAGCAAGACCTGGGAGGGATCAGGGCTAGCCTAGCAGGCAACCACAACCACAGGATAACTTATATTGGGGATAAATGATGCGAGTCCGTCATATCTATGTGTCCTACTGTAGATGAAACTGTACTGTGTGGTGACAGCAGCAGGACCTGGGAGGGATCAGGCTTAGCAGGCAATCACATCTACTAGGAGTGCAGATAGGCTCACTACACCCCTCTACATAATTTGCTCTGTCGCCTGTGGATACCAGGCTAATGTACACTGGACTATAGTAGGATGTACCGTCACAAAGGAGAAAGTACAATACAGCCTTCTGGAGGTGATAAGGTCCTTCAATATGGTCCACTTCTAACGCGTTTTACTTTGATATTCTACAGGTAGCAGCCTCCTGAGCCACAGTGTATTGTTTACTATCCTCCTCAGTCCTTTACTCCGCTAGGCTGAGAGGAGATAAAGACAGGTGACTAAAGGTTGGGAAGAGAAGGAGAGGTTCTCCCAACGAGGCCTTCTATGTGACAGGCCAGGAGAATCTCTGAACAGACAGAGATTGGGCCAGAGGAAAGAGACTGAGAAAAGCGTGTGCGTGCTAGGTCTTGTAGAGAGAGAGCGCGAGAGCAAGAGAGAGAGGAGAGCGAGAGAGAGCGGATATGAAGATCAACTTTTGAACTTTACCATAAGCCTCATGTCCTCTCCCGCTGTACCGAAGCCGTCAGTACATCTGAGAGGGAGGGCAGGGGACATGGAGGCTTCAGAGCAGTAACCCTACACCCTGGCCTGACAACAGAGAGAGAGAGGGAGGATTTACTCTGGCAAGGAGCCCGGGGACAAAGGCAATGAGACAGAATGAGAGGGAGGGGGAATAGGGAAAGAGAGATGGGTAGAATGGTTGCTAAACTTAATTTACCATGTGCAAGGGAGTGTGAGAGAGAGAGCTGTGGGAGAGGAGAGCGGGAATCAGACTAAATTCAGCATGTGTTAGCGAGAGAGAGAGAGAGAGAGAGAGAGAGAGAGAGGTGGGAGAGGACTACATTCAGAATGTGTTAGCTAGACAGTGTGAGTGTATGTGGGAGAGAGAGAGAGAGATGGGAGAGGACTAATTTCAGCATGTGTTAGCTAGACAGTGTGAGTGTGTGTGGGAGAGAGAGAGAGAGAGAGATGGGAGAGGACTAATTTCAGCATGTGTTAGCTAGACAGTGTGAGTGTGTGTGGGGGGGGGGGGGATAGATATTGGGTCAGAGGAAAGAGACTGCTGGGTCTTGTAAACAGCCAGAGAGAGAGAGCAGAGAAAGAGAGGGGTACTCGGTAGATGGAGAAAGAGACCTGGCTCTGGAAAACCCCTGTAACAGAGGGCAGTCGACGAAAAGGACGGTTGGGATGACGAGATAAAAGGAGGACCATAGAAAGACAGACAGTGACAGAACGAGGGATATGAAGATCAACTTTTGAACTTTACCATAAGCCTCATGTCCTCTCCCGCTGTACCGAAGCCGTCAGTACATCTGAGAGGGAGGACAGGGGACATGGAGGCTTCAGAGCAGTAACCCTACACCCTGGCCTGACAACAGAGAGAGAGAGGGAGGATTTACTCTGGCAAGGAGCCCGGGGACAAAGGCAATGAGACAGAATGAGAGGGAGGGGGAAGAGGGTAAGAGAGATGGGTAGAATGGTTGTTTAAGGGAGTGTGAGAGATGTGGGAGAGGAGAGCGGGAATCAGACTCAATTCAGCATGTGTTAGCTAGACAGTGTGAGTGAGTGAGTGAGTGAGTGAGTGAGTGAGTGAGTGAGTGAGTGAGTGAGTGAGTGAGTGAGTGAGTGAGTGAGTGAGGAGAGAACCCGCTGGCGCGAGAGGAGGCAAGCGATGTGGGATTCAGAGTTAATGCAGCTTGTGTTTCTGGGTGGAGGAGAGTTCCCTGCAAGTGAGGCAATACATCACCACCACCAACACCCAGCTGCTCAGTACTGGTTAGCTTTATTTTCCTCTAACCCTACCACCCTCCCCCTAACTGGAGTAAACTAATGATCAACAATACTTAGGCTTCCACTTCCAGCTCATACATACTACGTACATTTCACAGACAGTATATTTTACCTCAACCATCTATCTCTGAAGAACATCCAGTTGGGATTTCTAGCTGCCATATATTTTTTCAACTGGTACAACAGTCACACCCTCTTAATCGGAGACGCTCTCTTGAGTCAACGTGAGTCTCTCATCTGGCCAACAGGTGACCGTCGTAATCTTGATTTCAACACCGCAGGCTACAATCACAGCCAGACACACCATGTGTCCTGTACAACACTACACCAACTACAAGTCTGTCTTTGGTGTCTATTGAGGTCTACTAAGTTCAGAACTTCTCTCAGACACACACACACACACTTCCTTAGAACTCAGGGCCAGTGGTGGCGTGCCGATACACACAGCAGCAGAATAAGAGAGCATACACACACAACTGTCTGAAGCTGGAGAAGCCAAGGAAAGTGGGATTAAGGGAAGGATGGCGGGTGAGCAGTGAGCACTGGGCCGCGTGAGCCTTGGGTCTTTAGCTGGAGCGCTGTGAATGGACATGAATGGCCTCATTGTACCCCGGTCTGCCCTCTGAGGGAGTGCCGTATGTGTGTGTGTGTGTGTGTGTGTGTGTGTGTGTGTGTGTGTGTGTGTGTGTGTGTGTGTGTGTGTGTGTGGTGCGTGTGTGTGTGTGTGTGTGTGCGTGTGCATGCGTATTCCTGTACGACCTCTTGAATGGTATTTGTATACTGTATACTCGGGAATACTGTATGGGGTGGACATACTGAACTCACGGCGCTCCATAGCACTCTGGGTAATGGTGTGTGTGTGCACAAGACCTCTTAAAGTGGTACTGTAACTAGAATGACCCTCCCCAGTGTTTCTGTGTGGTCACAGCTGGACTACTGGGCTCAGGTCCTTGTGTTGTTTTAAAGACTCTTCAATAACAGCTGGATCACAAGTAGAAAATACTAGTCCTTGTGTGTGTACAGAAAGTGCATAATAAACTCAGCAAAAAAAAGAAACGTCCTCTCACTGTCAACTGCGTTTATTTTCAGCAAACTTAACATGTGTAAATATTTGTATGAACATAACAAGATTCAACAATGGAGACATAAACTGAACAAGTTCCATAGACATGTGACTAACAGAAATGGAATAATGTGTCCCTGAACAAAGGGGGGGGGGGGGGGGTCAAAATCAAAAGTAACAGTCAGCATCTGGTGTGGCCACCAGCTACATTAAGTACTGCAGTGCATCTCATCCTCATGGACAGCACCAGATTAGCCAGTTATTGCTGTGAGATGTTAACCCACTTTTCCACCAAGGCACCTGCAACAGGTCTCAACAGGTCTCAGACGTGCTCTTTTGGATTATGATCCAAGCTCTTCGCTGGCCATGGCAGAACACTGACATTCCTGTCTTGCAGGAAATCACGCACAGAACGAGCAGTATGGCTGGTGGAATTGTCATGCTGGAGGGTCATGTCAGGATGAGCCTGCAGGAAGGGTACCACATGAGGGAGGAGGATGTCTTCCCTGTAACGCACAGCGTTGAGATTGCCTGCAATGACAACAAGCTCAGTCCGCTGATGCTGTGACACACCGCACCAGACCATGACGGACCCTCCACCTCCAAATCGATCCCGCTCCAGAGTACAGGCCTCGGTGTAACGCTCATTCCTTCGACGATAAACGCGAATCCGACCATCACCCCAGGTGAGACAAAACCGCGACTCGTCAGTAAAGAGCACTTTTTGCTAGTCCTGTCTGGTCCAGCGACGGTGGGTTTGTGCCCATAGGCGACGTTGTTGCCGGTGATGTATGGTGACAACAGGCCTACACAAGCCCTCAGTCCAGCCTCTCTCAGCCTATTGCGGAGAGTCTAAGCACTGATGGAGGGATTGTGCGTTCCTGGTGTAACTCGGGCAGTTATTGTTGCCATCCTGTACCTGTCCCGCAGGTGTGATGTTCGGATGTACCGATCCTGTGCAGGTGTTGTTACACATGGTCTGCCACTGCGAGGACGATCAGCTGTCTGTCCTGTCTCCCTGTAGCGCTGTCTTAGGCGTCTCACAGTACGGACATTGCAATTTATTGCCCTGGCCACATCTGCAGTCCTCATGCCTCCATGCAGCATGCCTAAGGCATGTTCACGCAGATGAGCAGGGACCTTGGGTATCTTTCTTTTGGTGTTTTCCCAGAGTCAGTAAAAAGGCCTCTTTAGTGTCCTAAGTTTTCATAACTGTGACCTTAATTGCCTACCATCTGTAAACTGTTAGTGTCTTAACGACCATTCCACAGGTGCATGTTCATTAATTATTTATGGTTCATTGAACAAGCATGGGAAACAGTGTTCAAACCCTTTCACAATGAAGATCTGTGAAGTTATTTGGATTTTTACGAAATATCTTTGAATTGATAGGGACCTGAAAAAGGGACGTTTCTTTTTTTGCTGAGTTTGTGTGAATCCTGGAGATTACCACACTAAGCTTTACCAGGGTGGCTCAGGGTTGATTCCCCTGGCAGAGTAGACCTATACTGAACAGAGGGCACACACACCACTACCCAGTGTGGTGGGGAAGGGGAGGAAGAGAGAGGACGAGGTTAGTTTCCAGCAGAGTGGCTGGCTGCAACACGGTGCTGCTGAACCGTTACTACCAGCCAACTGAGAAGGCCTACTGCCTGTCTGCCTGTCCGGGAGCCCACACTGTGCCAGAGGATAGCAGATATCTCTCACAGGGGAGAATAGAAGTGTGTGTGTGTGTGTGTGTGTGTGTGTGTGTATGTGTGTGTGTGTGTGTGTGTGTGGAGCTGGGCGATATGGACAAAAAGTCATAACGCGATAAATGTAACCTATTTGCTCGACAACAACAAATACAACAATTCAAAAATTAGTTAATGGCCAGTTACTTTACATTGGAGGCAGGGCTCTATAATTTTTTGCCCAATGCCAAGTAAGACAACTGGGATGGTAGCCTATGATTTAAAAAAAAGTCAGCTATTTCATCTAAAATATCCAGGAAATGTATGATATATTTTGATGTGCAACCTGTCAAAATAGGATCCAGAATTCTCAGATTTCTTTTTGGCTCTTCAGAGAATTTTCCAACATCTTTGTGCATATTAGCCTAGGGGAGAGTGGGGTAAGTTGAGCCATTTTTTACATTCAGCATCACTCCGTCAAGGGAAATAAAGTATTCTTTCTAACAAAGATATCTACATATAAGAGCACGACCGATTTATCGGTTGACCAATATTGTCGGCCGATTTGAGCCTTTTACGGATGTTTTTGTATTGCCGTTTAATCCACTGAAAAGGACCGATATAGATGCAGATAAAATGATCACAAAAAAACATTCATAGAATTACTTTTTTTTTTGCATTCACTATTAGTCCTGAAGAGGGTCCTCTTTACATGGCAAAAAAAGCCTATCTTCCCTTGTCACGCTACAGCAAGACTGGACACTATCACCCAATACAACACCACCAGTCGGAGAGGAGTGTCAACTACTGTGAACTTACTGTTACTGCTTCTAAGGTGAGCTAAGTAGATAGAAGCTTGCCAGCTCAATAAAGTGCCAAAAGGCACACTGGCCATATACCGTTACGTGAAGTGTAACGTGACGTGCTAAGAACGTTCAACTCTGTGGTAACGTTAAATCCCTTTAGTGAAGCCCCGGAAATCTGGTGTGTTATATTTGCTCTTTGTGAAGAGTATTCCTCAAGCTCTGTCATTTAGAAAGACACAAAAACCATAGCAGGTTACAAAGTAGCGTTTTGCAGATAGGTTTTGATGTATGGGTTGTCACTTGCCAGGGACTCATCCAAATTCATGTTACGCCGCCCCCATCTAGCCAACTAAATAGTTTGCAGCTCTAAATATGCACATTTTCGAACAAAACATAAGTGTATTGTATAACCTGATGTTATAAGACTGTCATCTGATGAAGTTGTTCAAGGTTAGTGATTAATTTTATATCTTTTGCTGGTTTTTGCGATAGCTACCTTTTGCGGTGAATAAATGCATTTGTGTGTTTGGCTATTGTGGTAAGCTAATATAATTCCGCAGTAAAATTCGACGTGACCGTTGAGTCACAGTAATCTCCTCTTATGCACTCTGGCTTTGGTAGTACCCAACTTGTAGGGCTAATAAAATGTCTTTAATGTAGGGCTAATAAAATGTCTTTAATGTAGGGCTAATAAAATGTCTTTAACTTCTTACGGATCTTTGGGACGCTAACATCCCACCTGGCCAACATCCGGTGAAATTGCAGAGCGCCAAATTCAAATTACAGAAATCGTAATATTAAACATTCATGAAAATACAAGTGTCATACATCGAAAGCACACCATGAGGACAGTGCCCCGCACACAAAAGCATTACATTCATTTTCCAACCAAGCAGATGCGTCACAAAAGTCAGAAATAGCGATAAAATAAATCACTTACCTTTGAAGATCTTCATCTGGTTGCAATCACAAGGGTCCCAGCTAAATAACAAATGGTCATTTTGTTCTATAAAGTCCTTCTTTATATCCCAAAAAGTACGTTTCAATGGCGCGCTTGACTCAGTAATCCACCGGTTTCCCTCGTTCAAAATGCATACAAATGAATCCCATAAGTTACCAATACGTTCCTAATCAATCCTCAGGTACCCTATTATGTAAATAAACGATCAAATTTAAGACGGAGAATACCGGAGACCATTACCGGAGATAAATAACGAAGTACTCGCACTCACCGGAGCGCGCTAGAAACACCACAGCCAAAATGGGAGCCACTTAGAATTTGTAGTTTTTCTATCTCATTTTTCAAAAAACAAGCCTGCAACTCTTTCTAAAGACTGTTGACATCTAGTGGAAGCCCTAGGAACTGCAATCTGGAAGGACTTCCTTTTATATTCCCATTCCCAGCCATTGTAATCAATTCTGGATGGATTGTCCTCGGGTTTTCGCCTGCCATATCAGTTCTGTTATACTCACAGACATTAGTTTAATAGTTTTGGAAACTTTATATGCATATCCTAGCTTCTGGGCCTGAGTAACATGCAGTTTACTTTGGGCACCTCATTCATCCAAACTTCCAAATACTGCCCCCTAGCCCGAAGAAGTTAATGTAGGGCTAATAAAATGTCTAATGTAGGGCTAATAAAATGTCTAATGTAGGGCTAATAAAATGTCTAATGTAGGGCTAATAAAATTTCTTTAATGTAGGGTTAATAAAATGTCTAATGTAGAGCTAATAAAATGTCTAATGTAGAGCTAATAAAATGTATTTAATGTAGGGCTAAGAAAATATTTTTAATGTTGGGCTCATCAGGCTCAGGTAGCATCAGGCTTGAATTTTAGATCAAAGCTCTAATCAAATCCAGACATAGGCCTATTTATATGCTTTCTAATGCTTTTGAATTACATTTCTGGTTTTGGCAGGGAATACTGGGTTACCTGGGAGAAAAGTGATTTATTCTCGGGATGGAACATTTGTAAAATACAGGGAAAATATTCAAATCCTAGTTGAAACTGAGTGTAAGAAATGGTCGTTGTAGATGTTATTTCGAGCCTAGCACAGCGAAATGGACAGCGCTTTCTAAGGTGACGATTAATTCAAAACACCCATATGCATACATTAACGGTCAATTACTGTGAGACCGGCTGACTTTTACATGAAAATATCCGGCTGACAAAATGTCATGACCGCTACAGCCCTATGTAAAAGTACTTGGTGCTATCTGGGATCCTTGGGACTTCCCTATGCTTAATCCCTACCCTAGCCATAACCCTTACCAAATCCAAATCTTAACCTTTACCGTAACCATTTTAAAATGTAAACTTCAATGGGGTAGGGACGTCCCAAGGATCCCAGATAGCATGGACAGTTCAGAGGCAATGCTTGGGGCGAGAGGCAGCGCTGTGTCAGCGGCAAATGTTGTGATTGATGTTTTTCCTTTCAAGTGACAACTACCAGAATTCAGTGGCTACAGCCCTACAATCAATTAAAACATAGCAAAATATCAATACACTGAAAATGTGTCTTATGCGGTTGTTTTCCAGCTGGCTAGCATGAGGCAGCTCAGTCTTCAGTGTCCATTTTGCTGGAATCCATGCAGTTTATCCTCCTTTCACTAGCGTGACACACAGTTTTTCCTTGAAAAAATCTTGTCTTTCTGGTGCTTCTAAATTTTATGTGGTGCTTACATTAAATGTTCTTTCCTCAAATTTAAGAAATAAACTTTGAGTATCTTTGTATGGCTGTTTTAAGCACAATCCATACAGATTTTGTTTTGTTTTCATTCCAGCTATAGTAATAAAAATATCCTGGCACACGTTAGGTCCCTTGATATCAATTGAGCAACGTTTGGGTGCTTTTTACTCAAACCACCGGCCATATGTTTGATACCTCTGGTTTAGATACAAGTATCATGAAATCTCTAACACAATAAATTAATTTGATTTAGAGCATACCACCCTGGCTTGCCTCAAGCTAAGCAGGGAATGTCCTGAATGGGAGACCAGATGCTGCTGGAAGTGGTGTTGGAGAGCCAGTAGGGGGCACTCTTCCCTCTGGTCAAAGGATATTCCAATGTAACAGGGCAGTGAAGAGGACATTGCCCTGCGTAGGGTGACATCTTTCGAATGGGACGTTAAACGGGTGTCCTGATTTTGTGGTCAATAAAATCCCATGACACTTATCATAAGAGTAGGGGTGTTAACCCCGGTGTGATGGCTAAATTCCCAACCTAGACCCATCATGGCTACCTTATCATTCTTAATTGGCATATATCACTCCTCACCTCTCCACCTGATAGTGGACGTGTAGTGAGCATTCTGGCACAAAAATGATCACTGTGCATCACCTGGTGGGTGGTGGATGAGGTGAGTTCCCCCCTTACTATGTAAAGCGTTTTGAGTACCTCAGTTGGTAGAAAAGTGCTAGATAAATCCAATCAATTATTATAAATCAATTTTTTGAACTTAACTTGCTAACCACCTTTTCTATGTGGTTTCTTTCTTCACGGACTCTATGAAATTATGAAAAATACAGCGCTACACAGAACAAAAGCAGAAAAATACTAAGCGCACCCTTCCAACAACTAAACAAGTTCAAGTCGAGCAGTCATTTGAAAGAGTAAGAACATTTCAGCGAGCCAACTCAAAGCCGAAATCCATTAACGCCAAGATAATGGAATTCATTGCCCTTGACAATCAACCGTTCTCTGTCGTGGATGATGTTGGCTTTCGCCGACTTGTCGAGCACGGTACACACTACCAAGTACTGTATGCGCTATTTGTTGATGTTGCCCTACCGGAGTTACACAGTATTGTTGAAACACATCCATGAGCTACTTGCTATGGGCGTCAATGCGATTAGCTTCATGACTGACATTTGGACCAGCGAAGTCAGCCCCATGAGCATGCCGAGTCTGACAGCACAGTGGGTCAACGAGGATTTCGTACTGAGGAAAGCCGTATTGCATGCTCAAGAATGTGCTGGTTCTCATACCGCTGCTGCCATTTCAATGGGATTTGAGAACATGAACACACTCCTAGCAACATGTTTGAAACATGAACACACTCCTAACTCCATTCGAACAACTGACTAGAGAAATAAACGAATGAACTGCGTCTGCAGCAGACGTGATACCCTCTGTCATGGCATTGAAACGCCTCCTCAACAAAACTGCCGACACAGACGGTGTGGTTAAAACTTAGAAAAGTACTTGAGGCTGTGAACATGGCAGTGGCATTCTCTCTGAAGCTCTTTACAGTCTCCACCATGCTCGATGCTAGATACAAGGACCGCTACTTCGATGCAGACAAGAAACAGGGTTTACGTGAAGTTACTTACACAGCTGGACAAGATGGAAACGGACACAGTGACAGTGCGCACCGAAGAAGAGAAGCCACGGACAGACATAGCTGAAACTTCACTGCTTGACACGTATGATGAAATCCTGGTTGAGAATGAAACGACTGAACAAATAAACAGCACAGCAAGTAAGTGAAAGAAATAGGCTTTGATTATGTTTTACTGGTAATAGGGAAAAAAGTAAATGCCAACAAAATAACTTTTTGGTCAGTGTGGTGTGTGTGTGGTGTGTAACCTTTATTTAACTAGGCAAGTCAGTTAACCTCTTGACGCTAGGGGTCAGATTATTATATATATATTTTTAAATAACGTTCCCAAGGTAAACGGACTATTTCTCAGGTCCAGATCGTAGAATATGGATATCATTTACAGATTAGGATAGAAAACACTCCAAAGTTTCCAAAACGGTCAAAATATTGTCTGTGAGTATAACAAAACTGATTCTGCAGGCAAAAACCTGAGAAAATCTAACCTGGACGTGATTTTTTATTTTTTTATCTGTGTTTCCGGGCCCGTCTTTCTTCCATTTAAAGGGGTATCAACCAGATTCATTTTCCAATGGCTTCCTCAGGCTGTGACCAGGCTTTAGACATAGTTTCAGGCTTTTATTTTGAAAAATTTGCGAGATGTTTCAAAACTAGTCAGGTGTCCTCTGATTAGTTCCTGCGCGCGAGAGGGTAGCTCTCCATTTTCTTTTTCTCTCTTATTGAATAGGTTACGGTCCGCTTGAAATATTATCGATTATGTATGTTAAAAACAACCTGAGGATTGATTATAAAAAACATTTGACATGTTTCTACGACCATTACGGATACTTTTTGGAATTTTCGTCGAACGGAACGAGGCTTTGGTTTTCTGAAAAGAACGCGCAACCCAAATGGCGTTTTTTTATTATAAAAGTAATATTTATCGAACAAAAAGAACATTTGTTGTGTAACTGGGAGTGTTGTGAGTGCAAACATCCGAAGATTATCAAAGGTAAGCGATTAATTTTATTGCGTTTCTGACTTTCGTGACCAAGCTAATATAAGGCTAACTGTTCTAGCATTGATTGATACACTCACAAAAGCTTAGATTGCTTTCGCTGCAAAGCATATTTTCAAAATCTGACACAATAGGTGGATTAACAACAAGCTAAGCTGTGTTTTGGTATATTTCACTTGTGATTGCATGATTATAAATATTTTTTGTAATATTTTTGAATCTGATACGTTTGGGAATTTTCTTCTGCCTTTCAGGACCAGAACGAGGCTGTCGTTTTCCGAACATAACACGCAACCCAAATGGCGTTTTTTTGTTATAAAAGTAATATTTATCGAACAAAAATAACATTTATTGTGTAACTGTGAGTCTCGTGAGTGCAAACATCCGAAGATTATCAAAGGTAAGCGATTCATTTTATTGCTTTTCTGACTTTCGTGACCATGCTAATTTGGGGCTAGCTGTTCTAGCATTGATTGATACACTCACAAAAGCTTAGATTGCTTTCGCTACAAAGCATATTTTCAAAATCTGACACGATGGGTGGATTAACAACAAGCTAAGCTGTGTTTTGGTATATTTCACTTGTGATTGCATGATTATAAATATTTTTAGTAATATTTTGCGCCCTGCAATTGAGCGGTTGTTTAGGAAAATGATCCCGTAAAAGGGATCCGTAGCGCAGAGAAGTTAAGAAGAAATTCTTATTTACAATGACGGCCTACTCCGGCCAAACCCGGACGACGCTGGGCAAATTGTGCGCCGCCCTATGGGACTCCCAATCACGGCCGGATGTGATACAGCCTGGATTCGAACCAGTGACTGTAGTGACGCCTCTTGCACTAAGATGCCGTGTGTGTGTTAACTAATTAACTGTACTAGAATGCTTAAAAAGGCAGCTAAAATTTTTGTTATCGGGTTTTTTTTGCAAGAAAAATATTTGATATCGGTATTGGCCAAAAATGTCATATAGGTGGATCTCTACATCAAACCCATAATAACTACAGCCTACTCCGGTTGTAAAGTGTTGCAATGAACTCAATATTAAAAGGTGGTGAGACATACATTATTTACTCACAGAAAGCTGTGACTCCTCTCTGTAATAGAACAGCAGTGGCTTTGAAAACGGTCTCTTTCCAGCAATAGCATTTTGAGCAACGTTCATGTGCTTCTCAGAATGCATCTTTCCCTCCTCCGTGTGCACAGTGGAGAGAGGGAGTGAGAGTCAGCAGCCGACAGTGAAACAGGGACAGGCAGATACTTTTATAACAGGATTCAACATAATGCATAGGCTATTACTGTTGACCAAATAATGGTTTTTGAACAATTAGGGCTGACCCCAATTAGCCAAATGGTCGATTGTTTGGTCGATAGGCTGTTGGTCGGCCAAGATTTTTTTGTTTTCTATCAGTAGCAAATATATATATATATATTTATTTTATGGCACAAGAGACACCTTTCTTATTCGCGCCCATTTCAGTGAACTAATCCATTGCGGAGGCTGGGGGATGGCACAGTCCAAGAGGAAGAGGAGTGTGGCCAAAATGCACAATGCACGTCTCTCTCCAGAATGGGCTCTCTCCCACCAATTTGTGCACATTCATAGTCTCATAACTTCATTATGTGAATTGTTTGCATTTGATGTTAGTGTCAATCAATTATCCATTACATATACACAAAAGTATGTGGACACCCCTTCAAATTAGTGGATTCGGCTTTTTCAGCCACACCCCGTGCCTGACAGGTGTATAAAATCGAGCACACAGCCATGCAATCTACATATACAAACATTGGGAGTAGAATGGCCTTACTGAAGAGCTCAGTGACCATCATAGGATGCCACCTTTTCAACAAGTCAGTTTGTCAAATTTCTGCCCTGCTAGAGCTGCACCGGTTAACTGTCAGTACTGTTATTGTGAAGTGGAAACGTCAAGGAGCAACACCGGCTCAGCGGCAAAGTGGTAAGCCACACAAGCTCAGAGAACGGGACTGGCGAGTGCTGAAGCACGTAGTGCATAAAAATTGTCTGTCCCCGGTTGCAACACTCATTACCGAGTTCCAAACTGCCTCCGGAAGCAACATCAGCACAATAACTGTTCGTCGGGAGCTTCATGAAATGGGTTTCCATGGCCGAGCAGCCACACAAGCCTAAGATCACCATGCGCAATGCCAAGTGGTGTAAAACTAGCTGCCACTAGTTTGTTTCACCGCTCGGCCTATGTCGTGGGTGGAGTTTCCCGTTGGACAGAGTGGTGACTGAATATAAACATGTATCTTCCTCTCTGGTTTTAACTACCAAACATAGAAATAAACCATTATCACATATGTCGATGTTGTGGTGGTGCAGGAGATGATGAATATGAAGTTTAACAATTTTGAAATGTCCCTTTAAAGTTAGGCTGACATCTGTGGCTAAGTGAATCCAGGACTTGCAGAGACAAGTCAACACCACAGCAGGAGTGGATCCTGAGGTTGAGTGACACATTAGTTAAAGCTAGAATCCTTCATTGAAACAATAACAATAACTTATTTTCCACCATAATTTGCAAATAAATTCATTAAAAATCCTACAATGTGGTTTTCTGGATTTTTTCCCCTCATTTTGTCTGTCATAGTTGAAGTGTACCTATGATGAAAATTACAGGCCTCTCTCATCTTTTTAAGTGGGAGAACTTGCACAATTGGTGGCTGACTAAATACTTTTTTGCCCCACTGTACATATAATGAATTTATATGTCCAAAAATGGATGTAGCAAATAATAATTCTAGCTTTAATAATAGTAGTTGGCTATGTTCAGGCTAAAAAAACAAACAAAGGCTGCGTCTGAAATGACACCCTTGTAGTTCACTGTGGGGGAAAGGCCACAGGGTGCTATTTCAGACGCATGCAAAGTCTAACCATTTCTGGAACATGTAAGTGGGCGTGGAAGAGATGGGTTTATTTTCGTGCCAAAAACCAATGCGTGTTAATGGGATGAGGACACTGGTTCTCTACTTCAATTTCCTGCAGGATACTTATTCAATACAGCATCAAGGTTTAGTGATGGGTCATGGACACTGGCTTTAAACAACAAGGCATGACTGTGTGTGACTGTGTGTGACTGTGTGTGTGTGTGTGTCAGCTGAGACTCATCCTGTCCATAGATTGAGAGGTAGAGAGATGGGCATGTGTATTATGGCAGGCAAAACCAATTACACACATAATCTCATGGAAAAAGAACATTATGGTTGAAGGGAATGAGAACAAGGAGTCGAGAACCGATCGACATGTTCCAGGGTGGTTAAATGTGGTTTGGGTTGGTAGTGGGGAGGATTTCTCTACTAATCAAAAATAGATTGCAGGGTATATGACGTGATGGTGGGATTGCTACGGGACGGGATGTTATCAATTCATACGTTGCATGGATTACTGTTAGGGAAGGTTACTGCTGGATGGACACACACTTCCATGTTATTTCCAATGATAGATTTTAGCCACAACTAACAACCCTTTAGAACTATGTGGTAAAGTAATACAATGCTTAAAAACATTACATCATGGTATTTGTATGGAGAATACTGTATGGGGTGGACACACCAACCTACTCCTCTCTCTTCCGCCTCTGCCGAGTCACTGCGCCCCACAGCACTCTGGGTAGTGGTGTGTGTGTTAGTGTGCACAAGACCTCTTAAAGTGGTACTGTAACTAGAATGACTCTCCCCAGTGTTTCTGTGTGGTCACAGCTGGACTACTGGGCTCAGGTCCTTGTGTTGTTTTAAAGACTCTTCAATAACAGCTGGATCACAAGTAGAAAATACTAGTCCTTGTGTGGCAGGCATATTCATGTGTGTGTGGCGTGCATGGATGTGTGTACAGTAAGTGATAGGAGGTTCGTTTCAAGGAGAGTGGCGGGCTGCAACGTGGTGCTACTGAACCGTGACTAACAGCCAACTGTGAAGAACTACTGCCTGTCTGCCTGGGAGCTCCAACTGTGAAGAACTACTGCCTGTCTGCCTGGGAGCTCCAACTGTGAAGAACTACTGCCTGTCTGCCTGGGAGCTCAAACTGTGAAGAACTACTGCCTGTCTGCCTGGGAGCTCCAACTGTGAAGAACTACTGCCTGTCTGCCTGGGAGCTCCAACTTTGAAGAACTACTGCTTGTCTGCCTGGGAGCTCCAACTGTGAAGAACTACTGCCTGTCTGCCTGGGAGCTCCAACTTTGAAGAACTACTGCCTGTCTGCCTGGGAGCTCCAACTTTGAAGAACTACTGCCTGTCTGCCTGGGAGCTCCAACTGTGAAGAACTACTGCCTGTCTGCCTGGGAGCTCCAACTGTGCCAGAGAATAGCAGAGCTCTCCCACAGGAGGAATACAAGTGTGTGTGTGTGTGTGTGTGTGTGTGTGTGTGTGTGTGTGTGTGTGTGTGTGTGTGTGTGTGTGTGTGTGTGTGTGTGTGTGTGTGTGTGTGTGTCAGAGCGTGAGAGTGAAACAGCAGGGCCAGAAGGCATGAGCCCCATGCAGGAGACACAGCTCTTCAAAATGAACAGCACAGCAGTGACAGCAGCACTCCATCAGCAACATTGTAGGCTGTTATAACACAATGGTCTGAACGCCGGAGAGAGTCAAGAGATACATTTCATCAGAGTTAACATGGAACATATCTTTGAGCACCTCTGCAAAAGAGAGCTATCAAATACTAGGCAGATAGAGAAAATATGGCTCAACTTAGTTGACTTGTTCATTTTAGCTCCTAGTAGAGCAAAGAGCCTATGAACTAAAGATCAATTAAGCTTATGGCTCAGAATGCATTGTGTGGGCTGGGGGCCGATACTTTATATTGCATCACATCAGTTACCGTTAAGGTTAGGCTACAGGTTCCATGACAAGTTCAGCAGGTCTGCGGCTAACTGAACCCAGGACGTGCAGAGACAAGTCAACACCACAGCAGGAATGGACCCTGAGGTTCGAGTGACACATTGATTAACAATAGTAGTTGGACTTGTTCAGCCAGAGAACAACAAAAACAAAGGCTTCATCTGAAATAGCACCCTAGCAGTGCACTATAGGGAATAGGCCACAGGGTGCCATTTTAGACACATCCAGAGTTAAACAATTTGTGGACCATGTAAGAGGATGTGGAAGAGATTGGTTCAACGTTTGGTCTATTTTCTGAGACCAAAGCTTGTTAATGGGATGAGGACACTGGTTCTCTGATTCAATTTCCTGTTGAATCCTTATTCAGTAAATATAGCATCAAGGTTTAGTTATGGGTCATGGCCACTAACTTTTAAACAAGGCATGTGTGTGTGACGGTTTGCGTGTTTTTGTGATTGTGTGTGTGTGTTGCGTGACAGCTGAGATCCTGTCTATAGATTGAGTGGTAGAGAGATACGCATGTGTATGATGGCAGGCAAAACCAAATTACACACATAATCGCATGGGAAAATAAGATTATGGTTGAAGTGAATGAGAACAAGGAGTCGAGAGCAGATCAACATGTTTTCGGGCGGTTAAATGTGGTTTGGGTTGGGAGTGGGGAGGATTTCTCTACTAATCAAAAATGGATGACAGGGTGTATGAAGTGAGGGTTGGACAGGAAGTTATCAAATCATTACGTTGGATGGATTACAGTTAGGGAAGGTGACGGCTGGATGGACACACTTCCATGTTATTTCCAATTATAGATTTTAGCCACAACTGACAACCCTTTAGAACTATGTGGTAAAGTAATAAAAATGCTTAAAAACATTACATAATGAGTCATTACATAAGCAACTTATCCTTTAAGGTCCTCCCATCTAATTCCATCCTCGTCCCCCACCTCATTCTTTCCGCGTCCCCCACCTCATTCCATCCTCGTCCCCCACCTCATTTCATCCTCGTCCCCCACCTCATTCCATCCCCACCTCATTCTATCCTCGTCTCCCACCTCATTCTATCCTCGTCTCCCACCTCATTCTATCCTCGTCTCCCACCTCATTCTATCCTCGTCTCCCACATCCTTACATCCTCGTCTCCCATCTCATTCCATCCTCGTCCCCCACCTAATTTCATCCTCGTCCCCCACCTAATTTCATCCTCGTCCCCCACCTCATTCCATCCCCACCTCATTCTATCCTCGTCTCCCATCTCATTCTATCCTCGTCTCCCACCTCATTCTATCCTCGTCTCCCACATCCTTACATCCTCGTCTCCCATCTCATTACATCCTCGTCTCCCATCTCATTATATCCTCGTCTTCCATCTTATTATATCCTCGTCTTCCATCTTATTATATCCTCGTCTCCCATCTCATTATATCCTCGTCTCCCATCTCTGAGAGTGTTTAAGTCTCTGTAGCTTCACATCCCTCCTTAACCACTAACCCCGCCATCGACTCTGAATGGGAAGACATCCCAAAGAGGCCTCTAATCTGCAGTAAATGGGCCAGGTAGTGATGTGTGTGTCTGTGTGTGTGTGTGTGTGTGTGTGTGTGTGTGTGTGTGTGTGTGTGTGTGTGTGTGTGTGTGTGTGAGTGAGTCAGACACCACAGAGTAGACTAGGCATAAAACTATGAGCTCATCCTCCCCCAATAGCCATTGTCATGGCAGCACAGCTCCAGGTAACACACTTGATACACCTGTCTCCTGTCCTCTGCGTGTTCCGACTGTCCACCCAACTGACTCAAGCCACGCCCATTTCAGAGGCAGGTGGATATTCAAGTGTGTGTGTGATACTGTGAGAGAATTCATTAAAATATTTGGAGAATACTGATACTCTTACAGGAAATTAATTCAAATATTTTATCTTTCTAACCTTCATATATTATTTTTTTCATTCGACCACAGAACAAACACTGGGCTCTTTTACACTGAGTGAACCAGCCTCTCTAAATGTCATCTGTGTAACCTGATCTGTAGTAGATTCAAATAAGAGGATTGTTTAAAGAGAGAGGCCTTATTCCCTAGAGTCATTTATACCCTCATCGCCAAAGAGTAGACAGGGGACTGAGAGTGGGTGACACACACACACTCAAAATCATATTTACAGTCCTGACTGAACAACCCAAACACAATTTCAATGTTTACTTCCCTTCAATAAATAATACCCCTCCTACCATGCAATGTACACAATCCATAGCAGTCATGAAAAAGCCCATCTGGGATATAGACGTCTGATTTGAGCTAAACTCTGCTGAAGTAGTGCAACTAACGTCCAGCACCTTTGAAGATAAAAACGGACACAGTCACACGATCTGCCCTGAAGTGAAACAAAAAGGCTAACAGTGGGAAAACCAACACCGAACATGTCTAACGACACAGTGACAAACTGCTGTAAAAGTGCTTAAATGGATAGTTTGGGATTTATCTACTTTCCCAGAGTCAGATGAACTTGTGGATACCATTATGAAGAAAGTTAGAAGTAGTTTCGCGGGCCAATGCTAACTAGCGTTAGAGAAATGACTAGAAGTCTATGGGAACAGCTTAGCGCAATGGCGAAGTCTACAGTCTTCGAGTCATTGCGCTAAAGCTAGTCAGCAACTTCCTTCAAACTGCCCGCAGAGACATGAAAATGGTATCCACAAGTTCATCTGACTCTGGGGAAGTGGATAAAGGGCTTCACTGCCAAAATCCTGAACTATCCCAATAAAAAAGACTTCTCTCATCTAATTATATCCATTGGATAAGATCCTGAGGCCCCATCCCTCCATACTCAGCGTGGAAAAACGAGGAGTCAGCAAAAGAAAGGAGACGGGGAGAGCAGCTGGTGCATGACCACGTTCCATCAGAGGCTCCATTGCCTGTGAGTGGACACACACACACACACAGGGTCAGACAAGGCCCCCGGGGCAGAGGCAAAGTCTGGCCACGGTGTATGGCATAAGAGGAAGAGGAAAGGAGAGAGGAAAGAGGAGAGGAAAGTGTAGAGGTGATGTCATGGCAGGGTGTGAACTGTGGATGAGGTTGGGACTGGGGAGGGAGGGGCTGCAACAGAGGGGCGAGGTCATGAGGTCATGAGAACGGCAGGATGTTCGCACGGGGGATGGCAGGGAGCGACATAGGACAAAATATGCAGGGGCACGTGTATGGACATTGGACACACATGCACACACAAAACTAGGGCTTCCCTATGCAAATCAGATGGCCCAAATAGGCAAACACATCTACACAAACAACACACACTCAGAGCACACACACACATCTACCCAAACACACACTCACACGTGAAAGCATGTCAACACAAAAGTGAGTACTCCACCTCAACCTGTGGGCCATTGACAAACACACAAACTCCCACACAAAACAAACAGACACAGCCATGATGCCACACCATGGGGCCTTGCTTTAACCTATTAGTGAGGGTGTGGCCAACCAGGATAGGATGGGGAAACACAGTGCATTGGTGAATGTGATCTGGGGCTGCAGTCAGGACAATGGTGGCCGTTGTGCTGCTATGGAACCTCATCATCAGCATAATGCCCTTTACAGCCCCCCCACCACCATCACACTCACACTGTGCTACTGGGAATGGGACACAGACAGCCAGCATGGACACCGTATGGAGACACTGTCTGACAGTGGCCAGTAAGAAAACAGTGCATGAACTGTGTCGACCAACAAGAGCCAAGATCAAAGATAGCCAATAGGGACATCAAATGGAGGCATTCAGTGACAGCCAGTAAGGACACAGTCCTGTGCGTGGGACTGTCTCAGTTAACAAGAAAGGTTCTGCTGATAAGAGTCAACAAGGAGATACCATTCTCCTACAAATATTGAGAGCATAAGGCCTATTCCTCTTAAATACAAAAGAAAAATAATCAAAGAAGTAGCTTAAGCAACACAATTGTGAACAGCGAGGCTCTCATTGTCTCTGGTAGCATGTTGTTTATTTAACTAGCCAAGTCAGTAAAGAACAAATTCTTATGTTACAATGACGGCCTAATGCATTAGCTAGTGTGAGTCTGCCTACATGGCCACAGGGCCTTGGCTTGCTGAAAAAGCTTGAGATATGTGCATAGCAGTCTCATTACGTCATGCAGCTGTTTAGGTGAACGATCCGTATGCATTACTCTGAGTGTCTGTCTTTAGTGTGTGTGTGTGTGTGTGTGTGTGTGTGTGTGTGTGTGTGTGTGAACATGCAAAACTGAAAAAAAGTATAGATTAATGTATGTTCAGGGACATTTAATCCAACGTTCTCCTTTCTAAAGCTTCTGCTATCACAAACTAACATCCCACTAGTTACAATACATTTACATTCCTGTGCCCCCCCCCCCTCTATTATTGTTGCCATCTTTTACAGTGTAGTTAGAAACATCCCTGTGCCCCACTCCATTCTGGTTCCCCCAAGACCTTTAGGAGGAAGTGTGACGCTGTTTTGGTTCAGATTCTTACTCGACTTATTTTGTATCAGTCTTCCTGTGTGTGTGGGAAACAAAAGGCGTGCTCTGAAGAAGCTAAATCTCCCCACCACTGAAGACATTGGAGTCTGATTATGACAGACTTTTTCAACTGCCAGGCCAGCAGAGGCCTTCAGTTTGAGTCACCAGACCAGTGTATGTATGTGTTGGCTGAGGGGATAATGGCTCCCTGTCTGTGCCTCCAAATCAGAGTTCCCACTTCGTCACTGTGGCTTGAGTCAGTCCCCCAAGCTTGCCCTCTCTCAGCTGTGCCATCCTCCATTGTGTGTGAACCTGCCGAGGTTATGGAAAGGGCAAAACCAAACCCGAGAGAGAGAGGTGACTACCTCCTGCCTGGTACTGCTTTCTAGTATTAACTTGTACTATAGCTATACAAATAATTTGGCTACTATGCCAAGTATGGAATCGTAAGCCAGTTAGGCCTATTTGGGGGAAGAAGTTTTCAGTTCCAACAAATGAGAGAAATTGGAATAGGTTTGAAAATGTGAATGAATAAATCAGCCCTGATAAGAGAGTCTGATAAAAGATGAATGTTAAATAGTACAGCAAAACCATGTGGCAAGCAGTGTGACTCGATGACATCATCAAGACTAGTTAGTAAAGAAGGGTGAAGTAACTTACTAACCCAGTACAGAGCTTTATCAACAGTCAGATGAGAAAGCAGCACTTAAACAGGAAGCATTATTCAACACACTTCTTGCCTTACTTTACTACAAACAGAAGTTGGGTTCATGACTTGCTGACACGCACAAGATAAATGCTGAGGTAAAAAGAGGGCCGACTGCTTACTTGTCACTAAACTAGAGCAGAGGCAAGAGGAACTTACGTAGCCTACAGGACCCACTGTTAGGATATTTCCAGAGTGTCTGTGAGTGGTGGTGACACCTGTGCTGAGTTGTTCATAACCCCCACTGTAAAGAACATCAGTCTTGATGTTCAAATACACAGGCCATTGCACCAACTCTGTCAAATACTGTACCAGGATACAGTCAAGTAAAGTACTCTAAATGACAAAATTACCTCAGCTCAATGTCAGTCACTTTAGTGGTGTGAATTTCCTTTTCGTATTTCACATTCTCCTTAATATTCTTCAAAGTCCTTGTTATAGTCGAAGCGCATTACTCAAACTGTCAGTTAGCAATAATGACTGTTGCCACAAACATGTTTTTTCCCCCCTCTTGAAAAGGGTCCATTCCAAAAAGGTTGGAAACCTTGTGACTGCTATTGGTTTTTCTCAGACTCAAGATGGTTCTGAGAACTGGTGAGGTCCACTGGGATGTCTGTATTTATGTGTTTATGTGTGTGTCAAACACCCGCCCAGTATTGTGCTCGCCCGGCCAGGAGCTCTTCGCATATGCATTTGGCTGCAATGAGGAACCAATGAGGAAACATGCCAAGGTTACAATGCAGGACACCACAAGTGTCTTGACAAAATACAGAGCATAAAGAGCGTACTACATCGTCGTAAATCCAGATAAATGATTATTTTGCAATATAAAATAGAACACCGCATTGAGTTTCCATTAATGTCGAATGGTAGATACCCCAGCTATTGATAACGTACATTATAGCACCGTTGTTATTACACTGTAACAGCAATGTAACAACTTACTTGTATCGAGTCATTCGCCATCGTTGTTCTTTGTGTCGTGTTCCAGTGATGATGCCGTTCTAGACCAGACCAACTGGACATATGCGATTGTACGGAGTACTCACAATGGTCTTCTCCACGAATTTAGGCAGCTAGATTATCAATTCATCCAATTGTCGCTCAAATATGCGCTCTGTAAAAAAAAACTCACCACTATATTCTCTGAGATAAAGGAACTTTTAAAAACAATTCTCAACCAATGGTCAAAAATAATCCCATTGTTGTGTCGCCTCAACGCTCCACTGCCCAAAGAAGCTGGTGATCCCAAAATGTTTGTCTAACGTTAGTTGTTCGACTAATGGTTCGTTCAACAAATACACAATGTTCCTGTGTGAGTGTCTTTAAAATATCAGTACGATAAAAGCTTAAAACAAAACTGTTTGATTCAGTTCATTGTTATTTTCTTTGGAGGCTAGCTATCAACAGCTAGAGCACAAGGGGAACAGACGGCACGACTCCCTCCCTATCAGCGTAACAGACTCCGAAGAGGGATAGAGATCCATTGCTAACATAAAACGCTACAGAGGCAGAAAAACTGTCGAGCCCCGTCTTCGTAGTAACATCCGTGAAACACGAACACGCGTCAGTCTCCCAAGTACCACATGCAACAAAATCCTTCTTTC
Source organism: Salvelinus namaycush (assembly GCF_016432855.1). Lineage (NCBI taxonomy): Eukaryota > Metazoa > Chordata > Actinopteri > Salmoniformes > Salmonidae > Salvelinus > Salvelinus namaycush. The sequence goes on along the minus strand of NC_052308.1, from coordinate 65,966,119 downwards.
AAACGAGACTACCTTATGCTTCCCTCGAGCAAAGTACCGAATGACCGAAGGGTGTCACCGGTAAAAGCGTTGTTGTTTGCTCTTCGTTCTGTTTTGGAGGGCAGAGGAATATCGCCTTGTATGTCCGCGCATTGCCGATGATGACTTGAGCGAGAGGCTACACTTTTTTTCTGATGGAGCTGCGCGCGGATGCGTTGGCACAAGGTATCATGTGACCATGTCCAGACAATGGATTTGTCATTTCCAACTTCTCCTAATGAACACTGTTGCTTATCTTTCCCCTATCCCAGATTTGCAATTTAGCCAGACACAAAACAACTGTTATTGGTATTACTCTGCTTACAAGTAATAATGTGCCCATGTAATCACAACCAGAAGATACATGGAGTACAGTTAGTGTAGAATCAAAAGTATATGACTGTAAAGCATTTAATATCACAAATCTACAAGTTAAACTCATTATCTAATATTGAAAACAAACCCAAATATATAGTGGATATATACTAGCCTACATTAAGCAAATGCCATAATGGGGCACCAACAAGCCATTAGGTCAATACATAACAATAATACCAAAGACTAACTGAGGTACAGTGTTGTGCAGAAGAAGTGAGAGAGAGAGAGAGAGAGAGAGAGAGAGAGAGAGAGAGAGAGAGAGAGAGAGAGAGAGAGAGAGAGAGAGAGAGAGAGAGAGAGAGAGAGAGAGAGAGAGAGAGAGAGAGAGAGAGAGAGAGAGAGAGAGAGAGAGAGAGAGAGAGAGATGCACTCTATTGGGCAGCAGGTAGCCTAGCGGTTAAGAGTGTTGGGCCAGTAACTGAAAGGTTGCTGGTTCGACTTCCAAAGCCGGCAAGGTGGGAAAATATGCCGTTCTGCCCTTGAGCAAGGCATTTAACCCCCAACAACAACTGCTTCAGAGGGGTTGGGTTAAATGCAGAAGACACATTTCGGTTGAATGCATTCAGCTGTGCAACTGACAAGTTATCCCCTTTCCCTATTGACCTCCTTATCCCTACATAAGCAGAAACTCAAACTATAGCTGAATAAAACTTTTAAAAATCGCAGGGCATGCAAATGGGAGATTTGCTTACCATAGAATTTGATACTGCCAGAGGGAGACTGAGACGGAAGAGCAAAGGAGCACCTGGTCATAGGTGATGATAGGTGAAAAACATCACACAAAGGCTATGAAAATGCACACCAGAAACAGCCTGCTTACATCTGATAGCGGTAATGAGCAGGCTAAATAAACATAGCCTACATACACATCATCAAGTCTTTCATCCTATTTCCTTGTGGGCAGGTGTTTATTTTATTTTACCTTGGTCAGTTTCCAGGCTATTGCTTGCTGGAGTATATTATGGGGAATACATCTGCAATATACTGCTAATAATGTTCATCTAAAATGAAAAATACTTCTGGACATGTAGAAAGTAGTATAGATCATATTCTTGCCTTTGACCGTCTTAGGCTGTGTTTGCACAGGCAGTCCAATTCTGATCTTTTGCCCAATTCTTGGCAAAAGAGCTGATCTGATTGCTCAAAATACCAATTAGTGGAAAAGATCAGAATTGGACTGCCTGTGTAAATGCAAAAGGTATTCAAGGAAAGAAATTCCAAAAATGAACTTTTAACAAGGCACACCTGTTAATTGAAATGCATTCTAGGTGACTACCTCATGAAGCTGGTTGAGAGAATGCCAAGAGTTTGCAAAGTTGTCATCAAGGCAAAGGGTGGTTACTTTGAAGAATCTCAAATATAAAGTATATTTGGATTTGTTTAACGCTTTTTTGGGTTACTACGACTCCATATTTCATAATTTTGATGTCTTCACTATTATTCTACAATGTAGAAAATAGTAAAAACAAAGAAAAACCCTGGAATTAGTAGGTGTGTCCAAACTTTTGACTAGTACTGGATATTTATATATGATTATTCTTTTTCTCACTAAATTAGTGAACTAGGCCTTTATTACTCCTGTATGAACAGAGAAAAATACTCGTCAGCAGAGCGGAGAAAAATACTTCCTCCCCTCATCGACAACGCCCTCACCCCAAAACATCTTGGTCACAGTGTAAATGGCAATAACAATAACAATAATAACAATGGGGTAAAAGGAGACAAGACTACATCATAACTAACCTAGTGCCCTCTTGTCTTGATTGGAGAGTGAGGTGGAGGCCTGCGGGGTCAGGATGAGGTAGCTGCCCCCTTCCGACATAGCTGCCAACCTCACATGAGGCTCTGCCCCCTCCTCCTCCCCAACCCCATGAGACCAGGTGGAGTCGCTGTCCCACAAATCCTCCTTGCTGGATGTGGGAGTGCTGGGAGGCTGGTTCTGCTCCATGTCCCAAGTGCTGGTCGGCCAAATCTCCCCTGGCCTCTCCCCGAGCAGGGCAAAGACAGGGAGGGACCCCTCGCTGAGGGCTTTATGGACATCCCTTCCCTTGGCCCTCCTCTCTGACCCCAGTTCTCCCACACTGACACTGGAGTGGAGTGTGTCTCTCTGGAGATAAACCCTCTCCATCTCCTCTGCCTGATGACAGAGGTTGAACCGTCTTGATCTCTGTGATGACCCAGAGCGACTCCAGCTGCTGTTCTCTCCTTCCTGGAGGGTTTCCAGGGCCATAATGGTGTAGTGGGCCCTTCCCTCTGAGGTCACATCTGGAGAAGACAGGCAGGTGGATGGATATGAGGTAGTGGATGACCCTGACAACCTGTTGGATGAGCTGTCGTCTCCATTTTCCAGTGGCAGAGGTCTGGTGAAGTTTTCTAACTCGCCCATGTCTGCCTCAATGGTGGACAACTGACCTAGGGCTGAGCCAATATGCTCCTCCATCCAGCCCTGCTCTGGAAGGGGGTGCAGGCCACTTCTGTTGGAGCAGGACACACTTGGATGTTCCAGAGATAGTGGCTGAGAATCCACACACTCTGCCAGCTGACAGAGGTTTAACGCCAACTCTGGCATGTTGGATCTGCTCGATCCCTGTGACCCAGGCCAACTCCCATTCCGGCTGTTGTTGCCTCTTCCAGACCTCATGTGGTGGATCCGTCTGGCAGCCTCCTGGGCACTCTCACAGGCATCCCTGAACAGCTCTGAGAAGATGCTGGAGAGGCTCTCTTTGGTTAGAGCGATGCGTGGATTGATCGTCTCCAGGTCATTCACACCAGAGGAGAAGAAGTCCCCCTGGGCATTCCTCAGGATGTTACTCACAGCCATGTCTGCTATACCCTGAAGCTCCTTGTCTGTCTCAGAATTGAGCGTGGGGGGCTGCCCGCCCCAGAGCCTCCCCTTCGGCTCAGAGCTCCGCCGGTGGAACGTCTCCGAGACGATCTTCAGCACCCCTGACCCCCGGTAGGAGGAGTGGGAGGACTCTGGGCTGGAGATCCTGAGTAGAGCTATCGCTGGCAGGAGGACCACATAGGACATGTCCTCCAGGTCCTTTATGGTCACATTCTTAGAAAGAAATACAGAAAACAACAACTTTAAGTGACAGCATTTCCTTTTAGTTTTTAAGGTACACGTTTTTTGTTGTTGTTGGCATGATTAGAGTCGGTAAAGAAGTAGAAATGGGGGACTTACCTTTTGTTTGAGGAACTTCCTGATGAGCTTTCTCTGACTGGAAAACAAACAACAAGAATCCTTGGTGAGTAGACTGGCTCCTAGAATATATTTTTTCTACTGCACATAACATGGTTCAGAGCAGGACTCACGGGTGAGACTTCAGGAAGTCCTCCAGAGAGAACGCCTCCTCTACATTCTCAGGTGTCATCTCACGGGGTGGGTCCGCCAGAGAAGTGGCATCGGAGGTGACATCACTCTCTGGGGTTTCTGGGGTCAGGGGGTCATCAACAGATGGAGAGGAGTTCATTCTCACCCCATCCTCAGGTGTCAGGGGGCCTGGTGGCTCTGAAACAGAAGACAATCAGAATTACCACCAAACAAGCTAGTAACCACGGCAACGATTCTATTGAATAACCACTGTGTCACCAAAACCCACCTGTTGTCTCCACCTTCGTCACTTTAGTGCCCTTCTTGATAGCTGGCAGGACACCTACAGAAAGAGGAGAGTCGAGTCATTAGTTGATCCTTCCATCATATTGTATGTCCTTTTATAATTATATCAATAAATCCAGGTATTTTGGAAGTGGTGATCAATACTCACTGTAACTGGTTCTCGGAGATAGAAGAGGTGGAGGCAGCGCCAACACACCAATGACTTGGCGGCTTGTTTTTTTCCCCTCTGCATTGGCCTCCCAAGCCTTTCTGAGCTCAATGGCCTCTCTGGCGTTCTTTTCGGCCTTGGCCATCTTGGCCTGATGGCTCAGCCTGGGGCCTTGTGGGGGCTTCGGCACAAAGTTCTGAGAGAAACATCAACAGCAGCAAAATCATATCACCATAGAAACCACCTATTTCACCATAGGCATGGTGGTACTAAGTGACATGTCACATAAGGGTTAACCTTAGAATTAGAATCAGAATAAGAATCAGAATTCCAAAGCTATTGGTTCTAACTAGTAAGTGACCCACACATCATTATCTCGTTTTAAACAAATTTCTGGTTGAGAACATGACATATTTCAAAACAAAGCGTCCTTATACAACCAGGGGCGCGTTCAGCAAGACGGAACGTTGAGCAACATTCAGTGACCAAAAATGGACAAGCGTGTCTTAGCCCTATACATCATTAGCATATGAATGACAGCATTATCCACTTGACCAACAAACCAATCAAAATGTCCAATTATGTCCAATTAAGGCAAAGAATTTCTGAGTGGATGTGGCCTCCCAAGTGGCACAGTGGTCTAAGGCACTGCATCGCAGTCCTAGCTGTGCCACTAGAGATTCTGGGTTTGAGTCCAGGAGTCCGACCCATGGGGCGGAGCACAATTGGCCCAGCGTCGTCCGGGTTAGGGGAGGGTTTGGCCGCCAGGGATGAACTTGTCCCACGTCGGGAGCAGTACACGCTGACACGGAAGCCAGGTGTACGGTGTTTCCTCCGATACATTGGTGCGGCTGGCTTCCAGGTTAAGTGGGCATTGTGTCAAGAAGCAGTGCGGCTTGGTTGGGTTGTGTTTCGGAGGACGCACGGATCTTGACCTTCGCCTCTTCCGAGTCCGTATGGGAGTTACAGGGATGAGACAAGACTAACTACCAATTGGATACCTCAAAATTGGGGGAAAAAAGGGGTAAATAATAAAAAAATATATAAAAATCAAACAATTGAAGTGGGTGTTGCTTAGAGTCAACCAGTCCGCTCTGAGAGGTTTGCCTGGAGTGTATTCAGCATGCCTAACATTGCAAAACATTTTGAACGTTTTCCAATTGAATAGATACGTATTTCACTCTGAACTGTTCAAAATGTTTTGCAACAAAACTCAAAGCAATTTCTAACCTTTAGGGGGCTCTTCTTGGTGAAGTCCACCAGTGCTAGCAGCCCTGGTCCATCATGGTCGTCTTTCTGGGGCACCGGTTCTCCAACACTAGCTTGGAGGGTCCCAGCCTGGGGTATAGGTACAAAATGAACTAAATTACACTTGAGACCTCCATTTTGAGTCCTCCATTCCAACCATAAAGCATATCAGTCTGTTTTTGCATAGGCCAGTGTTTTTCAACCCTCTCCTTGGGGAACCCCAGACGTTTCACAAATTTGTTGTAGCCCTAAACAAGCAAATCTCATTAAAACCTATTCAAGATTTTGATTAGTTGACACGTTGAATCAGGTGTGCTAGCTGTGGAATACAATGGAATGTCTGGGGGTCCTCTAGGAGAGGTTTTAAAAACCCTGGCATATGGTTGTACTACAACAACAAAATCCCCATTACGGAGACACACAGATAAACATGTTTTTCTTCATATATGAGACTTACCTTTAGACGAACTCTCCTCAACCGTTTATGACTTTTACCCATTTTATTTTAAGACGTCCTTCAGATTGGACCTGTACAATGATAGAAAAATAATAAACAAATAAATGTTTTATAAAATGTTTGAACATTTTAAATACAACACTTTCAGTTACACAGAATTTCTTGTCCAGGCAAAGTAATGTCTTTGAACATGAGGATGACTGTCCTATGCAAACTATCAACTCAACTGAGCCAATCAATTTAATAATTTTTTGACTGCGTCATAGGCTCATATATTATGCCATGACAACATACACTATTACGTCAACTACAACAGCGCACAGTGACCACGCCGGGAGATTAATACATTTTCTGATCACACGAAATCTCTAATAAGTTTAAAATGTAATGTAACCCAAATCACGTTGATTCAGTGAGGTTTTATATATCAATGTTTCCCTCTGGTGGCAAGAACCGAAAGAGCCATCAATCGATGTCGAGCCGGTTGTCATCAGTCTGCACTCCGCACACTCACATTCTGAACTTTTGATAGTTAGAACAGAATTAGTATAATAGAGTTTGAATAACTTTAGTCATGTAGCTAGTATGGATACTAATATTGACAAATCAAAGCATATTTTTTTCATACCAGTGTTGTCAAACAAACGATGATATTTGGCTTGACAATGACAGTGGTGTAAGATATATGGTAATTTTTGTAATTTTGCAATAATTTATTTATTAGTCTCCATAGGCAGAATTGTTGTTTATCTCCAATTATGTATATAAATAAGCCCACATAATTGTCAAGAGGTTTTGTGCATGTTTCGGCCAGCAGAGGGCTCTGCTCGCTCTTGTCTAGTGGTAGCTTCACGCGTTCACGGTAGTAGTTATCGCGCTAGGCTAGCCTGCAGACTGACAAATTCAGTTGAGACGGTGCTGAGCGTCAGATGTAGAAGCCAAGGGAAAGAGAGGAGGTTGGAGACGGAGACCGGTTGAAAACCTTACTTGTCAAGTTCTTGGACCGACGGTGCAAGGCGCCACACATGAGCTCTACAACGATTCAGAGGAGTGGGGAAAGTGGCGTAGGTGTAACTTAGTTAGCTAATAGCTAACTATCCTCAACTCGTGAAAATACTGGCTAAGTACCCTCAGAAAGTTGTAACAACTTGTGAAGTGTTCAATTAATACAACACACAAGAAAACCGTTTCTTAAATTGCAGTTGCTAGCTAGCTAACAAGCTAAAGCTAGCTAGCTAATGAAGGATGAATGATTTCGAGGTTTCAACCGAAAGCGAACATGGGTTATTATTAATTGGTTTTTACACTTACTGATAATTTCAAAATAATATTTTAATTCTATCTTAAACAATGTGTAGAGGGGTTTGTTCTCTGCCCACTTCATTTTATGGACAAATAATCGGACATGAAAAATAAACAAATGAATGAAAGTTAAATCAGGGTCCATATCATTTGGGTCAAAAAAGAACATAACAGAGTCTCTCAAATTAATATTAATTGTCGTTTCTTTTCAAATAAAATATTCTAATTCACTCCCAAATCTTCTGACATAAGAGCAGTCCCAAAATAAATGGTCAAGAGTTTCTGGGTCACAACCACAAAATACACATTTGTTATCAGTAACTATTTTGAATCTGTGTATAATAATGGTCTTTCTATGGTAGATTCTAGATTCTATTAATTAATTTCTATGATACTTCTTTCATCTTATTAGATACACAATATTTGCCAGACAACAGCGATACTTTGTTCCAGTTCACTTGTCCTAGGGCTGCATTCCAGTATATTTTAGCAGAGGGAATAGTAACATCTTGACATAGTTTCTTATATACATGTTATTACATTTATAGTTTAAGATGTCAATTCCTTTTAGCTGTATTGAGGCTACAAAGAAAGCATGGAACAGGGGGAGACGAAAAATAATCCTGAATCATCACCAGACACAGGTGAGTTACTGTCAAAATGCATAGGTAGCTTAATAATTATGTACACAAAAAACGTGCTACACTCGCAATAACATCTGCTAATCATGTGTATGTGACCAATACAATTTGATTTGACTCTGCTAATCAAACTCAAGTCAACAAATAATTGCCCGAAATTTCTCAGACTCTGTGGCGCATGTAGAGGATAGTGCTTTGGCGCCCTCATGTGGCGACCAAATGGACAGCACAGGTGATGCGAATTTGACGTCCATGTCGTCATGCCAGGATATCAACATGATGGATCAGAAGCTCAGACCCATTGAACAGCAATTTCAGTACCTGCTGAATAAGGCGGATGAGTTTCATACAAACCTTGTATACAGGTAACGTTAGAGTCAGGAAAGTTGTTAATGCAGTCTAAGATACTGATAGGTAGAGGTTAGGTGAGTCAATGAATAGTGCAGCTTAACTATGCAATTACATCTAGTAGGGTTTTAAGTTATTGTTTATTATTTATCAAATGATTGAAGTAATGCATAATGAAGCCCTGTCCTGTGACATAACCGTGTGTGTGTTGTCTGCAGGTATGACATTCTGCAGAAGGAACACTTTGCTTGCGTGGTGCCTACTTTCCTGCGGACCTGTCAGCCCTACTTCACTTACCTGGAGTCGACCGCTCGCAGCACCCTGCCCCAGCGCACGCCTCTACCCATGTACATCCGCTCACGAGTAAGAGCCTCAACTCAACCCTACTCATCTGAATCTGGGTAGGACAAAACTGTCACTCTTTATTGAGTGACAGTGTCTGCTCTATCCTCAATTCATGCACCTTGGTTGGAAAGTGAGGTAGCGGCAGTGATCCCTTCCCTTTGCACTCTTTATTGATATTAAATGAATTCTACACTTCAAACCAACATAAATGTCTCTGTGAATCAACTCTGGACAAGAATATAGGCTTATGGGAGGTTTGAGAACTAATAGAGAAGGATCAAGAGATGTTGTAGACTGAGAGTGGTGTGTATTGAGTAAGTGTGTGTATTTGTCTGTCTGTATTTATGTGTTTGTCCATCTCTCCAGTTGTTAGACTTCTCCCAGCAGCTGTGTGCGAGGCTGGAGCACCTGGTCTTGACATATGCCTCCTTTGACTTTCTCTCTCTGGAGGAGGCTGAGCCGGCCAGGTACTGTACTTACCAGAAGAGGCTGGTTGGAGGAACTATTGGAGGATGGGCTCATTGTAATAGATGGAATGGAGTCAAACATGGGTTTCTATATGTTCGATGTGTTTGATACCGTTTCATTTATACCATTCCAGCCATTACAATGAGCCATTCGTCATAGCTCCTCCCACCAGCCTCCTCTGGTACTTACAACATAACATCTGAAGGCTGTGAGCCACCACAAACACACAGATGCACATACAAACGCATATCGCTGCTGTCGGGTAAAAAACACATCTCCAAAACAGACACTTTTCAAGAAATTGAAAAAACTCCCATATTATTATTATTTTTAACAAACATTACATTTCGAAATTTCTGAAGCTGTTTTGAATACATTTTTTTGGTCCTAGAGTCATGAAACGTTCAGATTACATTGAGGAGAGTTAGTACTTTCAACACGATTTTAGTTGCAAGGTTTTCATCTGACAGCGACGATATGTACCAACACCTACTTGAATACCTGTATTTAGATCCACAAATGGAACATTGAGGAGTATGACCCAAATATATAGAGGACAGATGCATGGACTTGTCAACCCTTATTCGTCTGACATTCATTCCACAATCCTTCATCCAACCATTTATGTATCTATCATTCTCCCTCTCTCCATTCCAGTGTCTCCCATTTCTACATTGGCAAGTGTCAGATGGACCGTGTGGGACTGTCCATATACAGGTACTGTCGTCTAGCCCCGTACCTGGCTGGGGTCCACACTGGCCTGTACAAACGCATGCGCTGGAATGTGGAGAGACCCAGCGAGAGCCTACAGGAGGAAACGGGTGGCGAGAAGGAGGGACATCCAGAGGAGGACAGGCCAGTAGCAGGGAAAGAGCGAGCCACCGAGACAGAGTAGTGAGTGGGGGGGGGGGGGGTGTAGAGAAAGTGTTTACTGGCATGTTATGCCTTACTTTAACCATCATTGTAATATTAGTGCCAAGAAAACTTTGGGACTCTTTTGAACAGATGTTCGATGACAATGTACATTTTGGAATTCAGGCCTAAGAACAGTTGATCAGATGGCATCTCTCACTGCCTCTGTGTGACTGTGTGTGTGTTTCTCGAGCAGCTACTTCCTGTGCTACGAGGAAGTCCCTGAGGAGCCTGCTGAGCGGGGTGATGGAGAGGGTAAAGGGGAGACGGTTGCTATAGGCAATGTGGTCAAGATGTGGTCAATCGGTCAGTGGGTCCAAACGCAGCCTGAACCCATAAAAGATGACATCTACGAATGGTACAAAGTCACATTCAGATCGCTACGCAACACTCTTTCATCTTTGACTTGTTTAAAGAATACTTAAGAGTAACTTTTCTCTGTATACATCAATGTTGTCGCTCTTGCTGCTGGTGATTCTCTGATCCACCTCTACGCAGACGACACCATTCTGTATACTTCTGGCCCTTCTTTGGACACTGTGTTAACTAACCTCCAGTCGAGCTTCAATGCCATACAACTCTACTTCCGTGGCCTCCAACTGCTCTTAAATGCAAGCAAAACTAAATGCCAGCTCTTCAACCGATCGCTGCCCACACCTACCCACCCGTCCAGCATCACTACTCTGGACGGTTCTGACTTAGAACATGAGGACAACTACAAATACCTAGGTGTCTGGTTAGACTGTAAACTCTCCTTCCAGACTCATATTAAGCATCTCCAATCCAAAATTACATCTAGAATCGGCTTCCTATTTCGCAACAAAGCATCCTTCACTCATGCTGCCAAACATACCCTAGTAAAACTGACTATCCTACCGATCCTTGACTTCGGCAATGTCATTTACAAAATAGCCTCCAACACTCTACTCAGCAAACTGGATGTAGTCTATCACAGTGCCATCCGTTTTGTCACCAAAGCCCCATATACTACCCACCACTGCGACCTGTATGCTCTCGTTGGCTGGCCCTCGCTTCATATTCGTCGCCAAACCCACTGGCTCCAGGTCATTTATAAGTCGTTGCTAGGTAAAGCCCCGCCTTATCTCAGCTCACTGGTCACCATAGCAGCACCCACCCGCAGCATGCGCTCCAGCAGGTATATTTCACTGGTCACCCCCAAAGCCAATTCCTCCTTTAGCCACCTTTCCTTCCAGTTCTCTGCTGCCAATGACTGGAACGAACTGCAAAATCACTGAAGCTGGAGACTCATATCTCCCTCACTAGCTTTAAGCACCAGCTGTCAGAGCAGCTCATAGATCACTGCACCTGTGCATAGCCAATCTGTAAATAGCCCATCCAACTACCTCATCACCATATTGTTATTTATTTTGCTCCTTTGCACCCCAGTACCGCTACTTGCACACTCATCTTCTGCACATCTATCACCCCAGTGTTTAATTTGCTATACTGTAATAATTTCGCCACTATGGCCTATGTATTGCCTCACCCTCCTTATCCTACCTCATTTGCACACACTGTATATAGTCTTTCTCTACTGTATGTTTGTTTATTCCATGTGTAACTCTGTGTTGTTGTTTGTGTCACACTGCTTGCTTTATCTTGGCCAGGTCGCAGTTGTAAATGAGAACTTGTTCTCAACTAGACTACCTGGTTAAGTAAAGGTGAAATGAATACAAATTAAAAAGTACCGTGTGTGTTCGTTCCAGGGTGCTGTGCTGGGTTCCACAGGCTGGGTACCACAGGCTGTTGTGTCTGGGAGCGGAGGAGCCCTCTGCCAGCACTGCTACTGACTGCCTTGTGGGGGTGTTGTTTTCTCAACAGAGCCCAGTGGCAGGCCCCAGTCGTGAAACCACATAACAGAGACAATCCACTGTTCTAGTACTGACTTTGGCCATAACATGTTCTCGTTGATTAAAGGATTTAACATGACTTATTGTTAGCTTTACATTGTGTTATGTTCGGCTAATGTTTTCAAATCTAAGTAACTATTGGGAAGGACTGAACACTGACATAGCTCTCGTTCCTACTAGCCAATGTTTTCCTTATGGTTCTTTACGTATTGTATAAAAACTAATATAATTTATAAAGACAGCAAGTTTTATTACCAATTCCCTACCAGCTAGTGATACATTTGAACTGTATCTGATGTCTGTTCATATTCAAGGTTTTATTGAGCACTAATGTATGTTACTGTATTGTGTGGTTGTTGGAAATCATTTTGTATGATGTTAAGAATAAAATTATTGACCTGTCATTTGCGCGGGAGCATTATTTTATGAAATAAAACAATTTATTGAAAATATATTATTGTGTTTCATTAAACAAAAATACTTTTATATTTTAAAAACATGGGGTCTCAGAACTGTACTTAAATTGTAAATGATTTGTTTGTAAACAATGGAGTAAATAGCCAACTGTGACAACTAGGCAGAATGAAGACCGTTCTTTCAGTATACTTTTCCTTGCCACCGTTATTTTTTGCTCACTTGAACCATCTAGTGGTGACATATACAGTGGGCTCCAAAATTACTGGCACTCCTGACTGGCAATGCACAAACAATACTTAAAAAAAATATAAACAATATAATTATAGAGAGAAACTCGAAATACTGTACTTTATTAATGTTTTAATGGAACCCACCAAAATAATTTTGATTTAATTAAAAATCAATGTCCTCCAAATCAACGTTTCACAATTAATGGCACCCTTAAATATTATTGTAAACATCTACCAAAATTAAACCAGGAATTAAATTCCACTTATTTAAGTTTATCTAAGTGTTAAGGAACTATATTGAGCCATTACATCACTTCCTTTTTCACTAGGGTATAAAAATGAGGTAACACGCATGCAATATCCATTTGTCATCCAACACCATGAAGAAAAGAAAAGAACTGGCAGTTCAAAAGGGACAGATGGTCGTAGACCTTCATAAATCTGGTAATGGCTACAAGAAGATCCACAAACGATTGAATATACCACTGAGCACTGTCAAGGCAATTATTTAAACATTCAAAAGATATGGAACAGTTGAAAGCCTCACGGGTAGGGGACGCAAATGCATTTTGCCCTCCAGGATAGGGAGGAGGATCGTGAGAGAAGCAACAAAATCCCCAAGAATCACTGTGAAAGAATTGCAGGCCGTGGTGGCGTCTTGGGGTCACCAGGTTTAAAAAGACGCCACTCAGACGCCACCTCCACAACCACAGGCTCTTTGGAAGGGTTGCCAGAAAAAAGCCCTTAATGACCCCAAGACACAGATGCAAGTGCTTGGAGTTTGCCAAACGTCATTTCAATTATGATTGGAAGAAGGTGCTCTGGTCAGATGAACATTTTGGTCAGATACAGCATTGGCATGTTTGGCGTCGAAACAGAGATGCATACAAGGAGAGGCATCTCATACTCACGGTTAAATATAGTGGTGGGTCAGTGATGTTTTGGGGCTGTTTTAATTCCAGAGGTCCAGGGGCACTGGTTAAGATTGATGGCATAATGAGTTCTACCAAGTATCAGGCAATTTTGGCTGACAATCTGGTTGCCTCTGCCAGAAGGCTGGGACTTGGCCGTAAGTGGACTTTCCAACAAGACAATGACCCAAAACATACCTCAAGATCCACACAGAAATGGTTCTGTGACAAAAAAAAATCTATGTTCTGCCATGGCCATCTCAGTCGCCGGACCTAAATCCAATCGAAAACCTGTGGGCTGAGTTGAAGAGTGCAGTTGATAAGCGCAAACCCAAGAATGTGAAGGATCTTGAAAGGATCTGCATAGAGGAATGGTCCAAAATCCCTCCAAATGTGTTCCTTAACCTTGTCAAACATCACAGGAAAAGACCATGCTGTTATCCTTGCCAGAGGTGGTGGCACTAAGTACTAAATGAGGAGTGCCAATAATTATGAAACCTTGATTTTGGTGAAATGTATTTTGTATTAAATAATTGTATGATTTTGGTGGGTTCCATTGAAACATAAATAAAGTACAGTATTTCTCACATGTTGGTATTTTGAGTTTATCTCCATAATTATATTGTTTATATTTTTTAAAGTATTGTTTGTGCATTGCCAGTCAGGGGTGCCAGTAATTTTGGAGCCCACTGTATGTTTGCCAAAGATTCTAAAGTTCTATATTTGAGTATTCTATACTTCTATATTCATACACATGTATTCTGAATTCAGACTGCTATAATACAGCACTCATGTTGGTTGCATTGCTTGATTGTTTAGCTCTTATTTAGGATTTAGTTCTAGCACAGTTTTGACGTTTTTAGTTGAGTTTTCTGTAAATAAATATTTTCTAGCTTACTGGTCTCCTGGGGATAACTTGGAGCAAATATGGATGACTACATCCATCCAAAGGTCTTCTTGGGTCGATTGTTACCTTGATGAGCAGGTAAGTTTGCCATTAATTATACAATAGCTCTCATGTGTATATGCATCTGTTTTGATGTTCTCCTTTACTATTTAATACATTTTGGGCTGACCACATTCATTATAAATCTGTGATATCCTGAACAAAATGACATTGTCATGGCCATAAAATAAAATGTCCTGTGTGATTCCACTGCTAATATTAAACTCCTACTGTGTGTACAGATGCTGAAGGTGAACGGTCGCCAGAGACTCCATGAGATTGAGCAGGAAGTTCATAGAGAGCTGAGCATGACACCAAGCCAATGTCATCAGCCTCCAGGAGAGGTATACTCATACTTTTCCATTCCCTAAACTATAGTACACCATTGCTATGTAGTATACCATTGCTACCACCCACATAGACTGTTTATTTACCTGTTATTGCACCTTTAGTTCACAAAGGAACAGTATGAACTAATGTCTTCTTCCTCTCTTCCTTCTGAAGGTAACCATGGAGGGGCAGCAGATCCTGACTGACAAGGCCAAGCCAACGATTTCTTCCCCTGAGCCTCTTGGTTCTGCAGTTCTGATGAGTGGCGACACAGCAGATATGCTCACAGAGAAACAGGCCCAACCTGAGATCAGGTCAGATGAGATGCTCCTGGTGGAGTTCCTCAGCCAGACCCAGGTGGAGATTCCACAAGAGGTCAGGGAGGTCATGGACAGCCTGCTGGCAGATGGAGAAGCCCAGGAGAAAAAGGCTGAAGTCCTCGTTGCAAACCTGATCCCTTATTCTCTCTCATCCTCAGAATTTTATGTCATGAAGGTCCTTGAGAGCCAGGTAGACAAGGTAAGACTGGATCCTTTATTTGTGCATTTTTGTTGTATACTACACTCTTAAAAAAAGGGATCCAAAAGGGTTCTTTGGCTGTCCCCATAAGAGTACCCTTTTTGGTTACAGGTAGAACACTTTGTAGTTCCAGGTAGAACCTTTTTCGTTTCCATATAGAATCCTCTGTAGAAACCAAAAAGGGTTCTTCAAAGGGTTGTCTATGAGAACAGCAGAAGAACCCTTTAAGGTTCTAGATAGCACCTTTTTTCTAAGTGTAGTACTATACCTGTACATGTAATAAGAAATACACTACAAGACGTGATAGGTAGTAAAGACATTACAATGCCTCTCTTTCTATTCTATGTGAAGGAGAAGACGGTTGAGGCCCTTGACCTTAGCACATGTCCCATACTCCAAACGGCCCTCACAGACACTGAGACAGCGATGAAGACTGCATACAAGATCATGCTGAAGCAGATTGTGGTACTTGGTTCCACCGTCAAGCATATCATCACCCACGTGCTTCTTCAAGTAGATCCCCAAGCCTTTCAGGGGGGAGTCTATTTGGAGACACTTGTTATCATCAACGACACCCAAGCTCTTCTGTGGTCTATTCCCTGGGTCGAGGTCACTGAGGAGGAGGAGCTGTCTAACGGTCAGCAGTGCATTGACGCTTATGAGGTGGCTAAGGCTGTCATCAACAACCTGGAGCAGGTGCTAAGCCCAAAACCTGTGCTGGCGAGAGCACTGGGAATCGGGTCACACATCTTGACAAGGTACATTGTTCATCTCGTAGGTCTATGCATTGCTAAGACAGTGCCTGTTATTTATGCTGCCAACGAAGAGGAGAGACGTATTAGTCAGGATATGGTGAACATTTGTCCTCTACCTGCTAGATTCATCATTAGTGGAGAACTATTCAGTGACTTCGTAGTGAAGTTTATATCTAAACTTCATCCAATGAACGGACACGGTACTAAACAGCTTGACCAACAGGCTCTGCTCTTACTGGTCGTTAAAATGGCCTCAGTTGCATTTAACATCTTGAGGAAGATTCCAGGTATTTCTGTGGATGAAAATCTGTGCCCCCCCCCCCCTTCTGCAACATGAAGCAGACAGTGTTGCACATGCAGAGTGCCATGATACATCAGTTTGGCACGATAATCAAAATTTAAAAAATGGTTGCCATGAAGGACACGGTGGTGATCATCTCCACCATCCCCAGCGCTATCTGTGAGGGGATCCTGATGGTGTACAAGGGCATCAGTGACACCTATCCGCTTCAAGTCCTCGGCCCACAGTGTCCAATAGCTAGGAGCTGCGAAGAGGCTATGGAGAGCAAGCTCTTTGCAGTAGCCCTACCCGAGGACCTTAGGAAGACCATCTACATCCACTACAGGTCCCGGGTCGGGAAACTGGCACTGTTCCAGAAGGCTTTCCACCTGAATGATCACATCATGTTGGAATACATCCATCGTGTTTCTCTGCCTCGTTCCTCCAACAGAGATGTAGTCTGGATCGACCCCAAATACTTTGTTGCGGAAGACGATGAAGAGGTTGTAACATCAAGCAACACAATACCTGATAATCCTCTTGCTCTCGACGTCAGTCAGGCTGCCTTTTTGAAGCAGTTCCCACAGACTGATGTTTTCGAGTCAACCACAAAGGACTGTGGAAAGCCTGTGCAAGACCAGGCTCAGAAGGAGACGGAGAGGAACAAACCAAAGGTGACAAACCTTGATATTGTTCCTGTTATTCTTGTCAGGAAAGTATTTGACTGTCTTCCCAGATACATGTACAATCAAGCAGCAATACGGTTCATGGGAAGACGTCCCACTTTGCAACGATATGGTAGAGCACATACATATCCAGGTTCAGAAAGAGGCATTGAAATACCAGAACCAAAGACTGTTCTTACGCACTCTGAAGAAGCTCAACGATGAGCCAGACAAGATTGCCAAATTCTTAGACGTCTCACTCTCTATCAGGAGCAAGTACTTCAGGACTTTCCATGAGTGGCCATTGGTTAAAGCCCAGCTATACCCAGACATGGTGGTCTGCGATATCATGGTCCGAGAGGTCATGGCTCACCTGAAGCCTACCTTGACCTTCGCCGAGGACACCAAGAAGGGTGATGACCGGCCATACTGCATCAACATCCCGGTCAAGAGAGAGACCAGCACCCCGGATGATACAGGTAGAACAATGCTACTGTTGGTGTGGTACATTCAGAATCAGGCCTAGTCTCTTGTAAATGACTTGTATTCCACAATGTTTTTTCATTCACAATTTCACGACAATATCCGATGTAGAGTAAACAGCTACATGTAACAGTCAGCTAACCAGTTGGACAAGAACAACTTGAACTCTTCACTTCCATTCAAATGTCCTATCTTGTCACATTTCCATGTCCCCTAGACAAGACCAAGCTGGAGCTTTGCATTGAGAAAGCCAGCGCTGACAGAATGAAGATTACTCCTCACCCCACTTGAGAAGGTAAGCTACACGGTATTCTGTGTTGTCTCATTGATAATATCAGTCAATTTGAACGTTGTCTGTCCTGTACTGAGCTGCAGCTTCAGCATTGAACGGTTGCAGATGGTGATGGCTTCCTGAGGGTTTTTTCCACCACAGGAGGCTTCTGAGGAGAGGTGGGCTAATAATAATGTCTGGATTGGAGTAACTGGAATGGCATCAAACACATGGAAACCGTGTTTGATGTGTTCGTTACCATTCCATTGACACTATTCCAGCCATTACTATGAGCCCGTCCTCCCCAATTAAGTTGCCTGTAGTTTCCACTCACCAACTCTGTTCACAGGAACCCGAAACCTTCTGGATGAAGGGATGGATGGCAATGATGGAGGAGGAAAATAATAAAAAGGAGAATGAGAAGAAGGGTTGCGGCTGGTTCTGGGATTTGTTTTTCCGTAAGAAAAAAACAGCGAAAGAATTGTGGATGGAGGATTGTCGCAGGCGCGGATACTAGAAATCACATCCACACAAACCAAACGTATGGACGCACACACATTTACACGGAGGCAGATATAACAACAAAGCCTACCTCAGATCCCAAACAGACAACATGCGTGGCCTGTCTAATAGCATGTCTTATTTTCCATTTTGGGATACAGGATGTGTATTTATAGCTTACCAGAGGCTATGTTTTGGCACCAAACAATGTTCTCTGTAAACTTTTATTTGAAATATAAACATAGTCTATTTTATGTATTTTGCATGACTTTTTATTCTAAATAGACTAAATGTATGACTTTTATTTTATTTCTGATATATTTCTTTAAATCCATCTAGAGTAGCCTGATTCTCAATGTAACCATTAACCATCCATTTTATTGTTTTATGGTGTAGCCTGAAAATCTGTGAAAATCTTCACCATTTACTTTGCTGAAAATACAGTATGTTTAGAATTTTGGGCTTTTGCGATAATTTAGACAGTAGACTTTTCAAATTAATTTGTAAATTAACAGCAATTAACATTTGGTGAATAAATACGCTTTAAATAAAAACACTTCCATGAATAGTCTAGTTATCTGAAACTGATAATTTACAAGAATAGAGTAGAATATGAAATGCTGTAGCTGCTTCTGAGGATTGTTTGGCCGAAAGTAGAAAAAAATCTAGTTGGACCCCTGGACATTTCTAACACTTCTTGACAATCTTGCTCAGAAATGCAGCAAGACCATAGCTGTAATGTAAGGCAGTTGTTTGCAAAGGAGAGCTCACCTCTACATACAGTAGTCTACATGATATGACCAAGTAGTACCATAGTGGGGCAGCATGGGATTATAACTTCGCAACCTCGGTGCGTAAGTGATGATGACGGAACTCTCTCAATCATAACCGTGCTAAGATATTTTTCTTATTCTTTATTTAAAAACAATATAACACTTTGTACAAACATATTACTTGTAAATTAGAATGCATATCTGTTATGTAGTCTATCAAACGTATCAGGTCTGAGGTTTTTAGGAGTACATTCATGATGTGATTCCAAGTAATGAAGGGAATTATTAACCTGGAGAAGGTCTTTGTAAATCCGGGTACCAGTCTTGCTAACAATCCACTCCTTGTCACTCCTGTCAAAGACATGGTGCCCAGGCTAGGTCTTTGTACCTTCTTACATATAAATACAATTCAAATAAAATTCAAATGACACACAGTATTACATATAAGACTTCTGTAACATTCTTGCACTTTGCACATTGACATTCTTAAGTCTCCAAATAGGGACCAAACTAAAACAACACAGATACAGGAGGGTTGAAAGCATGCTATGGCTCATACAATGTGTGGAAGTAAAAATGGGGGATCATGTGTTTCATTTAGGAGATAAAAACAATGCAAATTAATTGCATATTATTTTTTGTATTGTTGGAGTTTTATTTGCGTACTGTAACCTACGGTTTGTACATAGTCAGCATATGTCCTCTCTAGAGAATCTAGATGTACTGTATCCTGTACAGCCAGTCAATGCAATTTCCAGCTTTTATGCAATTGCACACTCCTCTGTGTAGAAAGCTGGTACCCACAAAAGATGAACTCAGGTCTGATATTTTTACATAGTCCATTGAAATCCCCTTATTCTACAGAGCTTGCTATATTGAGTCCCTTCAAAAGCAATCTCTTAGTTCTAGTCCGAAATTATACCATATACCCTACTCCCTACATAGTGCACTACTTTTAACCAGAGCCCTATGTGGGCTATATAGGGAATAGGGTGCCATTTGAGAAACACTCCCAGTGTTCCCCAGTCACACGTAGCGTCCACTGGACTTGATCTCCGGACACAGTCGGGCCTCCAGGTCCTCTATCTTCATGGACTCTTTCCGGCTGGTCAGACTGGCGGCACGCGTGATCTTGGTCAGCGTCTCCTCGTAGGGCGGCGGCAGGTAGACCATGACGAACACACTGTCCGACATGTCAGAGCTGGTGCTGGTGCGGCGTTCGCCGTGGCTGGTGAGCGAGGAGAGGAACTCAATGCTGCTCTCGGGGTCCTGGAGGTCCAGGGTGATGATTTGGGCCAGGCTGAGCTTTGGAGAGGAGCACCTCCAGTAGGCCAGGAGTACCAGGAGGCCCAGCATGAGGAGGGAGGTGACGGGGAGGACCACGTAGAGGAGCAGCTCTGACCTCCCTTCCTGGTCGAGGTTCAGATCATTCCAGTTGTAGCCCTGGTGGTTTTGAAGGGGAAAGGGTTAATATATCACGGAAATTGAAAGGACAGAAAAAAGATTCCCATAAAATACATTCAGGACTATTTTGAAGATATGAAATCAGAAAATCAGTAATGTGTTCCACCGGATCAGTGTTGATCCTCTTCCATCTTCTCAAAACTGAACATACATGGTTGTGAAATCAAGATATCCTACAGAGGCTCAATAGAGCTTATGCCTTTTGATATTGCCTGAGTGTTATATTCCCCTGTTGACACAATCAGTGTCCCAAATTCACCCGACCAATCGGTTTCAGTGCTCAGATAACGCTGATCCTCATCTGGATGACTGACTAAAGACCCATCAACATCACTCCACTCTGCTGAAAGTCCCGAAAAGCTTTCCTTTGCCATTGCCCTGACATGAACTGCACTCACAAGCACTCGCCATTGTCATGACATCCAAGACTATTTTAAGGCACTCAACTAACAACAGCAAGAGTGTGTCTGTATAGCCAACAGTATGTGGAGGCTGGCTGAAGTACCTTGGACAGCACTCCTCCAGTAAGGAAAAATAAAAGATAATATAAAATATAAACAATCCACCTAAAAAAGTATTTTTCATAATGATTTTCAGTCTGCTCTTTAGATTGTTAAACCAGTATGCCACCTACCTACTCTTAGGTGTCTAGCAAAAAAGTAAACTCAAAATCTGCTGCAGCTCTCCAGGACTCAGGTTGCCTACCAAAAATATCTGGGTCTCACAGCAGTCTATATGTAAAGACAACTACTGAATCAGACTCACTCAGTAACAACAAGCTGATGATCCCTTACCTGTAACTGTCTCTCCACCATGGGGGGAGAAGGTGACCCAGTCACCCAATCGATGGACCCTCTGCCGGCTGGCCCAAACTTTATCCAGCTGCTGTCCAGTAGCGTTCTCATGCTGCCGTGGTGTCGTGGTAGGCAAACAAGGGCCAAACTGAGTAGCAGAACTCAAGACAAACACGTCTGACTACTAAGAGAGCGCGCGCGAGAGAGAGAGGGAGATTCGGTCGGTAGCGATCCAGCTGTGTGTCCCTTGGTTCGACAGAGAAAGCAGTGCAGCTAGGGGTAAGGGTGGGGTGGGGGGGAGGTGTCGTGTGATATAAGCAGGGCACAACAGGATCCAGGCCAGGGAACCACCCAATGACGGTGGAGCTAAAAGTCCAAGGGCAATCTCCTCTTGGGGGGATTTGAGGTAGCTAGTGTTGGCTTTATTGGAGAGAATAGAGGCAGGGGACAATGGTTGTCCCCATTTGTCAGTCAACATCGGTGTGATGATGGTAGCTGTATCGAGAGTTTAGACTAGTAGCCACGTGGAAATTACTTGGGCAAGATAATTGAATATCTTACAATACAGACGGTAAGATTAAATATAGATTACACAGCTGCTGCTGGACCATTGAGTTTGGTGTTGTTTTGTTTTATTGTCACATACACCAGATAGGTGCAGTGAAATGTGTTGTTGTACAGGATCAGCCATAGTAGTACGGCACCCCTGGAGCAAATGAGGTTTAAGTGCCTTCCTCAAGGGCACATCAAAATATTTTTCACCTTGTCAGCTCGGATATTCAAAGCAGCGATATTTTGGTTACTGGCCCAACGCTCTAACCGCTAGGCCCCTCAAACTCAACTCTAGACCTCGAAGGCAGTTCCACTGCTCTTTTCATTGTTCCTTTCTAATCAGGGACTGATTGAGACCTGGGACAACAGGTGGGTAGGGTAAGAGTTGACCTTGTGGGGTAAGAGTTGAATACCCCTGTGTTAGGCTATCTGCCGTGTGTGTGTATGTGTATGTGTGTGTGCCATGCAGATTTTACATGTACTTTCAGGAATAGCCTGCTGGAGCGTGACAAACATTTGCTGGATAGAGTGATGAGAGGAGGAGTTAATATACTCTTAAGCAGATCTAAAGAGACATGGGATGAGATTAAAATAATGACATGGCACAAACCTTTGAGATGAGTGAACCATGGTCTGGTATGGTGGGATGCTTGTTGTTATTGATGGCAGGGCGTGCTCTTCACCTTAATCCATTGTGATTGAAGTATTGCATTAGGCTAAAGAGACAATATTTAAGATTAAACATCGACGACGTTGTTTACCTGCTCCTTGGATTAAATGACAGCATCAAGATCATCAACCAGGTCGTCTTTTATTAACATTATTAAAATAATGGGACGGAGATGGAGAGAAGAGATCATATAATGGAATGAGATTTACACCTAATCAGGCACAATTCAGAAAGCCTGATATTATGGACGGCCCAAATCGCATCTTCTTTTCATGGGGCTCTTTAAAGGCAACATCAAATGGCACGTTGTGTCCCGAGCCAGATCTTTCACCAGAAAGTCTACTACCGGCCCAGTCCAGTCTAAATCCTTAACACACCTTCAGTCAGGAGATTAAGAGTCCCATCAGTTTCTGGGTAGAGATGAAGAAGAGACACTGCATGGAAGAGAGATAAATGTCCCTCCCTGGGTGTTGTTGTTGTTGGTGTGTGTGTGTGTGTGTGTGTGTGTGTGTGTGTGTGTGTGTGTGTGTGTGTGTGTGTGTGTGTGTGTGTGTGTGTGTGTGTGTGTGTGTGTGTGTGTGTGTGTGTGTGTGTGTGTGTGTGTGTGTGTGTGTGTGTGTGTGTGTGTGTAAAGTCTTCTCATGTATTGTCAACCTTCGTCAGCACTGCATTGTAATGAAGAGAGGGACTCCACCAGGTTATTAATTAGAGGTTGTTAAGTTTTCACGAGTGGAATCGAGTTCAATCAACTCAAACAAACAGTTTTTCAGGTGTAGATCTATGAACAACCTGTTATTAACCAGTGATCATCTCAAATATAGTGGTTTAAACAGCAAGAATAAATGGATTACCAGAGGAGTGGGAAGGAGGTTGTCTATCTCCGTATCTGCGTAACCAAGAGCAAACATTTGATGCCTAATGACACAGATGATAAATGCAGGCCCTACCCTGTCTTGCCCAGTCCTACCACTGATCTACACTCTAGCCTTGATTGACCTGTCTGGGTTGTAGAGGGTTTTATTTAATATATTAAGACCTATTCATTTATTTATGTATATATCTAATGCATCTGACTCATCGCCTGTGTCATTAAGCCATTGGGACGTTGCTTTTGTTTTGGGAACGCTTTACACACAGACACATACACACATACACGCACGCACACAAACACACGCATGCGCAGGGCCTGCAAACTATTACGGACTACAAAGGGAAGCACAGCCGCGAGCTACCCAGTGACACGAGCCTACCAGACGAGCTAAATAACTTCTATGCTCGCTTCGAGGCAAGCAACACTGAAGCATGCATGAGAGTATCAGCTTTTCCGGACGACTGTGTGATCACGCTCTCCGTAGCCGATGTGTAAACAGGTCAACATTCACAAGGCCGCAGGGCTAGACGGATTACCAGTAAGTGTACTCTGAGCATGCGCTGACCAACTGGCAAGTGTCTTCACTGACATTTTCAACCTGTCCCTGACCGAGTCTGTAATACCAAGATGTGTCAAGCAGACCACCATAGTCCCTGTGTCCAAGAACACCAAGGTAACCTGCCTAAATGACTACGACCCGTAGCACTCACTTCTGTAGATATGAAGGGCTTTGAAAGGCTGGTCATGGCTCACATCAACATTATTATCCCAGAAACCCTAGACCTACTCCAATTTGCATACCGCCCCAACAGATCCACAGATGATGCAAATTCTATTGCACTCCACACTTCCCTTTCCCACCCAGACAAAAGGAACACCTACGTGAGAATGTTATTCATTGACTACAGCTCAGCATTCAACACCATAGTTCCCTCGAAGCTCATCACTAAGCTAAGTACCCTGGGACTAAACACCTCCGTCTGCAACTGGATCCTGGACTTCCTAACGGGCCGCCCCCAGGTGGTAAGGGTAGGTAACAACACATCTGCCACACTGATCCTCAACACAGGGGCCTCTCAGGGGTGAGTGCTCAGTCTCCTCCTGTACTCCCTGTTCACCCATGACTGCATGGACAAGCATGACTTCAACACCATCATTACGTTTGGCGATGACCCAACATTGGTTGGCCTGATCACTGACAACGATAAGAGCCTACAGGGAGGAGATCAGAGACTTGGCAGTGTGGTGCCAGGATAACAACCTCTCCCTCAACGTGATCAAGACAAAGGAGATGATTGTGGACTACAGAAAAAGGAGGACCCAGCACGCCCCCATTCTCATCGACGGGGATGTGGTGGAGCAGGTTGAGAGCTTCAAGTTCCTTGGTGTCCACATCACCAACAAACTATCATGGTCCAAATACACCAAGACAGTCGTGAAGAGGGCACGACAAACCCTATTCCCCCTCAAGAGACTGAAAAGATTTAGCATGGGTCCTCAGATGCTCAAAACGTTCTACAGCTGCACCATCGAGAGCATCCTGACTCGTTGCAACTGCACGGCCTCTGACTGCAAAGCACTACAGAGGGTAGTGCGTACGGCCCAGCACATCACTGGGGCCAGGTTTCCTGCCATCCAGGACCTCTATACCAGGCGATGTCAGAGGAAGGCCCAAAAGACTCCAGCCACCCTAGTCATAGACTGTTCTCTCTGCTCCCGCACGGCAAGAGGTACCGAAGCGCCAAGTCTAGGTCAAAAAGGCTTCTTAACAGCTTCTACCCCCAAGCCATAAGACTCTTGAACAGATAATTGAAAGGCTACCCAGACTATTTGCGTTGTCCCCACCCCACCCCCGATTTTTACGCTGCTGCTACTCTCTGTTTAATATCTATGCATAGTCACTTTACCTCTACCTACATGTACATACAGTATTACCTCTATTACCTTGACTAACCGGTGCCCCCGCACATTGACTGTGTACTGGAACCCCCTGTATATATCCTCGCAACTGTTATTTTATTGTTGCTCCTTAATTATTTGTTATATTTCTATTTTTATTTTCTTTAAACTGCATTGTTGTTAAGGGCTTGTAAGTAAGCATTTCACTGTAAGGTCTACCTACACCTGTTGTATTCGGCGCACCCTGCATACCACTGCTGGCTTGCTTCTGAAGCTAAGCAGGGTTGGTCCTGGTCAGTCCCTGGATGGGAGACCAGGTGCTGCTGGAAGTGGTGTTGGAGGGCCAGTAGGAGGCACTCTTTCCTCTGGTCTAAACAAAGATCCCAATGCCCCAGGGCAGTGATTGGGGACACTGCTCTGTGTAGGGTGCTGTCTTTCGGATGGGATGTTAAACGGGTGTCCTGACTCTCTGAGGTCATTAAAGATCCCATGGCACTTATCGTAAGAGTAGGGGTGTTAACCCCGGTGTCCTGGCTAAATTCCCAATCTGGCCCTCAACCATCACGGTCACCTAATAATCCCCAGTTTACAATTGGCTCATTCATCCCCCTCCTCTCCCCTGTAACTATTCCCCAGGTCGTTGCTGCAAATGAGAACGTGTTCTCAGTCAACTTACCTGGTAAAATAACGGTAAAATAAAAAATATATAAAAAAATTTGACAAATAAAATTGGATTTTGATTTGACGCACACACACCCTTGATAGGAACCTAAAATCCTGACTCAAACAGTCTGTTTGCTCTTTGGTTTCAGGGATAGGACGGACAGAGCTAAAGAGGTCACACTGACAGATAAGAGATTGGGGTTGTGACGGAGTGCCAAATATCCCACAGACAGCAGCCAAACACAACATGTCCAGTAATGAAGTGATGCATTAGAACAGTGGGACAGAGAATAAGGTCAGGATTTAGGACAAGGAAACATAAGGTTTACATGAATTAATCCCTTATAAAGGGTATTAATGGTGTTAAAAGCTGACCTGTCATTTAGGTTGGACACCATGTCAACCATCAACTAGCGTCATCAAGAAATGTATTGGATGAAACATTTGGCATGGTTATGTAGGTCTCTGTGTACTCTTTGTGTGATTTTGTTTTTACTGTGTCATCAGAGAACACAATGTGATAACGTTATATTCAAGTTTCAACAATGATCATATCTCTTTTATATGAGCGTTTACCTCCAAACGTTGTCAACCTGTTGCTGTCTCTACTGCTCTGTGTGTAAAACCATTTACATACAGAATGTCTAGTCACACAAAGCCATGTCACTATTTGCCAGTGAAATGTTTCAACTAGTTACACAGTTGAAGTCGGAAGTTTACATACACTTATGTTGGAGTCATTAAAACTAGTTTTTCAACCACTCCACAAATTTCTTGATACATCATTTGAGTCAATTGTAGGTGTACCTGTGGATGTATTTCAAGGCCTACCTTCAAACTCAGTGCCTCTTTGCTTGACATCATGGGAAAATCAAAATAAATCAGCCAAGACCTCAGATTTTTTTTTTTGTAGACCTCCAGAAGTCTGGTTCATCCTTGGGAGCAATTTCCAAACGCCTGAAGGTACCACGTTCATCTGTACAAACAATAGTACGCAAGTATCAACACCATGGGACCACGCAGCCGTCATACCGCTCAGGAAGGAGACGCGTTCTGTCTCCTAGAGATGAACGTACTTTGGTGCGAAAAGTGCAAATCAATCCCAGAACAACGGCAAAAGACCTTGTGAAGGTGCTGGAGGAAACAGGTACAAAAGTATCTATATTCACAGTAAAACGAGTCCTATATCGACATAACCTGAAAGCCACTGCTCCAAAACCGCCATAAAAAAAGCCAGACTACGGTTTGCAACTGCACAGGGGACAAAGATCGTACTTTTTGGAGAAATGTCCTCTGGTCTGATGAAACAAAAATAGAACTGTTTGGCCATAATGACCATCGTTATGTTTGGAGGAAAAAGGGGGAGGCTTGCAAGCCGAAGAACACCATCCCAACCGTAAAGCACGGGGGTGGCAGCATCATGTTGTGGGGGTGCTTTGCTGCAGGAGGGACTGGTGCGCTTCACAAAATAGATGGCATCATGAGGGAGGAAATTATGTGGATATATTGAAGCAACATCTCAAGACATTAGTCAGGAAGTTAAAGCTTGGTCGCAAATGGCTCTTCCAAGTGGACAATGACCCCAAGCATACTTCCAAAGTTGTGGCAAAATGGCTTAAGGACAACAAAGTCAAATTAATGGAGTGGCCATCACAAAGCCCTGACCTCAATCCTTTAGAAAATTTGTGGGCAGAACTGAAAAAGCATGTCCGAGCAAGGAGGCCTACAAACCTGTTACAACAGCTCTGTCAGGAGGAATGGGCCAAAATTCGCCCAACTTATTGTGGGAAGCTTGTGGAAGGCTACCCAAAACATTTGACGCAAGTTAAACAATTTAAAGGCAATGCTACCAAATACTAATTGAGTGTATGTAAACTTCTGACCCACTGGGAATGTGATGAAAGAAAGAAAAACTGAAATAAATAATTCACTCTACTATTATTCTGACATTTCACATTCTTAAAATAAAGTGGTGATCCCAATTGAAGGAATTGTGAAAAACTGAGTTTAAATGTATTTGGCTAAGGTGTATGCAAATTTCTGACTTCAACTGTATAAAAGCATTTGAGACGAGAGAAAAACAAAGTATTAACACCATTGTCATTTATGCTTTGTTTTACCAAATTCTGACATGTATTGTTAGCCACTGCTAGCGGTCTTTACCTTTAGCTCAGACACCAGCCACTTTAGCCCGGTTAGCCTGGATAATACCTGCCAGTCTGCACAGCACGATATCAGCCCTGAGCATATCGGACTGCTTTTTTCCACGACATCAGCGGATTCCTGCCGCAAGCTCTGGACCATTACACCGGATCATCGCAGCTAGCTAGCTGCTACCGAGTGGCTATTTTGGCTAACGCCCTTGTCCAGAAGCAAGCCCCAGTTAGCCTCGAGCTAGCCTCATCTCCCGGCTAGCAAATTAAGTACACCAACTACAATACCTCTCTTGCCAATTGGCCTGGACCCTTAGTCGACACGGAGCCCCGCCGATAAATCACGACTGGTCTGCTGGTCTGCTGACGTGATTCGGCCAATGTGCTCTCAACCCGGCCTCTGCTAGCCCCGGCCCGCTAGCTTTTCTGAACGCTGTGTCTCCCACTCGCCCAGCATAGTAATGAGTACCGAACGGCTCCCTGTTTCATCTATTGCTGCTCATTGGACCCTATGAACACTAGTCTACACAGATGATGCCTGCTGGACTGTTCATTAACACGGTACTTCATTTTGTTTATCTGTCAGCCCCGGCCTCAAACTCAGGCCCTGTGTGTAGCTAACTGACCCTCTCTGCCCATTCATCGCCATTTACCCGTTGTTGTTGTTGTCTTAGCTGTTTACCTGTTGTTGTCTTACCCGTTGTTGTCTTAGCTCTCCCAATCAACACCTGTGATTGCTTTATGCATCTCTCTAATGGCAATATTCCTTGTATACTGTTGTTTAGGGTAGCTCTCATTGTTTTATTTTACTGCGGGGCCCCTAGTCCCGCTCAACATGCCTCAGATAGCTCCTTCGTCCCAACCCCACACATGTGGAGACTTCACCTAGCTTAACTGGCGCCTCCAGAGATGCAACCTCTCTCATCATCACTCAATGCCTAGGTTAACCTCCACGGTACTCGCACCCTACCATACCCTTATCTGTACATTATGCCCTGAATCTATCCTACCACGTCCAGAAATCTGCTCCTTTTATTCTCTGTTCCCAACGCACCAGATGACCAGTTCTTATAGCCTTTAGCCGTACCCTCATCCTACTCCTCCTCTGTTCCTCTGGTGATGTAGAGGTTAACCCAGGCCCTTTATGTCCCCAGGCGCTCACATTTGTTGACTTCTGTAACCGTAAAAGCCTTGGTTTCATACATGTTAACATCAGAAGCCTCCCTAAGTTTGCTTTATTCACTGCTTTAGCATACTCCGGCAACCCTGATGTCCTAGCCGTGTCTGAATCCTGGCTTAGGAAGGCCACCAAAAATTCTGAAATTTCCATCCCCAATTACAACATTTTCCATCAAGATAGACGGAGACGTGCTAAAGGGGACGGAGTTGCAATCTACTGTAGAGATAGCCTGCATAGTTCTGTCATACTATCCAGTTCTATGCCCAAACAATTTGAGCTTCTACTTTAGAAATCCATCTCGCCAGAAATAAGTCCCTCACTGTTGCCGCTTGTTATAGACCCCCCTCAGCTCCCAGCTGTGCCCTGGACACCATATGTTAATTGATTGTCCCCCATCTATTGTCAGAGTTCGTACTGTTAGGTGACTTAAACTGGGATATGCTTGACGCCCCGGCCGTCCTACAATCTAAGCTAGATGCCCTCAATCTCACACAAATTATCAAGGAACCTATCAGGTACAACCCCAAATCCGTAAACATGGGCACCCTCATAGATATCATCCTGACCAACCTGCCCTCTAAATACACCTCTGCTGTTTTCAACCAAGATCTCAGTGATCACTGCCTCATTGCCTGCGTCCGTTATGGGTCCGCGGTCAAACGACCAGACCTCATCACTGTCAAACGCTCCCTTGAACACTTCTGCGAGCAGGCCTTCCTAATCAACTTGACTCGGGTATCCTGGAAGGATATTGACCTCATCCCATCAGTAGTGGATGCCTGGTTGTTCTTTAAAAAAGCCTTCCTCAACATCTTAAATAAGCATGCCCCTTTCAAACAATTTAGAACTAAGAACAGATATAGCCCTTGGTTCACTCCAGACTTGACTGCCCTTGACCAGCACAAAAACATCCTGTGGCGTACTGCACTAGCATCGAATAGTCCCCACGATATGCAAGGGAAGTCAGGAACCAATATACACAGTCAGTTAGGAAAGCAAAGACTAGCTTTTTCAAACAGAAATGTGCACCCTGCAGCACTAATTCCAAAGTTTTGGGACACTGTAAAGTCCATGGAGAATAAGAGCACCTCCTCCCAGCTGCCCACTGCACTGAGGCTAGAAAACACTGTCACCACCGATAAATGCACGATAATTGAGAATTTCAATAAGCATTTCCCTACGGCTGGCCATGCTTTCCACCTGGCTACCCCAACCCCGGCCAACAGCTCTGCACCCCCTGCAGCAACTGGCCCAAGCCCCTCCCCGCTTCTCCTTCACCCAAATCCAGACAGCTGATGTTCTGATAGAGCTGCAATATCTGGATCCCTAAAAAACAGCTGGGCTAGACAATCTGGACCCTCTCTTCCTAAAATTATCCGCCGCCATTGTTGCAACACCTATTACTAGTCTGTTCAACCTCTCTTTCGTATCGTCTGAGATTTCTAAAGATTGGAAAACGTCCGCGGTCATCCCCCACTTCAAAGAGGGAGACACTCTAGACCCAAACTGTTACAGACCTATATCCATCCTGCCCTGCCTTTCTAAAGTCTTCGAAAGCCAAGTGAACAAACAGATCACGAACCATTTCCGCTATGCAATCCGGTTTCCGAGCTGGTCACGGGTGCACCTCAGCCACGCTCAAGGTACTAAACGATATCATAACCGCCATCGATAAAAGACAGTACTGTGCAGCCGTCTTCATCGACCTGTCCAAGGCTTTCGACTCTGTCAATCACTGTGTTCTTATCGGCAGACTCAACAGCCTTGGTTTCTCTAATGACTGCCTCGCCTGATTCACTTCTCAGATAGAGTTCAGTGTGTCAAATCGGAAGGCCTGTTATCCGGAACTCTGGCAGTCTCTATGGGGGTGCCACAGGGTTCAATTCTCGGGCCGACTCTTTTCTCTGTATATATCAATGATGTGGCTCTTGCTGCGGGTGATTCTTTGATCCACCTCTACGCAGACGACACCATTCTGTATACATCTGGTCCTTCTTAGGACTCTGTGTTAACAAACCTCCAGACGAGCTTCAATGCCATACAACACTCCTTCAGTGGCCTCCAACTGCTCTTAAATGCTAGTAAAACTAAATGCATGCTCTTTAACCGATCGCTGCCCGCACCCACTCCCAACTAGCATCACTACTCTGGACGTTCTGATTTAGAATATGTGGACAACTATAAATACCTAGGTGTCTGGATAGACTGTAAACTCTCCTTCCAGACTCTTATTAAGCATCTCCAATCCCAAATGAAATCTAGAATCAGCTTCCTATTTCGCAACAAAGCTTCCTTCACTCATGTTGCCAAACATACCCTCTTAAAACTGACTATTCTACCGATCCTTGACTTCGGCGGTGTCATTTGCAAAATAACCTCCAACACTCTACTCAGCAAATTGGATGCAGTCTATCACAGTGACATTAGTTTTGTCACCAAAGCCCCATATACTACCCACCATTGCGACCTGTTTGTTCTCGTTGGCTGGTCCTCGCTACATATTTGTCGCCAAACCCACTGGCTCCAGGTCATCTATAAGTCTTTGCTTGGCAAAGCTCCGCCTTCTCTCAGCTCACTGGTCACCATAGCAACAACCACCCGCAGCATGTGCTCCAGCAGGTATATTTCACTGGTCATCCCCAAAGCCAACACTGTCACGCCCTGATCTTTCACCTGTCCCTGTGATTGTCTCCATCCCCTCCAGGTGTCGCTTATGTTCCCCAGTATATTTATCCCTGTTTCCTGTCTCTCTGTGCCAGTTCGTCTTGTATGTTTCCATGTCAAGCAGCAGTTTACCCGTTCTCCTGCTTTTTGCATTCTCCTTTTTCTAGTCCTCCTGGTTTTGACCTTTGCCTGTTTCCGGACTTTGTACCCACCTGCCTGACCATTCTGCATGCCTTGACCACGAGCCTGTCTGCCACACTGGACCTCCTGGACTCTGATCTCGTTTTGACCTTTTTGCCTGTCCACAACCATTCTCTTGCCTACCCCTTTGGATTAATAAACATTGTAAGACTCCAACCATCTGCCTCCTGTGTCTGCATTTGGGTCTCGCCTTGTGCCGTGATAAACACCTACTTTGGCCGCCTTTCCTTCCACTTCTCTGCTGCCAATGACTGGAACGAACTGCAAAAATCAGTGAAGTTGGAGACTTATGTCTCCCTCACTAACTTAAAGCATCAGCTGTCAGAGCAGCTTACCGATCGCTGCAGCTGTACACGGCCCATCTGTAAATAGCCCATCCAACCAACTACCTACGTCACCCGATATTTGTTTTTTGTTTTTTCTGCTCTTTTGCACACCAGAATTTCTACTTGCACATCCTCATCTGCACATCTATCACTCCAGTGTTAATTGCTAAATTGTAATTACTTCGCCACTATTGGCCTATTTATTGCCTTACCTTATTACTTCATTTGCACACACTGTATACAGATTTTATATTGTGTTATTGACTGTACGTTTGTTTATACCATGTGTAACTCTGTGTTGTTTTTGTCGCACTGCTTTGCTTTATCTTGACCAGGTCGCAGTTGTAAATGAGAACTTGTTCTCAACTGGCCTACCTGGTTAAATAAAGGTTAAATAAAAAATATATATAAAAAAATAAGCCCCTTGCGTTCATCTTCACTTGCTCAGGGATGCTCTTTAACTGTAGAACCTAAGACCCACATGTTTGAGACATTACGCAACACCTTTTACTGGAGATTTGCTTGCGTGCCCTTAATTCTAGAATCATGTATTTATTTTTTCCCATCAGCCTTTTGATACTAAATTGTGTTTGGTCTGACTGTCTGTCTATGTCTGAGGCTGAGTGTCCTCTTCTTGGAAAAGGGGGGCTCTTACGAACAGATCAATCTTCCTCAGCTTTTCTGCCCCCTTATTTAACCCAGAGACTGAAAATTACAGTTTGGATTATATAGGGAATTATTTGAACAGGGGATTTCAGTGTGCCTGAACTCCTATTTTGCGGTCCTGCTCTCCATGGATTTATCTCCATACTCTAAAGCTGTGCAGCAGAAACTGAGATAATTATATCCCTTTCTCTTAATTAAAGATGGCTGCCCACTGTTCAGCTATTCAGTTATTCTCTGCATCCATCTCCATCCACTCTCCCTGTGTCCAGATTGAGCCAAGTATGATGTCTGCCAACTGCAGTGGGTCCAGCTGTCAGGCCCAACATCTGTCTCCAATCGGCCTGTGGATGTCAAACAGGAGGGAGATTGGGATTTGTCCGAGCCAGGGGGGATTTGGGAGGCGTGCGGGGGACTGTAATTACAGCTCACGTGGCGTCCAGAGTGGGCCGATCAGTCTGTCTAGTGCACAACTAGGGCCCTGGTCAAAAGTAATGCACTATATAGGGAGTAGGGTGCCATTAAAGTCTGCCTGGTGCAGTGGTTCCCCTGCAATAAAGAGAAAATAGAGCATAGAGGGAGGCATAGTTCAGACATATTAACCCATTATAAGGTAATCCTGGCCTACTAGTTAACACTACAGCTGGATTATAGGCCAATATGATAGAATATCATTCACGCCATGGACTTGGTGTGACCGACTGGGTCCGAACCTGGGTCTCATGGGCAAAACAAGACTGTGTTAAGCCGGTGAGCTTTAAGCCTAGGCATTAATGGCAGTTTCAGGTCTCAGGCAAGGTTACTCATTAATGTGAGCGTGACTCACTGAACGACAGGGTAGGCGGAAAGGAGTGGAAGGACAGGGGATATAAGAAGAAGAATTGTATGCATTTATATGTGATAATAAACAAGCATTTCCATCATGGCTGGCTGTTGTGAGAAAATCCCACAGGGCATGTGAAAGCCAGGTCTATTTCATAACACAGTATGTACTGTATATTATCATCATAGGCTACATAACATGCAATCAGGTACACGTGTGTCAAAGCGCTTATGGAAAGCACATTAAACTGTGTGGATTTGGATACACTACACACAGACCCAAGTGTTATCGAGGACATTTCCCAAGACTCCATATACAGAGAGAATGTTGTTATTTTTTACTCAGCTCTTTTTTTCTGTCTGCTTCTATAAAAGACTGCAGCTGTAATCTCATAAGAGCCTTAGTTTTTGGTTGTCATGAAGTCACACGGTGTTGATGGTGCAGTACTAAACAGGCTTCGTCATAGCTTTGCCATAATAACACCCACAGTACCTTGTCATCAAGTGTAAAATCATACCACAGATTTAACTGAAATAAATTATACAATTGTTCTCAACAAGATGCCATATAAAGGATCACTGAGTATTGCTGTAAATGTAAATTCAACCTATTTTGCATGTCATGCTTGTTCCTATGCAAAGTGTGCCAACTAGGAACTATATATTTAAACACAGTCACTAAAAGGACCTAAAAAGGGGCTACACCTCAAAAGGCCCAACATCAACACAGGCTGTGATTTTGGCCAGTTTACTACAGTTCTAGTGAAACTCAGCATTACGTAATACAGGGACAAAAAACAATAATTATCCCCCAGGAGAGCAGGGTTCTGCAATAGAAATACAATCTCACTGATTGACCATGTCAAGTCCCTTTTATATTGAAGGAGGAAATAAATGCATGAGCATCCAGGCCCGGCGCCACAAGGGTGCAAAAGGTGGCATTGCCCCCTTAGTTGGAATATTGTGCCCCCTCAGTTTTGTATCCCTATTGTGTCCCACAATCTGCCCCCTCCGTCATGCCCAACCGATTTGTTGTGTATGCTTCATTCATGCAACTCCCTTGCATGCATCATACGTACGTCATACACATTCTCCCGGTTGAATTATAATTTTTTTGATTGGCATTCACAGTAGGAGGGCGGGGTCAATTTGACCCCGAGGCTGCTGAGCCGACGCTAATCACCTAGGCCAAGGCCGTCGAGCCCAGCAGCAAAGGCACCTGCACAACCGTCTTGCAGCCTGGTGACATAGGAGGTACCCAACCCCTGGAGGGGCCTGCAGCCGCCAAGATACCCAACCCGCCTGTACTGTGGGAGAAAACTGGCCTTTTGTAGCACGTGGTTCAAAGGCAGAGAGTGGCTGGAATATTCCTGCAAGGAAATACAAGCACACGGACACCCCCGCTCCAAGCAAACGGCAAAAAGTAGTGAGTAGTAATCTGAAAGAATATGTGGTCGAAACAACAATGGGCCAGCAAGAAGAGGATAATGAGAGGGAGCGTAATGACAGTGTTTTTAGCACTCTGGATGCTGTACTGGGAGAAATGTCAGCATCCAGAAATGTCAACAAACGAAACAGCCAACTTGTTGAGGCCCTGTGTGCCTTGCACCCAGAAAATGAAACCCTTATATGGATGTGGAAAAGGTGAAAACACTGCTGGACTTAATCTCAGGAGATTTTGTGGAAGCTACAGTTGAAGTCGGAAGTTTACATACACCTTAGCCAAATACATTTAAACTCAGTTTTTCACAATTCCTGACATTTAATCCTAGTAAAAATTCCCTGTCTTAGGTCAGTTAGGATCACCACTTTATTTTAAGAATGTGAAATGTCAAAGTGAAGTGCACCAGTCCCTCCAGCACAAAGCACCCCCACAACATGATGCTGCCACCCCCGTGCTTCACGGTTGGGATGGTGTTCTTCGGCTTGCAAGCCTCCCCCTTTTTCCTCCAAACATAACGATGGTCATTATGGCCGAACAGTTCTATTTTTGTTTCATCAGACCAGAGGACATTTCTCCAAAAAGTACAATCTTTGTCCCCATGTGCAGTTGCAAACCGTAGTCAGGCTTTTTTATGGCGGTTTTGGAGCAGTGGCTTCTTCCTTGCTGAGTGGCCTTTCAGGTTATGTCAAAATAGGACTCATTTTACTGTGGATATAGATAATTTTGTACCTGTTTCCTCCAGCATCTTCACAAGGTCCTTTGCTGTTGTTCTGGGATTGATTTGCACTTTTCACACCAAAGTACGTTCATCTCTAGGAGACAGAACGCGTCTCCTTCCTGAGCAGTATGACGGCTGCGTGGTCCCATGGTGTTTATACTTGTGTACTATTGTTTGTACGGATGAATGTGGTACCTTCAGGGATTTGGAAATTGCTCCCAAGGATGAACCAGACTTGTGGAGGTCTACAATTTTTTTTTCTGAGGTCTTGGCTGATTTATTTTGATTTTCCCATGATGTCAAGCAAAGAGGCACTGAGTTTGAAGGTAGGCCTTGAAATACATCCACAGGTACACCTCCAATTGACTCAAATGATGTCAATTAGCCTATCAGAAGCTTCTAAAGCCATGACATAATTTTCTGGAATTTTCCAAGCTGTTTAAAGGCACAGTCAATTTAGTGTATGTAAACTTCTGACCCTTTGGAATTGTGATACAGTGAATTATAAGTGAAATAATCTGTCTGTAAACAATTGTTGGAAAAATTACTTGTGTCATGCACAAAGTAGATGTCCTAACCGACTAGCCAAAACTATAATTTATTAACAAGAAATTTGTGGAGTTGTTGAAAAACGAGTTTTAATGACTCCAACCTAAGTGTATGTACACTTCCGACTTCAACTGTAAATTTACTGTTGCACGTCAGTTTCTACAGACTGAAATCGCCTGATCTGGAGAAGAAAAATGGACTAACTTAATGCAGAGCATTTTGAATAGATACTCCGGGCCTCTACAGCTACAGTTGAAGTCGGAAAATGCGTGGCAAATGTCAGAAATAAGCGTATACGTGATTTTCTTTATTGGCATTGCTGCCAAGTCTACTGCTTGATTTCTGTGATGTGATTGGATTGGAAATGTTTGGTTTATAATATTGTTTTTCATGTTGTTTTATATAGTAGAAGAGGTGCTTTGCACATTACATTGATGAGGGTGGGCAGACCTTGACCAATGGTTGAGTAACAATGTAGCTATAGTGTTACCATAAATAACTCGTTGCTATGGAATACAAATTTCTCTGTTATCATACGCAGCATAGTACGGAACTCTTGTGCGAAGACAGGTTGGTACCTGCGTCCAAGCTCCATTGTACTGATAAGTCGTGGTAGTTCATTGTACATTATTGTTTGCGTTCCGCGATTGGAAATACATAGTTTTGGCATGGAGATGTGTTTTTATGGTAATTAGCAACTGTTTTGCATTGCATTGATGGGTATTGTGCACGTAGCGTTGTCATAACTTGCCATTTCTACAGACGGTTTTTAATTGTCCATGTTTGTAAAGCGGTGCAGTAGCCTGTATTCTTGCGGCAAGACAGCCGTGCGTGGCTGCAAATACATTGTGTGTAATTGTACTATGGATAATTATACATCCTGTGTTATCAGCAAGCGAAAATAGTTGTGCCCCCTTAGTCATTTCTGATGCCCCCTTGCCGAGTTAATCCTGCCGACGTGCCTGTAAGCATCACTGTTAGCTGTAAATCCTTGACATGCATTTATCTTTCATCTCAACAAGAAATGCCGAGGTAAAGGCAGTTTCGAGTTGGATATTCGCGCTTTCAAACCTCAATAGCTTTCAAACCACTTGAGCCACAGACTCCAAATAAGTGTCATGATGTTGGAAAAATTGTGCACAACATTGCACAGGTCTTATTTTCACGATTTGGACATTAATTCGCTTTCCAAAGCTAATAAACATGTGGAAATGTGATCAGCATTTTGTATTCCTACTTGAATTAGTTAGGGAGCGTATACAAACTACAAACTTTTTTTACATTCGAATTTCAATAGCTCCTTGGTCATGTGACCTACTTGACTCAAACAAGGTTCAGAATTTCCACTGACTACCCTTCTATATTGCACACCCTTTAGTTTGTCAATTTTCATCTCTCTTTTTTTACATTAACTTGTCTAACTTAAGAATGTCAATAGCTCCTTGGCCATGTGACCTACTGACTTCAAACAAGGTTCAGAATGTACACTCAGTGGGCCTACACATTGCGCACCCTTTAGTTTGTCCATTTTCATCTCACTTGATTCTATGTGTATTTTTTAAAATGTCAAATTTGAATAGCTCCTTGGTCATGTGACATAATGACTTCAAACAATGTGCAGAATGTACACTGACTACCCTTATATTAGTTTGTCCATTTTCATCTCACTCGATTTTACATGAATTTTTCAGAATTTAAAACTTCAATAGCTCCTTGGTCATGTGACCTACTGGACTCAAACAAACTTCAGAATGTCCACGGACTAGCCTTATATATTGAACACTCATGTTTGTGTACTGAAAATCACGCTGTGTAATGGACATTTTTCATAGTTTTAAATTTCAATAGCTCCTTGGTCATGTCAATTACACACCTAAGAAGCGTGCAGTGGATATACACGAATATTGCATAACCTCTAGTCATGTGTCTTCTATATTGTTGTACATTATTATTAGTTTAACCATTAGGGGGTTCAGTCCAGTGTTGTGTTAACCCTTTTCTTTAATATTTATCTATAATAATTGGTAGTTCTAAGTATTATTTTCCCTGTTTTTATTTTGCCACAGTATTTAACAGCGGTACACAATAGGAGAGAGACAGCTAATATCTACTTTCATCGTTAATATCAACCATAAAGGAAAATGGCAAAGTACGAGAGTCATGTTATTAATTGTCCAAAGCAGGGATGGAGAGTGAGCTGGTGAGGTAGGCTGCAGTGGGTTTGCTGGTCAATACATATACTGAACATGTAACCACAGTAATGGTGGCCAGTAAATCAATGAATAACAATGTAATATTGACAAATTAAACAGAAATTGTAGACCTTAAATCTTTTCCAACATGTCAACAGACACTTTACTTCAAATAAGTACAAAACATTTCACAGTGTTAACTTTCTCTTTATCCCTGGTTGATGTACATTTCAGAGCCTCGTCAGTGTGGATAGGGGATAGCATACATTTTCAACAACAAACAGCACTTCCAGTTTGTGTTCTTCACGCTGAACTCTTTTGTTTTCATTCCTAGACACAGCACACGGAACCACCGTTGGCATGCAAAACATTCAATCTAAAACAAAACAAAGCGTAACACTTTATAAATAATATCAAATATCAATGCAGTATGACGAATTAGCCATCCATTGTGTTATATCATAAATTGTCTTACATGCCGTCACTGTTGTCAAAAGATTATAAAAATGTTAAATAAAGTTACTAACCCAGTCAGTCTTTGGGCCACATCCAGGATCTTTATCAGTGGCCCACATGAAGCAGTTGTTGACTTTGTTGAACTCTGAACATATGGCTGTCCCACACAACTACATAAAAATAAAGAATTTACATTTACTTTGAATTAAATGTCATTACATACCAGACATTTTTTGTATATCCTCAGCCATTTCTTTTCACAGTTGCTCCATGTGTTTTTGTGAAGGTTTTACATCAATTTGGGAGGGGATGTTGGGGAAGTTCTGTGCAACTTCCTTGGCCATCTACACCAAAAAATAAAATAGAAGTTTTTGACCTAATTGTCACATAACAGCTTACCATTCATGATTGAAAATATAACTATCAAACCTGCATTACAAAGACCCCACAGCTGAAGGTGTCCTGCTGCATGGTGTGAGTTATTTCCCCTCCTTTCCACTTTATGTCCACCCAGTTTTCTTTTCCATGGCAGGATCTTCTCATTTTGAAGTATTCTCTTTTTTTATGTAAACATAATTGAATTCTGATTAGTTATAGGCAAATGAATACACAGGCCAAAACTGTATGCTGATTTCCTTATCACTATAATCTAGTAGAGGTAATTTCCTTTATGCCCCATTCTACACACAGCCTAAATTATAGGCACTGAACCATTTACAGGAGAATAATAAAAGTAGCATATAGGATCCAACCCTATCACAGAGTGAATAAATGTAGAGCGTTTGTAGACTTTAAGAAAAAAATATTAAGTAACAGTTGCATCAGTACGTGCTTAAAGAAAGTCATATCACAAAGATCACAGATGACAGTGCCCATCAAGTCTATGACAAGAGAGAATGAATTGTAAGCACCAAAGTGTGTTTGTCAAAATAATATCTGAAAATGTCAGTTGTTGAACATAATTTATGAAATATGCAGTTGAGGAATATTCCATGTATCAACACTACATGTAGGACGGACATAAGACATTCCCACATACAGTATACACAGAGGCATTTTTCAGCTATGATTTTACCACTTAGAATCCAGAATGGATATGACAATGGGGCCAGCACAGTACGTAATACACCCTTACAACAATCTACTTTTTGATCTTCTTGACTTCTTATCTGGTAAATTGCTACTGTGTGTCAAGAAAAGAGCCCCAATTAGGGGTTAGATTAGGGGTTAGTGTACTCCAGTAAAAAAGGGCTGGTTTAGATTAAAAACTATTTCCCTGTGTCCCCCATTTATAAGGGCATGAGAGACTAGTCAGTGGTAGAATTGAGTTGGCACTTTATTGGGCCAAACACCCACAGACCCACAAGGTTGAGGTTACTCATGGACAGTAATTACTATTTATTTTTTTGCATTGACGCATTGTGTCTTCTAACTGTCCAAGAATAGGATCCAAAGTGTTTGGAAATATTTGTTCCCATAAATACAAAAGAGAATGTCTCTCCTTATACCTCTGGCACTTTAGTCAGACTGCCAGACTGTGTAAAAATGTTATGATGGGGCCGGCAACGGAGTTCCCATTGACTAAGCACCACGGAGACCAATCAGGAGAGAATACATACAGGTCAAGTGTGCCAATTGAAAGTCAAGGGGTGTGTCTGTGCCTTTTGGATTACTCTCTCTTTACAGAGAACCCCTGTGGTTCAAGTCAAGAGCTACCCTTCCCCTTTCAGTCTGCTCTGCACATGTCTGAAAGTGACAGAGCCAGCAGCCAAGAGTTTTTCACAGTATGTCATAAAAAATGATTATACTTATGAATGTATGTAAAATGCTAATATGAATTATATCCAGTACAATGGAATAACTATAGTCCACTGACTATATAAGGGTAGTCAGTGGACATTCTGAACCTTGTTTGAAGTCAGTATGCCACATGACCAAGGAGCGATTTAAATCTTATATTTTGAAAAATTAATGTAAAAACGTGTGAGATGAAAATGGACAAACTAAAGGGTGTGCGATGTGTAGGCCCACTGAGTGTACATTCTGGACCTTGTTTGAAGTCAGTAGGTCATAT
The DNA here is from genome assembly GCF_016432855.1 of Salvelinus namaycush. Taxonomy (NCBI): domain Eukaryota; kingdom Metazoa; phylum Chordata; class Actinopteri; order Salmoniformes; family Salmonidae; genus Salvelinus; species Salvelinus namaycush. The sequence continues at coordinate 65,924,928 of NC_052308.1, read as the reverse complement.
GATCAAAGAGCTATTGAAATTCAAAAATGTAAATAAATATTTAAAAATAGTGCGGGATGTAAATCGACAAAATCGGGTTAGCTACAACCAGTTTTGAAAGTTTTAGGAGTAATGGTTAAAGAGCTAAGGAAATTTGAAAATTTGATTTGTCACTATGTTGACGGTCCTATGTTGACGTGTTCTCAGTGGATGTAAGGAAAACAATTTGTATTTTTTATTATTTCACCTTTATTTAACCAGGTAGGGTAGTTGAGAACAAGTTCTCATTTACAACTGCGACCTGGCCAAGATAAAGCAAAGCAGTGAGACACAAACAACAACACAGAGTTACACATGGAATAAACAAACATACAGTCAATAACACAATAGAGAAAAAGTCTATATACAGTGTGTGCAAATTAAGTAAGATAAGGGAGGGAAGGCAATAAATAGGCCATAGTGGCGAAATAATTACAATTTAGCAATTAAACACTGGAGTGATAGATGTGCAGAGATGAATGTGCAAGTAGAAATACTGGGGTGCAAAGGAGCAAAAAAATAAAAAATAACAGTATGGGGATGAGGTAGTTGGATGGGCTATGCACAGGTGCAGTGATCTATGAGCTGCGCTGACAGCTGGTGCTTAAAGTTAGTGAGGGAGATATGGGTCTCCAGCTTCAGTGATTTTTGCAAATCGTTCCAGTCATTGGCAGCAGAGAACTGGAAGGAAAGGTGGCTAAAGGAGGAATTGGCTTTGGGGGTGACCAGTGAAATATACCTGCTGGAGCGCGTGCTACGGGTGGGTGCTGCTATGGTGACCAGTGAGCAGAGATAAGGCGGGGCTTTACCTAGCAAAGACTTATAGATGACCTGGAGCCAGTGGGGTTTGGCGACAAATATGAAGCGAGGGCCAGCCAACGAGAGCATACAGGTCGCAGTGGTGGGTAGTATATGGGGCTTTGGTGACAAAACGGATGGCACTGTGATAGACTGCATCCAATTTGCTGAATATCCCCGACAAGCCTGAATATCGGTCGAATATTCGAATATTCAACCAACCTGAAACTGTCTTTACCTCGGTACCAGAAATCCAGCTATGTATCATTATTCCTTGATAGACAAAGGCCTGAAATGTATATGAAGCTCTTATTGGGGTGGCAGGTAGCCTAGTGGTTAGAGTGTTGGGCCAGTAACCGAAAGGTTGCTGAATCGAATCCCTGAGCTGACAAGGTACTGTAAAGATCTGGCGTTCTATCCCTGAACAAGGCAGTTAACACACTGTTCCCCGGTAGGCCATCATTGTAAATAAGAATTTGTTCATAACTGACTTGCCTAGTTACATTTTTTTAAATGGACCATGTGCTACAATGTCATCCCTATGCCTGTACAACAATCCTAGCAGTTTCAAAAGTTTTCCAAGGTGGGCATTTGATGTCACTTTCACAAGGGTGCAATGAACAACATTCATTGTGAATTGCTTGTGTCAATTAATTGTTGTTATGTTAAGTTTGACCACAAATCAGCAGTAGGAGGTGGCATTGATCAAGGTAGGCTGACATGTTTTTACCTGTCCTCTGATGTCCTGTGACTGGAGAGAGATTGGGTTGAGGTCAAGCACCCGATTAGCCACCAATCACCCCATTAAAAGGTGGAAAAATCTTACCAATCACACCATTCATATTGTGAATATGGTATCCCACACGTGGCTAATCGGCTGCGCCAAGGTGTGACCTCCGCATGTTTCTTGTACTCAACTCTGCATGTTTCTTGTACTCAACTCAGATGGGACGGACATATAGTCCTTTTAGGATATATTTAGTTCAGTTAACTGCCTAATAATTGCTAGAATTTTCCCCTAGGGTAGACATATATTCTACAGAAGTCTTTAGAATTAATTAGAATGAAATGAGGAAACGGAGGTGTGTCAATTCAAAGAAACTGTGAGGAAATACACCTCTGTTATTTCCTGCCAGAGAAACTGCGTCTAGTTACGTCAACGACCGATACTACTCTGATAACACATTTTAGCTCTGCGGTTCTGTCTTTTAATTTAGGTTAAATGTAGATTGCTGTTTTTTTTTAAATCTAAGAATAAGTATCAAATTGTTATTTCGGTTTCTTACATTTCGTGGATTAGTAATTCAAAAGGCATGATGTTGGCTTTTTGTGGTTCACTGACATTCCTGATGGTTTTGGTCACAGCGGTTTCCACACTGGGTAAGTTGGTTAACCTGGATGAAAACTTAGAAAACTACATTGCTTTGATTGAAGAACAATGTGGGTTGTTATTATTCTGATTACAAATAGGAAGGGATGATTTGCGGTAATAGGCTTAGCTATGTAATAATACTGTAATAACAATTTTGTCTGTAGGTTATCTTTTTAAGTCATGGTGTTTTGCCCACTTGTAATAATTCGACACACTATGTACTAAATCAGCTCACATCATCTTTTGTCAGTATCCTAACCTCGAAATGTCCCCAAATGATGTTAGAAAAATACAAATGGGCAGTAATTCTGAGAAGTCTGCATGTGTTTGAACCTGTCCTTAGAATAAACCGACTCTACAGCCCCCCCCCCCCCCATTATGTCTCATCCACCTTGTTTGAACCTGTCCTTAGAATAAACCGACTCTACAGCCCCCCCCCCCCCCATTATGTCTCATCCACCTTGTTTGAACCTGTCCTTAGAATAAACCGACTCTACAGCCCCCCCCCCCCCCCATTATGTCTCATCCACCTTGTTTGAACCTGTCCTTAGAATAAACCGACTCTACAGGCAACTCCCCATTATGTCTCATCCGCTCCTCAATTCTAACTATTAAAACCACAGGTTGTCAAATTAGTCTTGTATTGAATTCTAACATACAGTCGGTAGGCAACAATTTGCTTAGGACATAGCTGTTAGGCCTAAATAAATGTAATTTGATCTTACATTAGTTTACCTAAACTATAATGAAATGTTAACATCAGATTCCGTGGTATCATAATAAACCAAATCAAATTGTATTAGTCACATGCACCGAATACAACAGAGCCCCTAACCAACAATGCAGTTGAAAAAGAATATGGATGAGAATAAGAGATAAAAGTAACAAGTAATTAAAGAGAAGCAGTAAAATAACAATAGCGAGACTGTATATATATATATATGTGGTCCCGTGTGGCTCAGTTGGTAGAGCATGGCGCTTGCAACGCCAGGGTTGTGGGTTCATTCCCCACGGGGGGACCAGGATGAATATGTATGAACTTTCCAATTTGTAAGTCGCTCTGGATAAGAGCGTCTGCTAAATGACTTAAATGTAAATATACAGGGGGGTACCGATACAGAGTCGATGTGCGGGGTACTTGAGGGAGTATGTACATGTAGGTAGAGTTATTAAAGTGACTATGCGTAGATGATAGCAACAGAGAGTAGCAACGGTGTAAGGGGGGGGGGGGGCGATTAGATGTTCAGGAGTTTTTTGGCTTGGTGGTAGGAGCTGTTTAGAAGCCACTTGGTTTAACACGGGTGTGGTGTGTGGTAAATCCCTGGACTGGTTATCTTCTTGAGTGCTTGCTTGGACTGTTAAACACTCCTGACCTGACGAAGAAACGTTGTCAATAAAAGTGATAATTCAGTGCAGACCTTCCTGTTCTTTTCAAGTAGGCTCATAAAACAAACATCAGTACTTTACTGTGATAAGCATGAGCAGGACAATGCTTAGGTGCTTTCTGCAATTAATTGTGGGTAAGGCAGTGTTGCAAAATGGGTTTAAGAGTTTATGAGAAGGAATTTTGAATGAATGCAGATGGGCAACAATGTAGCCCAACTCACCTGGACAAAGTAACACTCTTATTTGCTTCCTCATTGCTGCCAATATTTACCTGGCATTTTCAAGGAGGACAAAAGCAGTGTCTTATTACATTACAATTGGCTCATTCATCCCCCTCCTCTCCCCTGTAACTATTCCCCAGGTCGTTTCTGTAAATGAGAACGTGTTCTCAGTCAATTTACCTGGTAAAATAATGCAAAAACATATATAAATTAAAAAAGTTAATGGAGATCTCTGGTTGAGATGAGAGTTGTGACGTGTCGTTTGGTTGAACATATAGCTGTCTAACAGAAATTGCCCAAGGTGCTGACATGAGGAAGTTAGTGTTGCTCAATCACACTTTGATTAACAAATTATTTCATTTGATTTAGTGTGTATAAAGGAGTTGGTTATTTAGCAACAAAACCGACGCTTGCACAACTATGGGGCAAAACAGACAGGGTTGGCTTAGATTGTTGACAACAAACTATATTCATCCTTCAAATGTTTATTGAAAACAAACAAAATCATATCAAAGCGCTTTCGCCCCCATCGGTGAAAGTGCATCATTTTCGTGATGCGATTGATTGGGGCAGAAATCTGTGTGTTGTTGTGATACTTGATAGCCAGATAGTTAGCAACAATTACAAGAAGCTGCCATATGGGGAATCGTAGGTGGCTCGTTTTATCTTGTTATTGATACCATCCCTTAGAAAAAAGATTGCAGTTCTGAAACTGCAGGAAACGTGCAGTAACTGCAGTAAACTGTGGTATTTTGGACCCAGTAGTTGCAGAATAATTGCAGTGTACTGCAGTTATTTTGGAAGTAGTGTTTGCATCATACTGCATTTATACTGCACTCTAACTGCAATTATAAACTGGGTGGTTCGAGCCCTGGATGCTGTTTGGCTGAGCCCTGAATGCTGATTGGCTGACAGCCGTGGTATATCAGAACACATACCACAGGTATTACAAAACATGTATTTTTACTGCTTTAATTCCATTGGTAACCATTTTATAATAGCAATAAGGCACCTTGGGGGATTGTGACGTATGGCCAATATACCACGGCTAAGGGCTGTGTTCAGGAACTCTGCGTGGCGTCGTGCATAAGAACAGCCCTTAGCCGTGGTATATTGACCATATACCACACCTCCTCAAGCCTTATTGCTTAATTATACCACAGTGCACTGCAGTTATAGTTATAGTGCACTCTGACTGCAATTTGTTTTCATAAGGGATGTTTTGAGGTGTTTTGACTATCATGTCTATGCTAAAATGTGTTAGCTAGTTAACCATCAACTGTAATGATGTATTTGAGAGACAAGTGCTCATTGTGCAAATGTATTTATATTTTCAATAAGAAAAATAATGATTTGTTCTGTAGTCTAGATGACACCAATGGAGGATTGCCTTATTTAGCTTATCCATGGGGGTGGTTAAGGAGGAGACAGGTTGCATCATCTCAGGGGCATCAACAAGCAGATACTGCATACATTCAATCTTCAAAGTTTAGATCACATATTGATTTGAAATTATACCTATGATTGAATACATAACTTTACCAAGACAGGTGGAACTGTTTCGCCTTTGCTCCAAAGCTGTTGCCATGAACAACCAGTCTAGTCAATGTACTCTGGGGAAGGTTCCCTTGGTACTAACCCTCATGAGCAAAGCCTCAAGATGTTAACACTGAGACTACCTGCATGGCAGATTCTTCACATTGCCTGCATAAGCCTACTAACTAAATGTAATGTCTTCTTTTCCTGGACAGTTCCACCTCCAGAAAATGTGACAGTGAGCTGCAACAACTTTCAGACAACTGTTTATTGGAACTACAGTGAACTGCTTCGTCAACCTCTCTTCAAATTGAAAATAAGTAGTGATCTCAAGTGAGCTCTGCTGGTATTCTAATGAGTAGTAGCTACTACAGGCTACTGCTGACTTGGTTTTGGATGACTTCATAATGGCTTACATATGACATATACACCATGGTAGGAGGCTGGTGGGAGGAACTATAGGAAGATGGGCACATTGTAATGGCTTGAATGGAATGGTACCAAACACACATAAAGAACATGTTTGACTCCGTTCCAGAACTCCATTCCAGCTATTACGATGAGCCCGTCCTCCTATAGCTCCTCCCAATAAGTTCATCTGATATACACTATGGAAGAACAATGAGGGACAGTGTCCCGGACACAGATTAAATCTAGTCATGAACTAAGAAGCATGTTACAATGGAGATTCAAATATATTTAAATCCAGGACTAGGCTTAGTCTGTGTCTGGGAAACCGGCCCTGAATGTTTATTCATGTTTGTAATATCGTGCTTTAATTGTTGATGAAATATGAGTTTGTCTAACTATACTGAACAAAAATATAAACACAACCTGTAAAGTGTTGGTCCCATGTTTCATGAGCTGAAATAAAATATCCCAGAAATGTTCCATACGCACTAAAGAAATATTATTTCTCTCAAATTTTGTGCACAAATTTGTTAACGTCGCTGTTAGTGAGCATATCTCCTGACAGTTGTATCATATAAAGAAGCTGATTAAACAGGATGATCATTACACAGGTGCACCTTGTGCTGTGGACAATAAAAGGCCACTCTAGAACATGTAGTTTTGTCACACAACACAATGCCACAGATGTCTCAAGTTCTGAAGGAGCATGCTATTGGAATGCTGACTGCAGGAATACCCAACAGAGCTGTTGCCAGTTAATTTAATGTTCATTTCTCTACCATAAGCCACCTCAGAGAATTTGGCAGTACTTCCAACAAGACTCACAACCGCAGACCACGTGTAACCACGCCATCCCAGGACCTCCACATCGGACTTCATCACCTGCAGGATCGTCTGAGACCAGACACATGGACAGCTGATGAAACAGTGGGTTTGCACAACTGAAGAATTTCTGCACAAACTGTCAGAAAACTTCTCAAGGAAGATCATCTGCGTGCTCGTCGTCCTCACAAGGGTCTTGACATTTTATCGGTAGATACTGTTACGAGATCCTGAGGGCCATTGTCGTGCCATTCATCCACTGCAATCATCTCATGTTTCAGCATGATAATGCACGGGCCCCATGTCACAAGGATCTGTACACAATTCCTGGAAGCTGAAAATGTGCCAGTTCTTCCATGGCCTGCATACTCACCAGACGTCACCCATTGAGCATTTTTTGGGTGCTCTGGATCGACGTGTATTGCAGCATGTTCCAGTTCCTGCCAATATCCAGCAACTCCGCACAGCCATTGAAGAGGAGTGGGACAACATTCCACAGGCCACAATAAACAGCCTGATCAACTCTGTACAAAAGAGATGTGACGAGTTGCATGAAGCAAATGGTGGTCACACCAGATACTGACTGGTTTTCTGATCCACGCCCCTATTTTTTTTTAAAGGTATCTGTGACCATATCTCTATTCCCAGTCATGTGAAATCTATAGATTAGAGCCTAAAGAATGTATTATATGAACTGTAACTCAGTAAATTCCAGTGATTTCCTTATATGAACTGTAACGCAGTAAATTCCTGTCACGTTTGTCGTAACGAGGAGACCAAGGCGCAGCGTGATTTGAATACATTCTTCTTTAATAAATGAAGAACACTTAAACAAACTAACAAAAACGACCGTGAAGCTAATATAACGAGTGCTGACAGGTAAACTACACATAGACAATAACCCACAAAACCAAAATGAAAAATGGCAACCTAAATAGGATCCCCAATCAGAGACAACGATAAACATCTGTCTCTGATTGGGAACCAATTCAGGCCACCATAGACCTATAATAAACCTAGACTAACAAACACCCCTAGATATACAAAAAACCCTAGACAGGACAAACAAGCATACCCACCCTCGTCACACCCTGACCTGACCAAAATAATACATAAAACATAGAAAACTGAGGTCAGGGCGTGACAATTCCAGTGATTTCCTTATATGAACTGTAACGCAGTAAAATCTTTGAAATTGTTGCATGTTACGTTTATATTTTTTTCAGTGTATATAATTTGATTGAAAAGAATAGCATGCGTATGTTATGGGCATCAGATACCTTAACCACAGGGATTAGCCTGTTACCTGAAACGATATCCTAACAGAGCTATCTGCTTATTCAACTATGACACATGATCTGTTGACAGTTTCTAACTATGTTTGTTGGTTGAGTGCCGTCTTTCTGTTAAATGTATCTAATGCTCCCTGTTTTTTGTAGTCTTAGTTTTCCGCTGGATTCCACTAAACAGCACCATTATGACCTCTCCCCCTTCATATGGAATGCTAAAGAACTGGATCGCTACTATGTGACTATAACGGCCAGTGATGAAACGGAGGAATCGGCATCTCTGAACTCCTCCATATTCACATTTAGTAAAGCCCTTATAGCTCACATCGAGTGTAAGTACATTGTTTTCAAAAGTGGGTTTTCAAAGTGAGCATTGAAAACATACCAATATTTTTCCTCCTTGTAAGAAATGTGATTTCTTTGTGACATAAAAATGACATCCATCCAAGCAACAGAGAGGTACAGTATCAGTCAAAAGTGTTGACACACCTACTCCTTCAAGAGTATGCAAACGGTCATCAAGGCAAAGGGTGGCTACTTTGAAGAATCTCAAATATAAAATATATTTTGATTTGTTTAACATTTTTTTTTGTGTTATTTCATAGTTCTGATATCTTCACTATTATTCTACAATGTAGAAAATAGTACAAATAAAGAAAAACCCTTTCATGAATAGGCGTGTCCAAACTTTTGACTGGTAGTGTGTATATATGACAAAATCGAGGTACTGTAGTCCTCCAGCTCAGTATATTGAGGTAGTCCTCCTCCAGGTCAGTATATTGAGGTAGTCCTCCTCCAGGTCAGTATATTGAGGGACTCCTCCTCCAGGTCAGTATATTGAGGGAGTCCCTTTCCTGGTCAGTATATTAAGGTAGTCCTCCTCCAGGTCAGTATATTGAGGTAGTCCTTCTCCAGGTCAGTATATTGAGGGAGTCCTCCTCCAGGTCAGTATATTGAGGGAGTCCTCCTCCAGGTCAGTATATTGAGGGAGTCCTCCTCCAGGTCAGTATATCGAGGGAGTCCTCTTCCAGGTCAGTATATTGAGGTAGTCCTCCTCCAGGTCAGTATATCGAGGGAGTCCTCTTCCAGGTCAGTATATTGAGGTAGTCCTCCTCCAGGTCAGTATATTGAGGTAGTCCTCCTCCAGGTCAGTATATTGAGGGAGTCCTCCTCCAGGTCAGTATATTGAGGGAGTCCTCCTCCAGGTCAGTATATTGAGGTAGTCCTCCTCCAGGTCAGTATATTGAGGGAGTCCTCCTCCAGGTCAGTATATTGAGGTAGTCCTCCTCCAGGTCAGTATATTGCGGTAGTCCTCCTCCAGGTCAGTATATTGAGGGAGTCCTCCTCCAGGTCAGTATATTGAGGTAGTCCTCCTCCAGGTCAGTATATTGAGGTAGTCCTCCTCCAGGTCAGTATATTGAGGTAGTCCTCCTCCAGGTCAGTATATTGAGGGAGTCCTCCTCCAGGTCAGTATATTGAGGTAGTCCTCCTCCAGGTCAGTATATTGAGGTAGTCCTCCTCCAGGTCAGTATATTGAGGGAGTCCTCCTCCAGGTCAGTATATTGAGGTAGTCCTCCTCCAGGTCAGTATATTGAGCTAGTCCTCCTCCAGGTCTTTATATTCATTACTGCAGGCATTTTCTCTAACTCTACTCTAATACCCTTTTAATTTTATCTCAGGCAAGTTGGATTTCCCTGCTGTAAAAGTGTCAATGAAGGATATGGAGGTCACAGTTAGCTTCGACAACCCTTACCACCTGTACACAGAACTGAAAGAGTCTAGCATACGTGAAGATGACAAACTCTTCCTTTACCATGTAACCTATGAAAATGTAAGTATGATGAAAATTGCCCTTAATTGGTTACAATCTACAGTATACATACAGAGGGTACACACTGGTCATATCCATTGAATTACTTTTCTCAGTGCATAAGTAATGATGACTAATGGATACTTAACGATGGTGTTGACATTAGCTGATTTACTGGTTGCATATTCTTTCTTCTGTCTGCAGACTAAAGGCTCTTCTGAATGTCAGATAAAAGACAAAGTCTGTCGTCATCACTTCACAGTCCGGGAGAACAAGGAGAAGTACTGTGTTAGTCTGGAGGAGAATACAATGGGCAACAAAGTTATGTTCAGCAGAATAGGACCCATCTGTGGCTATGAAGACAGTAAGTACACTACCTTTGTTGACATTACATTTTTTTGTTATATCTGGTCCAAGTAAGCGTTATTTAATTCTAGCGTTTTGTTTGTATGAATTATTGCAGTTTTGATTAATTATTATAGTCAAAATGAATAGTGGCTATGGAAAGTTATCTTACAATGGCATAGTATGCTAGTTAAGTGATTCAGTGACTGATATGTTTATCTATCTGCAGAAACAATTTCACTGGAATCATCTTTGCTCATGCTTTTGCCATTGTTCATCATTGGCATTGTGGCCTTTGTAGTCTTTGTGACAATAAGGCTCTGCAAGAGAAGTATGCGGGAAAGAAACTTGTCCAATTTTCCAAAGACTTTGGTAAGCGCATAATGTGTATGGTGGGTAACGTGCAATGTATGTATTATGTAGAATGTGTAAAATATAGTGTATATTATGTATACAGCAGTACTGTGTGTCGTATACTATTTTCTCCTCTGGGACAGGTTCATCCTATCCGATGCTTTTGCTTGTTGCTAGAACAGTATATGTTATCGGTTTCTTTTCTGGTCCAAAACAGTAACCATACACCCTCTGAGCTGACTAATCTCAATTTGGCTATGTATTATTGTTTCACAGGCTTCAATCCTATCAAACCCACATAACAAGAATATAATGAACCTGCAATGTGAGATCATAGCGCACATAGAACCAGCTACCACCACATCCCAGAGCATGTTGGAAACTTCAGAAGACGAAGAGGAGGAACCGACCACTAGCGTTGGATTTTCAGCTTACCTTCAATACTCCATTAGTTCTGGGCAGGTGGGAGAGAGCTTATTGGACAGTAGAAGCCAATTACGGTCTGAGCTTCTGGAGGTGACACAGCCATGCTCTGTGCTGCTGTGTGGAGATGACTCAGAGGAATCAGACTCAAGGACATTGGAGGACATGGATTTCACAGCCTCTGGCTATGACAGACACCACATTCCTCTACTGGAGGTGGAGATGAGTGCAGGAGATGTTGTGGTGGGCTATGGCCCCACCTGAGCACCTCTGAACTCAGGCCTCTGTAAATCACACCTTTCACTGGATAGATGACAATGACATCACAGAACTGGTTTACCTAGGTACACTGTCGTGCCTCACTGATTTTCAATCACATCTTCAGTGGTGTAGCTCTTCATTCAAAGATTCAATCATAGACACGCTTAATGACAGTTGTGGCTGCTTCACATGATGTATTGTTTTCTTAACCTTCTTGCCCTTTGCTGTTGTCTGTGCCCAATAATGTTTGTACCATGTTTTGCTGCTGCCATGCTGTGTTTTCATGTGTTGCTGCCATACTATGCTGTCATCTTAGGTCTTTATGTAGTGTTGCGGTGTCTCTCGTCGTGAGTTTTGTCTTATATTTTTAGATAACGATTGACACTTTGTAAATTGTTATTTTCTGTTGTTGTATTTCTGTTTTTATGGTCCCTGTGAGATTTCTGGAAATCTATCGCCAGTCCAAAGCTGTGGGCTGAACTAATCATCAGTAAACTTTACTCAGGCTGTAAAAAACTTTTGGGTTGTTGGGCATTGAAATATAATTGAATAACCAAATGAATGACACTACTCCAAATCAAACAGACTCAGTATTTACTAGAGATATCCACTGACTTTTATTTTCTGTAATTCTTCTCAACAAAAAACCCCCAGGAAGAATCTTTAGCTTTAATGTATAAGGTAAGAAAGGTTTGTGAACTGCACTCTGATGATTGACATGCTACCTTCAGAACAGTTGATCTATAAAAAAAAAAAAACATCTGAATTACCCTGGTCCTAGATCTGTTTGTGCAGTCTTGCAGACTCTTACTGTCACGACCATAGGAGTTGGAGAGCACAAACAGATCTGGGACCAGGCTACATCAATCTCTGAACACTACACAAAAAATGTCACACGGCCCATAGTCCTCTTGTGTTGGGGTCCTCTGCAAAATGGTGGTTGCAGGGTTGTTGTTCATCAGTAATCCAGTTAAGAGGATGAGCACAAAGTCAGTCCCAATTCATCTTCCATCTGGGCAGCTAAGACAGCTTTAGACCCTGGACGTTGGAACGCAGGTTCAACATTTGTTTCTCTTGATAGACCTTTTCCTGTTTGAACGCCTCTTTGTTGGCCTTCTTTTCTGTTCTTCGCTCCTGTAGAAACATTCAAGCAATATGGTGTCAATGGTGAAGGACAAAAGCTTTCTACAAGATATCTAAATACTTGAACCGTATTCATAGATGACACTTACACATTTTTTTTATTTGTATAGAATGTGATAGATAGAGAGATTTAAAATGGAGCACACTATGACCATTGTTCCAGGAGCTTTTTCAACAATTTTGTTACCCACCCAATAATAAATGAATTCTCCACATGAACCCCCAGTAGGGAGGGTCAGACAGAACTATTAGTCGTGAGTATAGTAACCTACCTTGCGCTCCTCTTTGATGGCCTGTTTCCTGGCTTTCCGCTCCTCCTTGCTCTCCTCGCGAGGTCGGTGCTGTGTGGCAACGCGGGGCAGGTCTGAGTCGTTGATACGCTCCATGCGCTCAGCCTGCTTGGCTGTCAGGCCCCTCCCGGGAAGGACGTCCAGAGGAATGCCTGTTCTGGCGGATACTCGGATGGGCTTGGCCTGGTTAGAGAACACAGAAATACACCACTATCGGTCTGTACTGTGTAGCATCTCATATCAACAGCAACAATGGCCCTGAGCTGATGCCTTGAATTCACAACTTAGTAGCTAATGTTGGGTAGGAAGACGAGCTAAAAGCCTCTCAAAATGTTGAACGTTAGACATGCAACTTAATACGTGACAATGTATTTCTATCTGTTATCGTCGCTCAAACAACCGACAGAGGAAGACATTTTTTACCTTTGGTGGATCTTTGATGATTTTTGGATGGTTATACAAATTCGAATAGGTACCTTGGATAGTAAAGAAAAACAGAAAGGATTTAAATATTAATAAAAAAAAGAAAATGTAGTAATTATGGTAATAAACATCAAGCCAATTCGTATGTCATCAGAACAGAATTATGTCATCAGGCATGTACTACAATGGTAATCTTAGTTACTGAGTTGGTTAGTTACTGAACAGACAGGTAATAGCAACACGGTTAGTAAACTCACTTACTGATAATGGTTTCACAGTCCCACTTCACTGCTGGTGCCGTCAGGACAATGGTCTCCATCTCCTGTTCCTCTTCGTCCTCATCTTCCTCCTCCTCCCTCACCACTGGCAGCTCTTTAGGACCCAGGGCGTCAGGCCTCTGGTAGCTGAAAGAATAGAGTTGATTCAATTACTGTCATTATCTATAGTTAAACACAAAGACTTATGGTAATCCATTATTTCCAATGAGGACTTCCACTTCTGTCTATCTAAGAGTATTGCTAAGGCTATAGAGTTACACACACACTCACTCTAACTCCTTCTGTTTGAAGTAGTCTTTGATGACCTCCTCCAGGCGAGCACTGTCTGGCTCGATATGCCCTTCCAGCTCAGCGTTGTCCAGGGCCCCAATCTCATCCTCGTCAAACTGCTCGAAAAACTATGGGAGACAGAAAGAAACAAATTTGGAAAACGATACAATGATATTAATTGAAATAATTGTTTGAACGAAATGAATATCATTAGTTGAAATTAGCACCTGAGTGTAGGGCTGCTGCGGGTGACCGTATTATCGCCACACCGGTGGTCATGAGTCATGAAGCCAGTCAAATTCCACATGACTGTTTAGTCACGGTAATTAGGCTTCTCCAAGCCGATGCTGCTGCTGATGGTCATTAGTAGCCTACCAAACTGCCTGGTACTCAGCACTCGATTTGCCCTCTAATCACTCTGACATCAATGCAAATGTATTCGAAAATGTAATCAAACACTTTATGAGAGCCCATGAGCTCATGTTGCGCAACATTTCTATAGGCTATGCAATTGGGGGAGAAAACAGCGTGATAGCCACTAATAAAAAGAGGATCCCATCAGCTTTCTATAGGCTAGGCATACTATATTTATTTCTCAACTTTCCTAATATTAAGCACATTGCTTCTCTTTACAACAGGAGTATAGCCTATCTGGCTGGCATGAAAATAAACCACGGGGAAAAGGGTCCCCCATTCGCTATTTAAGTGCATAGATGACATGTATTTTTCCCACTGCCCGTGTTGACACATGATAATGGTCAAATCTAAATAAAAATTCACACATGTTATTTAGTATATGTAAAGACAAGATTAAATCAAGAATAGTCTGATGGGTGACAATATTAGCCTTTCACTTGTGAATCTTTTTTTTGTGTGACTTGTTTGAATCATAGTCGCACACCTCATGTAGCCTAGCCCATCGGCCTATATGTTGTAATAAGGTTTGTATCGCAACTAAAGTGGCCAAATAACGTCTTAAAATTAAGCACATTAATCTGCTTTACAAGGGGTGTAGAGCCTAACTGGCATACATAAGCAACGCAAGAGTTTCAAGTTTGGGTAAGATAATTTACACCATACAAATGCACCTTAATAATAAAAGCATTACATACATAATCGCATTTGCGGTCACTTTTGATGAAGGTGTTTTCCGCTAATGGAACATTTGCGCTTATAATGTGAAACGGTGAATAGTTTATCAACATTTTAAGCTAAATGTTCTGATCTGTTGCTTCAGCCACATTGCATAAAAAGTTTTTGTTGATGCTAGTGGTTGTATTAATTGGGATCCATTGCATCCCACAACTGTCCCAGACTATGTTTGGAATATTTATTTCTCGCACAAAATAGATAGACTTTTGTACTATGGGGGATAGTAGATTGACATATGCTAGTGCTTTTGCTGTTCTTTAGGCCTACTCATCTTGTTGGCTGACAAAAAGTAAATGTGGACAGTTCTTCTAAGATCTTTAATATGCACCTCGGAATTGGATAAGGACGCCCGCAGTTGCGCCCGTCTTAATTTGTAGCCTGTGAACAAGACCTGGTCACGTGACGGAGAGCCGTGCTTCGGATTGCGCAGCGCACTCCGGGCCGCAAAAGACATGAATTTTTTTAGGGTGCCACAAAGCAAATGCCGCCGTGAAATTCGAGGCATTATCAAGTGCTTGTCGAATTGTCTATGAGAGGCTATTGGAGAGTGTACAGGTTGCAGAAAAAAACAAAGCAGAGCTCATGCATTTTCAAGCAACTTATTTAAAATCATCATTAGAGTCTCATCATGCAGCCGTATAATGTATTAAAAATCAAAACCCAACATGTATTAGACTTCTTAAAAATGTGGAAGCCAGGAGAGGCTAAATGTGTTTATGTCAATTACCGTGAGACCAACAGTTATTTGCTTGACAATCAACAACTGACTAAATTGTGACCGCCACAGTGTTTATGCTGTTAGAACAGCCAGTCACTCAAAGTTTATCTTTACCAAAGGTCACAAAATGCAACCCAGGTCCAAACCCAAAAAGGATGTCGAAGGCTCACTGACCTTCTCAAAGCGGTCATCCAGCAGCGTGAGCTGTTCGTTCCTCCTCATGACTGACGAGGTCATGGAGTATTCTGTGAAGCGAGTTTTCGTCTCCTCGTCCATGAACATGAACTCCCTGGGGCGCCCCTCGCCGTCCTCATCACCAGAGGCAACGCCCTCAGAGTCGCTCTCCTCTTCCTCTGTATCCTCCCACTCTTCATCATCGTCACTGCAATGAGAGAGAGACAGAGAGAGGTTTCTAACAGCACAAAGAGACTTGGGAGAGCACAGCCTTATTGTGACACGACTTCAATTAGCAGATGTTAACCAGCTCTCAGTAAGAAATTGAAACCACAAAAAGCAATCCTCTCTCTGAACAATTGTAACTTGATTGGTATAGCTCAAATGAACGGGACTAAGGGTTGGTAAAAACAAATTAAACTGATATAAAGTATATATTCTTACCCCACGCCAACAGCTCCATTGACATCGTTGGCCTTCAAAATGAAATCGTCATCCAGCATGTTGTCTGGGTCGTCAAAGTCAAAGTCCTCATCGAGAGCAGCTACGATGTCTGGGTCCATGTCCAGCCTGGGTCCTTTGAGACAAAACATGAGGGACAAGAGTTAAAAACTTAAAGAATTCACTGATTTAGAATAATGACCTGGCCATAAAACAAAGAACCCAAAATGGCATCTTTCTGGAGTTTGGTTTTGTTACTGACAGGCTCTTACCTGAGATGGGGGCAGCTTTGTTCAACATTCCCACCTCCTCCTCAAACTCTGACGCAAACACAGAGGAGGGCAAGTTGAAGGAGACGGTCTGCTGAAGTTACAAAAGCATGTTTAATACTTTCATTTATCACAATTACCTAAAAAAAACTGCCAACCCTACTCACTGTGGCTATAAAATGCAAAGTGGTTATTCATAGAAAAGTAGTCATGATAGCTAATGTTGCCCCCACACCCCATCCTACAGGCACTCTTACCACAACCTATACAATATCATAAAATAAAAAAATTGAACCTATATTTAACTAGGCAAGTCTGTTAAGAACAAATTCTTATTTACAATGACAGCGGGTTAACTGCCTTGTTCAAGGGCAGAACATATTTTTACCTTGTCAACTCTAGGATTTGATCCAGCAAACTTTATGTTACTGGCCCAAAGCTCTAACCACAAGGCTACCTGCCACCCCATCAGGAAAGCCACGGTCATGTGTTGACATGTCACAACTGGGGAAATTTGATCTCACAAATGACAGCCTTTAAAAACTACTCCAGCTATCTACATTGTTAACAAAGATCAGATCATTTCACCTTGTATTTACACCATAAGCGGTTTGGTCCAATATATAGCCCAAACATTTACAAAACCGTTCCACTCCGCAACAACCACTGGACCTCCTGCTAAACTTACAGGAGTAGCCTTTTCCTCCTCCTCCTCCTCCTCCTCATCATCGTCGTCATCATCCCCATCCTGGAGGTCATGGGTACGTTTGCCTCTCTGTGATTTGCCGGATGAAGCCCACTCTACGGGCCGAACCGTTTTTCTCAGGTGCTGCAGATAGTTGTAGTCATCGTCGAAAAACACCCCAAACTCCCTCTGCTCCTCTTGCCGCTTCTCCACCTCCACCTGAACACAGACAGAGTAAGTGGTTACAGACTGACACAAAACATACAATTGTGCACATAAAGCAGGATTATATGCACCAAATATCTTGGTTGTCCTTGGCCAATGAATATCTTCAACAAATATGTTTTTGACTTGAAGTTTAACTCTTCTACTAGGATAAGTAGCCTAAATATTGTAACCAATGGATGTCGTTTGATGAAAACTGTGACCATTTCTTCCATTGAAACACTAAATACCTTAGTAAAGTCTGGTACATGTACTAACACAGTGGTTCCCAATAACCTGGACTTACATTGTCTATCCACAGGGGGTACTTGACAAGACTCTCAATCAAATGTATTTATAAAGCCCGTCCTACATCTGCAAATGTCAAAGTGCTATACAGAAACCCAGCCTAAAACCCCAAACAGCAAGCAATGCAGATGTTGAAGGACGAGACTCAAGACTCATGAGACCATAGGTCCTACTGGTAAAATGCACACGAGCGGTACTCAGGGCAGAGCTAAATTCAGTTGATGGTACAGTGAGTAGTTTTCTATGCAATACTCATGTAAACACCTTACTCTGTTTATCTTAGTCGATGTAAACATACACCGATTAAAACACTTGCGTTTCTGAGCAATCTTTCAAATTATTTGGGCATGTAAACACCTTAATCGGCGTTCCAGCGGTGTATTTGATCTGCGCTGGCGAGCCTCCTTTAGCACGAATGAATTGAGTTAGGTACAACTGAACGTATGCGTCTTGCAAGTAGTTTTCACATACAAACTGTACATGTTCGAACTCAGAATTAAATATGTTTCCCGAAAATAACATGTTCACTGTGGTAGAACGTTTATTTTGATTCGCGATTTTCGGCATTTATCAGAGCGCCAACAGGTAGCCTTTTCAGACGTGTCCATGTAAACGGATTAGGGGAATTGTACTTCTTGGAAAACATGTATATGTTTTAATCAAATTTATATTCATCTGACTTACCACAATCTCATTTTGTGCGTGTAACCATACTCAGTAACTGGAAACGGTTGGGAACCACTGTACTAACACGTTACCTTTGGTGCGGGTAGGAGGACATGCTGCGGTGCCTTCTCGTCAGCAGCGAGGGGGTCCCTCTGACTTCTGTGGACCAGGTGGAAGGTCACCGCTTTCTTCTTGTCAATAAATGCCTTCTTCCTTTTATTAGGCTAGAAAAGAAAGGCATGTAAGGTTAGATAATGTAACTTGTTACATAGTCTTAGGGTCAACTGTATCGGGCTCAGATGCAGCAATATGTCAGTAACCTGTGTTGAGTGGTCACTGTTCATCACAAGCCCTTTGTACATGAGGGTCAGGCAGTAATGTTACACAAATAACTATTTTGAAAAGTAAATTGTTGTTGATGGACTAGCTAGTTAGCTAACAACAAACACCAACACACAAACTAGTTGGTTGGCTATTGCTAAATCTATCAATCTCACCCATATTTGAAATAACAGATATTAGCTAACTAACACATTTGGTTTAATAGTCATTGACAACCACAACAGTTGGTATTATGTATGTAACGTTAGTAAGTTAGCTACTTATCCGTCGACATATATATAGCATGCTAAGCTAGCAAAGTTAAAACAACGTTGACAGCTGAAAGTGTGCTTACCATAGTTCAATTGGACCGCTGTGAAAACACTTTTAAAATATTTTTACAAAAACGTTTGTTACAGTTTATCTCGCGCTAAAAGTGTAATTTACGGGGATTTAAATAGAAAAAAATTGTCAATGTTGTTTATCCACGCCGACTCCTTCCTCACACGCTGCTTCTACCATTTTGGAACAAACCATTTCACAGGACAAAAGGGGTGTAATTTGTCCACTTCATACACTATATCAGATTGCTATACATTCTTCAATTTGTATTAATATATTATGTTGCCAAAGTATGTATTCTCTGTATGAAATAATTATTAATTGAAAACCAAGCAACTGGAATGTAAGTAGCCTGGCGGGTAGGAGCGTTGGGCCAGTAACCGAAAGGTTGCTGGATCGCATCCCCGAGCTGACAAGGTAAAAATGTGTCGTTCTGCGCAAGGCAGTTATTTTGTATATATGTATTATTCTTATTTTTTTTTTAATGAACAAATCAATACAGAAAGTACATGGGGGAAGACAAGTATATATAAATAATATACAAAGGACAATTGGGCTAGGGGGTACAATATCACATTACACAAGGACCTTAAGGGACAGACATACATTTATAATTCTAACAGCTTTTTTGTTAATATAGTTCCATTTCTTTTTGTAAGGTAAGAAATGTGTTTTGTTTATAAATTTACATTTGTGAATATGAAATTCGGCCAAAAGAATAATGAAATGAATTACATAAAATTGTTTCAACTTATTTCTATCGTAGGTAAAGAATCCAAGCAGTACATCTCTCAACAATAGTGTAAAATCTTCATAAATGTGTTCAATTATAAATATACCGATGTCTTGCCACAGTTTCCTTACATGAATACAATGCCAAATACAACACGGTTTCTGGATGGTCATTACAAAAGGTACAATTTTAGTTTTTCTTAAACTTCTTCATACAGTGGTTGGCAGGATAATATTTATTAATAATTTTAAAGGAAACTTCCTTAATTTAGTTAACAAGTAGGTATGTGTGTGGCAACATCCAAACTTTTTCCCGACAGATATCCATAAAACCGTTCCAATAAGGCATGACATACAACATCCTGCTGAAACAAGGTTCAAATCGCTCTGTTGTTGAATGGACCAAATGAGAAACAAATCTTTCCTACAGATGAGTCAACAGGATTAATGATAGGCAGGTTCTGAGGGTCAGGTATTGACACGTTCCTGAATAATAAAGCAACACCTGAGCAAGGCAGTTAACCCGCTGTTCCCCGGGCGCCGATGACGTGGATGTTGATTAAGGCAGCCCGCCTCATCTCTCTGATTCAGAGGGGTTGGGTTAAATGCGGAAGACACATTTCAGTGGAAGGTATCCCCCTTTCCCTAATACATGTGTTCCCCATCTTCCGTTGGTATATCCCAGACGACCAAACTAATCGTTAATGAACGACAGGAATCGATGCAATTAACATGCATTAACTTCTTATTTACATTGACGGCCTACACCGGCCAAACACGGACGACGCTGGGCCAATTGTACGCCGCCCTATGGGACTCCCAATCACGGCCGGTTGTGATACAGACCGTTATATTTATTGGCACAAAATCTACAAAACTTTTGTAGTGTGAGATGAGCAATAGCCAATGAGAGCTCGCCAAAGAATCCAGTGAGATGACTTTATTTCGCATCACCCATAAGGTGTAGACTCTAGAGAAGGAGCAATGACTACTGTTAGTATACGTTTGCCTTTAATCAAAGCCACATTGTCAAATAGCTACATCTCTGAAGTTCACAAGCAATGTTATTCAATTCTAAATGTTGGCTAGATATTTCAACTCTGGCATGCGTGAATGTCTGACTGAATATATTTGAGGCTGCTTTGAGCCACAGCTCCTTCTAGCTACATTAAATCACATTGTTTTCTCGAGACAGCGTGGTATCGACAATCCTCAACACCAAGTGAAGAATCTTGCAGGTGTGATATCAGAGCCCAAAATCAATATCGACTCATTGGAGATCCACCAAAATATTTGGTTATTTAAGTAGGGCAATTTGTTTAATTCCCTCTTACGCACGCTGAGATACAGTATTATACATTTTAATATTTATGGAGAAATCTAAAGCTCAGACACAAACAGCAGATATTACATTTTCATAATATATTTTAATTTTGTTTCATCCCAAACTGGGAAATCAACTGATACAGGGTGTCAACATGATGAAACTTTTAAAACTTGATCAGTGCATTATTTATTTTTGGAGCATCTCTGTAAACATAATTTAACACAAATTCTCCTGATTGTCAAATACAATGGGCATAAGATCCAAACTGTGGCACAAGTATGTTGGTTTCGTTTTAAAACAAAAGAGTGAATTCAAGAGAGACAAAGGCATACAACATTAAAACATAACTATAACTACATAGCATATGTTTTATGCATGGATTATAACTAGTGTATTCGCTAACCGCGTTCCCAGCAGAAACGACTCGAGATTAGTGTATTTGCAAGCAACACATATTGCATCCCAAGCCTGTTATTTTACTTTGTTCTTCTGCTGGATCCTCTTCAGACGTTCATGGAAAGAAGGAGGAACTGAAAAGACAAAAGTCATTTCATAATCAAAAGCAAATCATGTCTTGGTGGGCACATCACACCGGATGGACTTTACAGTGGAAACATATACACATATTATACAAAATGTAATGTTCATATTATACACATTTTTATTATACCTGCAGTATGTTCATGTTGACCTGGCCTGTCTTGCTTTTGTCCAATGCTTGGAACACCCCTGGGGGAGGACAGATATATTTTTTGTCAACAATATAATGTTGGACATACCCAATGTTATATTGGGTATGTCCAACAACTCCAAAGCATTAAACATCTCTGAGTGTTTACTTGTTCCATGAAAATACGAGTTATTTGAGCAGCTACATCCCATAAGGTGGTACAATCCCTTGGTACTCACTGAACATATTTTCCAGGCGGACGATGCAGGTGAGGTAGTCATCAAAGTCGATGTCGTAGTTCTCATCAGCGAACCTCAAGCCAAGCAGCTGGAGGAGCTTGGTGTTCAGATGCATGCCTTGGATGGTGGAGACAGAATGTTACTAGTTAGGCTCTGATTCACACCTAAAGTCACACCTTTGTCTTTCTGACCCCCTGAAATGTCTTCTTGAGAGAGCGTGGGAGTACTCACAGAGAAAGAGACCTTCAAGATCAAAGACAGGATTCAACACTAGCATTCTACCATTGAGATATGACCTTCTATGCAGGCATTTTGTTCTAACCCTTTGTACCACGCTATGGTCTCTCACCTGCTGCTTTCAGAGCTATGCGGAGCTCATAGGAGGACATCTTCCCTGACCGGTCCGTGTCATAAGAAATGAAGAGCATCTGCAACCAACACCATAGACATCGTTATCACCTCCAATCCACACACATGTTCAATATTAAATTGCCGTCATAGGCTATTGTATAACAATGTATATGATATTGTAACTGACTGAAACATGTAGTTATGCTGTACTTACAATCCATTTCTTCATCTTTTCCCAGAAGACCTTGAACTCCTGAAACTCAAGCTGCCCTGAATTGTCAACCTGGATTGATCTGTCAAGGCAAGTAACCTACATGACTAAAAGTATGTGGACATGCTCGTCAAACATCTCATTCCAAAATCATGGGCATTAATATTGAGTTGGTCCCCACTTTGCTGCTATAAACAGCCTCCACTCTTCTGGGAAGGCTTTCCACTAGATGTTGGAACATTGCTGCGGGGACTTGCTTACATTCAGCTACAAGAGCATTAGTGAGG
Organism: Salvelinus namaycush; assembly: GCF_016432855.1. NCBI lineage: Eukaryota > Metazoa > Chordata > Actinopteri > Salmoniformes > Salmonidae > Salvelinus > Salvelinus namaycush. The sequence goes on along the minus strand of NC_052308.1, from coordinate 65,902,380 downwards.
ACGGGCACTGATGTTGGGCGATAAGGCCTGGCTCACAGTCGGCGTTCCAATTCTTCCCAAAGGTGTTCGATGGGGTTGAGGTCAGGGTTCTGTGCAAGTCAGTCAAGTTCTTCCACACCGATCTTGACAAAACATTTCTGTATGGACCTCGCTTTGTGCACAGGGGCATTGTCATGCTGAAACAGGAAAGGTCCTTTCCCCAAACTGTTGCCACAAAGTTGGAAACACAAAATTGTCTAAAATGTAATTGTAGACTGTAGTGTTAAGATTTCCCTTCACTGGAACTAAGAGGCCTAGCCCAAACCATGAAAAACAGCCCCAGACCATTATTCCTCTTCCACCAAACTTTACAGTTGGCACTATGCATTCCGTCAGGTAGCGTTCTCCTGGCATCCACCAAACCCAGATTCATCCATCAGACTTGCCAGATGGTGAAGCATGATTCATCATTCTAAAAAACGCCTTTCCACTGCTCCAGGGTCCAATGGCGGCGAGCTTTACATCACTCCAGCCGATGCTTGGCATTGCGCATGGTGATCTTTGGCTTGTGTGCGGCTGCTCGACCATGGAAATTCATTTAATGAAACTCCAGATGAACAGTTATTGTGCTGACGTTGCTTCCAGAGGCAGTTTGGAACTCGGTAGTGAGTGTTGCAACCGAGGACAGACAATTTTTACACGCTTCAGCACTCAGCAATCCCGTCCTGTGAGCTTGTGTGGCCTACCACTTCCCGGCTGAGCCGTTGTTGCTCCTAGACGTTTCCACTTCACAATAACAGCACTTACAGTTGACCAAGGCAGCTTTAGCAGGGCAGAAATTTGATGAACTGACTTGCTGGAAAGCTGGCATCCTATGACAGTGAAAGTCACGGAGCTCTTCAGTAAGGCCATTCTACTTCCAATGTTTGTCTATGGAGATTGCATGACTGTGTGCTTGATTTTATACACCTGTCAGCAACTGTGTGGCTGAAATAGCCAAATCCCCTAAATTGAAGGAGTGTCTACTTATTTTTGTATATATAGTGTATATTGTAAAAGCATGAATCCAATATTGATCACAGTAATGCATTTTCCAAATCCTCATTATAGGCGTTTAGGACAGGTGAAGGATACATCCATCAGGTTGATGATGCTGTGGCAGGTGTTGAGACTCAGACCGTTAAACTTGATCTCTCTCCCTGAAGGAAAAGAGAGGAAAATCATAACAAATCCCTAAAATAATCATGATAATATTATAAAATATGTAATCCATGAAAGTATAACCTCACAGACCCAGAGTGTGCAAGTTTATTTTTTGTTTTAAAGAGTCAAGAGTCAACCTATGTGCGTGTGGATGTGTATTCAAATGACATTCGCTGAATTGCTCTTTATGTGAACGTCGGAGTTGTAATAACACAATGGATGTGACTTTTAAGAGGAGGGCTGCTTACTCCTGCTAAGTACTCCATTCAACACCTGCTGAAGCTCCTTGGCAGAGATGGCCTGGTCCTAGGGAGAAGACACAATAGACAAAATATTACATTCTGGTTATGACCAATAAGGGGTGCACACGTTTCAAAGATTATTCGCCACAGGACACAACAGGTGTAAAACAGTACAGTGACATTCTTACGTTGAGAGCTCTTTCAGGTCAGTGCCAGTACCTTATTCAATGCAGGGGTACTGGAGTGGTTGAGGTGGGTTTAGACATAAAAAGTGACTGGTAGTAGTATATACATGTAAACAGGGCTGAAAAGTGACTGGTAGCAGGAATATATAAATACATTGTGGTAATATACAGTACTAATGGTAATATATACATGTACAGAGGAGTAACAGTGACCAGTAGCAGAAATAGCTAGATACTAATGGAAATCAATAATCAATTAATCACAGCGTAAATGGTAGTAATAAATCGAATCATTAATCATTTTAGCAGCAGCGTAGGTGTGAGGGGGTGTGTGGGTGTAAGTGTGTGGCTTCAATAATGAGTGTGTAAGTAAGGCTGTATGCGAGTGTGTGCGTGTGTGAGTAAGAGTGCCAGTGAAGGTGTGTGTGTCAGAGTGGGTAGAGTGTGGGGATCGTCTGTGGGAGTGGGATATTATAAGAGGGAGAGCAGTAGTTGTTAGCCATTTAACAGTCTTATGACCAGGGGGTACGACATTACTGTTTTCATTCGACATGCTTATAGTATATGAATCAGGGACATTGCCAGTTTAGCAGAAACAGCTCTCCTCATTTCTTATAAAATGTTTACTTTCTTACCGAACCAGCAATCTTTTCAAACATTCTCCTCAGTCCCTTCTCCTCATCCGTCTCCTCCTCTGGTAGACTGGGCATTGGGGGCTGAGAGATACATCACAATACATCATCAACAGGAAGTAAAGAGCATTACAGTTTTGTGGTATTCAATAGCAGAGTACTTACATCGGGCAAATCAGCATCTACTGTGTTTCCCATCTCCCTGTTGATGACAACATCCTGTGAATAGCTTTCTATCACATACATTAACTTGTCCAGCAAATCTTACATTGAATGACAATTTAGGCTACATGCAATATTAAAAGTCAAACAAATCTTAGTGTGGATTGGCTACAGCCATCAAGGGCTTTCATTCAACCTATCTGCTTGAAACTAATTCTGATTCACAGACAATATGTAAATATCATACATGGTTCCGGCTGCCTTCTCAGAGAAGATGCGTATGATGAAGTCGGCCTCGTCGTGGGGCTGGAAGGTGGTGGGCACCAGCAGGTAGTTCCCTGGTGGCAAGGTGAAGCGCTCGGAGATCTCCCTCACGTTGATGTAGGTCTTACTGCGAGCCTTGGACCCATTGTACCGGAAGAAGTCTTTCCCCAGGTGGTCCTCATCTGCAGGGGCCTGAGGGAGAAGAGAGAGGGAGGGACAAGTTTTTAGAGACCCTTCAAATTCTAATGAGGAACTTTGTGATGAACCACAATAACAGTAACTATAGGTAGCATGTACTAGGAAATTGAAAGCCAATGTATTCCTATTGTTTGTGCATATGGTCTCTTTGCCTGTTGTCTCTCTAACCTCGTAAAGAGCAAAACCGATGGTTTGCAGGTCCAGTCCCTCTTTCCTCAGCGCACGGCGGTTCTTCTGCATCAGAGCGATGACCACGCTGCACTTATCATTATTATCGTCAGCATGCAGCAGGGTCAGCTTGAACTGAGGGTTGGTCCAAAATGTATCTGGGGGAAAACAGGTTAAAATGGTTATATTGGGCTGGAACAAAAGCCTACATACACTATCTGGCATTCCAGAATCAGGGTTGGTCACTTCTGGCACAGTGGATTTATCATAAAGATACAATTGGCATTCCTTTTATCTGGGTCATCAAACTTGTATGAACCAAGCTGACTGTCACATTACAAAGCTCAGATAGAAATGTACTGTGTAGAACATATATGTTCATCTCTCATGTAGAATAGGGAATCAAGTCAAGTCTATTTATTACATTTCTGTCTGCAACCTTGTCCTCTCACCTATGAAGTTCCTGCAGCCGCCTGCGGTGGAGCCACGGATCCAGTTGCCCTCGAACATGTTCACCTCCCACTTCCGCTTGGTGTCGTCCGTCAGAGAGTCCGGCGTCAGGTTGCAGATCTCTATCTTGTCGTAGTTGGCCTTGAAGTCCTCAAACTCCATCCTGAAACAAGCAACCATTTTTATTCAGAAAAGTCTTCACTTTATACACGAGTGGTCCCCAGACCTTGTCCGGTAACTGTTCAGGGCCACTGGAAAAACAATTGCTGTTGAACATGCGGGAAACTTTGATGTAGTGCCAGATGTAAAACTATTACAATCGCTGTTGTTACTAACCAGAATTCACCATCATCCATGGAGTTCTGAAGAATGCGTTTCTTCTCAGAACTGTCGATCACATTCCACTCCCTGGACCTGTAAGAGAAAAAACAGATGACAGAATAACCACTCTCCCATAATGCATAGTGTACGCTGGTTTTTATTCCTACTCATCTCAGCAACACCTGATGGAAATTAACTGGACTCACTCATCACTCCAGGCACCGTTCCATTCCACCTGTCCCCAAGGGTTCCTGATCCGGATCAGCTTGACCTTTTTCCCTCTGCAGTTAACCTCCTCAAGGCCTGTGATGGAGTAGGCGTGTCCCTTCACCAGTCCTGAAGCTGTCTGGGCCTCTGACTCAGCAGAGCTGGTGATCTGGAGAGAGGAAAAACCATAAACTGTATCAGCCACCAAAGACCAGGACTATGTCTCTCAAACCTGGACCCATATTCACAAAGTGTCTCATAGTAGTAGGAGTGCAGATCTAGGATCAGGGTCATCCTGTCTATATTATCTTATTCATTGTAATCTAAAAGACAAAAACTGATCCTATATCTGACCAGCACTCCTATTCTGAGACGCTGGTTTGGGGGCCCTTACGTCGATAGAGCAGCCCATCATTGAGCCTCTGTCGTAGGCCTTCTTCATGATGTTGAAGAGGTCGGTTGGAGCACTTTTGGTCTCGTACGTCTCCCCCACGCCACCGGTGAAGTCCTCCATGGCCTCCAGGGTAGAGCCTCCCTTCAGGGACTCATAGCTCCCGTTCAACCTGACAGGACAAGGAATGGATTGGAATGGGTTAACTAGGGATATAATTTTTATTTATTTATTTACCGTTATTTTACCAGGTAAGTTGACTGAGAACACGTTCTCATTTGCAGCAACGACCTGGGGAATAGTTACAGGGGAGAGGAGGGGGATGAATGAGCCAATTGTAAACTGGGGATTATTAGGTGACCATGATGGTTTGAGGGCCAGATTGGGAATTTAGCCAGGACACCGGGGTTAACACCCCTACTCTTACGATAAGTGCCATGGGATCTTTAATGACCTCAGAGAGTCAGGACACCCGTTTAACGTCCCATCCGAAAGACGGCACCCTATACAGGACAGTGTCCCCAATCACTGCCCTGGGGCATTGGGATATTTTTTAGACCAGAGGAAAGAGTGCCTCCTACTGGCCCTCCAACACCACTTCCAGCAGCATCTGGTCTCCCATCCAGGGACTGACCAGGACCAACCCTGCTTAGCTTCAGAAGCAAGCCAGCAGTGGTATGCAGGGTGGTATGCTGCTGACTAATGGGCATCAAATTGCAGGCATCTGAAAATTAACCCAAGCTTTGCGGAGTGTCTGCATGTATTTGGTGAAAAATTGGTTACAATCATCCAATACTCATGTTTTACATGAACTACACACTATCAAGCAAACGTGATAAGAACCGACAATAGTTGTAGAAAACACCTATTTTAGTTTGCATAAATGTTATACCTGTACTTTTAAAAGTTTACAAGTTACACATACTTGGCATAGGCCTTCTCCAGCAGTGCGCTCCAAAACTCGTTGTTGGAGGCAGAGTGGACCAGCACCAGGCGGTTCCTCACAGCAGGCAGTCGGTCATCCACCACCACGTCCAGCCATCTGTTGTGCTGCCAGAACTGGAGGAGAGAGACTATACTTAAGCAATAAGGCCCGAGGCGGTGTGGTATAAGGCCAATATACCACGGCTAAGGGCTGTTCTTACACACGATGCAACACAGAGTGCCTGGATACAGCCCTTAGCCGTGGTATATTGGCCATATACCACAAACCTTGAGGTGCCTTATTGCTATTATAAACTGGTTACCAACGTAGTTAGAGCAGTAAAAAGAAATATTTTGTCATACCCATGTTATATTGTCTGATATACCACGGCTGTCAGCCAAATCAGAATATAGGGCTCGAACCACCCAGTTTATAATTACGGATGACTTCCTTTAACTAAAGAATTGTGTAATCACTGATGTCAATACAGTAAGTACTATGTGTAGTGGGAATAATAAGTATGTGAACCCTTTAGAATTACCTGGATTTCTGCAGAAATTGGTCATAACATTTTATCTGATTTTCATCCAAGTCACAACAATAGACAAACAGTCTGCTTAAACTAATAACACACAAACAATTAATTGTTCATGTCTATTGAACACACCGTGTAAACATTCACAGTGCAGGTTGGAAAAAGTATGTGAACCCTTGGATTTAATAACAGGTTGACCCTCCTTTGGCAGCAATAACCTCAACAAAACGTTTTCTGTAGCTGCGGATCAGACCTGCACAACGGTCAGGAGGAATTTTGGACCATTCCTCTTTACAAAACTGTTTCAGTTCCACACTATTCTTGGGATGTCTAGTGTGAACCGCTCTCGAGGTCATGCCACAGCGTCTCAATCGGGTTGAGGTCAGGATTGACTGGGGCACTCCAGAAGGCGTATTTTCTTCTGTTCAAGCCATTCTGTTGTTGATTTACTTCTGTCTTTTGGGTGGTCCTGTTGCATGACCTAACTTCTGTTGAGCTTTAATTGGCGGACAGATAGCCTTACATTCTCCTGCAAAATGTCTTGATAAAAAATGACATTTTTCTGTTGATGATAGCAAGCTGTCCAGGCCCTGATGCAGCCCCAAACCATGATGCTCCCTCCACCATAGTTTACAGTTGGGATGAGGTTTTGATGTTGGTGTGCTGTGCCTTTTTTTCTCCGCACATAGTGTTGCGTATTCCTTCCAAACAACATAACTTTAGTTTCATCTGTCCACAGAATATTTTGCCAGAAGCGCTGTGGAACATCCAGGTGCTCTTTTGCAAACTTCAGACGTGCAGCAATGGGTTTTTTTGGACAGCAGTGGCTTCTTCCATGTTGTCCTCCCATGAACACCATTCTTGTTTAGTGTTTTACGCATTGTAGACTCGTCAACACAGATGTTAGCATCTTCCAGAAATTTCTGTAAGTCTTTAGCTGACACTCTAGGATTCTTCTTAACCTCATTGAGCCTTCTGCGCTGTGGTCTTGCTGTCATCTTTGCAGGACGGCCACTCCTAGGGAGAGTAGCAACTGTGATGAAATTTCTCCATTTATAGACAATTTGTCTTACTGTGGACTGACTTTTAGAGATACTTTTGTAACCCTTTCCAGCTTCATGCAAGGCAACAATTCTTAATCTTAGGTCTTCTGAGATCTCTTTTGTTCGTGGCATGGTTCACATCCGGAAACGCTTCTTGTGAATAGCAAACTCAAATTTTGAGTGTTTTTTATTGGGCAGCTCTAATCAAAATCTCCAATCTCGCCTCATTGATTCAACTCCAGGTTAGTTGACGCCTGACTCCAATTAGCTTTTGGAGAAGTCATTACCCTAGGGGTTCACATACTTTTTTGAACGTACACTGTAAATGTTTAAATGATGATATTCAATATAAACAAGAAAAATACAATCATATGTGTGTTATTAGTTTAAGCAGACTATGTTTGTCCATTGTTTTGACTTAGATGAAGATCAGATCAAATTGTATAATGCAGAAATTCAGGTAATTCCAAAGGGTTCACATACTTTTTCTTGCCACTGTAACAATTAACATTTAAGACTCAAACATTCTGTGAATAATGTAATATTGTCATATAGATAAAATTGAATATTCTGTCAATAAATGTGATGGGCAGTTGATAGCTTTGTAGTGGGCGAGTCTACCTGAAAGTGGAAGATGCCAGCGTAGCTGCGGTCAAAGCCCTGGTCGTTGGGCACCACTCTGGCCAGGGTCTCCTTATGGAGGGTCAGAGAGGCAATGGCTGCCAGGAGCCAGCAGTCCCCTGGGTGACACAGACAGTGACAGACAGAGAGAGAGAGATTTAATGAGTCAGGACCTACACACTGAAAGCCATGGAGATAACCCCCCATTTTAGCTGTCGTATGTAATGCTATAGAGACTAGTCTTAAATTCAAGGCCCGGGGGCCACATCAGGCCCGCAATCTGCTTTCTTGTGGTCCCGAGACAAATATATTATTGTTATTTCTAGTGTTTGGATATGGATGTATGATATATACGATCATATAAGAAGCACTATGTATACAAACCTAGTGCTCCTTGACATATGTCTGTCCTGTCAGCCCCACCGACTATGAATTCGGGATTCTCGCAAAGTTCCTGTAAAAGAATAGGAGCAGGTGTAAGACGCTTAGTGACAGTGGAGAAACAGGTTTAAAACGGAGATGGGGTTAGGAGTGACTCTGCCGCCTCGGGAAGGTGTGTTCACATTCCTGGCATCTTAATCAGTCAAAGTCCCCAGTCACTGGAACGCAGGAACACAGAGAGGCGGTACAGGTATTCATTCACAAGGGTCACCCGAGAGAAAAATGTGTAAGGATCATAGATAGGATCTTAGTTGGATCTTTCCCATTTCAGTCTCTAATGTTACATGGAGAGATGGTCTTCTTGGAGATTTGAGTTATGCTAGTTTTAATGGTTGATCACAGATCTTATTAGTTACACATTGCTGTATCAGCCTTGGCAAGGCACTCACTCTCAATGGCAGTGTGTGGTCAGCGGTATGTATTGAAATGCACAGTGTGAATGTTGTTGTGGATATACAATGAGTGAAAACTGGCTAGCGTAAACTCTTAAGATTAGCTAACCTCTCTGAGTACAACCTGTCAACCACCACTCCCAGCAAAGTCAACAGAGAGAAAACATTCAATGCATGCTTCAAGGCTACATTCCAGAAGACTGTGCCCTACACGTGAGACAGGCATGTACAGTATCTCCAGCTTCATTTGTGTACATGGAACTTTAAAATGTCCTAAGTTTCAAGAGATGAACACTTCAGAAAGGGAATTAGATATTAGCCAGATAAAAGTATCGGCTAATACATTCTTTTCTTGCAGTACTGGTTTTAAAGGGATGGTTGGATAAAAGCTCGTCATCAACAGAGAGAACTGGCCAGGTCTTGAGGTTTGATATAATGTGAATAAGGTAAATATAAGGATTATGGTCTTCTATACTTTAACATTGTATAGTGTCTTGCCATCAGATCAAATTAGCACAATCTACCTACGACAGAGACCCCATCCAGGCCATTCCTTCTCAATGATCAACTACAAATATTCTAATTACACTGTAATTACCACTAATTACTGTATTTGTCACATTAGCGCCCTCGTAGTAGAACATTTGTACTATAGCTTACATACCCCAGGCCTCTTCCATTCAAAGTTGATGGGCACGCTCTGGCTGTAGTAGAGGGATGAGTCGCAGGCAGGGAAGTCTGGGTCCTCAAACAGTCTCTTCTTCTGTAGACACTCCTGCCTCAGCTGCTCAAATGTCTTCCCATCCCCTTGGGTGCTGATCGACTTGGCGGGCATCATGAGGGCTCAGACCAAAGGGGAAACTAGGGAGAGATGGAGAAGGACGGTGTGTGTGTGTGTGTGTGGGAGAGATGTCCCTTGTTTGTGAGCAGTGACAGAAACTGGGAGAGAGAGAGAGGGGCGTTGGTGTTTTGCCAGTCCGGTTTCTTTGATGTGTATGTGGTTTGGATGGAGTGACAAGCTTGTCAAGCAGGTGGGTAGATAGGTACACACCCTCCAGACATAAACTGGTTTGTCCACTCCCATGGCAACACACCTGACCTCGCCCACTTTCCCTGCCCAACTGGCTGTTACTGCTCGCTCTCTGATATGAGAGTTCACTATAGAATGTGTTCTAGAATGTCAGGTTTTAGGTAGTGACAGATTTGAAGTCACTGCTAACATGTTATGTATATTTGAAGTGGAACAGCACAAGATCAAGTTTTAGATCTTAAAGATCAGGATCAATTTGTGGAGAAATGGTTGATCCTATGACCTTATTAAAAGGCCATTTAAAAAGAAACGATCGTTTACAAATAAAAGACTGATATGAACAGAAAGTGTATGTCAACTGACAAGAGTGTCCATTTGTTTTATCTTTACCATTATAGATATGAAGCAATATAAACACTCCAAGTCCAAATCTTTCTCTTAACTTTCTCAATTCATTTTCACCCACAAAGAAAAACATGCAACAGGGTGCCATCTCTCTTGAAAAAGAAAAACCAGGTACAGCCAGTCAGAGATTACAAAAATATATTTACACTTCTCAGCATATTACAAATAATGCCACTAACAGAATGGTAAGAAACAAAGTACAGCTGTCATCCTTTCCCTGTGACTACTCTCATATTGATCACAATTCAGCATTTCATAGCATACCAACATTCTCAATTAGCGGTGATGATGTTTAACAACTGTACGAGGACAAATTCTGGGGAGATGCTGATTTTAAACAACTCAAGTAATCGAATAGCCAGAGACCCATTTTTAAGATCAATGTGAATTTTGTGCGTGACCGAATAAAACAGGTGTTGACCATCAAGGCACTAGACCCAAAATGCAATCCTCATCCGTAACCATGCCAAGCTAACATTCTACTTTGATGTAAATTTATTGGAAACATTTCGTGAGTTTGAAAAGTTGAGGTCTCACTAGTAGGACCCATCAGGTAGTTCTCAGTGAAAATGTCATAAATCAAAAGTCCTTTCCTATGAATCTACCCTCTTCCATGACACTTCTCATTTTGGCATTGTGGATATAAGCATCAAAATAAAACCAAGTAATTTTTTGCAGTATGTTCAGATTAACAGCTCTAATTCTACTCAGAGATCTTGTCAAAAACAACCTTGAGTGGACAATTTTAGCAAGTGACCTTTTGACCTGAAATTAAGCCTCTCTGATTGGCTTAGGGAAAAAAATATGTATGTCTCCATGGTGACCATGTTGGAGATGGACACAACAGTCTTTTAAACAAAACTAAACAGACAGGCCAAACAAAACAAAATGGCTACTGTCCATGTTTCTCCTGCGCTGTTCCCGTCACCAGGAGCAAGTTACAGGCCATGAACTGGACGTTGAGCACGTTGCTGGTGTTGCCTGTGTAGAGCCCCACCAGCTCGCTGGACGAGCCATCTGCGTGGGTCGTCCCGTGGGAGTTTCGGATGTCCCACACCCTGACTGAGTTGTCCATGGAAGAGGAGGCCACCAGGCTGCTGTCGGGGCTGAACGACAGGCTGGTGACACTGTCCGTGTGGCCCCTCAGGTCCTTGACCAGAGCCCCTGAGGCCAAGTCCCACAGCTTCACCCGTTGGTCCTCGCCCGCCGACGCCAGGTACTTCCCATTGGGCGCAAAGGCTACGGACAACACGGGGCCGCGGTGGCCTGTGAACAGGCGCACTGACGCCCCCTGCTGGGTACTCCAGAGGCGGACGGTTTTATCCGTTGAGCCTGTGGCCAGGTAGTTTGAGTTGGGGTGGAACTTGACGCAGTCCACGTCTGCTAGGTGGCCAGCGTAGAGCCTCAGGGGGTAGGTCCTGGAGAAGGTCCAGAGGCGGGCGGTGCGGTCGTGGGAGCCGCTGGCAAAGTAGAGGCTGCAGGGGCTGACGTCCACGTCCCAGACGGGGTAGGCGTGGCCCTGGTACAGGGCCGTGTTGGTGAAGCTGCCCAGGTCCCAGTAGCGAATGGACGTGTCCTCCGAGCAGGATAGCAGGCCCGAGCTATCTGTCAGGAAGGCTGTGCGGAACACCGGACCGCTGTGGCCACGCAGGGTCTTGATCTCGCTGCCCGAGCCGTCCTCTTCATCTGCCTGAATACAGGGGGAAAAGAGCGCATTGACATTTTCAGAGGAAACACCATTGTACTGCCTAGATATGTAAAAGTTTCCCATACTTGGCGGCTGAGATACTAACAACCGCCATGCCATTTATCTAACAACTGACTATTTCTGTAAAAATCGTAACCAAAGAAAATCCTCTCACCTCCTCTTCCAGCACGTCGCATGCTAGGCGGATGTGTGACACGTCGGTCCGGTGTGGCCTGGCCTTCAGTTTCCTGGCCCTAAGACTCCATAGCTTGACGGCCGAGCTGTCGAACCCGGCGGCCAGCAGCTTGCTGTCGGCCGACACCTCTGCCGTGTTCAGTAGCTGCTCCGTGTGCTGGAAGGCGTAGAAGCACACGGTTGTGAGTGACGGCGGCCCCTCACGCACCTTCTTAATGCAGTCCTGCAGTGCCTCCAGGGCCGCCTCGCTCTGCGGGATCCCTGTGGGGACCTCCACCCCCGCCGCCTCTCCTCGCTCAGGGCCATCCGCGCCCGACCACGAGGAGGTAGAGTTGGGGGCCGTGGTGGCGGCCCCGGTAGCTCCCGCACCCGTCGTCCCGTACAGCTGGTAGTCAGTGCGTGGTGAGGAGGTGACCTCTACCTGGACGTGGGTGCTGAGGGCCCTGCAGAGGGTACTGTTGTCTTCGCTCTGCAGGTAGCGTAACAAGTAACTGTAGGCCGGCTCTGTCAGGTTCACCACATACTTGTGGTCGAGGAAGGCCAGGAGCTTGGGGTTGGCGGTGACATCCTGCTGGGTCAGGACATGGCGAAGCTGCTCCACGGTGGAGCGCTGCTCGGCGTCCCCCAGGAAGAGGCTGTGGAAGCGGCTGTAGAAGCCATCCACCGCCCCCTTCAGGCTGCAGCGCACCATGTCCAAGTGGAGGTAAACGAAGAGCGGGTACAGGATGCAGCTCACCTCCTGGCCCCATGGCAACACCGCTTCTGGACCAGAGAAAATAAACAAAGAGTAAGGCCACGATCCTATGCCAACAATAACTAGCATAGCAGTTACAATACATTGCTTCATACTAAGTGGTAAGCTAGTATGGACACTGGAACATAGCCCAATGTTGCATAGCACCGTACATATCATCAGTGTCTCTATTCTCTATGCAATTGTTAAGTACCTGAGAGAAAATTGCGAAATCTGGAAAATTGGGTCTCGTACTGTTGAGGGTCAGCTTGGCAAGGGGCAGCAGAGACAATGTTTGCACACCCCGACTCTGTCTGCACTGCTCAAAGAAAGAGACAATAAGATTAGGTATATGTCCATGAGTAATCACCTGGTACTACTCATCCTAAACTAAAAGATAATGCTTGAGCTTCTCAATAAGTGAGATTTGCTGAATCATGTCTGCAAAAATAGTTGGCATCATTCCCCCATTACATCTGTGATACTAGTTTCACTTGATTTGGTCATAGATCTTTGCAGAAGATACCGGCCAGGTGCCACTTCAAAGCCTCACCTGTGAGGTTGGCAGCCATCTCCTCTGCGGACTGGGACAGTTTAGCCCCCTTCAGGGAACTTTCAGTGTCCACATACTGCCTCCGCTTCAGGTACTGAGCTACAGTGTACTGGATCTGCTCCGTGCGTACCCGCTTCATAACCTGGGGAGATATTAAACAATATAACACCATGGGCAAAAGCAAATGCTTTACCTGCATTAAGACGTTGTTTAGCTGCTGTAACTTACTGCATTGCATTTCCATGAATGAGTTAACTCCTTACAAACACTGCTAGAAATTAGATAGCTATATTAATAACTTGCTGGAATTACATAGACCCATGAGTAACTCACTTCAGTGCTGTTGAAGAGAAAAATGTGCTATATGGCTAGCTAACACTTTCCAACACAACAACCATTCAATAGAACTGCTAGCCAGTGTTAGCAAGGGTCACCATGCAAACTTGGGAGAATCATGAATGACATGTCCGTACAAGTGAGCAACAAATGCACTGGTAAAATGATGCATCAAACAGCTTAAGCAAAGAGTATTGCACTCCTGTCATTAGCAAGCTAGCCAGCAGCTAACGTTAGTTAAGCTAGCTAGTCGATAGAAGGGCCACACGGCCCTTTCGGGAACTTTAAGCGGGTTTAGCTAAAAACATCTCAACAACAACTTGGCCACTCACTGCATATCGTGCTGATATTCTTCGTTGTCAGTTACAGCTATTAAGGAGATTATATTTATGCACCGTGATTGTTTTTTATCACAAATATCTCGTTGCCTAACGTAGCAACCCCATCATGTATGTCAACCCCTTCCATCAAATAGCAGCTCGCTCTCATCTTGCAGTCATCGATCGATTGACTCATCTTGCCTGAATGTGATGGCAAGAAATCTATTTTGTGTTCTGTTTACTGACACCCAAAACACTACAACTAGCTACTTGCAAAAGCCAATCAATCCACAATCAGTAATAGTGTAATGCTGATTTTAATTGAAGGGATTATTCATAAATGACAATGTTATTCATAAAAATTTGTGTCCAAACAAATGTATTCAATGGCACGATCTAGTGGGCCAACTATGTACTGCGAATTTGATTTTGTATTTCATGACGTATATTTCATGCGCCTGAAGTTTCATATTGTGCGCGCAAAATAAGAAGAGCTGTCTGAAGTTGAATTAATATTGAGCATTTTGGGGCATAGCTACGATGTTTAGCCCTCGTCCCACCCCTTGTTCAGGCCGAAGGCAGTCCTCAAGGGTCACCGGTAGAAAGAGTCTCGCCGGTACACCTACAGGGCTTCTCTTTTCCCCACGTAGGACGTCGTTAGCAGCGAGGTGAGTGTCCATGCTCCATCATGCCATTGTCAACAGTGTCTTTTCAGGCACAGTCAATCGCGGAGTGTTGTTTTTAAACAACTGCTGGCCATCTCATTTCCAGATCAACTCCCACGCGTGTGCAGAGCTACTCAACTTCAGAAGCACTCCACTTCGATGTCCAGACGTTTGGCTCTTCTCTACCTGTCAAAGTCATGGAGGCTTTGACTATGGCTGATGGTGGGTCATTGACTCTTTCCTGTCATTATCTCTCTGCGAGTTATACATGCTGTAGGATGCATTGTACAGGTCATCCCAATCAATGCTCTCGGGTTCTGTGTTTTGTGTCGCTCAGCCGATGACCAGATCTCTGTGAAGGTGGATGAGAGTGGCTGGGCCTGGATGGTGTGTGGAGAGAGACTGATCATCTGGAAGATCTGCCAGACTGCTGTTGCAAAGGTACAGTTCAGTAGGTCACACCGTAGAAAAACGCTTTGAAACGGAACACAAAATGAGCCCTCCTTATTGGGCAAGTTCAGGTAGAACCCTACCACTTTGTGTCACTCCGTTTCAACACTGGATACACAACCCTGGTTGATAATGATGAGATATGCAAGGCATTGATACAGTGTGTCCTATAATTTAAAAAACATGCAGTGCCAATGCGTGAACCTTCTCTGTTGTGTTTCGTAGCTGTCAGTATGTAAGGGCCTCCAGCTGCCCACTAGTGAGTTTGTCTACTATGCTGATCTCATCTCGATATCATCTCCCAGCCCTCTGGAGACTGCCACTGTTCAGGTAATCAATGACTATATCACCAATCAGGAAACTAAACTGTTCAACCTCCGAATGTGTGACGAGTTCCCACCTGTCTGCCTAATGACTTAACTGTTAGCTGTTGAGCAGCTAGCCTGAGTGTCAGTCTCTTTCTGCTTTAGCCTACTTGTTGTTGTCTTGACAAGGCATTCCTGACTGAATAAGCTGGCACCCAGGCTAATAATTAGGTACAAATTAACTTAAATTCCAATCAACTCACTATCAGTCATGGTTGTTTACTGTTGTGGGACTTTGTCTTGAATGCTCAGTCTATCTCTGTCATGGCGGTGGCTCCGGAGGGAACAGCCCGGTTCTGGCCCAGTTTGGCCCACGAGGGGAATTACGCTGAGACTGTGGTCGACATGGGCGAAAACCTCTGCAACTTTGTTGTGGCTGTTAGGGTAAGTTGGTATGTTGTGGGTCCATTGTTCTTCAAATCTAATTTTATTTGTCACATACACATGGTTAGTAGATGTTAATGCGAGTGTAGTAAAATGCTTGTGCTTCTAGTTCCAACAGTGCAGTAATATCTAACAAGTAATCTAACAATTCCCCAACAACAATCTAATACACACAAATCTAAAGGGGTGAATGAGAATATGTACATATAAGTATATGGATGAGCGATGGCCGAGCGGCATAGGCAAGGTTCAATACATGGTATAAAATACAGTATATACATGTGATATGAGTAATGTAAGATATGTAAACATTATAAAAGTGGCATTATTTAGAGTGGCATTGTATAAAGTGACTAGTGATCCATTTATTAAAGTGGCCAGTGATTGGGTCTCAATGTAGGCAGCAGCCTCTCTGAGTTAGTGATTGCTGTTTAGCAGTCTGATGGCCTTGAGATAGAAGCTGTTTTTCAGTCTCTCGGCCCCAGCTTTGATGCACCTGTACTGACCTCGCCTTCTGGATGATAACGGTGTGAACAGGCAGTGGCTCGGGTGGTTGATGTCCTTGATGATCTTTTTGGCCTTCCTGTGACATCGGGTGCTGAAGGTGTCATGGAGGGCAGGTAGTTTCCCCCAGTGATGCATTGTGCAGACCGCACCCCCCTCTGGAGAGCCTTACGGTTGAGGGCGGTGCAATTGCCGTACCAGGCTGTGATACAGGATGCTCTCGATTTTGCATCAAAAAAGTTTGTCAGGGTTTTGGGTGACAAGCCAAATTTCTTCATTCTCCTGAGGTTGAAGAGGCGCTGTTGTGCCTTCTTCACCACACTGTCTGTGTGGGTGGACCATTTCAATTTGTCTGTGATGTGTACGCAGATGAACTTAAAACTTTCCATCTTCTCCACTGCTGTCCATTCGATGTGGATGGGGGGTGCTCTCTCTGCTGTTTCCTGAAGTCCACGATCATCTCCTTTGTTTTGTTAACGTTGAGTGAGAGGTTGTTTTCCTGACACCACACTCCCACACACTGCCCTCATCTCTTCCCTGTAGGCTGTCTCATCGTTGTTGGTAATCAAGCCCACTACTGTTGTGTTGTCTGCAAACTTGATGATTGAGTTGGAGGCGCGCATGGCCACGCAATCGTAGGTGAACAGGGAATACAGGAGGGGGCTGAGCATGCACCCTTGTGGGGCCCCAGTGTTGAGGGTCAGCGAAGTGGAGATGTTGTTTCCTACCTTCACCACCTGGGGGCGGCCCGTCAGAAAGTCCAGGACCCAATTGCACAGGGCAGGGTTGAGACCCAGGGCCTCCAGCTTGATGATGAGCTTGGAGGGTACTATGGTGTTGAATGCTGAGCTGTAGTCAGTGAACAGCATTCTTACATAGGTATTCCTCTTGTCCAGATGGGATAGGGCAGTGTAATGGCGATTGCCTCGTCTGTGGACCTGTTGGGGCGGTATGCAAACTGAAGTGGGTCTAGGGTGGCCGGTAAGGTGGAGGTGATGTGATCCTTGACTAGCCTCTCAAAGCACTTCATGATGACAGAAGTGAGTGCTACGGGGCGGTAGTCATTTAGTTCAGTTATCTTTGCCTTCTTGGGTACAGGAACAATGGTAGCCATCTTGAAGCATGTGGGTACAACAGACTGGGATAGGGAGCGATTGACTATGTCTGTAAACACACCAGCCAGCTGGTCTGCGCATGCTCTGAGGATGTGGCTAGGGATGCCGTCTGGGCCAGCAGCCCTGCGAGGGTTAACACGTTTAAATGTTTTACTCACGTCAGCCATGGAGAAGGAGAGAGGGGGGGCAGTCCTTGTTAGCAGGCCGCAACGGTGGCACTGTGTTATCCTCCAAGCGGGCAAAGAAGGTGTTTAGTTTGTCTGGAAGCGTGACATCGGTGGCTGGTTTTCTTTTTGTCGTCCGTGATTTCCTGTAGACCCTGCCACATACGTCTCGTGTTCATTGCGACTCTACCATGTCCCTGTACTGGCATTTTGCTTGTTTTATTGCCTTGCGGAGGGAATAACTACTCTGTTTATATTCAGTCATATTCCCAGACCTCTTTCCATGGTTAAATGCAGTGGATCGCGCTTTCAGTTTTGCGCGAATGCCGCCTTCTATCCACTGTGTCTGGTTAGGGCATGTTTTAATAGCCACAGTGGGTACAACATCTCCAATGCACTTGAATACAGCGCTGCTCCACAATCACAGATAAAGGATGTATAGAGCAGGTTCTCATTATTAGTGGATTGAGAATTACCAACAAATTCTGTGTAAAATGCACACAGATACATGTTGAGGATATTTACCTGATTAAACATTATGTGCCTTTTGATTTCATCCCCTTTCCTCTCCTCCCTCATCCCACCATCCCTCTCTTCCCTCAGGGGGGTAGTTTCATCGTGTCATCCTATAAGGGCCAGTTGATGCGTCTCGGAGCGGACCCCTCCGGAAAGCCGCTGCAGAGGGCGCTACAGCAGGGCCAGGGGGTGCTTTCCGGCATCGGACGCCGCGTCTCCAGCCTCTTTGGCATGCTCGCCCCGCTTACCAACAACAATGCACGTTTCTTCTAGTGGAGTCCTATGAATCCCCAAAATATAGTCATTAATAGGTAATATGATAACAGCTCACATACCCTCTTCTCCCTCTATAGCTTCACAGTGTTCTGTGGGTGGGAGAGATGGGCTGCCTGTATACTCTGACCTCCTGTGGGCTCAGTAAATGGGAGGTGGATGAGGTCACAGAGCACCAGGTCCTCAGCTGGGACTCCAGCCGCGCTCTGACGGAGAGTGTCGTCGACGCCATCTGGGTAAGCAGAACCACACTTTACATGAATGTTGTGTTGCGTTACTTTGTCAGGTTGCATTAAATCATGGTGCGTTACTTTGAGGTGAACTGTCCCCTTGGTTGTACAGGTATCTGCCAAAATAAAGGAAACACTTGAGTAAATGAGGGACACAAAGCACGTGCTTCCTGAGTTAATTAATAAATGAACATATCATCATGCTTAGACATTATGGCTACCATGGCTAGAAGAGATATCAGTTACTTTGAAAGAGGGGTATCAAAGGAGTATAGGGGGTTTAAAGTGTGTGTGTGTCTGTCACCAGATCTCAAACCAATTGAACACTTATGTAAGATCCTGGAGCGACGCCTGAGACACCACCACCATCAACAAAACACTAAATTATGCAATTTATTGTGGAAAAATTGTATTGCATCCCTCCAATAGACTTCCAGACACTCGTAGAATCTATGCCACGGTGCATCAATGCTTTTCAGGCGGCTCGTGGTGGCCCAACACCCAATTAAGATACTTACGTTGGTGTTTCCTTCATTTTGGTAGTAACCAGTAGATTGGATGATTGTCCTGAAGGCGTGACCTGTTTTTTTTTTTCTCTCGTCATCAATCAGGGGTCAGAGAGCAACTTTGAGGAAATCAAGGAGGGAGTGAACGTTACCTACATGGACATGCAGCTGAGCCAGTAAGTCGAGCTCTCATCTAGGTTTCTGGATGTGTATTTATCTCACTACATGATTTGATGTAATAGTCAGCTGGTGACTGCGACCTTTTATGATTCTACATACTTCTGACTATAATTTTGTGTTCCAGGGATGGCCTGGTAGTGTTGGCAGCAGCCTGGCACCCCTCAGACTCCCCCTGCCTGGCCTACTTCTGCCTGGTCACCCTGCAGGACAACGGCAACAACATCTCTGAGGAGCTCTCTGTGGAGGTCACCAAGTACAACCCCCCCTTCCAGGTCTGTCTTCACTCAACCCTGGTCACTGTTGGGCTTCAACTGAAATGGTCTATTATGGTTCATGAAATTATTTGAAATTTTTTATGGGTTTGAAAGTGGCAATAGGTTCCCTAAGTAGACTTGCTATGAATACGCTCACGGCTTCATGGCTTTCTACATTTTCATGCATTTCGACAAAATAGAATGCTATTTTTCAGACATGAAAATATCAACCATATTGGTCTTCCTTCAGTTTAAATGTTTATGTGTCTAATGGTTGATAAGTTGTGTTTTTCCCCTCAGAGTGAGGATGCCCTCCAGGCCATGAGGCTGGTGTTACCACGGGCCTCCAGCCCTGCTGCCTTCCTGTACAACGAGGAGCTGGTGTTTGCCTGCTCCACCGGTACTGGCAGAGGAGGTCTACCTGAGGAGAAGATCCCCTTCAACACACCTGGTAAGAGACATGGATAATGGACTCAAGGTTAGAGGACATTGGGTGCCTCTCAATAGTTTAAAATTGGCCCCTTTCCTCATCTCCTTTTCTTAATGAAAAAAACATTTGACAAGATGAGGAAGCCTTTAGAGACTGTTGACATGCACCCAATGTTTTAAACTGAATGGTATTGATGAGTGAATGGTGTAGATGGCTACAACAACAGCTCTCAGTAATTCATAGTTATCATAAAAATGTCAACAACCTTTTGTCTTTTTAGATCATTATCCATTTTCATGAATGGTCAATTTGACTAGACTCGCCTCCCATGTTTCCATTCTCACCGTCCTCCTTCATCTCTCCAGGTGACCGTCTGCGTGGTGGGGGCTGCTGTGCCAACCTGCCAGTGTTCTTCTCCCAGAACAGTGGTCTGGTGGCCGTGGTGGCCAGGGAGAGTGCCTCCATGCTGCCTGAGACTATGGAGGACTCCCTCTGCTTCTCCTTGGCTGGGGACGGCCCTGAGGTAGGGAGTAGAGTCAGATTAAATAAAGCAGGGCTAGGTTTCTGATATGGAACTGGGTCACCAATTGGGTCATTTGACTTGTATGAATAATGAGATGACATTAAATTGGTGGACTAGCAATGTTTTTATTTTTTCATTTTCATTATTTTTACATAATTGGTGAGTTCACATTGTTTTATGACATACATTATTTATGAATTCACACTTTTTTGGTTTCAAGGCAACTGCTATGGAGACTCCGACTAGGATGGATTCTGTAGCGCAAGAGGACAAAACCAAACTCCTAAAAGCAGCGTTCCTGCAGTTCTGCCGGTAAGTCTGCAGAAAGATTGTGTGACGTTGGCCCCAATTGCTGAAGTTTGAGTTTTATTGACAGTGACACAGACCTCCTTCGTAAAATAAGGGAATTTGTTTGTTTCTCCCCTGAAAAAAATGTCCCTGTGTTGAGAAGGATGTGGATTTAGGTCTGTGTAATTACTTGCTCTCTGTGATTGCATCTGCCCAGTTGTTGGTAAGCTCGAGCAGCTGTTACTGCCAAATGAGGGCGCAGAGCTTTACAGAAAGAGGGAGTGAGTGACTGTGTGAGAGAGTACATGTAGACATTGAGTGAATGGGGTGTGTACACTTTAAATGAGTACCACTAAGTAATTATGTGAAATGATTTGATGTGTTATCAGGAATGACCTCGTTAAATGATCTAAGCAATAGACATTGTTACTATTGAGTTTACCTTAAAATGTTGTGAGTGGAACGTAACTGTTGTGTTTGTCAGGAATGACCTGGTGGGGGCCCAGACCATGACAGACGAGCTGTTCCCCCTGGAGGAGGACGGAGACGGGGAGGTGGGCGGGGAGCTGGACCTGGTGGTGACCCGGATCAACCTGGACCTGGTGGACGATTACCCAGCCTCAGACCCCCGCTGGGCCGAGTCTGTCCCTGACGGTGGGAGGGAGGGAGGGAGGGAGGGAGGGAGGGATGAAAAAATAACAGAAAAAGAGGGAGAGAAATGTAGACAGGCGAAGACATGGAAACCTGTAGTTATTTTCTATCAAAATGATTGAATATATTGTTCCACATAGAAGTGACCTTGTTTCTGTGTTGTCGTGTCCAGAGAGTGCTGGCTTCCCCCTGACCTCCCTCATCATCCTCCACCAGCTAGAGGACAAGATGAAGGCCCACGGCTGCTTCATGGACTTCCTGCTACAGGTGGGTCACCTGCATAGAAATATATTTCAGTCCCGAATAATCCGGAATAATTCTAATCATATGGGTCACCGTGGGATCGGACTTCACTACAGGGCTCCTCACAGATTTCTGAATAAAGATCGATATGTCGTGACTGAGTTCAACAACCTTACCTCGTTACTCCACACCCCGATTTCCAAACGAGCTTCAATGCCATACAACACTCCTTCCGTGGCCTCCAACTGCTCTTAAACGCTAGTTAAACTAAATGCATGCTCGTCAACCGATCGCTCTCTGCACCCGGCTGTCTGCACCTGGCTGCCTGCACCCGCCCGCCTGACTAGCATCACTACTCTGGACGGTTCTGACTTAGAATATGTGGACAACTACAAATACCTAGGTGTCTGGCTAGACTGTAAACTCTCCTTCCAGACTCATATTAAGCATCTCTAATCCAAAATTAAATCTAGAATCGGCTTCCTATTTCGCAACAAAGCCTCCTTCACTCACGCTGCCAAACATACCCTCGTACAACTGACTATCCTACTGGTCCTCGACTTCGGCGATGTCATTTACAAAATAGCCTCCAACACTTTACTCAGCAAACTGGATGCAGTCTATCACAGTGCCATCCGTTTTGTCACCAAAGCCCCATATACCACCCACCACTGCGACCTGTATGCTCTCGTTGGCTGGCCCTCGCTACATATTCGTTGCCAAACCCACTGGCTCCAGGTCATCTATAAGTCTTTGCTAGGTAAAGCTCTGCCTTATCTCAGCTCACTGGTCACCATAACAACACCCACCCGTAGCACGCGCTCCAGTAGGTATATCTCACTGGTCATCCCCAAAGCCAACACTTCCTTTGGCCGCCTTTCCTTCCAGTTCTCTGCTGCCAATGACTGGAACGAATTGCAAAAATAAGTCTCCAAATTCAGCGATATCTCCCTCACTAACTTTAAGCATCAGCTATCTGAGCAGCTAACCGATTGCTGCACCTGTACACAGCCCATCTGTAAATAGCCCATCCAACTACCTACCTCATCCCCATATTGTTTTTATTTACTTTTCTGCTCTTTTGCACACCAGTATTTCTACTTGCACATCATCTGCACATCTATCACTCCAGTGTTAATTTGCTAAATTGTAATAACTTCGCTACTATGGCCTATTTATTGCCTTACCTCCTTACTCCGTTTGCATACACTGTACATAGATTTTTCTACTGTGTTATTGACTGTACGTTTGTTTATGTGTAACTCTGTTGTTTTTGTCGCACTGCTTTGCTTTATCTTGGCCAGGTCGCAGTTGTAAATAAAAACTTGTTCTCAACTGGCCAACCAGGTTAAATAAAGGTAAAATAAAAAAAATGTCTTGCTCTCTCCCCCACTCCACCTCCCTTCCCCCACAGGTGGGTCTCCTGGACCGGCTGGGCCAGACCGCGGTGCGCTCGTCTCCCATGGCGACGCGCCTGTTGCTGTGTGAACACGCCGAGAAGCTACAGGCGGCCATGACGCTGAAGAACCACCACGCCAAGCACGGCGAGCTGGTCAATCGTGCCATCCTCATTGCCTTGAGGAAGAGCAACGCAACCGTGTCCACCAGCCTCACGGCCGCAGACGTCTTCTTCAGAGAGGTGACAATGACAGAGATAATATCCCCAGCAGAGTTGGGGTCTGGTGACAATGACAGAGATAATATCCCCAGCAGAGTTGGGGTCTGATGACAATGACAGAGATAATAGTTGGGGTCTTCACACAATTTAGATGATTTGAGATTCCAATTTAAATCATGTTTTCAATGTCAAAACATCAGCTTTGGGTTTGTGGGAAGCTTCTGTCTTATGCCTCAGGTGAGGTTATTAAGAGGTGTGTGTGTGTGTAGGTGTCTCAGATCTCCTCAGTCTTCGAGTGTCTACTAGAAGAGGAGGAGAGGACTCTGAAGGAAAACCCTGTGGACTCTGTGAAGTGGGCTGAAGTGGTGCTCAGTGTCAACACCATCATCAAGGTACACAACACAGTCAGTGCGGGCTCTCTGTATCCACATCCATATTGTTAGTCACGTATCTCCCATGCATGTGTATGGTTGCCTTTTGATCATATGGTGTGCTTATATATACTGTGTATCTACAGTGCATTCGTAAAGTATTCAGACCCTTTGACAATCTACACACTGAATACTTATGTAAATAAGGTATTTTATTTTTCATAAATTTGCAAAAATGTCTTAACCTGTTTTCGCTTTGTCATTATGGGAGATTGTGTGTAGATTTAATGAGGAACAATAATGTATTTAATACATTTTTAAATAAGGCCGTAACCTAACAAAATGTGTAAAAGGTCAAGGGGTCTGAATACTTTCCGAATGCACTGTATATATGCTGAGCAACAATATAAGTGCAACGTTTAAAGTGTTAGTCCATGAGCTGAAATAAAAGATCCCAGAAATGTTCCATACGCACAAAAAATTAATTTCTCTCTAATTTGTTTACCTTTCCTGTTAGTGAGCATTTCTTCTTTGCCCAGATAATCCATCCACCTGACAGGTGTGGCATATCAAAAAGCTGATTAAACAGCATGATCATTACACAGGTGCACCTTGTGCTGGGCCGGGCTCCCCAGTTGCTGGGCCTGGCTCCCAAGTGGGTGGGCCTATGCCCAGTCATGTGAAATCCATAGATGAGGCCTAATGAATTTATTTAAATTTACTGATTTCCTTATATGAACTGTAACTCAGTAAAATCATTGAAATTGTTGCCTGTTGCATTTTTATATTTTTGTTCATATACGTACTGTTGAATTCGGAAGTTTACATACACCTTAGCCAAATACATTTAAACTCCGTTCTTCACAATTCCTGACATATAATCCAAGTAAAAATTCCCTGTCTTAGGTCAGTTAGGATCACCAGTTTATTTTAAGAATGTGTAATGTCAGAATAATAGTAGAGTGAATGATTTATTTCAGCTTTTATTTCTTTCATCACATTCCCATTGGGTCAGAAGTTTACATACACTCAATTAGTATTTGGTAGCATTGCCTTTAAATTGTTTAACTTGGGTCAAACGTTTCGGGTAGCCTTCCACGAGCTTCCCACAATAAGTTGGGTGAATTTTAGCCCATTCCTCCTGACAGAGCTGGTGTAACTGAGTCAGGTTTGTAGGCCTCCTTGCTCGCACACGCTTTTTCAGTTCTGCCCACAAATTTTTCTATAGGACTGAGGTCAGGACTTTGTGATGGCCACTCCAAGGTATACCTTGACTTTGTTGTCCTTAAGCCATTTTTCCACAACTTTGGAAGTATGCTTGGGGGCATTGTCCATTTAGAAGACCCATTTGCGACCAAGCTTTAACTTCCTGACTGATGTCTTGAGATGTTGCTTCAATATATCCACATAATTTTCTTCCTCATGATGCTATCTATTTTGTGAAGTGCACCAGTCTCTCCTGCAGCAAAGCACCCCCATAACATGATGCTGCCACCCCCGTGCTTCACGGTTGGGATGGTGTTCTTCGGCTTGCAAGCTTCCCCCTATTTCCTCCAATTATGGCCGAACAGTTCTATTTTTGTTTCATCAGACCAGAGGACATTTCTCCAAAAAGTACGATCTTTGTCCCTATGTACAGTTGCAAACCATAGTCTGGCTTTTTTATGGCGGTTTTGGAGCAGTGGCTTCTTCCTTGCTGAGTGGCCCGTCAGGTTATGTCGATATAGGACTCTGTGGATATAGATACTTTTGTACCGGTTTCCTCCAGCATCTTCACAAGGTTCTTTGCTGTTGTTCTGGGATTGATTTGCACTTTTCGCACAAAAGTACATTCATCTCTAGGAGACAGAACGCGTCTCCTTCCTGAGCGGTATGACGGCTGCGTGGTTCGGTGGTGTTTATACTTGTGTACTATTGTTTGTACAGATGAACGTGGTACCTTCAAGCGTTTGGAAATTGCTCCCAATGATGAACTAGACTTGTGGAGATCTACAATTTTTTTTCTGAGGTCTTGGCTGATTTCTTTTGATTTTCCCATGATGTCAAGCAAAGAGGCATTGAGTTCGAAGGTAGGCCTTGAAATACATCCACATGTACACCTTCAATTGACTCAAATTATGTCAATTAGTCTATCAGAAGCTTCAAAAGCCATGACATAGTTTTCTGGAATTTTCCAAGCTGTCAACTTAGTGTATGTAAACTTCTGACCCACTGGAATTGTTATACAGTGAGTTGTAAAAGTGAAATAATCTGTCTGTAAACAATTGTTGGAAAATGTACTTGTGTCATGCACAAAGTAGATGTCCTAACAGACTTGCAAAACTATAGTTTGTTAACAAGAAATTTGTGAAGTGGTTGAAAAATAAGATTTAATGACTCCAACCTAAGTGTATGTAAACTTCTGACTTCAACTGTATGTCATGTTGCTTGTGAGGTTGTATTTCTTGTAATGGCACAGTCAGTAATTTG
Source organism: Salvelinus namaycush (assembly GCF_016432855.1). Taxonomy (NCBI): domain Eukaryota; kingdom Metazoa; phylum Chordata; class Actinopteri; order Salmoniformes; family Salmonidae; genus Salvelinus; species Salvelinus namaycush. Next base: position 65,876,563 of record NC_052308.1, on the reverse strand, counting down.
TGTACGTTTGTGTGTTGTATTCCAGGACATGCTGCAGGCTGCCGGTCAGTACAGAGACACCAAGGCCTCACTGTACAGAGCCTCAGAGAGCACCACTGCTGAGCCAGAATACATCCCATGGACCGGTACATTCCCTGTTGAACACACATAGTAGTCTAAAGTAACTTCTTGTAACGCCTTGTCTCCTTTTGTTAATATCAACTGATCTGAAAAGACAGGATAGGTGAAAGTGATATGCTAGATCCCTTTGACTGCGATGAAGGAGAAGAATTTAGAATCTCCTAAATGTAAGACAATTGAGATGCGCCCTTAATCCCTAAACCTGTATCTTTCTCTCCCCACAGCCTCTAGCTGTCTGGGTGGGGTGCGTACCGTCATCGCCCGCCAGCACGAGGTGATCCTGCGTGACGTGTACCCTCACGCCGACTCGGAGCTGCGCAATGGCCTGAACGAGCAGCTGGCAGCGCTGCTGGACGTGCTCCTGGGAGGCTACGTTGCCCAGCTGACCTCACTGAGACCGGGCCGGCCGGGCCAGCAGGACCGCTACAACACCCTGGAGATGGAGTACACGCAGCGCCGCTCTGAGCTGCTCGCACCACTGTGTGAGTGGAGATTGAATGCAAAATACCGGGTGGACATTTTGGCTTGAGTATTTGGTTACCGGGTCAAGCCATTTTGGAATACAAAATAAGTGGAATTTCACATTTTATAGCTAAATGTAGCTGATATTTTTCATAAATTATAAGTCTGACTTCTTATTGCATCCATTATAAAGGTGTTATGTACACTTAAATAATATTAAGGGTGTTAACTTTTCCTTATGTTCCAGTGGAGCTGGGTCAGTACCAGTGGGTGGCGGCACTGGCAGAGAAATATTGTGACTTTGACATCCTGGTCCAGATGTGTGAGCAGACTGACAACCAGAATAGATTGCAGCACTACATGGCCAAGTTCGCCGACCAGGTCAGACACTAATCCTCTAAAACCAGGGTGGTGTTCATTAGGTGGAGAAATTTTTAAATGGGGAGGTACTACTTGAACTGGTCCAATAAGAACGCAGATTTTTGTTGTTGTTTGCAAAATGTTTTGCTACTGTGTGCCGTACTGAACACGACCAAATTTCATCACTGGTGTTTTATCAAATCTGGCACTAACAAGGGATATGTGCAAGTTACATTTTTATTTATTTAGCAGACACTCTTATCCAGAGCGACTTACAGGAGCAATTAGGGTTAAGTGCCTTGCTCAAGGGCACATCGACAGATTTTCACCTAGTCGGCTCGGGGATTCGAACCAACAATCTTTTGGTTACTGGCCTAACGCTCTTAACTGCTAGCCTACCTGCCATTACTCAGACAGCGCACGTAAATCATACATTGATACCCATTATGAGATAAAAATGCTGTTATTTCTCAAGCTAGGACTAGACTAGGATTCCAAAGATGCTACGTGTTTCATTTAATTTCCATGTCACTTCCTGTAGAACTTTGCGGACTTCCTGTTCCGCTGGTACATGGAGAAGGGAAAGCGGGGCAAGCTGCTCTCCCAGCCCATCGCCCAGCACCAGCAGCTGGCCAGCTTCCTGCAGTCCCACGAACACCTCAGCTGGCTGCACCACATCCACGTACATGACTTCAGCAGTGTAAGTGGAACACACACTCTCTCTCACACACACACACACACACACACACACACACACACACACACACACACACATCAGTTGACCTTAGTAGCTAACTTGTGAACATGCCGCTTCATATGAAAAGACATACAGTAGACATAGTGTAGTTTCCCATGTTAATATAAACAGTGTTGTGTTTGTGATATTTCTTTTCCCATCTCTTTCTCTTCCCAGGCCCACAAAACCCTGTATGGCCAGGCCAACATGGAGACACGTTACTTTGTGAAGAAGAAGACCCTGTTGGCTCTCAGTAAACTGACTGCCCTGGCATCAGACATGCCTGAGGCTGTGATGAAGAAACAAGTAGACGGTAAGGGGCTACTTGAGATACTGCTGCTTAATTCTCACTTAAATCATACATTATTGTCAATGGGAGTTATGAACATGTATTTTAAACTGTTAGTATTTAGCCCTAAGACAACAGACACTGTTTGATGCAAAAGAAGCAAGGAAACCTCTGTTCACTGTGGGGTGTCTAATTGGTGAGTTCTGCAGGGATATCACCAGTGTTTTCTTTGTCATCCTACAGACATGGTAGAGCAGGAGCGGTTCCTGCTGCACCAGGAGACTCTGCCCAAACAGCTGCTGGAGGAGAAACAACAGAACCCAGACACCATGCCCCTGCTCAGCGCTCACAACCTTATTAATGTCAGAACACACATCAGTGGATCCCTCACATTACCACATAACCCAACACAGACAACCTTATCAATGCACCATTATAAACTGGGTGATTCGAGCCCTGAATGCTGATTGGCTGACAGCCATGGTATATCAGACCGTATACCACGGGTATGACAAAATGTATTTTTACTGCTCTAATTACGTTGGTAACCAGTTTATAATAGCAATAAGGCACCTCCGGGGTTTGTGATATATGGCCAATATACCACACCTAAGGATTGTATCCAGGCACTCCGCTTTGTGTCATGCTTATGAACAGCCGTTAGCCGTGGTATATTGGCCAAATACCACACCCCCTCATGCCTTATAGCTTAAGTAGACCACACACGCACAGTCACACAACCAGTAACTCTACATAAATCCACATACCTGCCACCACACAGACACACGATGACAATACAACACACACATCTATCCTCCTGTCACCAACTGAACCCCAAAATACAGCTCCCACAAATACCAATGGACTGACCTCATTTTTCTCTTTTCTCACCAGCTGTATATTTGTAATGACAACAGACGAGCCAATGAGTATGACTTCAAGAAGGCTCTGGATCTACTGGAGTACATAGACGAGGTAGTCCTACTGCCGCTAGCATGAATCATTAACTCAGGGTTGATTAATCAGGTCTGTCAGGGTTTACTGATATGGGCCATATTCTTGTTGCAGGAGGACGCTGTGGACATTGATGGACTCAAGTGTGAGATCTTCTGCAAGGCCCTCAAGAAAGACGAGTAAGTACCGCTCAATGGCCCTAATCCTTCTAATATCTCACTCTTACTCCCTTTCTTGCTAATTTCCTCATTCCAAATTTGAAAGGATTTGATAGGTGTAAATACGCTGTTTGACACTTATCTTACATTTTTGTTATTTCTTTACGCTGTCAATGCGCTTTATATAGTAAATGCAATGAATTAATAAGCATTATTGTTATTACTGTAAGTTTGCATTGAGCTTCCTTTCCGCTGTGTTTTTCACAGCTGGTCGTCTGCTGATGGGAACGATGACCCTCTGGAGGCAGCCAAGGACAGCATCTTTGTCAAGATCCTCATCAAGCTCATACAAGAAGGTAAGCACTGCAGTAGCCATTTTGTCTCGGTGTCTGACCAAAGGATTTCACTGTATTCTCATCAGTTCATTTGTTTGTTAACAACACATTTCAAGAGTTACTTAAGAGATATTTAGGAGATTGTTGAGTTGTTGTAATATTTTTTGTTATTAATTACAAAATATTGAAAAGGGTATTGAGTGTCACTGCTCTGTTTATGTACCTCTTTATGACCATTCCAACCTATTCAGAATATCTTCTCTTGTTGTTTTCCAGGTGTTCCTCTACAGACCTACCTTCCTGACTTCAAAGACCTTCTTCAACTGGACGAGATGGAGGCTTTGAAATCAAAGCCCACTTTTGAGTTTGTACTGCGGGCCAACTATGAACATTACCTGCAAGCACAGATCTGATGACCCCTGACCCCTTTCACAACTATGTCTCCCAGGTTGCACTTGGTTTGTTCCTTACTTTCCATTTTTACTGTTTGCTTGACAAAAAGATAACGTGTTGCATTTTCTAAATAAAAGTCATATTTCTGTAAATGTTCTATTCTTTTGATTTTGGCATTCACAAGACTCCTTTTAAGTTTTTGAAAAACAAAATATATTGTTTTATTTCCTTACCTCAATAACCTGGGGAAAAAGCAACATATGTAGTTACACATCCTGAATCTCCAATACACCTATATCTCCTGTGATAATTGCTTGAGTAAAAGTCAGGAGAGTAAATGTCACGGGTTCAACTGGAGCTGTTAGGCTAGGACCAGGTAGATGAAACAGTACACACCTCGTGGAAAATATACCTATACTAGCCGCTCAAAATTTACACAACATCCAACTCAACAACAAGCCACACTCATTGACTAACATGCCATAATAGGCTATTGGATTTCTGCAGCAAGCCATTGGGTGCTGTAGCCTACATTGCCAACTGTATTGGGTTCTTGTTTAAATAGCGGGGCCTGACTCAAGTGTCTCCCTCCAACCCTTCGAGGAGTCTGCAACTGATCCACTTTCACTGATGGCAGAAGCAGATGGCCTCTGTGTCTTGTCCTAAAAATAGAAAATAGAGGTTAAATTAGGGACATACACAATAAATTACCACCACTGCCGTTATGGGGGGAGGGGGATTGAAAGTTCAGTAACCCTATATGGGGGGATTGAAAGAACTCCCTCAGAGAAAGTGTGCTTTTGATAGGCTTCTAAGCATACTCTTTCAAACCTTATCAATAGTCTTGATTGACTATTTTGAGTAGTTGTCATATGGATGCTGACACTACTTAGTAGAAACTCACTGATCTTTGACAGATTGTTTGTGTGGGAGCTCTAGGTTTGGAATATTTTATTACAGGACTTCCTGTCTGGCTTGTAGAATGCCTCCATGGATGGTGGTGTTGTGTACGGTTGGTATGGAGATTACATTTACGAGCCTGAGTATTGGTCCCGCATGGCGCTTGCAACGCCAGGGTTGTGGGTTTGATTCCCACGGGAGACCAGTACAAAAATGTATGCGCTCTGGATAAGAGCGTCCGTTAAATGACAAATGTACAAAATGTTAATATTGGTATATGAAGTAGGCTATCCCGTCAATAACATGCCTAATGAAAGCTAAAATAAATTTTAGGGACCAATGGAAGTTGGATAATGCCATTTTAAACATTTAGTTTTCTTGTACTAAAATACCTTTCCACAAGTATGTTTAGTTGGATACCTTGGCAGTGATGAGTTAGCAGTTGGACAAACATATCAGTTTATAAAGATGCTTTTTTTAAACGCTGGGGCTACAAAAAAGGAATTTTCCATGCCTTGGTGGCTGGCTGCAGCTGTTCGACTGTGCATGGCTAGGGTCCTATCTGCTTTCACCTACCCCCCCTGTTCAGAGCTACCCCCTGTTCAGAGAAACTAGACCATGGCCACTGTAGTAAATGCGGAAGTTACAAGTGACCAGCTACCACAAACGCCCCCATCTCAAACTTGACACAACTTCCCCCCTCTCTATTTGCTGTTGTTGATTCTGCAGAATAAAGTCAATGTTAAATCATTACCCTTGTGAAAAGTTTGAGAGGGATTTTAATTTTTAATTTTCAATGTGTTTTCAAACTTTTTGTTCAAAAAATATTACTAGACTAACAGCTACACGTAAACACATATTTGAAAGACCATTTGAGAGACAATTTCCGCCCCCAAAAATGCTATACTTAACATGTTCTTATCAATTAAATAACATGCATCTGACAAAGAACCGGGTAAAATACACTGAGATTCACTGTATAATAATTTGTAGTGTTCCATTAAACAGCCATTATAAATTCGCACCTGCTCTAGCTGTAAAGGAATCAACATAAACCAATAAAATTACATGAATAGAACATAGGCTACCTTGACGAGGTGCTCTCGGAAAGCAAGTCATTTGCAAAGAGATTTAAAAAATAAAGCCACAATCAATATCCTTGCATCAATGAATGATTTGGCATTGCATGCTGTCATAGAACGAGGAATATGGACGTGTGTAGTCCTGCGTCGAAGCGCGCCTGTGTTCAAAATGCCATGCAGGAGTCCGACGGATTACACCCCTCGGCTCTCCATACACGGGCCGAGCGCTACAGTTTGGATTCGGGACTACCTCTCCATATATGGACCGTCCTGCGCATTACGAAGTGCGACCCTGAGCTCTTTACCGCTCGTCTACGGGAGTGTCCAGTGCGCACCCGTCCCAAGAACCAAATATGGATGAAGGGGTCGGGAGAATTCCTGTGGAATAGATGGACATTCCTAATGGTTGTCAGGAGACGAAAAAAGGTGGATGGCGTCGGGTATATAAGGTTGACGGCGGTTGCTATCAGTCCTTAGCTGGAACCAGAAGTGGTAAAGTTCTGTAACTGAGCTTCTAAAAGATAACCAGGTAAGTGAATCGGTCCGTTGAATATTACACCACGCTGCTGCACGAGGGGGTCAATACGAGGAGTGGATTTTTTTCTCTCTGGGACATTACATCGTGGACTCTGAATAAGGAATTAAACAAATCAAAGATAATCTACACAGTATTGTGACAGTCAGTGAAACTTGGCAGCCAATCATCGGCTCAGTTTAACTTTTAGCCTACTATCGTAAACTAAACAGATTTCACCTCTGTCAAATGATTATTATAATAATAGAAGAGATAGGATTAAAATTAATTTGATTTGATACATTAGTCTACCTGCATAATATAGGCTAATGCGTCTATGTAAAAAAATATGTTGATTTAATTGATAAATGATAATTGGTCTTTGAGATAAAAAAAAATATATAATTATATTTTGGTAGTTCATTTGATTTATTAAGATAATGTCAGACAAAATATTGAATAGGTCTACTGGATATTGGAAAACCTGTTATGTCAGCAGGTGAGAGCAAGAAGAGAAAGAGATCCACAACTTTGTATTGAATCAAAAGTTCCTGGTACGACTGCATTACATGCTTATAGCTACCCTATATGATAGGTTACCCAATATGTGTATTGATTGTCGATCTATTTAACCAGATGATGTGCATTATCTGAAATACTTATTAATATAAAACGTATATGTAATGTAAAATTACTCCGTGAAACGATTTTTGAAATGTTTGTGGTCAATGTGTAATATGTAGCCTAACGTTATCATGATCACTTTGGTAAAATTACCGAGACCACCGTGTCAGACTACGGTGTCATATTTAAGCCTTAAGGCATGAAGGGTGTGGTATATGGTCAATATACCACGGCTAAGGACTGTTCTTATGCACAATGCAACGTGGAGTGCCTGGACACAGCCCTTAGATGTGGTATATTGACTATATACCACACACCCCCGAGGTGCCTTATTGCTATTATAAACTAGTTAACAACGTAATTAGAACACTAAAACGTTATTTTTGTCATACTCGTGAACACAACTCTTACTTTAGACTGCGATAAAATAGCATACAAGCAGGTTTACTATGACTTCTGAGGTGCATGGCCATGGGGTAGTGAAATAATTCTGCAGCATGAAGCTTAAATATTGCATTTATGTTCCAAACAACATTTTTGGAGAATACAACATTTTTTGTGAATACAATAATAATTTAGTGAAAAATTGATCATTGATGGAGTACTGTGGATACCAATATCCCTGTGAGCATCCCAGGCTCATGTAGTGCATCTAAGGTAGGAGGGCCTAGTGTCTGCAGGTTTTGTTTTTTCCTTTCAATTAAGACCTAGACAACCAGGTGAGGGGAGTTATTTACTAATTAGTTGCATTGATTCATCAATCAAGTACAAGGGAGGATTGAAAACCCACAGACACTCGGCCCTCCGTAGAATGAGTTTGACACCTGTGATCTAATGGTTAAGAAAATACATTGTGGATCCCACTTTGGGAACACAGAATGTTGTTTTTACGCATAGAATGTAGGTCCGTAATGTCAGTGAGAGATCTTGCAGTAAGTAGGCTACTTACAGTATACTGTATGATAAATGTGTGTTCCTTTTGCACCTTGTCTCAGAACCCACCAAGATGTGTGACGACGACGAGACTACCGCTCTTGTGTGCGACAATGGCTCCGGCCTGGTCAAGGCTGGCTTCGCCGGCGACGACGCCCCCAGGGCTGTCTTCCCATCCATTGTCGGTCGCCCTCGTCACCAGGTACGTAAAAACACCACTCCCAACTATGGCTAGTCATGTGAATTAAGGCATCATACCTTGTCTCATGATATAGCCTACTATGATATCCAAAGTACAAAGATATGCGTAAAAGCATATTGGCAAATATATACGAATTCAAGATTTAAAAAATGCATTTAGGTATAGTTTACTAGTGCTAACGTGTAATGTGTTAGGTGCGACGTGCCGTTTTAGTGTCCAAGGTGTAGTGTACCGTTAGATGATAATGTGTAGTTGTTAGACGTGTGCGCCATGTCCTTGCCGGTGTCTCAATGGGCTTGTTCTGTCTCTTCCAGGGTGTGATGGTGGGTATGGGTCAGAAGGACTCCTACGTAGGAGATGAAGCTCAGAGCAAGAGGGGTATCCTGACCCTGAAGTACCCCATCGAGCATGGTATCATCACTAACTGGGACGACATGGAGAAGATCTGGCACCACACCTTCTACAACGAGCTGCGCGTTGCCCCCGAGGAGCACCCCACCCTTCTCACTGAGGCCCCCCTGAACCCCAAGGCCAACAGAGAGAAGATGACACAGATCATGTTCGAGACCTTCAACGTTCCCGCCATGTATGTGGCCATCCAGGCTGTCCTGTCCCTGTACGCTTCTGGTCGTACCACCGGTAAGAACTTTCCCCTCTCGCGCCTTTTTTCGCACACAACTCGTTATTTGTATTTCAAGTTGTTGATGGTTGGGTTGTCTGCTTTACTGAATTGTGGTGTTTTCTGTGTTTAGGTATTGTGCTGGACTCCGGTGATGGTGTGACCCACAACGTCCCCATCTATGAGGGTTACGCTCTCCCCCACGCCATCATGCGTCTGGATCTGGCTGGTCGCGATCTGACTGACTACCTCATGAAGATCCTGACCGAGCGTGGCTACTCTTTCGTCACAACCGGTGAGCATGAACTTTGTGTTTTTGCATAGAAATGCTTGTTTGATCAATTTCAAGTATTATAACGTTTTACGCACAAAAGCGCAGACGCACGGGGATATACTTTAACGCATTAACGGAAATGTCTAATTTCAGCCGAGCGTGAGATCGTGCGTGACATTAAGGAGAAGCTGTGCTATGTCGCCCTGGACTTCGAGAACGAAATGGCCACCGCCGCCTCCTCCTCCTCCCTGGAGAAGAGCTACGAGCTTCCCGACGGTCAGGTCATCACCATCGGTAACGAGCGTTTCCGTTGCCCAGAGACCCTCTTCCAGCCTTCCTTCATTGGTGCGTATTTACCGTTATAGGCCTATAATATAATCCAACATAAAATCTTCGGCCTAAAGAGTGGTTGAATATTCATATTGATCTTTGTATACCTGCACAGGTATGGAGTCCGCTGGTATTCATGAGACTGCCTACAACAGCATCATGAAGTGCGACATTGACATCCGTAAGGACCTGTACGCCAACAATGTGCTTTCCGGCGGTACCACGATGTACCCTGGTATTGCTGACCGTATGCAGAAGGAGATCACTGCCCTGGCCCCCAGCACCATGAAGATCAAGGTAATTACAATACACAATACTTTTACGCACAGTAAAATAGTTAAAAGAGATGCCATAGGTCTGCATAATTGTTTCATTGTCATTGTGTTACCTGTGCTACCTATGGTACCCAGTATCTAATACTCCTTTTCTCACTTGGCATAGATCATTGCCCCACCTGAGCGTAAATACTCCGTCTGGATCGGTGGCTCTATCCTGGCTTCCCTGTCCACTTTCCAGGCAATGTGGATCACCAAGCAGGAATACGACGAGGCAGGTCCCAGCATTGTCCATCGCAAGTGCTTCTAAATGCATTGTCAACATCTCGCTCAGGATCCAAGCAACAACGGCACACCGACTTGCGATCAAGGGACAACTGTATACAACTGTTACATTGTAACAGCGAAAGCTCAGCAAACGGAGAGAATGACGTCAATATCACGACGTGTGAGGAAAAAATACCAACATGTGAATGTAAAATGTACATAAATGATATTTATTGATCGTCCATCATTTGGTATTTTTTGGTGAGCACAGTCTGTTTTGGGGACAAGCAAGAGGGACAGAGGGTGACCACAACGTTGTTTTCTCTGGTTACCCGATAATGGCTCAGATGTACGTGCTATCTGTACTCGAGCCAAACATTATCAACTACTAACCATCAAGAGATCCACATAGGAAATAAAAACCATCTATTTTCAAACGTGTTTCTGTTATTATTATTTTTTTTAGGTGCATTACAACACAATCAACACTTAAAATAGGCCTTGGTGTGCGTTTTATGATGCGCAACTATTAAAAACCCATTAGGGCAAAGATTCATTCATTTTTGGCACATAGCAACATAAATAGCCTAAACATTATGAGACACTTTCAATTTGGATGGCTTTCAATGTTTTGAAGAACAAGGGCCAATATGACTACCTGGAACTGGAAGGACAAACAATGAGCTCAAGTAGGCCAACAAGTGTTAAGTAAATTGTTCTAAATGTCCCTGACAAGACAAACAATGTCATGGATATAAGGATATAAATCATTGAGCAGACCTCCTTTGTGATATTAACTCTATTTTACAATAATATTATCAATGTGCCTAAAATACGAATTGTTCTCCATAACTATTTATTCAACAAACATTTGCCTATATTTTATTGAACTGAGAGGGAATGAATGTATTTTCTGTGTTAGATTCATACTAAACAATGACATAGCATTCTTTCACCAAGGAGTAGTCACAGCAAACCCTTGCTCACAGCAGATCTTCTTTGTCACCAAATGTGTCCATTCGACTACAATACCAATACTGACATTGATTTTAAATCACATGAGCAAGCTAATCATTTGATATTTCACAACTGAAAAAAATACCTTTGAGGCTGAAAACCCCCCCACAGAATTCGCATTACCATGTGTACTCGTTTATCAACAAAAAAAGATTACACACTTGTTGAAGCAATTACACGCTGTAGAATAAAATACATCATAGGAAGAGACGCGCGCCAGTACCATGCAGTTCTGGGCATGCGCATTGCACTTCCTATAGCTTTTAATGGAGAAACATCTTTAATGCCAGGGTTGAGAGGGCTATATTCTGACGACGATTCAATGCCAAGATATGCGCAACAACAGACTGTTATAATGGTGGAATACTTGAAGTGAAAATTATGTTGTTCTGTAATTCTCCATAATGAAGTCCGTGTGAGGGGTAAGCTTATATGCACCGCTAATAACCTGTTCTGGTCGTGTTTACAACCACTATAGTGCGCAAGTAGAAGAAAACGTCGACGCCACCAGCTGTGCATGTTTTCGTCACCCTATTGCCTTTAAGTATTTACATGTAATAAATTACTTTTGGTATGTGGACTAACAATAACATTTCTGTAGCGATAGACCCGTGCACAGTGTTGTGATAAAGACAGCGGTATTGGCGTCAGCAATGTCTGCCTCAATCAAATAGCAGGCTCGGCTGCGCCATATTTGGGCAACAGAAACAGCAGATTAACCACAAAACTGATTTTTGTCGTGGAAACAATTTAGGCCATGGCTGGTTTATGAATGGAAATGCTCTTAATAAACTATAAAACTAGGCTACATAGGGCCTACCCTATCCCCATCTATTCTGTTATAGTATGCTAGGCATAAATAACATTGTAATAACGATGCTATTACTACATATAGAGTATGTGTATATTTCTAGCGTCAGATGGGCGTTATGGGGCACAGCGTATAGATAGCCATCAGACGGCATGGGTTACTGTATTCGAGGGAGGGAAGCGCCGACAGGTAATTCTAGAAGGCCCAGGTGCACTGGATTGCTCTGGGTTGCTACAGGCTTTAGATCTGTGGGGGGACTGTCACCAGCAGCCTGCAATGACACATTCCACAACAAATATAGAAACGTAGGCCTAGTTACTGTTGCATTGTAGGGCTATGTATGTAATAACACTTCTCTTTTTTCCTCTCCTCCATAGTTTGTCAGCTAATCAAAATTGGACCTAAGCAATAACAGGAATCATGGTGACTAAGAAAATCCGTACGGAGTACATGAAGAAATTCAAAGAGCCGAAATGGGAGACGTTTTCCAAGTGTTACGAGGACTCAGTGAAGTACAGGTTGACTAGGCGGGTGATGGAGCACGCTCACAAACATCTGTGGTTCTGGGAGGGGTGGGATACCTCGACCGGGTCAGACTCCAGGTCCACCCCCAAGGTGAGGAATAAAGTCGCGCCTTTAGACATCAAACTTCAGACAGCACCAGTGAAGTCAGAATCAAGGGAGAGCCCGGAACCGAAGCCTCCTTCTGTGAATGGGGAACCAGAATTGGAGGCCAAGGAGTTTACCCTCTTGGATGCACTACCACCCACAGGTATCTATCTTCTACTATTGCAAATACTTTTATACACCTGCATGTTGATCCTATTGTAATAAGGCTATGCTTTTGAGCTACAAACGTAAAGTTAAAAGGTCTTCATTTGTTAGGTCTATACACTGAGTGTACAGAACATTAGGAACACCTGCTCTTTCCATGACATACTGACCAGATGAGGTGAATGCTACAGTAGGATCCCTTATTGATGTCACTTGTTCAATCCACTTTAATCAGTGTAGATGAAGACAGGTTAAAGAAGGATTTTAAGTCTTGAGACAATTGAGCCATGGATTGTGTATGTGTGCCATTCAGAGGGTGAAAGGGCAAGACAAAAGATTTAAGTGCCTTTGAACGGGCCAGCATCCCTGTGAACGCTTTCGACACCTTGTACAGTCCATGCCCCGATGATTTGAGGCTGTTCTGAGGGCAAAAGGGGTGCAACTAAATATTAGGAAGGTGTTCCTAATGTTTGGTATTGTGTATAATTCAAAATTCAAAAGGCACTCGCACACCTCAGCTATCTTTTTTGTAGGTAACAGTTGAATAAAATGAGAAAAAAGAAGAAACCCGCACACTGCTCTTGATAGTATCACTGCTCTTTAATAAGCTTTATGTATTGACCTCACAGCCTTCGTCAGAGCTTTTGACAAAAGAGCAGTGATACTATCAAGAACAGTGTGCGGGTTTCTTCTTTTTTCTAATTTTATTAAACTTTTACCATGCACCTGCAAAAAAGATAGCTCAGATGTGCGAGTGCCTTTTGAATTTTGTCAGCGCTTTTGATAAAAGCTCTGATGAAGGCCGTGAGGCCGATACGTTAAGCTTATTAAAGAGCAGTGATACTAAGCAGTGATACTATCAAGAGCGGTGTGCGGGTTTCTTCTTTTTTCTCAGTATAGTGTATAATAAAACTACATCAATTTCTGCTCATTCAAAGAGTCTGTAATAGAGAACGGGAGCCTAAACGAACCAGATGAGGGGACAGTTAACGGGTCAGTAGTACAAAATGGTCCAGCGGCTGAAACGTCAACAGATGAGGGACCAGCAGACAAGGCGTCATCAGACGAGGAGCCGGTGAAAACTGAGCCTAAGCGTCGCCACCGCCATCGTGTCCCTCACTCAGAACCATGTCAAAGGGACTGTTCCTGTGACGACATCAAGCCTGCGCCTGTCAGGAAGCCCTCCAGAGCAAAGAGCCAGCCCCCAGCCATCACCACAGAGAAGGAGAACAGACAACCTTCGTCCCGGCTCGACTGGGCAGAGAGACATGCGTCATCTGCTAGGAGGTCTACAAATGAGGTAAGAGTGTGTGTGTGTGACTGTGTGTGTGAGAGAGGCTGGGCATATGTGAGGTTAGGAAAATGTTTGATATTCATTCCATTTGATGGTATTTCAGTACCAGACTTGCAGTTGGTTTCTTAGGCCAGACTAAGACTATAATGATCAAAAGAGGCTAACATTATAGGAATACTGGATGAAAGCTGTGTTGCTTATGTAATGCAGGCTTACTGTGCGTCAAACATCTATTCTGCAAATAAGATGGAGTTATTTCAGGGATAATAGATAGGAGGGCATTTTGAGTCTTTTGGCACATCTTCATGGAAAGGACACCAGAGAAACGTATCTCATCATCCAACACTCCCCCCAGAAACTATCTATAATAGAAGAGTGGTATGTATTTCGGAAGTGAGCGCGGAGCGCCTATCCTATCTCATTGCCCTAACCTCCCGGGCACCTCTCTCTCTCTCTCCACAGAGTCGCACATCTGACGCATCCGTCCAGACCAGACGGGAGTCGGATAAACGCTGTTGGGATGTGGACCGCAGGAGGGCACGCTCCGCCGACCTGGAGAAGATACGGCGGTCGGAGTTGGCCGTGGTGGATGACCGTTGGATGACCGAGTACATGCGCTGCTTCTCTGCCCGGTTGAGGTAGAGCACAAGGATCATGGGTATTCCACCACCACCTGTCGACCATTCTATTTTTAACACCATGTTTCCTTATTGAGGATTGGTTAACAGAACAAAGTTATTGGATTGGTTTAGACACCAATTAGGGCCCTGAGGCCACGTAACCCGACTAGGAAGAACTCAGGGCCCTAATCATAAGGTATGGTTGATTTGTTAAGTTGATCGATATGCCACTTTTCTTCCACAAGGGATGACACAATCACAGTAGAATATTGCAAGATATGTAGTTATGCTTCTAGAAATTGGACTGGTTTGTACATGTTTATGCTGCTGACCACAGAGTATGATTTGTACTATATTATTAGACATTCCAAGCATGATGATGGTCTTTACACTTCGCTTTAGTTTGGTGGCATTTTTGACATTCTGTGTTGCTTATGTCATTTCAGGCTATATCACAAAGGCAGCTGCATAAAATCCAAAAGTTAGATCAGGGGTATTCAACCGGGAGAACTGCAGGGGGTCCGCAATAATATATATACAAAAAGCTAGAGTAGAAAATAGGAGAATATTTTTATTTGTAACTTTATTTCTCTATTCCTAATATTGAGCAAGTTACACTCATTAGAGCTAGTTACACTCATTGGAGCTAATTATACTCATTGGAGCTAATTACACTCATTGGAGCTAATTACACTCACTGGAATATCTGACATAGTGTAGGCTTTGACAAAGCACCCGCTGGTAAGCTGTCTTCTCTTGGACATTCATTTTTGTGAACACATTCATCCGCCAAAATTTTGGAGTTACCTTTCTAGCTAATAGGTTATGTCAGAGTTTACACTTCCTCTTCCAATTATAATGGGGGGAGGTCAAAATAATGAAAAACTATCTACCAAATCTATTAATTTAAAAATGTTGATTAATTCTCCTTGCCATTCACCTGATGATAAGACAAGACATGCAGGGGAAAAGCAAGCGTATGATAGGGGTCCCTGGTTTACCTGGGTGGGGGTTCCTGGGGAAGAATTTAAATGTTTTATTTAACTAGGCAAGTCAGTTAAGAACAAATTCTTATTTACAATGACGGCCTACCCCGCCAAACCCGGACGACGCTGGGCCGATTGTGCGCCGCCCTATGGGACTCCCAATCACGGCCCAGATGTGATACAGCCTGGATTCAAACCAGGGACTGTAGTGACGCCTCTTACACTGAGATGCAGTGCCTTAGACCGCTGCGCCACTCGGGAGCAAGGTTGAAAACCCCTGAGTTAGATGAAAGGACCAAACAATTATTGTTTTAGATATTACAGTATGTTCAAACTACTAAAAGCCATATCCAAGGGGTTGTGGCATAGAGCTGCAGAGAAATAAACTGTTAGCGGGCTAATATCCTGCATTAGCTTTATTGTATTTTGTTGCAAGTTTCAATCTAAATCTAGAATGCATTCCAGAGGATTGTTTTATTAATATTTACATTAAAGCTCTTATCAACAGTACCATGGAAATTGTTGTAAAGTTGGAGAAAGATACTGTTAAACATTGTATGACATAGTTATTGCGCTCACACCTGTATGTTTTTTCATCTTTACATCTTGGCTAGCCTCGTACAGACCATCCTGATCTCGCGAGCTCACATTCTGTTTCGCTACAAGGATACAGAATGTGAGCTCGCGAGATCAGGATGGTTCGTACGAGGCCACATCTTGGCAGCTTCGCCCTCTAATTTAGGGTTGTCTTATATTTTACAATCACAAACACTCACCGCCTCAGTATTGTAGTGGACAGAATGAAATGGCAATGTAATGTGGTAAAGAAATGCCCTTATGTGCTACATTACCAAATACGCTTTTTCGAGTATGTCACTCACCATCACCATTGTCTTTGACAGGGTTTCGTAGGTTTACTTATTTGATGGTTATTCATACTGAATTGTGATGTCAGTACCAAGTTCTGTATCTGTAATTTAAATGGAGGGCTATTTTGACAGAAATGAAGTGTTGTATTTGAAATCTTGGTTGTTGTGGGTTGTGAATAATGCTCAGTTTACATACTTTTCCTATTTTTTTTTACAATGCTTATTCATAGTGCTATTCACGCAGAATGTTTTACTCATAATGTATACTTTTACATTTCACTTTCACCAAATCATTCACTTTCACCTCTATCTTAGCGTAGGAATGGTTCCTTGAGAGAACGTTGGAATGACGTTTCCAGACCGTCTCACGGGGAACATTGTAGGACACCAGCAGTTTTTTGGAGTGTTGAAATGGGTGTGGCTTTAATTGACTAATGCGTGTGCAATCTGATGAGACTTCCCTTGTGTCTGCCAGAGGGGAGTCTTTAGTGTGTGTGATTGGTTGTGGTTGTATGGGCAGAGAGAGCTCACTGTTAAGAAGATTAGACTGGCATTATCTTACGGTCATCTTTATTCAGAGTGGTCAAAGATCCATTGCTGGTCATGTGACACTTCCCTCCTATGTCATCATGGATTGGCAAAACAACCGAGTCATTCTTTACTTGAACATTGCATTATTTATAAGAAGTTATAGGATTTAATGTCAGGTTATGACCAAGTCATGAAAACTGAAGTGGCTGCTTATATCACAGACAGGTTTGACTAGTGTCTGTGTATTCATTGTTCTCGACAACATTCCTATATGTTCATTCAAGAACCATCTCTCAGGAAGGAATAAGAGACACTAATGATTTGTCTATAGTCTTACTGTAACTACAATGTGAGGAAGTGTGATGTACTGTTTCAGGGGTTTGGAACACACTGATTCAAAACTAAACTGATTGTTTTATATAGGACATTAATTGTTTGCGCTCTCTGAACAAAGCTTTGAGTTATTTTGATGTGTGGATTTGATTTGCATAAGATATTATTTGACCAAAGTGATATGTGTATCATACCATAGTACATGTTTGTGTTTTATTTCAACAGATGTTTACATTTTTGATCACTGTATTTGTATTTGAAAACATGCACAATGATATATATTTTCATCCACTTTGAAACATTGCTGTGAATTAAAATCATATTTGCATAGTTGAGTTGTTTGCTTTTGTTTATGTTTATATGGGCATTTTAATAAACAACAACACTGTGATGTTTTTGCATGACCCCTATGACCCATAAGGACACCATTTGATAAATGAATACCAGTAATATTATACATGATTGGTTTTAATTAGATTTCACTCCTAACTTAGGATATTTAAACCTACAGCCCTTTCTACACTGCTGCTCTGAGGTCTATCTGATGTCACTGTCCAGCATTGGCACCAGGGTTAAGAGTAGAGTACAGTAATCTATGGATAGTGTCCTGCTACTGTCACGTTCCTGACCTGTTTTCTGTTGTTTTGTATGTGTTTGACGGTCAGGGCGTGAGTTTGGGTGGGTAGTCTATGTTATGTGTTTCTGTGTTGGTTTAAGGGTGACCTGATATGGCTCTCAATTAGAGGCAGGTGGTTTTCATTTCCTCTGATTGAGAGCCATATTAAGGTAGGTGTTTTCACTTTGATTGTTGTGGGTGGTTGTTTCCTGTGTCAGTGTTTGTTGCACCATACGGGACTGTATCGTGAGTTCGTTTTGTTTGTAGTCAGTACTTGTTCGTTCGTTCTTCGTTACGTGTAAGTTCGTAGTCCAGGTCTGTCTACTTCGTTTGTTGTTTTGTAATTTGTTCAAGAGTTTTCCGTCTTCGTCTGGTTCTTGTGAATAAATATTATGTCTAACTCCAACGCTGCATTTTGGTCCTCAAATCCCTACTCCTCCTCTTCGTCTGAAGAGGAGGAGGACACCCGTTACAGAACCACCCACCAAACCCGGATCAAGCAGCGGGACCACGAACAGTGGTCCACGAAAAAAGGATTGCAGGATTTCTGGAGTTGGGAGGAAATCATAGAGGGAAAAGGACCCTGGGCTAAGGTGGGAGTGAATCGCCGCTTTGAGGAGGAGAAGGAGGCAGCCACAGCCCAAAACCGCAGATATGAAGGTACGCGGCTAGCAAGGAAGCCCGAGGACACCCGTTACAGCTACTATGGATAATATATGGATAGTATCCTGCTACTATGGATAATCTATGGATAGTATCCTGCTACTATGGATAATCTATGGATAGTATCCTGCTTCTATGGATAGTCCCACCAACCTCCATCAATGTGAATAATATATAACTACTTGTTTTAGTCAAAACAAGTACTCCAATTTGCTACCATATTGATTCGTTAGTGAGGTATTGTGATACTCGGAGACACTCCTTTATGTCACTTTTCTCTTTTAGTTAAATGACATCTTGTTCGGGAAGGTCATCTGCGCTCTATGGTAACGGAAAGGTTCGGTGAAACTTTAGAATCACATACCAGATCATATTCTCCCTCTAGAATACTTCTGACGTTATCGTCCTCCATGACCCATGTGTCCCAGTGTAAGATACGGAGTACTGTATGATCCCAGTGAGGTGACCACCGCAGCGCTTACAAGGCTGTTGTATTAAGTCGTCAGCCTGACACAATGACAGACTAGACAGGACATTTCAGGTGTTATGTATGATGAGTGAATTCCGGTACATAATACATCATTAGGTTCAGACAAAGGGCCTCTTAGAATGCGGATCTCCTGACAAAGGGTTTAGCACTGGCTATAAATATCAACCTGTCACATACCCACCTCCGGCAGCTGATGGAGAGCGACAGAGTGTGTGTGTGCTCGCACATGGGTGTTTAAAATAGACAAACAAATTGTATTTGCGGGTTTTGGGAGAGCGTGATGGTTCTCTTCTGATTGTTTAAAAGAGACAAACACTTCCTTAAATCTTTATGAGTGTGGCTATCTTTTCCTGTATGTGCATGTGAGTGTCCCAAGTCAATAAAATCCAATCCCCGTTAACACAGTAATATATGAACTACAAAGTAATAGTGACAAGCAACTGCATACAGTGAGTTCTTCAATCAGAGCCAAGCACATTCTACTTGAGAATTCCACCCTCCAGACATCTTCTCGCTCTATTTAAAGCCACCTGGCATTTCAAAACGCAATAGGGCCAAAATAGGTGCCTTCAGGAACACCACCAGCCGCCTGGGACTGAAAGGGAGGGGGCTTTGTGCGTTAAATATAGCCCCCCCCCCACGTATTCCTTTGCCAGCAGAGAAGGACCCGTCCCTAATTGACAGTGTTTGAAAAACGTGTCTTGGGAAAAGGGGTGGGCTCTGGGATATTGCATGGGGGAGTGGGAGTGGTGCAGCAGTATAAAATAGCTTGAATGGTCGAAGCTGGGTAAAATATAGGGAGAATTGCTGCGTCAACAACAGTGAGTTGTGTCTGTCCATAAATGCAGTGGTTGCTTTGAGTGGAGCCGCTGAGCCGCAGGAGGGCAGAACAGAGCCAGAGCTGTGGTCTTTGACTTAGGTCTTTAATGTTAGTCAGAGCTAATATGCCAAGTTGAAGAGCACAGCTAAGAGGGGGGATGAAAATATCCCCCTTCGCCAGAGCAGCCAGGTCCTCTAAAAACAGCCTGTTGCTTCTAGGCAGAGGCACTCAATAGTACATCTAGAATACTATTAAGTCTGCTGTTTGGAGCAACTATGTAGTTGTGCTACATAGTTGAGGAATAGGTGTGTGCAGTAAATATCTATATTATATGGATTAGGCAACTGAATGATGAATTGATGTCTTGAAAATCAGATAGTATGAAGATCTGAGATACTGTGTAATGTCTTCTATAAACGCAGACCTGTAAACAGAATGAAGAGATCTCTGCCACTAATAAGATATGTGAGGTGATAGAGATGTGCTGATCTTAGTCAACTTGAGGCTTTGTGGAGCATGAGCTGCAGCTCAGCATTTGTAATGCTTTAGGGACCTCTAGTGGCAGCGAATGTCGGTCACGACAACAGAAGATGGCAGGGTTTTCTCTCCACAAACTCCCTCAAAATTGAACAGGTTTTACATTATGGACATATACGATTTTCTTATAACATAGAAAACAAAGAATATTTGATATATTTGGAACAGAGTACACGTTGGAACAGACAACTAATGGACGAGTGAATAGGAATTTGAAGCTGCCAGCTGTCCCTGCCAAATGCCTCACAAGTTAACCACACCAGCATGTCAACTTTCTCAAGTTGTTAAACTCTTGGTGACAGGATTAAGTGAGTTCATGCACCTGTCCTCTCCTCCCCTAGTAAATCAATAGGGACAGTACAAAAATAAAACATCAAGAGTACTACAGAATATTGGAGGCATTAACTATGTAAAACATTAGAAATAAACATTTAATTTATAACAAAAAAATAAGATAGCAATCACTAGGGCCAGACAAAATCAGTGTTCTTATCATTAACTTTATATCAATAATCAGTAAAACCTTTCATGTTTTCTATCATTATCATACTTTATTTTAAATCCTTTAAATTCTTTCAGCGTGCTTCAGAAATATCTCCACTTGCAGATAGTATTTGCCGATTAACAATAATAAATAACTTATCTCGCATCTTTGGAATGCATCTCTAGTGACATAAACCCCGTTCCCCAGTGATCTTTGTTCTCTTTATGGTAAAGCTCCAGCAGCAGGGGGACAGGGTCTGAGTCTTGCTTAGTCTTCCTAGGCAGACGGTCTTGGTTGACATCAGAGCAGGGCTAAGGTGTGATGGCATTCAGGGGACTGGGTCAGCCACCATATGCCCAGCTAATCCAATCCAGGTGGTCCTGTCTCGTCCTATTAGAAAGCTGCGTACGGCCTCCACCGGAGAACCACTACGATTCATCACCACGACAGACCTGACCAGGGATCAGGGGGAAAAGCCATACCAACTGATCTGCAGATTAGAGTCAGATTAGAGTCAATCTGACTGGGAAACTACAGTATCCTTTAGCTGTGTTTGGTTGGGATGTCCAGCAATGTCAACAACTGATACAGGAACAGTGGTTTGGGTTACCTGTGTTTGGTTGGGATGTCCAGCAATGTCAACAACTGATACAGGAACAGTGGTTTGGGTTACCTGTGTTTGGTTGGGATGTCCAGCAATGTCAACAACTGATACAGGAACAATGGTTTGGGTTACCTGTGTTTGGTTGGGATGTCCAGCAATGTCAACAACTGATACAGGAACAGTGGTTTGGGTTACCTGTGTTTGGTTGGGATGTCCAGCAATGTCAACAACTGATACAGGAACAGTGGTTTGGGTTACCTGTGTTTGGTTGGGATGTCCAGAAATGTCAACAACTGATACAGGAACTACTTGAACTTGAAAGAGCGATCATTGTACATGATCTGATATAGGTTAGTAAATAACATTGAGAGACTTTGTCAAAATGGCGGACACAAAGTAAGTTTATGGTTTGGCGTTACAGTTTCTACTGGCTGGTTTCTCGTAATCCTCCACAACATTCACCAATGGTGACCTTTGACCCTTGATGGGGGTTACACAGAATGACACAGAGGTCATTGTGAAGTCAGTCATTTCATTAGTAGTCTCCCCAGCTATTGGATTTGGTAATTCAAATCAATTCAGACTTGTTGTGCCCTCGTCAAGGCCTTGGAACACAAAACCTTGTCCTACCCGTAGTTAATATAAGGTATCACTAATGCTGAAACTCTGCATTTCATTCATTATCTTGCCAGCAATGATAATTCTTTCTAGTGCTTCTCCTTTTTAGATATTAAATAACTCCATGAGTCTTTGGATAATACATTTACATTCTCCAACATATTATTGATCCAGGTCTGTTTTCCTGAGTGATATTATATATGGAGTGAAAAAAACTAAAGACTAAAACACAAGCTTAGAAAAATATCAAATCCTAAACAGCTGCTTGGGGGTTCAATCAAACTCTCCTCCCACACACTCTCCTGCCACAACAACACAGCTCAGCTTCTTCCACCAAGTCTCAGAGAGACTCTTGATCTTATCCGGGGTCTTCTTCCTCAGGCTCTGCCTCTGCTGGAGCTGCTGAACGTTCTCCGCTGGCTGGATGCTGGCCAAGATGGCCTGGTCAAACACCTCCTTCAGGTTCTTCTGGGTCAGACCCGAGCACTCTACGAAGGACACGGCCCCGATATCGTTCGCCAGCTGCTGGGCCTCCTCGGTGCCCACGGGCCGCTCCTGATTCCTGGCCAGCTGGACCAGCACCTGGACATCTTCCCTCAGGTCCAGCTGGGTCCCCACCAGGACCATGGGCGCCCCGGGGCAGTGATGGCGGATCTCGGGCGCCCAGCGCTCGGTGGCGTTGCGGAAGGAGGAGGGGCGCACCACGCTGTAGCAGAGCAGGAAGACATCGGCATTGTGGTAGCATAGAGGGCGGATCCGGTCCAGCTCGTCCTATAGGAGACAGGAAGGGAAAAGTCTCAAGTTGAGGAAGTGGAAGGGTCAGAGATACCCAATCCCAAATTGATTCTTAGCCCTGACCTTACGGCATACCATGTCGATCTGATTCTGAAAAGACTACTGGATGGTTAGCAATGTGGTCCGCTAATACTTCCATTTCCCTCTCTGAGTTCAGGGCATATTGATTATTACACCTATCCAGTCCTTTCAGATCTACAAAGGTGCCTATTAAGGAGTAGGGGAAGAGTTGCTTTGGAATTGGGCATGAGTCAGGAAGAGCAAGGTCTGTGAGAGTCGTCCAAAAGGGGGCGATAAAGCACAGAGAGCCAGAGGGGACAAAAGAATGTATCGATTCTGGGGGCACGGACAGGAACCTCCTACAGGGGGCGATATAAGTCTGAGGATCAAGGGGTAGGCAACGACTATGAGAGATATTCTGCCAGGGGGTGATAACTACTGACACAGGATCAGAGAGGGGAGGGTGTGCAGGGGAATACCAAGACACGGGGTAGAATGTGGAGGCAACCTATGTTGGGATAAGTGAAGCTGTGGAATCTAAACAAACTACTGACCACTGATAGAGAACGGCTTACATTAATAGTGTCATCCTCCATCCCCCATTTCTCTCATTTTGAGCAGAGCATGAGAAGAAAGAATAATGTGTTAGCTCTACCACTACAATAGAATATCCTTGTTAATGTGTCTATAGGTTACTAACACTCATTTAGTGTTGGATTCAAAAACAAAACTTTGACTCACCTGGCCAGCCATATCACAGAGTTGCAGTCTCACAGGTTTTCCGTCCACCACAACCATAGCTGAGAAGAAGAGTGTACACAGATTTGTTATTGATGGTGACAGCATTTAGACACCTGTTCAATGCCTACCTGTCATAGCACTATGCATTGGTGACGTTTACTTTGCACCATCAAATTATATCAAATAGTAACCTATTATTGATTCAGAGAGATCTAAAATAATACACACAAAAGCAACAAACAAAAACAAGAAAACATTTATAAAATGCAACATGTGGATAAATCAATTCATGAGTAAAACCTGTGACAAAAGCGGTCAAATTAACAATAAATCACGTTATCGAGTTTTCTGATTTCTCTCACAAATTACCTGCAAAGTTATCGAAAGCTGTTGGAATGTATTCTGTCGGATATCCATTTGTGGTGTAGCTGACGATAAGACTTGTCTTCCCCACTGCTCCATCTCCGACGAGGACGCAGTTCACCTTGCGCTCAGGTACGGAGCCGGACCGCCCACGCGTTGAAAGAGGAACGTCTCTGTTCTTGCCACGCCGTGGTGGTACGGGTGGAGCCGAATCCGAGATCCGACGGGGTTTCTGCACTCTTATATCTTGAGGAAGCATTTTGCCGTCGAATAACTGGCCTAATCCACGGGGAATAACGCTTCAATAATGCCAGAGCCGTCTGGGTCTCTGCACCTTGATATCCCATATGTTGGTTCCAATCCCAAAGTTGATAGAACCAGCACGCACCTGACTGTCCGTTTCTGTCAGTAAGTCATAGAAATTTAGATAAATAATAATTCAGGTAAACTACAGCTGAACTCGTGCAGCATACTGTAAACGCAAGACTGCCGTTAAATTTCTCCACGCCGCATGGTCTATTGATTGGCATCCTCTGCATCTGTTGTGTTAATGGTTGTAAGAGGATTACTGCGCGCCACATGAGGTGCGGTGCGTGTCACAGGGCTTTCAAAGTGAAACAAACTAAGATCCTTTGAAACTCTGATCCCCTGTAGTAAATAATGTGATCCACTTTGTCATTTACACAAGTGAATATGGTGAATATCTAGACCAATGTAGGTCTACACATTTTTGTTTATCTATTTTTTAAGGATAGGGTCCACTGAATATTAATTTGTTTTATTTTTTCGTTCAATTTTAGCAACAACATAAGAAGAATTTGTAGCCCATCAAACCAAACACGTTTTTATCTCTAACAAAGTTGCATTATCCTTACATGAAGTAAATGAGAACTCCCACATCAGTTTTAACCCTGACACAGGCATACTACAACATAGTGCCTCTTGGTAGACCTTAGGCCTAGCAGAATGGCAGGGATGTGAAATCATGACTGGAGTATTAGCTGTAGAATTGAAAGAAACATTGGATTTCTATCACTAGACTATTTATATGCTATTCAAAGTTTAACATATTTCTCAATGAACAGAAAACTGCATGTAGAGCCACAGCAGAAGTGAGTGAGAGTGAGAGTATGCACAGAGCAACAGTGAAACAGAGGGTACAGTGAGGAGTGAGACCAAGTGGGAGTACAGGGAATGATATACTGCTTTACAAAATCCTGTAACGTAAGAACTATAGTAGATAGAAAATCCATTCTCAATCTATTATATTATAGTTGTAGAGGAAGCCCTTGTTATTCATTTCCACAATATATGTATATGGTGATGGGCATCTCAGGGCTTCATTGTCTATCAGTGACAGTGATATTTAAACTTTTTATTCAAAGAAGATTCCTAAAATATGCAAATCAGAGACGTGGGATCTTTAACCAGGCGATGACTTCGTTTCATTAATAGGATTAACGAAGAGTCATGGTGAAAAGACAAAAGGTAGCATCACACAATGAGGACTGAAGACCAGCCAGCACCCCAGTTCTACTAGATGGTACTATAAACCTATCCTCTGTGAACACCATCATCATACAAAGCCACTATTCCACCCGTGGACAAACAATCTTCCCAAAGACCCATAAGCTGATAGACTAGACACCTAATCAGAACCTTTAGGGAGCGCCAGGCGCCCTTTTAAGGTTTGCAGAGCTGGCAAATATATTTACTCAATTTTAGGGATTGGGATTAAGGGGCTCTGGGGCTCTTCCCCCCACCCCCCCCTCCCTCCTTCCTGCCTTCCTTCCCTATCTTTATCCCTCCCTCGTGCTCTACCCTCTCACTCTCTTTTTGATGGGATCAGCTGAACGACGCATTCTCTCCCTCTCTCCTTTTCGCTCCATCTCTCCATCTCTCTCTGTATCCCTCGGGGACCGGGAGCTCGGACTCTATAGTTATGGGCCGCGGCCATCTGTCAGCGTGAGGCATTCACGCAGCCACCAGAAGGCCACAACATGTGCTGATTTAAATGGAAAATCCAACTTTCCCAGGACAGGCCTGACCCCGGCAGCCGTAAAACCCTCTGTACCCCCCCACCAGCACCATCTCCATCCCCATCAAACCAACCTGCCCCATCTCCATCCTCAGCCAGCTATCCCAGCCCCGGCCCCACCCTCCCAAGAAATACTGTCTGCATGCGAATCAGTGAATTAAAGCCCCACCCCTCCTCCTCCCCTGTATGGTGTATGGTAATGACTGTGCAATGTGCAGAGGGGGAACCTTCTTACACACAATGATGGATTTCCACCTTAGCAGCTGATGTTCCCAGGGTCGGTCGGGTAGGGTGGGGTCCGGTGGGGTGGGCTATTAGAATGGGTGGAGGGGGGGGAGAGAAAAGGAGGAGGAGGTTGGAGGGTGTGTCTTAAAATTCCTGCTGGTGTGAGAGCTAGGGATCAGCTGATTGGTAAAATTGATTTTAAAGGAAGAGGGGGTATGGGTTTAGGATAGAGGGTAAGGTGGGGGGTTGGTTGTCTGTGCCTGTGCTGCGGGACCCTGGGGGACAATGGGGCCAGGGCGGGGGTTGGGGAGAGGGTTGGGGCGGTGAGTGTCACACGCTTTTGCTTTGTGGCTCGGTCAACAGGCGTGTGCCACGGTGTTGTACCGACTCCCGCGCCTGCTGTCCACCCAGCTCCGGGGACGGGGGAGAGGGCCATGAGAACCAGCCCTGGGTCTTTAATGAGGGGCGTGCTGTTTTTTATCAAAGATGGACAAGGCATCATTAGAATCACCATTAGAGCTCCATACAATGGGGGGACAAACTCACTGAGCTATGGATGGGAATATCATACACAAATGCCTAAATGCTTATATGAGCATGATTGGAGATCTGCTGTACTTTATATTACATTCACTTTTAGGCTATATAACCTCTAATATTGTAGTGAGGAAGACTTATGGTACACTCAATGTCATTTTATAATTTAGTGGATGCGATAAGCTTTATTACTTTTGTTTTCAGTGTTTCTTCACCAGCTGTTAGTCTCAAAGTCTCAAATCAGAGGATGCTTTTTGGGATACACACCAGCCTTCCAAAATATAGTTTTGACTGTAAGTAAATGTTCTGTGCTTTTCTCATGTGTTGTAATGGTTACTTTACAAACTTAAATGTTTTCCTTTATCATTTAACTCCATTCAATTCAATGAAAGAAATAAGACAACAGTCAATACAGCCCTAGTTCAGTACAGCTTCCAGAAACCACTGTATAGCATTGTTTTATTGATTATCTCATGATGTAATAACATCCAAATCATGACTCGTCTGTCTTTACAGACACTCCATTTTATTCACCACAGAGAGAGAATCGATATCACTAGAGGTTATTATGTCATACACCATAACCCACATGGTAGTTTGTCATCATTAACGTTTAGCCAAAAAAAACATGTTGTGGCCCTGCAGCCCTTCTAGGAGTCCCTACAAGTCCTTTATTTAATGGGCTCTACTGGCCTGGCCAGTGTGACCAGAGAGAGAAGCATTGTCATAGTGGAGACTGTGACGCTACAGAGGTGGCAGCTGGCATCCCAGCTTGCAGGCCCATCTCCTCACAAAGGAGGGCCTTCCCCCTAGGGGCAGTGATTTAGGACAGGGGTCTCTGGACAGACCCTGGAGGGAACCCCTTATGAAGAGGACACTGCTTCTAAACCGGCCCCCCTCACCATACACCCTTCTATAACCCCCCTGCTGGTTTCCGCACCACGTAGCCTAGCTTACCCTCACCCCCCTCCACCTTCCACCCAAGCTCCCCTGCTCCCTCTTGGGACAGAGGCTAATGGTCGTGGTGCAGCAGGGAAGGGGCTGGAGCATTCCTGAGGTGTAGTGCTAACGCTAGCTAGCTATCCACACACAATGGGGATGACAAGACAACAGGTGTGTTTGGATCCTCTGTCCAGTAGCAGCTGAGGGATAGGGACAGGGCTATTATCGCTATTATCTAGGGCTGCCAGTGGGCTTTCAGGCTACTTTTCCCGCTCATCCTCATAGAACAAAACCCTCCTCTGTCTTTAACCTTCTCCCGCCCTGTTCCTTGTTGTTCCCCTCAGCCTCCTCTACTGAACCACAACTAACACCTGCCTGCTGCTGCCACTGGCTTGGCCACTCCAGAATTACCCAAACTGCCACTTAGGAGATCAGCATGATAAACTAGGCTGAATACAGCTCCATTGCTTCTCTATGCTTTTCTATTCAAGTCTCTAAAACATGAGAAAATCAAACGCCTTGGTGTTACTACTTCAACTTCCAACGACAACAAGAGACTCTATATAGCCCCTTTATTACATAGCTACAAACCCCATCTCTCAAATGAACAGTCTTAGAACAGATTGCTTGGCCTGGCCACATGATATTGCTTGTGACAATGCCTCTAACAGAGCGTGTGTCCTGGGGGGATCGGGAGTATTTGGTTACCACACCCTTGGTCTATCCCATTGTGATTGATCCGGGTCCCAGAGAGGTTGAAAGGGACATGTGTGCATATGTGGGCCGACAACGCAGGTGCCTACATCTGTTCATGGCTGGGCAGATGTCGTGGAGAGAGATAGAGAGCGACGGGAGAAATAGAGAGAGAGAGAGGTGTCACTTTCCCATTCACAAGGTATCTCTATTCATAGATTGTGGCAGACAATTGCATCCAGATTGCACCGGTTCAGAAATGAGAAAGACTGAAAAAATTTCGGAGGTACTACAAATGATCATCTTTACAAAACTACAGCCATACTTTCCACATAGTTTTTTCATAAGCAATAAAGTTCATGCCTGGGGTAATTCCTATTAGAACTAAACTAGAATGATACAATAATTAATCAGCCCCTATTTCCATGCCATGGTTGGAGTTATCAACACTAAAGAGTTGGGGGGTATCAAAAACTACTTTCTACTCCATGTACTTCACTTCACTATATCTGCATTGATTATGCACTGATTCTATCACATATCACCATGAGTATTTGTTGTGTGTGGAAATGTGTCATACAAATGATCAGATGTTGAATTATCGATTTATGCATAGGGACCGCATATGCTCAGATGCGCCAACGCATGGGCGTTACCCGGGGGAACGTGGCAGATGTGTTTTTATAAACATTGGCACGCGACAGGCCACTGCTCCTTGAAAAACTTCGACGCCTTCTCCTCCTCCCCCCTCTCTCCTGTCCCACACAGTCCCACACATCTTACTCGCGCCACACACACGCGCGGGTGCGTCTTCAGGGGCCACCGCGTAATTATTGCGGCACTCTTCACCGAACTTAAGCCCAGCACCGTCCTCAGCCACAACATATGCAAATGTGACAGCAGCACGACTAGGGGGTACCCATGGATTGGCCTGTGCCCCCCTTCAAGCAGCTGGCCATAGTAATCTGATCTGGACACAAAGGCCGCGCTGCTCCTGCAGAGTCCAAGGATTTCAGCAGGTAAACAGGCGGGTCAGAAATGATGGAAATGGAGAGAACCCCGATCAGAGAAGATGAGTTGCTGGTATTAGGCCTTTCTCAGCCCTGATAAGACAAATATAAAGTTGCCCTTCAGTCGCCAATCTTCTCTGTGCTGAAGAATGACCATACAACGTTTATATTTCATGAGACAGAAGCTATAGCCTGGATGAGAGTTTGGAAAAGAAAATAGACGATTTTGGTCGAACCAATAAGTAGCCGAAGTGAATCGTGCCAACAGTCTGAATGCTCAGAAAGAATCAATAGTACGTCGATTGATCACTTGGTAACAGGCACCAATCCCCCCATTCAAGCTAATCATATTCTCCACACCACTTCATATGATCGATATCGTGTGATGCGCGCCGTGTTTACGTTCCCATGAGCTACCATGTGGTGTCTACTCTTCGGGGACGAAAACTTCTGGCTTCCCCTCGCCATATGGCCCAGCATAGCCATACCGTTACAGGTTCTTTAACATGCTTCCAGTTCAATGTAGGCAGAGCCAGCCAGTGGACACTGGCGTATAGACCCGTGCGCTTGAGGGAAGATGGGGAGGAGGGAGGGGGAAGAGGAAAAAACGACGTTTGGGTAGTGGCAGATGGCTTGTAAGGGTCTGGCCGCGTCTGAAGGCGTGTGGTGGCCCTTCACGGAGAATCCCCAAGGGCTACCCGTGCATTCAGAATCAATGAAAATTGAAGCACAGAGAATGGATGAATAGTCAGACCTCGAGGCACCCTTTTTGTTAGCAGCAGCTACTGGTGGGCAGGAGTTAAACTACAACAGCCCCCTACAGTAGCACTTTAGTTAAACAGTCACCCCCGTAGCCATCATTTTTGGAAAATAATTAAGGTAGGAAAGTAGAGAAGGGGGCATTTTGCCAAACTCAAGGCAACCGAATACAAATATGTATGCGGAGGGAAGTTCTTATGGGTGCCTATAGGGGTGGGTTTTGTGCAATGGAGAAAGCAGTTTCTCATGTATAACTACTGCGCAGTTTATTTGCCCAAAGTGTTCCATATGTAAAAATGTTGGGCAATGGTTAGACGCATCATGCTGTTTCTGGGTCATGGCCACCGAGAAGAAATGACAAACCCAAACGGAATGAACACTACTATAAAAGTTATTCAGAGACTTTAACGCAAAAACAACGCCCTTTCTACTCTGAATGATTTGCGTAATCACAGCACAGCTCATCACAAACAACACCGATGTATTCGTTCTGTCTGTAGGCTGTTTGTGTTGTCAATAGGGATAGAAAACAGGTACAACAACAACAACAACTCTGTCTGTTCGATAAAAGGGAATTTAAACCACCCCGACTTGCATATCTTAGCAGTGACGCAATGTATCTGTGTATGGTAACTATGGACCTCAGGCCATGGCTATTATCCAAAAGAAAATCACACTTATAATGAACGACCTAATTAAGAGAGACCCCTATACCCCACCCCCACTCTGCCTCCCGTTACACAAAAGTAGGCCTACTTGAATAATAGTCTGCCTTAAGTTTGGTTCAATAAAAAACACATCGTGGACACAGAAAGAGAGTATTCATTGCATATGCGAGCAAAGAGGGAAAACCCAAATATATATTTGACCTACTGTTTGAGTTTTGTTCAGGAGGGGGCTCGTTCTTCTAAATGTTGGGTACATTGTAATTGTGTGCGGATAGCGCCGCGCGCCCAAGGAAGCTCACTCACTGTATATTAAGGGGAGAGCAGGTGCTGCGGAATTACCATACAGCTGAGCGCACAGAGAGAGGGAGAGCAAACTTATTCCTTCAGCACACAATAACAAAGTGCCCTCAGGACGGCCACGCGGATGTCTCTCTCCTTCTCTCTCTCTCGCATACACACACACGTGCACGCGCGCACACACACACACACACACACACACACACACACACACACACACACACACACACCTTTTATTCACTCCACAGAATGAAAAAGGAAAAGCGGATGAAAAACTCTGTGCCCATACAAATGTTTTTTTTCTACTTTACCTCACCACACACCCTTGCCAGAGAATGTTTTCATTACTCAAGCCTTAATTCAAAGTATTCGATTTTCCCACAACTAGAAATGCCAAAATGTTTGAAGAGGGTGGAGTTATGCTGCACAATCAACCGAGTCAGGGTTTGACAAATACACTACGCATGGCACGCCACATATTTTGGCTTTTTCAGAGCTCTCCCTGAAAATGTTTCTTAACATAAATGTTGTTTTCTTTCCTAACATAAAAATATACAAGTTAACTACCTCATCTACATGTGTAAATAAGCTTAAACACCAAGTGTAGGCAGACTTGTACAATACATTACTGTGAAATACTGATATATAGTTAGAACTGAAATCTGGTTTAAACTGGAATAAATAAATTGGCCATTATGTTTTGTTATTATGTGCTACATTTTTCAATCTCTAATGTTGTGGAAAGTGAGTCATTCCAGGACAGGTTGCTGAGACAGTCCCATACAGTTTGCTGGAATACTTAGACATTCCTCCATTTTCAATTTTCTGACCCAATACTAGCTTGTGATTTGAGACGATGGGGCTTGGAGAGGTATCCATTGTGATCCCCTGAGCCAGATTGGGGGGGTAGCTCATTTGCATCTTATTACCCTAGCATGCGCCGGCCCATATAAAACTGGCGGCAGGCGGCCTTCACTCAAGACAGACGCACAATTCATGTTGAGGAAAGAAGGAAGAAGGTGTCGGGGAAGTATGTTGGATCAGTGACAACTCTTTCCTTGGGATAGATCACGTCACACAAAAGCAATTTCCTACATTTGTTGCCCTCTTTGTTTCAACAGGGAACGAACAGTGTCAATTGTTTTTTTTTAAACATTTTTGGAGTGGGATTATCGCATTGTAACGGAATTTTGAGGACAGTTCAGGGCAGTTCCAATATCTATTTTGGATTAACTTTTTGTTTCTTGGACATGAATGAAATCGGCGTGGCTGACACCAGAAACGGATGAGAAGACCTCTTAAGAGAAGAAGCGTGCTCAATGATTCATTCACAGAACATGATTTGAAAGGAGGCATATTGAGCTTAAATTGAGCTGAGTCGCTCCAAGACTTTTTCCTATTTATTTATTTGTATTTATTTAATATGGGGCGCGCTATTCTTCTGACAGTTGCGGTTATGCTCGTCTTGATATGCAAGGTAAGACAACTACATAACACAGTTACCGTACTATTCAATTGATAACCATTTCAAGATTTTACATCACATAACCTATGTTAATGATTGTGTAATAAATACAATTATTTCAACAGGGTTTTTGTTCAGGAGTTTTCGAACTGAAGTTGCAGGAGTTTTTGAACAAGAAAGGGGTTCAGGGCAACATGAACTGCTGCAAGGGAGGGTTGACGTCAGTTTATCAGCAACAGTGTGAATGTAAAACGTTTTTCAGAATCTGTCTGAAACATTATCAGCCAAACGCATCACCAGAGCCACCTTGTAACTACGGCGGCGCTATAACGCCTGTTCTTGGGTCAAACTCTTTCCAAGTTCCGGAAGCCATGTCTGACAGTTCATTCACCAATCCCATCAGAATTAACTTCGGTTTCACATGGCCGGTGAGTACTCTGCCTTGGGTTAATTCATAAACAAGTAATTCATATAAACCTCTAGTCACGAGGTCTTTAAAAATCCGTGAGTACAAGTTGGTTCATTTATATAGAGTGGTCTATTAAAGACTAAACGTATACATAAACATGTTCGTCTTGTATATGTTTGTATTATCGTCTCGAAATGTTATTTTATCTTCTAGTATAGAGAACATGTTAGATGGGCCTATCTCGTTCCCCATCTCCGTTGGCCACCTGTTTTATGATGCTATTTGTTTATGTCCTCAGGGGACGTTCTCGCTGATCATTGAAGCTCTGCACACCGACTCCAAAGACGATCTTTCAATAGGTAGGATCAATATACACTGTCCTACAGTTGTTTGGCTTTACGTGGTGTGAGGTCAAGGATAACTTACATTTACACACATTTTGATAAAGTTCCGTTCTCATTTCCATCTGTAGAAAACCCAGACCGTGTTATCAGCACAATGACCACCCAGAGACATCTGACGGTGGGAGATGACTGGTCTCAGGACCTGCATACTGGAGGAAGAACCGAGTTGAAGTACTCCTACCGCTTTGTCTGTGATGAGCACTACTATGGCGATGGCTGCTCGGTCTTCTGTCGCCCACGAGACGATGCCTTCGGCCACTTTACCTGTGGAGAGCGCGGAGAGATTGTCTGTGACGCCGGGTGGAAAGGCCATTACTGCACAGAACGTAAGTGAAACTTGATGTTCAGGTGTTTTGGGGGAAATATTTGACTAAATATGATATAACATTGTTATTCATGTTTTACATATAGGCACTTTTTCATGTCAAATAACATTATTATGGTAGCTAAATAGACGTAACTTTTTATGTTAGGTGGCGTGGCTATAGACCTTTTAAAATTGAGGCAACATGTACGAAAACACCACGCGCCCACACACTCGACCACTTTATTTATTCAAATCGGGCGGAGGAAAGTTTTCGGAATAATCTCACGCGTGCCATAAATTTACATGCTACGTCCGATTCGTTACTCTTGGAGTGGGTTGGCCGCTGATTGGTTTAGGCGGGTGAGCTATTGTTTGAAGTGGGCAGCTGCGGGGAGAGAGTAGACAATGGAGCAGCTGTCGCGCACTGGCAACATACTCACCAGCTGTCCACTCTTATCTGCCCCAATCCGAGACATTAGGGGGAGTTGTGTGCACAGAATGAATAAAAGAGTTTTGACCCACAGCGATGAAAAAGGGGCCTATACTGAAAGAGGGATAGCGAGAGAGAGAGTTTGCTGTGTGCACCCTCCCATTGTCTCTATGCACTATGTTAAACGGAATATTCTTCCACCGTGATAAGGAGATTGTGTTTTTTTTTGGTAAAAAAGCTAATGGGTTTAGTTGTCCCCCTTTTAATGAATTTGTTCAGATTTAAGCAATACGTTTTTTTTGTTGCTCAAAGCCAAACTTAACAAAGAGCATATGTGTAAGAAGTGTTTTTATTTTGCCATGGTTCTTACCCCGTGCTTGTCTCCTTTGTAGCTCTCTGCCTTCCAGGATGTGACGAGGAACACGGCTTTTGTGAGAAGCCTGGGGAGTGCAAGTAAGTTAGAGAAAAGACAACTATGATTTTCTTGTATTAAAACACTTCCTCAGTTAATATTTTCACAAATAATCTGTGAAATAAAGAGAAACTTGAGTGGGTTTCTAACCAATGTGTTGTAATTATTGTGTGACAGGTGCAGAGTGGGTTTCAAAGGGCGGTACTGTGATGAGTGCATCCGTTACCCAGGCTGCCTCCACGGGACCTGCCAGCAGCCATGGCAGTGCAACTGTCAGGAAGGGTGGGGAGGCCTCTTCTGTAACCAAGGTGAGTCCTACTGGAGAGAGAGAGAGGGAGGGGAAAGAGAGGGAGGGAGAGAGAGAGAAGGGGGGTGAGGGGGGGATTTAGAGAGATGACACAAACAGAGACAAAGAGATAGTGTTGTGAGAGAAAATGTGAAAAAGTGTAAGAAAAAAGTGTGAGAGTGGCAGAAAGACATTAGCTGGGCTGCTGCTGTTGTTGTTCTGCCATATGTTCCAATGGGACTAATGGACTAATCCACATGTGCTGCTTGTCCTCCTCCAGATCTGAACTACTGCACTCACCACAAGCCCTGTATGAATGGAGCCACTTGTAGCAACACTGGCCAGGGGAGCTACACCTGTTCCTGCAGACCGGGCTTCACTGGGGATGCTTGTGAGATTGAGGTCAACGAATGCACCCTGAACCCCTGTCGAAATGGAGGAAGCTGCACTGTAAGTACTGTACAATTACATCATTGTGTTAAAATGTACACTCAATTACAACTAGGATTAGGAAGATGTGGGCAATCATGAATAGCACTGTTGTTGTGATGGTGATCTAGTGCATTTTGGAGGAATGTATTTGTTAAGCTTATGTTTCAATATTTTCTCAAAGGATATGGAGAACACGCATGCCTGTGCTTGCCCTCCTGGTTTCTACGGCAACACCTGCGAGCTGAGCGCCATGACTTGCGCCGATGGTCCCTGCTTCAACGGAGGCCGCTGTGCCGACAACCCTGATGGCGGATACTTCTGCCAGTGCCCCACCGGCTACGCTGGCTTCAACTGCGAGAAGAAGATTGACCACTGCACCTCCAGCCCATGCTCCAATGGTAAGGGCTAATTGAACAACTTACACAGATGTGTTTTCAGATCTCAATTTATGTACTTTTTAAATTTAAACAGGTACCTTTCAGACTACAGCCTGCCCCCACATTATTGACCACCCA
Organism: Salvelinus namaycush; assembly: GCF_016432855.1. NCBI lineage: Eukaryota > Metazoa > Chordata > Actinopteri > Salmoniformes > Salmonidae > Salvelinus > Salvelinus namaycush. The sequence continues at coordinate 65,840,941 of NC_052308.1, read as the reverse complement.
TTAATTCCCAATCGCTCTGCTCTCACACTAGGTGCCCACTGTGTGGATCTCGTCAACTCCTACCTGTGCCAGTGTCCCGATGGCTTCACAGGCATGAACTGCGACCACACTGGCAACGAGTGCTCCATCTACCCCTGCCAAAATGGTGGTACATGCCAGGAGGGTCTTGACGGCTACACCTGCACCTGCCCCCCGGGCTACACGGGCCGCAACTGCAGTTCTCCCATAAGCCGCTGCGAGCACAACCCTTGCCACAACAGCGCCACCTGCCACGAGAGGAACAACCGCTATGTGTGTGCTTGCGTGCCTGGTTACGGTGGCCGCAACTGCCAGTTCCTGCTCCCAGACCATGCAGCTATCCGAGGCTCGGAGATCCCCTGGATGGCGGTGGGGTCTGGGACAGCTCTGGTGCTGCTTCTGCTAGCAGGGTGTGCAGTGCTGGTTGGCTGCATCCGCAACAAGGTGCTGCGTGGTAGCCAGGGCGATGCCACCGTCGGCGAAGGTGAGACCATAAACAACCTGACCAATAAATGTCACCGGAGTGATAAGGACCTGTCGGTAAGCGTCGTAGGGCTCGGGCCACAGCCAGGTGTCAAGAACATCAACAAGAAAATGGACTTCGGAAGCGATGCCGACATGGACGGACCATCGCCGTCGTGTCGGAGCAGCTACAAGAGCCGCCACCCGCCGGCGGACTATAACCTTGTGCATGAGGTGAAGTACGAGCAGGTGGCCAAAGAGTCGATGCTGAGCTTGGAGGCCTCAGCTTGCGAAGAGAAATGCCAAGCTCTGGACTCGAGTTTTGAGTATGAGGAGTGCAGAAATAAACGCAGCAAACATTTAAAAAGGTAAAGAACACTCAATAAGATAATATATGTAATCATATAACATGAAAAAATTAAATATATAATTTGAATGTCAGATGACTAATATGGATCGTTGTCTCTCTTCCAACAGTGACACATCAGAAACTTCAAGAAATGAAATTAAACTTCCAGAAATGTCTGCATTTGCAGACACCAAGTACAAATCCGTGTTTGTCATGTCGGAGGAGAAGGACGAATGTATAATTGCAACTGAGGTGAGTTTGGATACTTCTCTTCACGTTTCCTCATTTATAATTGTTTGATAAAGTCACTGCATTTGTAAACAACAAGTAATGTCCATTTTGTTTCTCTCTTGTCTACATAGGTGTAACGCAAGCCACCAATTTGCTCTATGGGAGAGTTTTTATACTCCTTTAAATGCTGCTCTAAACCTAGGTGGAGGTGTCCCGCCTTGAGACTGCTGCTGATACTGAGACGTTTAACTGATATTCAGAGTGAGCTGGTTCTCTACTGGAAAATAAGTGCAGGCCTGTGGGTTAGGAATCGGTGGGGCAAAACTTTTTTTACCTTTCAAAGCGACCTCAAGCAAAGTTTTTATAACGAGATCGAAAAATGGACAAACCGTCATGATAGAGGTGATGTACGATGTCTTCGGTTTCGGTTGTAACAGAAACGTAGGTTTGAAGTTTTTGCAACATTTGCACCCAGCCCTTTTCTTTAGCCCAACAAGCCGTTGCTGACCACATGAACTGCATCAAAAGGTGGATGTTTGGCCATACTGGCCTGTCCTTCACAAGGAGGTTAACATGGATTCTGATCCAATCTCTAGACCTGTGAGGACTGTACTACGTATACTATATCACTGTGTAAAACTGAAGTGTGTTGTTTCAAAGCCCCCCGAACCATTTATGACATTGTATTGATTGTTTTTGGAGATGAACACTTTGTGTTAAAATCTTTTTTTGCTTCGATACGGATTTTGTCCATTTGTAAAAAATAAAAATAAGTTGTATGATTAAAAAAAGACGTATGATTTAAAGTTGTATGATTTAATTTAATTTAATGATTTTGTATTATTCTTTTTTAATTATATTGTATATTTGCTATGTTTGTTATGAATATTTAAATACATTTTTAATGCTGATATTTGCAAAGGCACTTCAGGTCAAGGAATTTGTTTTAAAGAAATGTTATTTAAAGTAAGAGGGATTGTACAACATTTTATTATTGTTACTGCCTCTGCTACTGTTTTTTAATGAATAAATATAATTGAAAGTACAACTTTTTTTGTGTGTGACTGTGGTTTGTCAGCCCATGCCTAGCCGTTCTTTGGGTTCTGTGAGGAAAGTTAATCAGTAACATCTGTTGTCTTCCCCTGTCTACCCCATGGTGGGCTATTCAATGCCGATGCTGTTGGTCACTGCCAGGAGTTGAAAGTGTTTCCGTGGAGACCAACGGGGGCTATTCATAAAAAACAATGTCCCCACGCTAGATGTACTACTCCGATTTGAAAAATGTGATAAATGAAAACTAATGCTTTTTTAAAAACAGCCTTATATGAAGCAAGAAACAATGAAAACTATTGATGAATGTTCAGTTCAGAACACTGACAAACACCCAGTCAATGTAACTTATCCAAATGTTTTGTTGAATATGCTTTATAATACATCTACAATAATATTTGATGATATCTGTAGTCAAATTCTTCAAAAATCATATTTTTTTATTTCCCCATTGATGATTCTTTTAACATTTTTCTATTTTCTACACGTTTGATTCCTTAGCTGCCCAGCGAAAAAATCATATTTGTTTTAAGCCCAAAAAAGTTGGGACACAATAAAGTAACTGTAAATTGTCACCCCTAAGGTTGGCCTCTAAAGGCGGGTATACTACTATAGCCTGCCTCGTGGCATCATGGGAACAGACTTCAGCAGTAGACAATGATGGAATTGACAATGGGGCCACACAAAAGGCCACCCTTGGGAGAGCCTGTGTGTCCCTCGGCATGCTGGGAAAAAAAGAGAGTAACAGGAACAGATGTTGTTGAGTAACAGATGCCTTCTGGCCAGAGTTCCGGCACTACCAGCCAGACCTTCAAATGCTCGATCTGGAAAGAAAAAGATTATCTATAGCGTTTAAGAAAAGCAAGCATTTTATATTGTCTTTCATATAAATTGGTTAGGATCGAGGGTATGTAGACTTAACAGAAAACTGTGAAATTGGTCAACAACAAAATGTATTACTTGTTTTTAGTATGGGATAAAACCAAACCTAAAACAAAAGAAGATATTCAAAAGTATTTTGATAAGAATACATACGCTTGTTTTACCCCCCTATACCTCTTGGTCAAATAATCAACTGTAGGACAACAAGTTGGCTTGTAGCCATACTTTATTTGGAGAAATGTTTGAAATGTTTAAAATCATGTTTTAAAATTCAATAAAGCCATTGAAGTACGTACATGTAATTTTTCATAAAAAGTTATATCATGCCTTTTAGCTTTTCCATACATAAAACATGTGGTATACATTGCATGATTGGTGCGTTATAAAATTACTTATTTTCTTATGACATATTTGACTTGCAGTTATATTCAAATTTGCAAAAAAAAAAAAAAGAGACATTTATCATTCCCTTCACTCAAAGAAAGCTAAATAAAAAAAGGCAAAACACAGTACATCATTACAATAATGGTTGCGTTCTTCTGACATGGCTTTAAGCACACATAATATAGTACTGTACACAGGTCCACCTCAGACAAAATGTACTAGAAACATTTGAGTTGCTGAGGATATAAAAATCTCTGGAATAGCCTAATCACCTGTTTGTTCACAAGGGTTGGCCTGAACTATATGCAGAACAGATTTAACTGATCTATAAATCATGTCAGCTTCCTATTAACAGGGTTTTAACAGATTTCCATTATAGAGATGAGTGAATCAGCAGAACAGTGCTTAGCTCAATGAGATCATCCTGATCAAGCAGAATGTTTCTTCATTGTGGGGGACATTTTATGTAAAAGTTTATAGTGAGGACCAGAAGGGATCTTAAAGGGGTTTTGCCGGTCTCACTGGCTTAGTTGCCCTTTATGTCTAGTAGGGTCTATTTACTGCATATCTAAAATCACCTTTAAGGTGGGAAGTTGGAAACAAAAAACTAAATATTTTAAGTTCTCCATGATATACATTGGTAATCTTAGGGCAAATATATTTTTCTAAGGTCAAATATCTAGGGTAGGGCAACATATAAAGCTGAATTAAATTACACAATGTGCAAAAATGTATTGTGCATAGTAATCATTGTCAAATTGTAATAAATATTAACGTGGTAATCAAATCCACTCTGGGTGATTGTATTTCCTCATGATTTATTTCGTTACAATAAAAACATTTTAAAGTATTAAATGAAGCCGTTGGAGAACATTTTTATAGTTCTCAGCAACAAACCTTCCCATTCATTGACAAGTGCCCCAAAAGCACACATAACCCCACATACACATAGATTAAAAATCCTGATAAAAGTACAGATTTCTCATTTATCCCAAAAAGTGTCACTTATAGTTGAAAGATCCTTTTTCACTTTTTAAATCCATTGCCTTATTGTTTTCGTCATCAATAAATCACAAATGAGCGACAAATAAACTCATATCGACAATGTAAAGGAATATTATGTCAATTTTTTTTAGTAATGTTTTAAAAGGAAGGGATTTCAGGTAGCTTTAGTTCCCACTGTTTTGCTGTTTGATGTAGCTATTAAACATGTGTAGCATAATGCCTGTCTTTGGACCGCCGAGGTATTCTTTGAGGTGTGTAAAACATGCTGAAACGTTTGTCACATTTCAAAATAAAAGTTGTGTCCTTAATACATTTCCTGTCTCTTCCTGTTTAGAGGTATATGATCCTGGGTCATCCCAGTGCCTCCTGCATCTAATAGTGTTCCTATGCCGTCTTGATGTATGATGGTAACTCTCATTGATTAATTCGCTCTCTTCTTCATTGGTTCATCACCCTGCACTCTTTTTCTAGCCGTGGCTTGTTTTGCTTTCTCTCTCCCTTCCCCTTTTCTGTCTCTCTTTCTCACCCCTCCTACATTTCCTCCCTTCAATCGCCAGCAATTAGTCTCCAACAGCTTTCTGCCTCTCTTTCCCTTTTCCTCTCCTTTTCTTCCACAATCCCAAACCAATTATCTCCCCTTTTTTCCATCATTGGCAACTCCCTCTTGCATATCTGTAAGGGCTTCATAGGTGTGAGAAATATGGCACAAACTCCATCCAGCCTCCGATAGGTCTAGATGGAGCATCAACCATGTTGCTCATACCTAGCAATCCTCTCGGATCAGAAAAGGGCTCCAGGATAGGGGTGATGGATCAGTTTGAGATTGGGCCCTCCTCCCTCTCTCTCCCTCTAGGAGGGAGGCCCATGGCTGGGCATGTTGGCCATGGTGCTGCCCATCCCAGCTGGGCCGCACATGCCCGAGGGCCCTGCCAGGGCTGGAGGGCTGTGTTTGGGGGTCTGCTGGAGGCCCTGTCCCTGCCCTTGGCCCTGGGTGGCCCCGTGGTGGGCGTGTTGCAGGGCGTGGCGCTCCAGCAGGGTGCGGTGGGTGAAGGCCCGGTGGCACACGGTGCACTGGAAGGTGCGCTCGGCCCGGTGTGTGCGCATATGCACGTTGAGTGAGCTCTTCTGTGTGAAGCGCTTGCCGCACACAGAGCACTGGAAGGCGCGCACGCCCGTGTGCACCACCATGTGCTTGAGGAGGTAGTCGCGCAGAGAGAAAGAGCGCCAGCAGATGCTGCACTGATGAGGCTTTTGACCTGAGGCACACACAACAGAAAATAGGATCTGTTAGTATGACATGTGTATCAGAGAGACTATCTGTTATGTGGAGTTTTAACATGTGTATACAACAATCATGAACAGTAAATGTTTTAAAGGAAGTGATAGTAACTAGTATATATAGAAAGTGGTGGCCTACCGGAGTGTATGAACATGTGCTTGCTGTAGTTCTTCCTGGAACGTAACGATTTCCCACAGTGAGTGCAGTCGAAGGACGTCTCAGATCCCTGGGAGGAAGGGGAGGGGCCTGCCGTGCCACAGGTTGACAGAGCAGGGGTCATTGGCGCCGGAGCCTGTTGGCTGTGCTCCGTTCCTGCCATGCTATCAATCACCATCGGTCCACCCACAAAGAATGAGGCTGATGGCTGTGATTGGCTGACTGGGTACTGAAAAAGTAGCTGAAAGGGACACAGGAATTGAAATAATGGCCACCAACGACTTTCATGATTAAATTTGACAAATTGTTGCAATGACTATTTTAAAACTATGTTTACATTTGTAACTGACCTGGTTGTTGATGGACTGTGAGGAGGTAGGGGGAGACAGTAGCTTGTTTCCTCTTCCTCTGGGGTTGAAGGACATGGCCTGAGCCTGCTCGTTCTGGGGCCAGAAAGCCTCGGGGGAGAAAACTCCAGCCTCATCATAGAACACACCCTCCTGTAAGACAGAGAGACAAAATTCCCTTATGAGTATTAACTAACTTAATTAACCCTAATACATAACCTTGAAAAGTCTCTAAAACTGTGATAATGATAAAATAATGAGTATAGACACTTTTATCCAAAGCAATTTACAGATTCCGAACATGCAGCCCATACGGGTTTTGAACCCACAACCCTGGTGTTTTTTGCCAGCACCACGTTCCAACAACAAGTTTCTGTCTAGGACAAGACAAGACTCACCTGGCCAAAGGTTGCCATGGATTCCTGTGTGCCCTCCTGCCCTTCAACACGTCTTCCCTCCTCCAAGCCGAAGACACCTCCATCCGGCTCCTGCACTCCTTCATCCTTCACCACCACTTCCTCTCCTACAAGAACCTAAGAGAAGGTAAAGAAAAATATATAGTCAATTAGAGTATAGAGTCTAAAATTGGTGTTTCAAACTGTGGTGTATGGTCAGGATTGTGAAGACAGTAAAAAGACAATTATAAACCGTTTCGTTCGAACCCTGAATGCTGATTGGCTGAAAGCCGTGGTATATCAGACCGTATACCATGGGTATGACAAAAAATACTTGTTTAATGTTCTAATTATGTTGGAAACCAGTTTATAATAGCAATAAGGCACCTTGGGGGTTTGTAGTATATGGCCAATATACCACGGCTAAGGGCTGTCTGTATCCAGGCACTACGCGTTTTACATTGTGCATAAGAACAGCCCTTAGCTGTAGAATGTTGGCCATATACCACACCCCCTTATTGCTTAGATATCAATTTATCAATGGACAAATTAAGAAAAAAGGTGGTATTTAGAACCTAAAAGGGTCTGAAGAACCCTTTTGGGTTACATGTTCTACATTGAACCCAAAAGGGTTCTACCTGGAACCAAAAAAGGCTCTCCTATGTGGACAGCCGAAGAACCCTTTTGGAACCGTTTTTTCTAAGAGTATACACAATTGGCGTAGGTACAATGTAACAACAACTAAAAAGAGGTGCTAGCTGGTACTCCATCCAAGACTTAACATGTTTAATGACCCATAGAAGGGGTGTTCACTGTTTAATCAGTCCATGGAACATTAACTAGGAGGATAGCCTAATATAAGACTTCTGGACAGCAACTTCCTTTCAATTATGTTTATTGTTGACACGTTCAGATCTATAGCTTAATTCCCAGCAATGACACAATGAGGGTAATTGCCGTCTAGAAGTCCTGCTTTATTCACTTTATGATGTCTGGCTGCATATCTGCCTGCCTTACAACTGTAACCATTGGGAACTTACCTGAAGCCTGAGTGGCTGCCTCTGCTTGCGGCTGTGTCCTCCTGCCCCTCTGTCCCTGTCCAAGTCTCTCCCTCTGTGATGTCCATCCATCTCCTCCTCGCAGTATCTGTCCATCCCCACGAGCTCCTCCGAGAGGTCAGCCGTGTTGCTGCGGATACTGTCCCGGCCAATGCTGTCCACGCTGCTGACACCAGAGCTGCAGCCGACCGAGAGATTCCCTGAGCTTCCAGCATTGGCGCCGTTAGCGGTTGCCGCTAGCAGGTCTCTCAGCTTGTACCTCACATCCTGGGTGCAATTTGAGTTCTTCATGAGGACTCCGGCGGCCCCTGAGCTTAGCCCGTCAGCCCCACACAGGGCCCCGTGGATGCCCATGTCAGCTAGAGCCATCAGCCCCGCTGGGTTAGCCTGCTCCAGGGCGCCTCCTGGGCCACTCTCACTAACATTAACGCTCAAGTTTGCTCCGCCCAGGCCTGTGACCATGTTGCTCGCCCCGCAGTCCCCCAAGGTGAAGTTCGAGAAGCTCTGGTAACCCCCACCACCGCTGACTGCGCCACCACCACCAATACAACCACCACCGCTGTCCCTCCCTTTAACCCCTCCCCGCTCCTCCTGCTTGGGCAGGACCCCAGCTGTCATCCCCCCTCCTCCTCCACCGCCACTTGCTGCGGCCGCCGCAGCAGCAGCCACCTTCCTCTGGGAGATGATCTGGGTGCACTCGTCGATGACCGTCTTAATCTGCAGGATGCTGGCGGCGGTGAGGATGCAGAGGGCCTGCGACTGCACCACCACCAGCGAGCCGCTGTACATAAAATCCACCAGCTGCTTCACCGTCTCAGCGGGGACCAGCGGCGGCACCGAGATCTCAGAGTGGCCCAGCAGCAGCTTGTCCTGGAAGAAGGGGCTGCCAGCGGCCAGCACGCAGGCATGGGCACGCAGCGAGGCGTCGTGGATGCGCACCGTCACATCGCAGAAGAGGCCCTCACGCCGTTGCGTCCGTAAAGCCTCCAGAACAGACTGGCTGGAGTTGTGCAGGTGGATGTAGTGCACCGTCTCCGTGCCCGCAGCCATTGCCTAAGGATGAGGGACAGGGTGGGTTGGGAGGTGGTGCTGGCAAAGTGTCTGTCGGCTCTGAATCAGCTTGAAGGGGAGGGAAGGCAGGGAGGGAAGGGGGTACGGAGCATGGGCCACTGCGGGGCCAGGTGCCTCCCCTTAAACACTCATCGGGCTGCTTAGAGGTAATGAAGTTGTATCCACTGTGTCAGCAGGTATAATAGGATGTGTGAGGTTACCTGAGTGATGCACCTGCTTTGGTGGAGTGGGTTTCCTTGGCAGTCTTGCAGGGCACCCCTAACCATGCAGTCTGTCACCTCAAGCTCTCAGTGCAACCCTGCTGGAAGCAAAGATAAAATTGTGTTCAACAAGAGTATTGTATGTGCTGTAACATAATATAACTGATCTAGCTAAATCCTTACAATATTTTGTTTTTATCCCACAGGTACAAAATCACAATTAATAGCAAATAATTAGCAGGTGGCAGTGGCCTGTACTAAATGGGGCAGATAGCCTAGTGGTTAGAGTGTTGGCCCAGTAACCGAAAGGTTGCTAGCTCGAATCCCGAAGGTAAAAATGTGTCATTCTGCCCCTGAACAAGGCACTGTTCCAAGGCCATCATTGTAAATAAGAATTTGTTCTTAACAGACATGCCTAGTTAAATAAAGGTTACACACAAATGACCACAGGTAACATGCCTGATTGGACAAGACAAGTGATTTATAAGGGCGGGAATATGTGGGCGCGTGGAACAGACAACAGCGCATGATAATGTTTTTAAAGAATGACCTGCATAGCAAGCTAAAGCCCTTTTTGTGTGGTTGAGTGACAGTGGAAAGAGCGGTATGTGTGAATTGCAATAATGTCGATGATATGAATGTAATGCATCATGATCTTATATTTCGTAAGACATAGCTATGTCAATAGGCCTATCTCAGACAAAAATATCTATGCAACCAGACAGGCAAATAACTGTCAAATTGTCACAGTAAATGCTACCATATGCTAGCTAGCTATCAAGCGAATGTTATGTAGGTTGACATTCTCCTTTACGAATTCAGTCTCGTGAGCACACAAACATCTTCGGTGTGCATTTGCATGAACAACTACGAGCATGTGGTTTTTAGAAATTTATTGACATTACAATAAATTCTAATAACCAAAGCTGACACCTACCACGGTCCAATTAGCATGGCTAACTTGACTAGCTGGCCACTGGTTGAAAATGGCAAGCTAGCTACAAACTAACGTTAGCTAGCTAGTTAGCTTCCTGGCTAGCACAGCCTTCTTGCATTGGTCTTCGACCTATTTCGTCTATCGACAATTATTCTACCTTATTTACATATCTGCAGTGTGCAGCGATAATAATACGAGTATATTAATATGCATGCATTTATGTAAACAAATATCTAACAGTTAGAATTAGCGCTTATTCCTCCAATATTTCTGCTGCAAACACAGTGCCAGTGACTGCACAGACTTTGTGCAGAATCACACACAGATCTGTATGCATATGGATGGTTAGCTACATGTGGTGCATAATTGTAACGTTAATGCTTTAGCTCAGCGATTCTCAACTGGTTGGTCGCGACCGAGGTTTTGAATGGTTCGCGAGTGTCTAAGTAAAAAATAAATATTATAATTGTATTATTTGTAAATTAAGAATACTGCAGTCTGAACTTAAACTACTAAAACCAGGTAGAACGTGTGTAGAAATTATAATGAACCTATATGTTTTAATAATTTAACATCTGAACTATTTTTCAATCACAGTATTTTCAATATAGTTATTAACAGCGCTATTTAGAGACTTCGCTGATTTAGAGGTCTCAAATCAGTGAGCTTAACATTCTTCATCAAGAATATGGGCAACATGGAATGATTGACAATGAAAAAAGGTGGGACTGTTGTTCCCAGGTTATAATTGGTACATTTACTATCAATATAGCATTACAAATAGTTTTCCAGATTGCATTTTGGCGATGCTAGTATTGGATCGCAACTGAGACAACCTTGTTTAATTTGTGTCCCGAGGCAAAACCATTCGAGAACCACTGCTTTACCTAAACTAAGTTTTATATGGAATTTTAAATATCATGTCTACCTTTAATGAATTCTGATTTTTCTTTGGTGATAGACAACAAGGAAGAACCCTTGAGTTGAAGAATTCTGTCTATTTAGGTTTAAAATAGCCCATCCACCATTGGAGTTGTCTTTTGCCATGTCTTGAAGCTTATTGTAGAATCAGCTCCACCTGTACAGTGAAATTCTAAGAAAGAGACATCTCCACAGTATTTACTGCACAACAAAATATAATTTAATGAATTCACTTGTCACAGTTTGAAACACAAATCTATTTTGATATATAAAATAAAAGGATCCAGTACCCTCCATTTGTCTCAGAATAAGGCATGCAGTCTTCATAGAGCTTTGGACATGTAAAGCTACAGGGCATGTTACAGTAGGACTCACAGAGACATTCAGGTCATGTTACAGTAGGACTCACAGAGACATTCAGGTCATGTTACACTAGGACTCACAGAGACATTCAGCCACAAGTACACACAGAAACGCTCGGAGTAGCCACTCTTGTCTTGGGGCCCAATGAACATTTATTCTTTGTGCACACAATGCGTAAGTATAGGTGGGAATGAACACAAAACACAACACCTAAGGTATAGTAGTAATTCACATTTATGTAGCAACAAGGTAGAACACTTTAACTGGGGGTGGGTCATTCAACTCTCCAAGCTCCTCAGAAAAAGTGGTTAGGTGAAGGCGGAATTCTGTATTATGTGACTTACTTTTGACATACATTTACACAAAAAATTATTAGTAGTAGACTAGTACATTGTTTGAAAATAGTATGTAAGGGGTGTGTAAAATTATGACTTTTTACAGCCGTGACTCTTGCTTTCCACCCTATAAGCACAGAGGCCTTTTTGGAAAAGATATATAAAGAGTGTAATCACTATAAAGGAGTTGTTGTATCATTCATTGGATTAAATGTTCAATTGAGAGTTCCACCAAAATACTACTACTCTTGTAACTCGCATATCCAGTAGAAAGTACAGAGAACTTTTTGTTTGGTGCAAAATCCAACTTTTGTTATACAATACACACATTTTGCACTATATTTATCAGATACTTAAGACAACATGCTATCGAGGAAAATGTACAAACATTTAAATGATAAACCCTTCTGGTGCATTATAAATAAATAAAGGTGAAATATTGTAGTATTTTTACTTCCCTATGCATGCGGACATGTCTCCGGCTGTGAGAGTGGCCAGATGGGGCAGAGGTGGAGTCACGGCTGTCGGGGCTATGGGGAGATGGAGAGAAGAGCTGTGCGGTGGGTGGAAGAAAAGTTGGAGTAGGAGGGCGTTGTCAAGGTGACGGGAGGGGCGGCTCATTACGCTTGCTGAGCCGCTTGCTGCGCCTCTTGCGCTCTCTGGCGACAGCCCACGGCTGTGATGAGGGCTGCACCCTTGCCGCTCCCATCCTCCGACAACAGGAAGTTGACGTTACACTTGGGGGCGAGCTCCTTCACTGTCTGGTGGAAGATCCGGGAAAAGCTGGAGAGACAGAGAGACAGGCACACATAGTCAGACGAGTATAAGGATAATTGTCTCTCATAGGACATATCACTGAATTGATGAAGCGGATTCATTACAGTTGTACTCAGAGTTCTATTTCTATGATATCTAAGTAGACAAGATGTAGCAGGTGTGAAATGTCCATATCCTCTGACACTAATATCACACGTCATTATGGACATGCTTCTAATTTCCACCTTTTAACATTTTAAGGAAGCTTTGGATTTAGTTTACTATGAGCTAACACTGGCTCTCCTTTTTTCCCTCTCCTTTCATCTCTCTATCCCTCCATCACTCACTGTGGGTGCAGTTTGTAGAGTGTTCCGTCCACCCCCACAGTGACGTCTAGGTGGTCCAGCGCTCTGTTCTCACGAATCTTGTCCACCACGCCGGCCATTCCGGCTCCGCAGATCTGAGCCGCACGGCGGGACACGGTGCTGCATACCTCCTTGACGATGATACTGTCGTCACATGTGCTGTCCAGACCCAGCTGCTGTAGGATGGCCCTGACCTGCAGCAAGGCCAGGCGATCGCTGGGGAAAGAAAGGGTTAAAGGTCAATCAAGAGCCACTGGATCACTGGATACTGAATAGTTACTTGTGCATACAGGTAGGCCTAATATTGGTTACAGTCTCATAAAGGTGTCTGTATCATATTCTTATGTGTTTGTAACAATGTAGATGCCACTGTTGTGAACAATTTGTAATTGTATTAAGTGTTGGTTCTCAACAGCGTAGATCATCTCTGTACATCCCAAATTACAACAGGATAGTTATGCACACCCCCAGGCACATATCCTTAGTTAATAGGGTCAAATTTAAGTACAGCGAGAGATTTTTTAGTTTAATCACATGTTCCCTACCTCTCTATCTGGGACAGGAACTTGGTCTCAAAGATGCCTCTGGTCTTCAGCGTCTCAGAGATCTTTCCACGGAACAGGAAGCCGCGCTTGGTCAGGTCAATAAGGATGTTCCTCACAATTTCTCCCAGGTACATGCCGCTACACATCTTCTCATACCTGAGACATGGAGTGAAACATACCCAAAATTTGAGGCATATAACTTAGTTATTTAGTTAGGCCCATCTTTCCTCAGGGAGTATAGTACAGTAGACCATCGATGACTCTTAGTCTAACATACCAACAATCAAAACCAAGCACCATTTTATTATGGATAACATTAAAGTATTTTAGAGTCAATAAAGGATTCTGGTTCAAATACGATAAAGTACAGATGCATACTTAGGCCAAAAAAACAACCAAAAAACACATTTCAACCTATCCTGTGCTCAGAGAGCCATTTACTAGTTTGGCTGTTCAATTGTCACCTCTGTTTGCCCTCGTTGAGTGAGTTCTCGTCCACGGCGCAGTCGTACTGCGTCCTGATATCGTCCAGGCACCCATTGTCCCCGAAGGCACCCCACTCCATGTTGACGCACATGCGTCCCTCGTTCCCCTCCACCGTCTCTATGTTCCTCATCTCCTCCATGTAACACGCGTTACTGCCCGTCCCTGTTAGAATGCACGTGACATCCCAGGTCTTAGGTCTATAATGCACGTGACATCCCAGGTCTATAAATCTGTACAGTATTATATGTATTGCGGATATACTGCTTATTACAATGTACATTACAGTAAATTATATACAATTTGGTATAAAAGTTTTAGCCATTAGCGTTGTATCCAATTTCATCAACTTATTTTGCATTTGATAGAAAAAACAAGGTTGTACTGTAAGTGTTGATTAAATTAAGTAGTGGCCTATATACCTGCAATAAGTCCAACCTCACAGGTGGGCTCTTCATATGCACACGTCATCATTGTTCCAACAGTGTCGTTCACCACAGCTACCACATCCAGATCAAACTCCTACACATATACACAACACACAAACAACATTATGAGTTGAACAGTACATTTGAGTGAGTTGAACTATACATTTTCTGCTTCACCCAATGCTTTAAATAGTAACCTCATTCAAGTCACCTTAATTTACTGTCACAACCAGAAAACAAACCTCCATTTAGAGTCATGCATCATGTCGTAAAGCAAAAAACATGATATTATTTTCAGTGTGAGTTTGGTGTGTACAAATGGTTGTTTTTCAATGAATGAACCACTTTTCCCCCCTTGAAATGTTAGTGAATGGCTGGTTCAACTGAAAGATGATATCAGACATGGCAACCTTTCAAATAGCACTCCAAGAACAATGCAACCCACTGACCCTCCACACACTCATTATTATGCAGAAGCTCAGACAGGAGACAGACAGGCATACACACACATACACACACACAATTGACAAAGAGATATCATATTCCCATTCCCATTTGTAAAGATCCTGATTTTTTTGTTGTTTTTGCTAGAAATATAAACTCGCAATTTGGTCACAACAATGGTCACAAGAAACACTCTCAAGTTCATTTGTCTTATACTTTGCCTGTAACTATTTACAGTCATTTTTGCATTCTTGTTTATTACAATTTTCCCATGTTAATAACATGCTATTTAAACAATTTCTACACCTCTGCATTGCGGTAGTCCTGGAAATCCAACCCTAGGCAACACAGTGACTAGGGACTGGTTTCAGTAATTGACTCTTTATGTTATAGATGAACTACGTCACTACCTACAGTACGTTGATAAAAAAAAAACATTTTTTTTTATCTTGGCTCTCCAACAAATCATGAGGCAGTCATGCCAAAACGTCGCAATTCAAAACCAAAGCTTGCAGGAAAAACCTTTGCAGTGGTTTTAGTTAAAGTAGTTGATGCAAACTAGCAACTTGCGAAATACACTCATTAAAAATAACCAAAGGGATCTCCATCTTGCTAGCCAATATTTAGTATTTTCTTATTTTGCCAATATTTAGTATTTTATTCAAGCCAATAAAGTAGTGGCGTAGGTAGTTACGTACTTCCTCTATGCCAAAATAGTCCATAATTGAAACCAGGCTCTAGTCACTGTGTTGCCTAGGGACAGGTTTTCGAGACTTGCATTGCGGCTCCGTTTTACCTGTTTGTTTTTTCCCGAATCAATTTGCTCATTGACATTCAACTAATACCTACTCCATCCTCCATCTAAAAGGGTGAAATTAATAAAAAACATACTGAGAAATATGTTGGTGTGTGATTTGGGCTGAGAACCCCTCAGAACACCAAGTCCAGAATGACTGAAGCACATTGAGTATAACTGAGTTACTGCAGCACAGCTGAAAGTTGCCAATAGAGACATTGTATATGCTACTAGCATATGCTCCTAATGGTAACTTAGCATGATATGCTATTGTTTTTTTATTTTTATATATTGTGGTCTGGCATTTTGCATTGTTGAATAAATTGAAACATTGTTACTTGGGATGGTATCAGTATTTCCAACCGCATAGAGTGATTTATTGTTGATAAATGGTGTTATGAATGAGATCAACCTTTACGTGGGGCGTTAATATTGATGGTGACTGAGACAATGTAGTGGAAGTTCAGTTATGGCGCATGAGTGTAATGACAGTTCCACACAGTATTGCCAATTTAGCGATTTTGTTACTATATTTAGCGAGTTTTCAGACCCCTCCAGCAACTTTTATTGATAAAAGAGCCTAGCAACAAATTCAGCTACTTTTCAGGCTGCCTTTGGGGAGTTTTGCCACAAAGGATTTCTATGGTTTTGATAGCATTTAGCGACTTTTCCCACTCAAACTTTTCTGCCGCAAAACATGGGAGAAGCTGTCTGTGCAACAAAAGTCACTGCAATGGTGCACAGATAGGCAGAGAAGCACAGGGGGAGGGGGTGTGAGGTGGGAGAGGTGGCGAAAACGCTATGTCGGGGACCGCAGCTGTGCAGGGCAAATTGGTGCTGTGACTTCGTCATGGCAACGGCAAAACGTCACCCAGCGACTTCTAGCGACAAATCAATGAGCCAAAAGTGATTCTCACTGAAAAATTGTTGGCAACTGGTTCCACACCAGTTATTTGATTCTACTCTGTGGAGTTATATTGTGGGGAGGTGTTACATATTATCACAGTGGTGTGACATAAGGCGTGGTGTCCAACCTCACCTCTTTCCTCTTGATGCCTTCCCGGAGAAGCTCCACCACGTCTTCACCCTCACAGTCTGTGCATTTGAAGCCTTTGGTCCAGTTCACAAGGATACCCTGAAAAAAAGAAAAGGCACTTTTTGGTTACGCTACGATCACCTAGCTGGACGATATGGCCATAAATTGCGTGAATTTATGCGATAACGCTAAATAGAACGATACATTTATAACAATGTACACCACCATTTTTTTAATTACACACACACAAAAAAATATGTATTGTTGTAGCGTCAATTGTCCCATTAACAATCACCCATATTAGCAAACTTATAGAATTTCAAACTTCACATTTCTCTAGTATAGGCTACTTATCGCAATGAACGATATCAGCAAAATGCCTTCGGTGTCAATAATTTTAGGTTTATCGTCCCAGCTCTACGATCACTTAGTACATTGACTTGATTTTCAGTGCATCCACATATTTTATAGTTACATTAGACACGACTGTCACTCTGAGAACGATCAATGAAATATACTGTGAAATGTGAATGTTGATCATAATTGTCAGTGATTCCATTTTTGGAGGATCTTGCATGACAGGATATATTTTGGGTTCTCATCCAGGGTAGATGTTAGCCAGCAGATAAACTACTCACTGCATCCAGGCTCTTCTGGTGGCAGGGGAAGGAAAAGGTGAAGCCCAGAGGCAGACGGGCACTCTTCATGCCCATGTAGTCCAGGAAGTCAGAGATGCAGTGCACAATGTGGTCAAAGAGCTGGAGGAAACGGTGGAAAAAAACGTCTTTAATCATACGCTGACTGCATTCATTTAATTCTGAATTTAATGATTAATTGGCTTGATGATGTGCTGACTGTATTTATTTCAGTGCAGACAGAAATAAATTAGACTCAATTTATGGATGGAAAAATTACTAAAGGAAGTATTTGGACATTTGAAAACGGATGAATCATAGTTCATGAATTGAGACCGAATCGAATGGCTTTTGGCTAATGACATTTAGTAATTTCAGCTTTTGCTGTACCTCCTCTCCCGTGCCCTGCATGACCTCGATGGGAATGGCGTAGATTTTGTTGTGCATCTCCACTGTACGCCTTTTCCCACTACGGATCTTAACCAGCAGCACCCGGAAGTTTGTCCCTCCCAGATCCAGAGCCAGAAAATCCCCATTTTCTGTAACATAAGGGCTGGCTTATTAGCTAATGATATTGGGGGATATTGGGTGACAGTTCAGTAAAAACAAAGGGATTCTAACATGCAAAAGACCAAGGATTATACAAAAAGTACAAAATGTAGACCAATTATGAAAGCACTGAAGCTTTTAAACTTTTGCGGGGGTCAGTCCCATTTTATTCCCTAACAGTTGAACAAGGAATTCCTCTATGGAGGAGGTAATTGAATTCCTGAATCGACTACAATTCAGATGGAACTGATTCCCGCCAACTCTGAATAGTGGTGAGAAGATATATTAATTCCTCCTTTAAATCCTTCCTTCTATCCATCCATCCATCCTCCCACAACCCCCTCCTGTTGGTCACCTGTTCCGTCAGGCGTGCTGCGCACGTAGGTGGGCAGCATCTTGACAGTGGCTGAGTCGTGGGTCTTTTTCCCCAGGCCGTTCTCGATCTCTGTCCTCATCCTCTTCTTCACCTCCAGCAGTTGGGCTTTGCTCAGACGGAACTCGGCCAGTGTCTGGGCGATCTGGCGCGTCTGGTCGGCCAGACGGTACGCCACCGCCGTCACCATGGCAGCACCCTTGGCACTTCCGCTCTCGGACAGCAGGAAACGGACGTCAGAGTCGGGCACCAAACGCCGCACCGTCTTGTGGAGACGCCGGGCATATCTGCAGAGAGAGGAGAAGGGCGGATGAATGGAAGAGATTATAAGCTGTTTGGATTTTTGTATCAAAGCCTAGTACTTGTCAGAGAAATGTCAATCTTGATATGTTATTGCATCATCACTTGTGGTAGAGACAAGCATATTCTTTGACACCTGTGGCTATTTTGAAATTCCCTCCTGTTCTCTTATTGTGTTCTTGCACAGAGGAGGTCCTATCGACCTCCAGTAGGATTGAGTACTCACTGAGGGTGCATCTTGTACATCGACCCATCAATGCCCACAGTGGTGCGCAGGCGGGTGACTCCCTTGTTGTCCTTCAGCCGAGTAAGGATACCTCCCAGTGTAGCTGCGATGAGGTTCGCAGAGCGGAAGGATACGATAGTGCACACGTGTTGTACGGCAACACAGTCCTCTTGAGAAGGCTCCACCCCAAGCCTCGTTAGAATCTCTTTGCATTTGGTCAGGCCTTCCTTGCTCCTGTCATGGGGAGAGAGAGGTCAATGGCAAGAATTTATGTAGTGCATGAGCTCTACAGCTCACTTAGCCTCAAATAACTTTTCATTGTATGTAATGGAGGTCATATAGTCCACAAAAACAATGGAGTTGTGTATATTTTCCTTGGAAGAAACTGTCCATGGTTGACCTCTTACTTCTCAATGGCTGAAACGTGCTTCGTTTCGATCTTCCCTTTTGTCAGAAGCTCAGGGGTTATCCGACCCTCGAACAGCAGTCCCTCCTTGGCCATCTTGACCAGGATGAGGCGGACCAGCTCTCCCATAAACATCCCGCTGGACATCTTCTCAAACCTTCCCAGACAAAGACACAACAGAGACACTGTCAGTTTATTTTTAGGGCTTGTAAACAAATACACAGCGTTACGTTCTCTGAGGATTTATTGTTATGTGACATGACTCTTCCCAGAGATTTTGTAAATACCTGCTTGGGTTGAACAATGTCTACACTGTTTTCTGTTTTATCTTGGCGGTGAGGGTGGCAAGCCCCTGGCCTGAAGCCCTATATATTTATCACTTGTAGTGACATTTTGAAGCTTTTGAGGCTGCAAAAAGTGCCTGATTCAATGTACGTTTAACTGACATTGTACTGTAATTAGCTTTAGGGTATAACTCTGTTATAGCAACAACTATCAACACATATTCCACATAGCAGTCCTGAGTACCATGCAGGCCCTGCTGTCTTGACTTACAGCTGTTTCCCAGGGTTGAGGGAGCCTCGGTCGATCTCCCGGTCAAATTCTGTACGGAGGTCCTCCAGGGACCCGTCGTCCCCGAACGCCCCCCACTCTGTGTTGATGCACATCCTGCCCTCGTCTCCCTCCACCAGGTCAATGTGCCGCAGCTCCTCCATGTAGCAGGCATTAGTACCAGTACCTGAAATTACACCCAGCCTAGTAAATAACCTGTCTGGAGCACTACGGCAAGCCACAGGAGAATGCTGTGCCGCAAAATGGGCATCTGCTTAATTTTCACTTAATTTTAGAATTAACATGAGTCTACAATACCACATCATTCTTTGCCATTGGCAAGCTGCACAGTTCTTTTACCACCTTTTATCAATAACCCTTTTGAGTGTATGCGAACATACATGTCTTGAATGCTGTGTATTCTCACCTATGATGATGCCAACTTCACATCGTTGATCGTCGAACCCACAGGTCATCATTGTTCCGGTTGTGTCATTGACCACTGCCATGATGTCAGCTTCATAGTCCTGACAAATACAATATGTTTTCTAATTCTCTTCCAGTGGCACACGTGGTAATTCAATTATGGTTAAGAAATAAGAAAACTCACCCCTCGTTTCTTGATGGCCTTGTTCAGAAGCTTCACAACATCCATGCCTTCTACACCACTCACTTTAAACTTCTTTGTCCAAGTCACTAAGACGGCCTGTAACAGACAGCACTTTCTTTAATAAATCTGTCCTATGACCACCTAGTGTTAGTCTTAGCTAGTGTTAGCTGGTGTTGGCTAGTCTTAGCTAGTGTTAGCTAGTGTTGGCTAGAGTTGGCTAGTCTTAGCTCGTTTTAGCTGGTGTTAACTGGTGTTGGCTAGTCTTAGCTAGTGTTTGCTTTTAAAATGAGGATTTTGTCCCCCAGGCAGGTACCACCCCCGCAGTTATATACTCTACAACAGAACTGTGCAAACTCAAACCCTAAAAGTTGTCTTATACTTAAATATAATTAAAAAAATTATGCCATTTATTATGGTTTCTCAACATCTCAAATAAAGCATTAAAACATTATAAAAGCATACATTATTGGAACCTCTTACCTCGTCCAGTTTGGTTTGTGCACATGGGAAGGAGAATGTGAATCCTACAGGGAGTTTTTTATCCTTGATTTTTTGCTTCTCCATGAAGTCACCAAGGCATTCTGCGACATGGTCAAAGAGCTACAGACATAAAAATAACTTGCATTGAGGAGTTAGACTGAAGCACGTAGAAGCACGTAGTTTAATTAACAATTACACATAATAACAGTACCAGCAACCCAACCCTATTGGCTTATCAAACCCCTAATTAACAATTAAACTGGTTTGAATTGGTGAATCATGATGGTGGCCAGCAGTTCTTCAAGTCAGTCCTCTACTACGACCACTCTGTAGGCCTATAGGTTACAGTGTGGAATGTTTTTTTTGTTTCAACCACTCACAATTGATTACTCTCGTTACAGAATTGTTGTGGGTATCACGTTACTGTTGCCAACTGCCCTCTCTCGGGAGTTTCAAAAGTCAACAGATGTCAACAGTGTAGTGATGGGGGTCTTGATATCACACCCACTTCATAGGACAAACAGATCCATACAACAATATTGAGTGACTGCTTTTATACAGAGTGATCCTTATTGTTTGACCCGGTGAACCTCTGATGTGAGTGAATGAGACTATAGGCAATGGTCTGGGAGTGTTTGGGCAGTTTTGAGTTTTTTTTTTGTGTTTGAGTTTGTTTTGTTGTATTTTTGAGGGTGTTTTGGTTTGTTTTTTGGTGGTGTTTTGTGGTGTTGATGACCTGCGTCCCACTCCCATGGATAATGTCCTCAGGGGTCTCGTAGACCAGGCTTTCCATCTGAACCGGCTGCTTCTTGTCTTGTGTCACCTTCACGCGCAGGATACGGAAGTTGGAGCCACCCAGATCCAGAGCTAAGAAATCCCCCTTTTCTGTCAGATTGGAGAAAATAAAATAAAAACACAGAAGAAAATACATGAACAACATTACCTATTTTCTAGTGTCTTTCAAGCAGCGTGTTACTTTCTACAAAATTCCTTTTAGGTGAACTGAATTGATTGCCTGCCAGGTGCTATATGTCAGGATTATATGTCATTCTAGGAAGGGAGACAAAATCATACTCTGTCCTCAAAAGGTAAAGAAAGGCCTGTTTATATTGATTGTATAGATCAAGCACCAAGCTGTTTGTGTACTCCAGACACTGAGCTGATCTAATTACACTATCTGTCTGGTGTTGACCACAGAGCATTATCACAATCTGTTCCCTTGACCTGTCTGGAATGAAATGTCACTGAGCTGTATTGGATGGAGGTATGTCTGATGGCCTACAGACTAGACGATGGCTCCATTTGTAGCTGCCATTAAAGCAAAGTAGAATTATATCCTCAGGCTAACTAGGTAATGTTCTGTTATAACACTGTTATAGAGTACTGCTGTTCCATGTAGATTGTAGTTTACAATAAAGGGCCTGCAGTTAAAAGAGTTATCCACTGTTGATATTCATCTTTCCTTACACTGTAGAGAATACCACCACAGAAAATATATTTCATGTGTTGCTATCTTGTTGATCATGGCATTGATGGCTTGTGATTGGCCTGTGTAACTAAGTAAATTGTTGATAATACTTTTGCACACATCTCACATACTTGACACATATCAGTTGTCAGCTGTCACCATAGCCTCAACTTTGAACTTTGACTGAATCCCCCTTCCCGGACCCCCTCATGTCCAGTGGCTGAAAACTATGGCTATTTATAACATGCAAGATGACAGGGAACTGCTCACGGCAGGCTGGCTTTATGATACGACCCCTCTGCAAGGCTAGCCTTGTTGGGCCTGGGGATTTACTGTCCACAGGCCGCTCTGTTTACAAACAAAGATAGGCCACCCTGGTCTATGCATAGGTTGGATGTTTGGAGTAAACCTCTTGACAACGCCCTCTACTATCAGCAGTGGCCTCTACAATCAGCAGTGGGCTCTACTATCAGTGGCCTCTACTATCAGCAGTGGCCTCTACAATCAGCAAGTTCAAAAGAGCTTTCTGACATTTTATTATCAGGCAACATTTTACATATAGTATTTTCCATCCTCTTCTCCAAAGTAGTAACTTTATGCTGGGAAGATTGCCTGGAGACATTCAACATTACATTTGTTAATGTAACCCAATACTCTAGTTATTTATTAACGAGGGTTGGGCATTTTAACTGATGTTGACAGGCAATCAGCAGTAAACAAACAGTGAACTCATCTCCTCTTTTTTCATGTCTTAAACTATAAATCTTACCTGTAACTTTAAATTTCAACTACAACATTTACATTTTATATACTATAAACTGAACAAAAATAACCCCAACTGTCCCCAATAAACCCAACTACCCCAACGGTGGACCCCTGCATCATTTTGCATGAGCTCAGTGTCTCTGTATCTAGCAGTTGAATGATCAGCGTCAGCGATATTAAATGTTATCATGCACTGCTATAGCACAGCTAATCATACTGACAGCCCATAGACACTCTAGTGGCCACAGAGAGCAATACTTTGCTCCTGGGCTCACAACAATGGCGCTAGGTGGCCATATGACCTGCCAAGTTCAAATACAGGGGCCACACAGTACACACAAAAAGCCTAATGTCACAGAATGGCACTGGCCATTTAAAACACCTCAGCACATTTTTGCAGCACAGATAAGCTGGGAGTGTAGTGTGCTTTAAAGTGCTTACAGTATAAACACTATTTTCTATGTAGCGTTAAAAGTCCAATAGTGGTAGTTTGGTGCTTTTACTGTATAGAAGTAGCCTGAAAGGACATGCCAGTAGATATGCAAGCTGCAGGTCCAAATGGGATCCATGCCATTATCTTATGATTATGAATGTATAGGTTTTTTTGTTATGCAGAGAGGCAGCTAACATCATCAGTGTGGATTATTTCCAATGTATATATTGCTGTACTTTATTAAAGAGATTGAAGGCGATATTAAGCACTTTCCAATTTGTAACATATCATCCAAATTGCAGGAAAATTATTATTATTATAATTTTTTGCAGGATGTAACATATCATATGAAATGGATGACTTTGTGCACAATTTTCGGGAACACGTTTTGGCTCGTGAACCAACTGAGCCACACAGAACCACTATTGCATTGAAGTTTACTCTGTATTGACTTGACACTTTACCTGATCCATCAGGGATGGACCTGACAAAGGTGGGCAGCATCTTGACGGTCGCGGTGGTGTTGGTGTCGCGGCCCAGCCCGTTCTCCAGCTCCCGCCGGAACCGACACTTGATGTCATGCAGCGTCTCGTCAGAGAAACGCATAGAGTAAAGGTACTTGTCGATCTATAGACCACCACAGGAAAGAATGGATACAATATGTTATGATGATATGTCATCATGATACAGTATATACAAGGATTAGGGTCTTGAGTTTTACTGACCCTAACTATTATGTATCGTTATGATACTGTATATTACTCAACCAATGATGGAGTGCAGGTACTTAGCAATATGAAGACAGACAGACATTACAAGTTGTCATATTATTCCAGAGTGCAATGGAACACAATCCACAGGTAACAACTGGATAGGATCCACAGATTATTATATCATCTCTTGCAGTGGCATTAGTATTCACCAGTCGCTATGGGGCTCCAAAAAGAAGAGCTGAGCTGAACAATATTACTGCTGTAGAGCCGATAGCTGGAGAATGATTGTCCTGATATAAATAGCATTGTGCAGCCTTCACATAGAGACGAGTATGTGTGTGACGCTAGTAATTAAGTAGTAGTAGGCTACAAACGTTATGAAATGCACACTATCAGAGACCATCTGTTTTCATCACAATGGTAAGTATTAGTAAAATTTTGGGGCATCAAAAAAATGTAATGATTAAGATAATTTAATATTTTCATATGAATTGTAATATATAGTATAGTAGTAGTATAATATACTGTCATAATAATTGACATATAATATTTTGCTGAATCAGCCCTCGTACTGGTCTTCATCAGGAATGTGATGGTTAACTGAGCTTATTCCCAGGGGCCTTAACATTTTCACTGCTGTGGTGAATCACACATTAGCTAGCTACAGTACTAGGGGCACGTGCACATGCTGCACTACACGTCACGTATGACATCACAAATCCTATCCCACACTCCGTCAGAGAACGAGCCACTCTGTTTTTACTCAGTCTCTAGGGGATGTCACATAGGTCAAGTCAAAACCAATGGATTTATGAATGTATAATGTGTGTCCTGAGACAACTAGATGCTCTGATGCTTCTCTGACATCTACATGTCGTGCCTTATTTCTGTTCTGATCTGAGGTCAACATCTGTCTATCACTAACGGGCGTGTCCCCTCCTATCCACGGGAATGAACGAGGGAATTGATTTGGTTACAGGCCTAGTGTCAGGGGAGGAGGATGGCGAGGCAAGGTGGGGGTTGGCACTTTAACCGTTTCCATGACGATGGAGAGGGAGAGACCGAGAGAGGAGTCAGAGAGAGAGAGAAGAAGAGGGGGAGGGAGAGAGGAAGTGCTCACGGCTTCCTTCTAAGCAGCCTCTAGCTCAGACACCTGTCTGCTTCAGACGCCCCGGCAACAGACGCCCCGGAAACACTCCTTAGTGATGAGAGGGGGGCTAGCATGCACTGCATCACGACCACCACCAGCTAGCCCACCCAGCTGGTACATCCTAATCTCAAGGACACACAGTGTGTTTATTAAAAACTGCACACTCCTGTTCCAATACTTACTGTAGACAAGACTAACCACTCATCAAAATGAAATCAGATGTCCATCATGGCTACCCTCCCAAAGCTCCATCCTCATCACATGTCCCAGAGGCATATTGATATGCAGATAGCATCAACCATCAACCAGTGTCCATATCTGTCAGCATTGTCTTCTCATGCAAAACTGACCCATTCTAGAGGGAAGAGTACAGTAAAAGTGTTGTAGTCACTCACCTTCTTAACCTGGTCATCCTTCAGCTCAGTGAAGTAATATGCCAGAAGCTGTGCCGCTATCATCCTGCCTGCACGTATGCGAGGGCTGTCAGCGACTGACGGACGGAGGGAGGTGAGAGAAAAGGGAGGAAAGAACGCCCTATATCCAAGCTCTCTCTTGTCCTTCACTGATCCCTTGTTTATCCTAATGAGGAGGAAACGCAGGCCTGAGCTGCCCTAGTCCCCTTTGAAGAGAGTTGTGAGGTAAAAGTGCTAGTAAAACAGTGAAGAAGAAGAAGCTGTGCCTTGGTTGCACACACACAGGCACACACACAGTGTCTTGTCTGTGTCTCAGTGCTGTGGTGCTAGCTCTCCTAGCTGCTCCCTGCTAGCTGCCTGTCTGTTGGTGGATGCAGTGCTGCACTGGAATGGTGGTCAGCTATGCCCTGCCCCCACCGTACACTGATTGGCTGAGCCGGGGCTGCTGGCGGAGGGTATGGCAAGGGGAGGGGGGGCTGAGGGCTTCTCCTTCAGCTCAGGAAAGGAGGAGAGAAGAACGGGGGATAGGAAGAGAGAGAGAGGTGGGAGGGAAAGGGGGATTGCAAGAGAAATGGATAAGGGAGGAAGTGGAGGCTTGGTTGATACAGTATCCCACCCCTCTCCTCGCAGCAGCAGAGAGAGAGACATTGAAAGAGAGGGATAGAGAAAAAGAGAGGGAGAGACACCCGGCCGGCATGTCTGCACCCAGGGGAGGACGTGCAAGTAGGAGGGCAATCACATGATGATGTCATTCCTCTCCTCTTCATCACCATCCTCATGCTGGGGCATCAGCTGGATGATTGTAGGTGACTGAAGGGCATCCTGACAGCTCAAGGGACATATATAGAAATATACTTTAGGTAAGGTCTCTGAGTTGAGTGTTTGTGTTAGTGACACCTAGTCTACTTCTATTGCCCCATCAAAGTTTTATGTGATGTAGTCTGTGACCCTGTGACCTCTCTCCAAAGTGGAACCAGTGGACATCACAAGTTATTTTTCATAATTGTATTGATGAGGTCAACCTCTTGAAATTTAGGATGGGTTTGGATATTTGGTGGGGGCCTTTATAAAACAGACAATGTATCAAGTCAGAGATGATTCAGTGAAGAGTCTGGATGGAAAAATGTATCTAACGACTTGAGTGCTTGATGTACGTGGTCTTGAGGTAGAGAAGAAGTTTGAAAGCATCTCACCACTCTCACCAACTGTTGTATTGAATAGAAGCGGGCAGAAATCTGAGGAGAAGTTCTCTGTCACTGTTTTTGAGTATTATGAATGCCATCCTATCGTTTTTTGTCAAACAATTAATCAATACCGATTTACCAAAACAGCTCATCTGTAATGTGTACCATTTCATCCAGAATTATATTTCTTTCTGTTTTGAAATGTCACTAAAATGTACATTTCTCAAAATATTACAGCTGCTTATGACAGTCACCTTTTGTCTTTTGACCAAGTTTGAACCACAACAAAATGCCCCATCAATGGTATAAAACACAAGGACTGAAACACTGTATCAATTTCTGATGATCTGATGCAACAAAACTCAACATTACTATACCTGGTCTTGAAGGTGTTAAATATCCCCCTTCTCTCCTTCTCCTCTGCAGTCCCCAGTACGTCAACCTCACGCTTTACGTAAACCGAACCATCTCGGCTGACTCAATGACGCGTGACGCTTCTGACGTCTTTTTCCCTCAGCTCTATAGTGAATTAGGACCTCCCCCTCTTTTCTCCCCTCCTCCCTCCCTACTCCTTTCCCTCTATCCCCCTCGAAGAAGGGTTTTCCCTCTCTCTGTTCTGTCCTCCAAAGGAGCAGCTTGAGAGAGAGAAGAGTGTGCTTTGTGTTTGGTTGACCTGCCGCTCTCTCCTCCAAAAGGACTGCCTGGTGCCATCATGGCCGCTCCAAGGTGACCTTGTCTCTGGCTTCACTGTGAGAGGCCACAGAGACAGAATAATAAAGGGATACTATTGACACAGAACTACACTATACAGTCACCTCAAATTATTTGCAGCCTTGATAAAGATGAGCAAAAAATACTGTATATAAAAGGTTATTATAGTTTTGTGTTTTTAAATTGGTTTTTATTTTTATTGGTTTGAATATTATTTGAAATTCAGTTTATTTTCAGTTAGTTTTCAGATTCACTTTACTCGTTTTTATTTAGTTTTAGTGTTAGGGACAGAAAGTAGCCTATATGTGGGAGGCTAGGAGCCATTGATGTGTGGGTTTTTGGGATGTCACTTCTTGTCACTGGGGGCAGTAATGCATAAGGTGATGGGTCAGGTTATAGGTTAGGTTAGGTTAAAAGGTAGACTCCGTGAGATGACGCAAGATGACGTAGATGCACAAAGTTAACAGTAGTAGTGGGTCAATTTCCGCAACAATCAGAAGCGTTGAAGTGCGAGGCTATTGAACGCAAGTGTATCCTGTTCCCACACACAGTGAGGAAGATGGTTTGGGAGGCCCTTGGCCACACCAAGGGCCGAAGTTGGAAAATTACAGAACTTGGTCTCCAAATCTACAATTATTGGGGGCTCCCGAGTGGCACCGTGGTCCAAGGCACTGCATCTTAGTGCTAGATGCATCACTACAGACACTGGTTTGATTCCAGGCTGTATCACAACCGGTCGTGATTGGGAGTCCCATAGGGCGGCGCACAATTGACCCATCGTCGTCCGGGTTAGGGTAGACCGTCATTGTAAATAAGAATTTATTCTTAACTGACTTGCCTAGTTAAATAAAGGTTAAATAAAATAAAATAAAACATTTGACACCATATCCTACAATTCTATAGGTTAGTCCTATTTATAGTCACCACCCCAAAAAATGTGACACCTATTTTTTTGAGAATAAACTGTATTACTTGTTTAAAATGTATTTCTCTGAGCAATTGTATTAGTTTAAAATATGATTAGCCATTTTTTAAGGGTGCCACAAATGTTAGAGTTAACTGTAATTCTGTGCATTTGATGTCCACTCTCTCCAAATTGGAATGATAGGCACATTTCCAATATATAGATATATTGAATATCAATGTCTTGAATCTATTGAGTTGTAATAGAATCGACTCCAACCTTGTATTCAGACTGATCCAAATGTCAACCCCAGTAAGAACTGAACTGAATATAGCAGCATCCCAATGTGGAGGCCCCTGAAACTTCCCTGCTCATCATATTATTATGCTCCAATAATCTCCTTTCTTCCTCATACAAGTGCTCTGTGTGCTGGTGCCCACCAAATAGACAATGGAATCCAGTTGAGAAGGGGTCAATAATCTGACACTCACACGGACGCAGGCACGCACACGAGCACATACACACACACATTCAACAGATAACACCCCAATTCTGAGTTAACGCCATCATACATCCTAGTTCTTTGTTTATTTTATTTGTTTTTAGCCAACACCACATTCCTGTGTGCAATAGATTAAAACCAATCTCAGGGAGACAATTACAGATACGGTATTCACATTTATTTTTACAAAGTAATTGTTAAATCATGCACTTGAACTCAATATGGATATTTACACATTACTTAACTAGAAAATAATGCACTTTTATCGGCACATATCTTCTCTTCCATGAATAACACTCAATAACAGAAAGACCTCTCATGTAAGTATTCAAAAAGACACTAGAGGGCAGTACATACCTAATATAATTCAGGAGATTCAGACATGGAATTACCATGCTGAATTTACTGTGTATTAGATTTGATCAACAATATAATG